>NC_141699.1:130660073-131284099 GCF_964263255.1 Lissotriton vulgaris | reverse complement strand
CAGGCTGAAATTGCATCCCAATCTTCCTTTTTAACTGTCAATAATCTAGGCAAAACTTGTACTAACAATCCTGGTAATGCTTTCGTTTTCTCCCCAAGACCTAAACCTGGGGTACGTCCTTTATCTTCATCTTCTAATTCGGTCCAATTAATCTTTTTATCTCCCACCTCCCAATCCTTCTCTTTCAGTTTCTCGTAAATCCCTGCTGGCAACAATACTTTTAGCATCTTAAGGATGTCTGAATATGTGTAATCGCCCATTAGTAACATGTCTTTTAATTCACGATGGAATCCTGCAGGGTCTTTATCGTGACAAGGTACGATTTTCTTCATTTCCAATAATTCCATTTTAGTCAAAGGAGTGTATACAAATACACGTTCAAGCGTATTATCTGGCTTACGAATTGGATGTACTTCTCGTAAAGGATTCTGTCTGTCTAGGTGATATGGCTGTCTGACTGGGGGTGGAACTGAAACATGACGTGCAGTCAGGAACGTACTATATTTGTGGCGTTGTTCTAGAATGATATCAATTAAATCGGTACCTAGGCCTCTCCATCTTCTCAGGAGTAAGTCTTGCAGTAGATTATACAGGGGACCTGGATTGGACTGATGGTTTTCATACTGGATAATGAGATGTTGAATCATGTATATACCAGCTAGTGGCTGTTCTTCTGGAGTAAGACTTAAAAACGTGTGTACTATTAGTTCATCTTTATATATACTGTCATCCTCGGCCCATTGGACCGCTGACCGGGCTAGTTCCTGGTCACGTAAGGTAGTGAGTTCATGATAACCTATTCTTTCTTTCAGGATGTTGTCAGTAACTTGGAAAATATGTTCAAGAGAACATTGCTCAGGTATCGGGGAAAGGTATCGTTTCTTGCTTTCTAGACGAATGGGTCTGTCAAAAGGATTACCTGAAGGGTACTGTTTAGGAGGCTTCGCTCTACCTACATACGCTATCGTCTCTTGAGTCGCTGCTGGATTCTCTGGTTCTTCCTCCTCTGAGGAGTCTTTATCGTCTGACTCTACTGCCCTATCGGCATTCTGTCGGGTATGTATGGCTATTATTTCTTTACGGATTTTTCTAGACATGGCATCTATACATTTCTCTTTGTCATGCTTACAATCTGCAATATTCTGACTCCATCTAGTCAATACATTCATCTCTTCTTGATCAAAACCTGCTCGGTCTCGTTCTCTTATCAAACAATTTATCAAGAACCGTAATATTAAAGCTTGTGTATCAACTTTCTGATATGCCATGGCTTCACGAACACAGTCAGGGCCTACTCCTGTCTGAATAAAATGATATATCCTGTCTAATTGTTCGGGCATTCCTGGTAGTGTAACCAAAAAGTCTGCAGCATGTCTTAAACGTAATGAGGCTAGCATCATGGGTCCTGTTTTGCCAGGTACTGAATCATATCTACAATCTGTAAGATATTCTTTAAGCTTTTCGGCTGGGGTCGCTTTCGGGGTACGCAGCGTAGCTAATTCTCTCAGTGTCAGGCGCTGTACTTGTGGCGGGGTGTGATAGGGACCTCCTGTGGCCCCTCCTGAAGCGGATGCCTGGGCATAACTGGGCTGTAGCGGGGTAGAACCTTGGGCTGCGTCTGTCGAAAAAGGATTAGCAGGGGGAACAACAATGGGGGAAGTGATAACAGGTGCGGGAACATGCTGACGTGGAGGGGTCGTGGCTTGGGCTTGATCAGCAGGAATCTGCCGTGGCAGATTATTATTAGCAGGATGTACGGGTACGTTGGTATATGCGGGAGCTACATCATCTAAATAGGAAGAAAGGAAAATATCTGCTGCGGTTTTATGGTGACGTACTTTAGTCGGGACCGATGGTGGTGGCAAGTTACTGGGTACTTCCGGGGTCGCCCTGGGCAGGCCTTCGGCAAGAACTGGATACATGCCTGAAATAAGTGCATTTCTTTTACGGTCTAGTTGTTCTGATCTGACCTGTTCTCCTTCTTCTAGCAACTCTTTTTCTTTGGCTTTTTCGGATTCTTCTCTACTTCTATCTGCTCTTCTGAGTGCTTTTTCTGTTCTTCTATGTGATTCTTTACGCCACAATTCTATGGCATCTTTCTGAGATTGTCTGGCTTTCTTTTTCCATAATGCTTCTTCTACTCTCATAATGCACTCGGCATCCCATGTCCCTGAGACAGGCCATCTAAACTGTTCTTCTAAATGCTTAGTGTAGTCCACCCACAAATCTAAATATAACACAGCGTCTAAGCCGTGCTTGTGGTACATAAAATACCCTGGAGTGTCCCTAGGTGGGACAGGCACTGCTTCTTCGAGTATCCCTTTCCTAGTTCCTATCTGACGTAATTTCGAGAATAACGGCATCTTGACTTTAACTTGAATACAATAAACACGACAATGAAAAGCAAACAGTCATTCATACCACAAAATGAAATACATTAAAACATTTAGAATAGACACTTTCTGTTACATTAAAACACAATACCTAGAGTCACGTGAGAATAATACTAGAAGGCTTGAATCTTGGATCACTGAATTACTGAATTACTAGATGCACTGCTAAACAGTACAGACCGGTCCCATAAAGAGACACGTCATACCGCGCTCACCTGAGTGAACACGTACGGACCAGGACTGTGTACCCAGACCTGTCTTTACCGGACACAAACTAATGCACCCGTCTAGATGCGTCCCTAGCAATGGTACTCACCGGGAGCAATACTTGAACTTGAAGGCCTCGGACTGGACTGGACATCTACTGATACTGCTACTACGCATGCGCCTCGTCACATCGGAACAGGTGGGCCTCTGGATACCTCGGACACTGTTACTCTTGGCTGGGCTCTGGTCGGGATCCTCCGCACTCCTCACCGCCTCGTCTGGATGTCGACCGCAGTCTCAGTCACCTCCGTAGGCCTGAGGGAGATACAGGAAAACCTGCAGATGCGCATAGATGTCCGTCACAGCTGTGGCAGGGGACAAGGCCTGCGACGCATCTCCGGCGCGTGGGGTGGGGGAGGGGTTCCTGTTCGGGCGCCAAATTATGTGGTAAATATTTTACCGAATCTATTTTTTCCGTATAATTATCATTACAAGACAGCTCATAAAAATGAGAGGCAGAGTCCGTGGTATCTGAGGTTTACGGGGTTTATTAGAAAAACCTCGAGGTTGGAGATCATGTTCCGTCACCACTAGGGTTCGGGAAGGGATAGTCAACGTTTTATTAATATTACACATTATATATAGTAAAATACATCATTGATTCCAATACAGTAGGCGTAACAGGTGAAAAAGAGAAGATAAGAGCACATTGTGCGTAATAGGAGGCGTGAAAATAGGCGTACACGAAGGCGTGCACTGTACATGTCAGAGGAACGTCACGGGAATCGTCACATGTGGGTGGGTACATAGAGAGAGTTGCGGAATCAGCAGAAAAGTGTGGATGCGCGCGCAGCTAGCATGACGTGACATGGATGTGGTAACTGGGGAGAACTTTAACACTAGTAGAGGAGACAGAAGTCTGGGATGTCAGAACGACCTGGACCTATAACATATCTAGTATCTTATGTTTGGAGAATGTATTTTCTGGAGTAAAAGGTCTCTCGGGCAGAAGCTATTCTATACTGTGGCTAGTGCGTGCATATGTGTCTACGTGTCTACGTGCAGGGCCACGGGCCTACTATGGCAACGGGAACTGTAAATTACTTGAATGGGGGCAGGAAGGCTTGCTCTTTGCTCTGCAGCCGGGGAGGTGTTTACCTAAATCACTAGACAGGAATGTATTTTCGAGGAGGCTGAACAGATAACTTGAAGGCAAAACACAGTTTTGGCAGGCAGGCCAGGTTGAGCCAGGCACCGCTTTGCTTGGCAGGAAGTAAGGCAGAGGTTAGGGATACGCGTCCATGCTGCAGCTTTCAGAGACAGAAGGCAGAAAGGGCTCGGAGACAGAAATCAGGGCCTAGCTCGGCAGAGCCAGGAAAAACGAAAAAGTGTACCATGTAAAGACGTTGGCATGGTATGGTTAGGAACTGAATTATCGATCCATTCATGGTGGATTTGAAAGAGGACAAGTTAACGTTGGACGCAAATGTATTTGCGTCGTCATATTCGGTCATGAAGGGAAATTACATGTACTTCAAGCACGTACATGGAGCCGTTGGGGTACACGATAGGGGACACACTTGACCATAAAAATTTCAATTACCTCAGTCCGATGCCCTGGTGCCCCTGTTCTGCTTCGGGTCTCCAGAGGTGTGCGCATGGGGGGTGGATGCCATGTCTCTCCTTTGGCCCCCTTGGCTTCTCTATGCCTTTCCTCCCTTTCCTTTGATTCCTGCATTTCTGATGAAGGTTCAGCGGGAGGGGGCTCAGGTGGTGGCAGTGCTGTCTCACTGGCAGAGGAGGTCCTGGTTTCCTCTGCTGCTGGGCCTGGCGATGGGGCCTCCTTGGCTTCTGCCCCGCCACCCCTCTCCTCTGAGGTCTCCGTCCCTCTTTCTGGTTCCCCTCTCCTTGGTGGTTTGGGGGTTGAACTGGTGTCTCTTGGGGCC
Organism: Lissotriton vulgaris; assembly: GCF_964263255.1. NCBI lineage: Eukaryota > Metazoa > Chordata > Amphibia > Caudata > Salamandridae > Lissotriton > Lissotriton vulgaris. The sequence continues at coordinate 131,279,553 of NC_141699.1, read as the reverse complement.
CGTGGTCTGCCCGACCACTTGATTTTGGTGCTGAAGGCTTCTTGTTGGTAGTCTACCTTGTCTTCCTATTCGGAGCGCTGGTCTTCTTTCTCGAGGTGGTGTTCCTCCTCTGGTTACCTTGCTGGGCCTTTGGGCTGCTATCCGTGCCTTCCGGGTCCCGGATTCCTTTCCTCCTTCTGATGGCTTGTTGGTTTTCTCGCCTTTTTCGGAGTTTCTCTCTTCTCCTTCTGGTCGCTCTTTGGTGCCCCCTTGGGGTATCTCCTTCGTCTTGGGGGTTTTGCAGTCTTCCCCTTTTGACCCTTTGGAGTCTGTGGACCTTGAATTTCTGTCCTGCCTGGTGGCTTTTCTGTTCTTTCTTTTGGCCTCAAACGTGCCTTGTCCATTTCTGTGGCTCGTTCTGGGGTGTTTCGCTCTTCTGACACTGACTCCGTGTCCTTTGGCTTGGCTGGTTTGGCTACGGCTGCTTCCAGGCTCTCTTTGGGTCGCTGGTTTATGGCGGTCTTTACTCTTGCCTATCTTGGATGCTGGTTTGCCCTGTCCGGCGGGTGTCCTGGCGCATTCCGCTTGGGGCGTGTCTGCCTCCTGGGCTGCTTACCTGGGTGTGTCTCTTGGTGGGTTTGTCGGGCTGGGTCCTGGGCCTCCGAGTCCACGTTCGTGCGGCACTGCTGGTTGGGTTGTGCTTTTTCTGACCGGACCAGTTTTTGGTTGTGGGGTGTTGCTGGCTGTGGGGGTTTTTCCCTCCGCTCTGATTCTGTTTGTTTCTTGCAACTTTATCTTGCTGCACTCCTTTGTGTCTGGTCTGTGTTTTGTTGTGTGGTTGCCAAAGGCCTGTTTTGGCCGTTGCTTTGGTATGCCTCATGTGTGATGACTGGGTCGAGGACAAGGGACGTAGAGGTAATGCTATGATTACGTATGGGAATCCCTATTACTCTTAGTCCTACTCGTCCTCGACCCAGTCATACAACCCGCCCGCCCTCCCTTTCCAGGCCTTTGGTGCTTGGTACATCAGGATTTGCTTCTGGTGGTGAGGTGTGTTATAGCACCTGACAGGAGGGTGGGTGGAGTCTAAAAGCGTTTCCTGTTTTGTTTCCTGTCGTGTAGAATACCTCTTGTGTGATGACTGGGTCGAGGACGAGTAGGACTAAGTAATGGGGATTACCATACGTAATCATAGCAATACTCACCATTAAACATCAAACACATATACAGGCCCATAACACCAATGAGACAATTTTTAAGCAACTGAATCAGGTGATTTGATTAATAAATCTATTCACATATTATTTACATTATTATATACAACTGCAGTTCATTTATCTTTAGCATGGTTTTAAACATATTATCACCTAATAATCAAATCACTTAAGGCGATTGGATCAACTGATGGAAACTAGACCATGAATAAACAAGACCAGCTTGTCTTTTCAAATCTAATTTTATTAACTTTATTTTTCATAAGGAAAAAGCATTTACGTTTTAGAATCTTTATTTTAGTAGCAAGTAAGAAGGCAGCATTTAATAAGGAAATTAAATTAAAACTGACATATCAAAGCAAGCTCAGAAACATTAATTATTAGCAAAATAACAGTTTCCCATTCCCTAAATCTATTTCCCTGACTATTTCTCACTTCACCTGAAAAGGAAAAATCATTTAAAGTCTGCTGTCCTTACATGCGCCAAAGGTCCACCAGCATGTCACGTCACTCAGGAATCGGAAAGTACGAGTTTTTTTCCTTGCTCATTGTGTCAGACTTTATACCTTTCTCTCTAGCTAAACTTTTCTACATTTTACATTCTTTCAAACGAACTCGAGCTTTTCATTGGCTGTCCCGTGTCAGTCCATGATAAAATTATTAGGTCATCTCCGACTCTTGACCAAGTCCAGGCTTCACATAAGCCCTATTGTCTTTCATTTCCTTGTAATTCAGCTTCCTCAAGTAAGATACTTTTTTCCTCGAGCTCCGAACGTTAACTTCCTAACCTTGGCAGACATATCAAGTTCCTGTCCTTGGGCTATCTCTCCATGAGCACGTTCAATGCGACCAAAGAACTGCTTTTTAATTCACGATGACAATGCAGCAAAAATCTTCACAGCTGCGCATGTGTAAAGAGTTCACTCTGGACAAGCTTTTGCGTCTGCAGCTCTGTCAGCCATATTTTCTGAACCATTTTTTAGGCCTCACTTTGGAAACTATTTTTAATCAAACACAAGACATGAATTACTTAAAGAATTGAGACCCATTCTGTTACCCTCCCCCTTTACTAATTAATCCTGTTAATTATGTTACCTAGCAAAAGCACAAATAGGCAGCATCATAATTACTTCTCCTTTTCGTACAGCAGGAACTCCATGAGCTTTTATCACGAAAGACATAACATAAGCACCTAAAATAAGCACATGCCATTAGTTTAACTGCATCATTTGATACTGACAAAGACAATAGACAAGGTTAGTTTATTAATCTTTCTTTGTGTTTGCAACATAGAGCACATTAGTTTATCCCGTGTGTAATGATGAATGTATTCTTAAACTAAGTTGATTAATAATTTCACCACAAATTTATTAATCTGGTTACTTTGTTATGAGAGATTAACTTCACAAGTTTGAACAAAATCTTGTTCTTCACCTTGCTCCATCAACTCCCTCATCTGGTGATTTCTAAATCACCAAATAATACCCCAAAATGTATACATTTCCAACCCTTGAACATGTTTTGGACTTTCTTAATATTAGTATTTCTAAACTTTAGATTCACCTGATCTTCTGCATTTCTCATATTGAGTTCTACAAAACTCTTCTAATTCTATTTCTTTTTCTTTTTCTTTTCTAAGTTTGCAAATTCTTTTCTTTTCTATCACATGCTTTCTTCTCTTGTGTATCATGCTACTAATTTTTAACAAAAGTATCACTATAGCTATGATTATTAAAGGAAAAACTATTTTACCTATAATTGGACTATCAATCTCTTTAAACCAATGTTTAATGACTGCAAATCTTTTACTGAAACGTTCTGAAAAACTCTCTTCTTCTAAAGGTTCTACTTCGGTATGTAATTCAGTAATGTTTTTTATATACATTTCTATATTCTGACTTTTATCAGGTATGTAAGTACAACAATGTTGAACATGCAAAATTCCACAGACTCCACCCTCTTTTGCTAGCAAAATGTCCAGTGCAAGACGATTCTGCATCACCATAGTTCTCATTGCAATAAGCTCTGTATTTACTAATTGAAATCCGCTTGCAGTGTCTGCTGACAATCTATCAACAATTGTGGACATTTTTCTAATTTTGTTTGCATTCAGGGTTATTCCTACCATAGGTATTAATGCAGCAAATATATCTCCCATTACTTCTGTAAAACTTTCCCTTCTAAATCTATTCAAGTGATTGCCAATTTCAAATGAACCCTTTGTATTTCTATCTACATGAAAAAAAAAACGGAAAAACTAAACCTACATAGCACGTCTAAGTATGGGCGAATTTTGCGAATCTGGCGTTCGCGAATTTTGCGAATTTGCGAACTCGCAATCCGCAAAATCCGCGAATTCTCGCGAATTTGCGGATTTTTTTTTTGTGTGTTCGCAAGTGTTTCCGCCAGTTCGCGAGGATTTGGTACTAGTTCGCAATTGAGAACTTACTTGTCGGCTCGCAACGGTCGCAACTATGTTGTTTCTACGTCTGGTTCATCATCACAGCCTCCCAGCACCCTCTGTTTCACCACTGCCACCTTCTCTTTGACCCATGCCACCCTCTGTTACATCAATGCCACCCTCTGGTTCATCATCACTGTAGAAGATGGGGGGAAAAGCAAGCCCACCTGCCCTGCTTGAACTGACATGAATTAATTTGGGGTTAGTTTATTAACAACACCTGCCCTGCCCCAACTGACAATAATGAATTAGGGGCTAATTAATGTGTCACTGAATTTGAAGTTCCAGCCTGGCACCTGCTTGTCTGCTCCCTTAGCTGTAAATCAGGACCTTTGTGGCATACAGTTAAGGTCAGAGCAGGGTCACACAATAGTTGCAAGCAGGCAACCAAATTCTGGAGGGCCACCTCAGGAAGCACTACAGGGAATCGTTACAAATCATGAGGTTGACCTTTTGCACCTGCTCATTGCTTTTGCAAAAATTGTTTTTCGGTTTTTTCGCGCTATTCGAGGGGTGCGGCGTCGTGCGAAACCGACCGCGGAAGCCGCCAATTCGTGCGAATGAGCTTTATATTTTTTGCGGCTTGTTGTTTCGCGAGTTTTTTTGCAGTATTTGTGAGCCGCTTGCAGCGCAACACGCGAATTTACCCCAAGGTCGAGTACGGGCGCGGCCATTTTGTTTGCGTGATGTATTTCCGTTTCCGCCCGCTATGTATAATCTCGCGCAGTAAGCGCATTGCGAGTACAAGTTTGCACAAGATCGCGAGGAAAATCTCGCGCGAACTTACTTTCGCGCTCGTGAACGGGCGCCGGCCATCTTGTTTTTCATTCATTTCCTGTGTCTGGGCATGGTGTTTAATCCTCTTGCTATCTTTGCCATCCTTTGCTTGTTTTCAGGTTTTTTTTAACGATTTTGCTTCTTATCTATCCCTCTCTTTTCCTAGCTGTATATTTTTGTCTTTTCTGCTATTTTTCTTTACTTTTAAACTACTTTTTTAAACTCTTTTCTTTTCTTCTCCCCTATCCTATTCCTTCTTAATTTTCTACTTCCTACCTTACCTGCCCAGACCATGGTGAAGCCAGGCGCCGTGAAGCTGCCCAGGCACTTGAGGGCGGCAGCGGCGGCGGGGAGGAGGAGTCCTGGACCCCGTGCCAGGAGTCAGACACCATGCGGTCGATTGAGGGGGGAGCAGGTGATGCGACGGGAGATCTTCAGCCCGGAGGAAGTGGGCGCGCTGGTCTACTTCGTCCAGCACCGCCTGCCCAGGACCATCGCGGGAGGCGGCAGGATCGCGGCCGGCGGCTACAACATCCGGGAGCGTCGGAAGCGGTGGGAGAAGGTGTGCTGGGCCATATCCCACCTCTACGGGGTCCAGCGCACCTACAGCCAGGTCACCCATCGCTGGACGGACCTCCTGGACCGGGAGCGCGACCTGCTGGACCAGCTCGGCTTGGAGATCCCCGGGCTTGGTGAGTAGTAGTAGCCATTTCATCACTCACTACTATGATGTTTTCTCCTACTCTGTGTTGTTGTATTGCAAATATTTGTTTTTTACATGGAGCAAGCCAATAATGCCGCTGATGACGATTACATTGTAGTTAAATTATATTTCAAAATCTTCTGTGCATTTCAGGTGCACTGCTCTCCTTCTCAGTGGCGTTGCTACTATGCTTATTTGTTTTCTATTTTGTGGTCTTATTGGCCTGAGTAACTATTATGTATGAGTGTACTTTACAGAACTGCGTAATGCTAGACACTAGGGGGCAGATTACATTTACAAGCCCCTTGCGCCACGTTTACGTTGCCTTGCGTGACGCAACAGCGGCGTAAACGTGGCGCATCCCTGCAAGTCATTTACAGCATGACGCATCTAGGGAGATGCGTCACGTTATAAAGCCATGGGCCTGCACCACAATGGGTGCGTTCCTAGTACGCAGGGTGGGCGGTCCGGCGGCTGTGCGCCTCGCAAAATTGCCTGCGTGAAATCTACAAGATTTAACGCAGGCACTTCTGCGACGCTGCTACGTCAATTCAATTCCTTATGCCTGCTTGAAGCAGGCGTAAGGACTGACACAGCATGTTAAGTATTGGGTGGGGTGAGCATTACTGAAGTTGCATTGCGTTGGCGACGTGACTCCAGCGATGCGCCGCTCTTACGTGACGAGATGCGTCACGCAAGTGCCTACCCTTGCGCCAGGGCGCGCCGCATTGTAAATGAGGCGCATCTGCCGTGTCGCAAGGGTAGTTTTGTGTGACGCATTTGATCTGGCGCATCTCTGGAGATGCGCCAGAACGCGTAAGTAAGTATGCCCCTAAGGGGCAGAATTGCAATTACCGTCGCATCCCTGCAAAGTAGCAGGGATGCGCCATTAATTGTGCGGCCCGCTACCACCACCAAACATGGTGCGCCGTATTTGCAATGCGGCGCACCATGGGCCCAAAACGTCACCGAAGCTTTACTGCTGGAGTTGCGTCGCAACGATGGCTCAGCTCCAGCAATGCTCTGGGGTACCCTATCTCCCCAATGCTGGGTCAAGCCGTACGTCTGCTTCAAGCAGGTGCAGGGTTTGTGTGACGCATCATTGTCCTAAAGGTGACTGATTGAAATTTTGTAGATTTCCCTCAGCCACTTTTAGGATGTCTTCCAGCGCAGGAATGCCCTCCCTTGCGCCGGAACGCCCCCTGATGGCGCAGGGCTTTATAACGGGATGCATCTCCCAAATGCGTCACGTTGTTATAATATTATACACCGCACCATGGCGCCCTTTTTTGTTTAGCTCCTGCGTCACAAAAGTCACGCATGAATGGAGCAAAAGAGCCGCAAGGGGCTTAAATCTGCCCCTTCCTTTGTACCCCTGACAATAAGAAAAATAGTGGCGGTGGATTAATAGTTTGACTATTTAAATGACTGGTAATGTAGCAGGCAACTGTTAGTGTTGTCACTGATCTGACTGAAATCACAATGGAGTTTGTCTGTCACTTTGCGTCTTGCCTGCGGACTGCTGCCTGCCAGTCCTAGGTGAACCTTTCAGTACTTTGTTTAGTGAGTTACGTGACTTTCGAAGTCACAGGTCCGCAAATAAATGAAAACTAACCCTAATCAATATAATTTCGCGGAAATATTTTGTTATTGTTCTTTTGAAATGTTTGATTTGGTTGACATTGACAAGCTACAATCATCCATGTTTTCTGTTCTTTCTTTCATGTTGTACGTCAGCTCCCCCCAGGGGCGAGGGGAGGACACAGGAGCAGCAGGCGGCGGATGCTGTTGAACAGGGCCAGGATCGGGCAGGCGAGGGCTCCTTTGCTGGCCCCAGTAAGTTTTCATTTTAGACTAGTACCTATTTTTCCTAGCGTTCCTCATTTGATTTTTTCAAAATCGTCTTTGATCTTCTTGTGGACTGTATCTAAATTTTTATCCTGCCTCTACTATGACTCCCTGTGGTATTACTAGATTATTCTTATTAGTCTGTCTGTGTAGCTAACTAAGATTGCACGGTTGGCGAAACTCCCATTCTAGTCAGCAATAGCTCTATCAACTTAGTGCAGTCCTCTGGGATTGTCCATAATGTCTTTTGAAGTGTTCTATCTGCTTTGAAAATTCTCAACTATAAAATGTGAATGACCACCAAGAAAGAATAAGATACTACCTTTTGGTTTGGATAGGAGAACAATCCATACCACTACAGTGGCGCGGACAATTCTTCTGCAGAAACAGAACTATGGACAATAAATAGTGCATTGCTTATCAATTATAATAGGCGCTGTTAGAGTTTCCACATACCTCTGTGATAACAGACTTTGAACCCCCAATGTCCTTACTGACTGACTACATAGTGTGGCACAGTCATTTACCTCCCGAATTCATCGATCATTGATCCCCAATGATGATTATTATCCAACATAGCTGAAGAGTACGGAGTCAGAGTCAAGAAGTGTCAGAGGCACGGACTCATGCTTGCAAAAATTGCAAAACCTTTTGCTCAGTCACTCTAGTCACTCTGGACCAAAAAACACATAGTCTCTCTAAGTTTAAAAGCTTTATTAAAAGTAAACACATTTATTAAAATGAAGTCATAATAAAAAAACGAAACGTTTAACTGAGAATGTAAAAGTGGTTAGTGCTGACGATTAATTGAAGACATTTCTTGTGGTCGAGCCGAGCTCTCACCTTGTTTCAACTTGATCTTGTTGTTAGAAGTCCATCTTCTGTCTGTGTGGAAAAAAATGGTGCGTGTTAAAAAGCCAGCCTTCATCAGTTGTGCCAAAAAGTGCTGCATTACATTGTTTTCACATGTCTTCATTCCTAGACCAAATACTAGTGAGTGGTTTATTCTAACATTCTTAAATGTACTTTGTAGGTGGAACATCTGGTGGCGGGGCCAACGCGGAGGGGGTGGTGGTGCTCGACACGGAGGCGGAGGGCAATTCCTCAGGGGAGGATGCGGCGGTTCCAGTGCCGGCTGTGAGAGTTCAGACGGTGGTGGTGGCGGGCAGAGGTAAGCTCTTATATATTCCTTACTTATTGAGATTGAAGACGTGGCTGGGAAGGAAAGAATATGAGATGCATGGCTGGGTTAATGATGAAGCAATGATTGGTGGAAGGACAACAGCCTGGGTGGGTGACACAGAAACTGTATGTGTCCATATACCTGGATCATGCTACTATCTGACTCTTAGATAGCATATGTGTATCTAGAGCAGGGGTACTCATAGTACGGCCCGCGGGCCGGTGGGGGCCCGGCAAGCCTTCCTTGGCGGTGTGCAGACCTTGCAGACAATCACTGCTCCCCCGGCCCCCACAGAGCAGAGTGGAGATGCAGGGCCACAAAGAGGTGAAATAGAACAAAGCCTCTGCTCTGTGGGGCCGGGCAAGCAGTGATTGTCAGGGTGGAGATGCAGGGGCGCTACAACAAACAAAGCCTCAATAATATGTTAATGGTCTTTTAAAGACCTGTTAAGTACTTTGGTGTGGCTGTCTGTGTGTGCGCGTTGAGGAAGCTGTCTCAGCCCGGGCTGAAGGCTGACACAGACAGACACACACACAGTGAGATGACAGAGGGGGAGGGAGAGGGAGGGCAGGAGGGAGAGAGAGATGGAGAGGGAGGGCAGGAGGGAGAGCATGAGTGAGAGAGATGTATGTAAATGCTGGGTCTGGTGGCTCAGTGGATGAAGGCATCTGATGCAGGGACCTGTGTGCAACCTCATGGTCACAAGTTTTCGTTTTGCTTTAGCCCCACCCCCTCTGACTCCGCCCCCACCAGTGCAGCCCTCGGCCACAAACTACACTGTAAATTTAGCCCCTGAGAGAAAGTTTGTGAGTACCCATGATCTAGAGAGAGTAGACGGTCAGTGGATGAACTAAGTGTAACTTTGAAGAGCATGTAACACTGCACCCGCACGTCCGTTCCAGTGTAGGAAAGGCAAGGAAAAGAAGTTTTAATTTTGTCCAAATACTACCATCAATAGTAGCAGTAGTTTGTATTGCAAGCACAGCATAGATCCGGTTATTACGGTGGCCACTCCCTACCTCTCTTAATAAGTTTAGTAGTACTCAGTCATTCATGTGTGGATGTATCACTGGTCACTCAATAAAAAGCAAAGCACCTAAAGTCATACCATATATAAGCAAAAACATCCCATGTGAAGTGATAGATAATCAGATTATTTATCTTCTTCAATTTTCCATTTCTAGTACTCATTTGCACTGTAGGGTGAAAGTTAAATTAATTAAGCAGTAGCCCTTTAGTTGTAACAGAGTATTCTCAGTGCCACCCGTAATAGAAAAGTAAGAGCTTCACCACCTGCATGTACTGGACGGGTACAGTAACGCAACGCAAGTCTAGGTCATTCATCATGGCGTGCGTCTCTTTTTCTCGGGTGCAAGTTTACTGCGCTGGCATTATGCCGGCTTGCAGAAGATAACGTACCAATTTTCCTAAACAAGAGACAAGAAGAAGAATAAGACTGGTGTACTTTCATAGTCGACTCCAATGGAAGTCCATAGTGCTCGTAGAATTTGTTCCTTAAACTCCCACTAATGTTAGAGCAAGGATGAAGAAGTATGAGGTTAGATAGATACTGGCCTCAATAGTTATGTAATGCGCTTGCAAGTTGCTAGTTGTACTGCAACACAAATTTCTGCTGAATGATTGAGTTAATCTTAAAGAGCATTGGTTACAGACTATGTCTTTCTTTCTTCATATAGATGCTCCTTCCAAACGAACAAGGAGGAAGGAGCTGGCTAGAGCGGCCCGGCAGCGGAGGATCGATGCCACTGTGGCCGAATATCGGCGGCTGGTGGCCCTGGAGGACGAAGAAAGTGTGCAGTCGACCACAACAACAACAACGTCGTCTGCATCGGCCTCCGTGCCCCCACGGGCTGCCACCCAGCACAGTGGTCCACCCAGACTGAGCCGGGCTGCCAAAGCCAAACGCCACTGCCGAGTAGCAAGGACAACAGCTTCCTCTCACAGCCGTTGCACCTGCAAGGCAGTGAAGGCACGCCTGCGCCGCAGTACCCTGATGGTGTCCCGCCTCCAGCAGGAGCTCCACCACTTTTCAAACGTGTTGGAGGGGCTCCGCGTAGAGCACGCCTTGCTCCGCCAGGAGCATGATGCCCTGGCCCAAAAAGTAGACAGCATCGACCCATAGTGTCCCTTGCCCCTTTTTTAGAGACTTTTGGGGGGTGGGAATTGGGAGTTGGGTTTTTGGGGACTTTTGAAGGACAATCATTGGGGTTAGGGAGGGTCTTGCGGGAGATTATTTTGTTAGGGATATAAATATACTTTTTCAAACTTTATCTGAGCATACCCGTTTTTTACTGCTTGCCTGGTGGCTGGGGGTTTAACAGTGACTTTGTTTTCCTGAAAGTTTAGTTCCATTTTCTTCCTTTAAGTGTAAATGCCCAAATGTCTTCAACACTAAGTGCCTCTCACAGAGTAAGTGAAGTGAATCCAAGAGTCCTAGGACTTTAGTAGTACTACCGTCAGTCTCTCGTCTCTCCTACTAATACTCCATTATACCCCCAAACCACCAAACGCGTATCTTACCTGTAATTTGTGTTTGAAAGTAGGGCTAGACCCAGGGCTGGCTCCACGGGAAACAGCGAATAAGGTTGGCAATCTTGGTCTGATAAAATTTCCTCATAGCGGTGGTACTAGTGGTGTGACACAGTGGCAGTTGCATGCCTATGAAAAAAAAGAAAATTAAATCTGGTTTGTCCTCCTGAGCAATTCAACGGTACAATAGAGAATATAGCAGGTGACAGAAGTACACTAGAACAGTGCCACATTGTAGCCTAACAAATGGTAAAGTATAACTACTAATTCGGTTGAAGTTCTTTGACATTAGCCATGGGTCTTTGTCAAGCAGAGTAAGAATATATCCTTGGATTTCTTCACCAGCATGTTGCTATCACCTTATCCTCCCCAGCAAGTGTGTGGTTTTATTGCTGTAATTTAGTCACACATCAATCAAAACCACACAGCCCGGGGGAAGAGGGTTAGGGTTTGAAAAATGGATGGGTACGGGGGTTTTTGGGAAAGGTTTTGGGAGACAAGAAAAAATAGCACAGCATGGACAAACAATTGTGAACATAAACAAATCTTTGGGTACAAACCTATCCATCAATCTTTGAAAGTGCATGCACTACTGCATGCATGTCAGTGAAAAGTAAGTAGTACTTTCGACAACTGTGGAAGAAAGAATGCGACAGTACAGGGCGTGTGTGGAATTATTGATAACTATATTCAACATAAGGTCTCTGTAGCCAGATACCTGAGAGCCTTGCTGGTCACTATAAATCCATTCACAACAACACTCAATGGGGTTGGTCTGGAAGGTATAGTAGATAGAAAAGGAGAAATTGCTTTTTTTCTAGGTGTCCCCTCACTCACCAGGGTTGCCCCTTGGTGACATGCTTCATCATTGGGGCCATCCCAGTCCTCTACGGGCTGGGGCGTGCTGCGACTTGCGAATTACGTAGGAGCACTTACAAATGACTATGGGCCAGATGTAGGTGGGAGATTTTGGCCATTTACCGGCCGGTAACGGCCGAATTCGGCCGTTACCGACCGGTAAATGGCCATGGAGATGTAGGGGGTAAAAAACATGCATTTTCGGTAATTTTACCGAATCGGTAATTTTACCGATTCGGTAAAATTACAGAATCGTTAAAATTACCGATTCTGTATATTTTACCGAATCGGTAAATATACCGGTCGGTAAAATTACCGAAAATGCATGTTTGGTATGTAGGTGCCAATTTTAACATTGACACAGGGCTTTGAAAATCGGTATTTTACCATGCAATACAATTGCATGGTAAAATACCGATTCAGGTGTACATGCACATCTGTGCATGTACACCTGTGCCATGTGGCACACATACATGCCCTTAGGGCATGTATGTGTGCCACATGGCACACAAGCCTAAAACAGGGGTGCCAGAGGGTGTCAAAGTGACACCCCCTGCATCCTTGCAAAATTCGGTATTTACCGATTCGGTAAATACCGAATCGGTATTTGATATTGAATCCTATGGGCTTCAAGGCCCATAGGATTCGATAGCAAATACCGATTCGGTATTTACCGAATCGGTAAATACCGAATTTTAAGGATTCGGTAAAGAATCCAGATGTTGGGACCTACATCCCATTTACCGATTTTGAAATACCGAATCGGTAAGATTCGGTATTTCAAAATCGGTAAATGGGATTTACCTACATCGGGCCCTATGTGTGGTGCAGATGTGATAGTGGAGTGGACTAAGTGATGTGTTAAGGGATCAATTTAAAAGCAGAGAGAGATCCAAGAAATGCAGTCACAGTCAGAGAAAAAGGCAAGGGATACTGTATCTATGTTGTTGTAGTTGTCCTGTTGGAAGTGGTAAGTTGCCTGCAGAAAAAAAATCCTCTTATTAGCGGCACTCCTCCATTGCAGCCGACGCTTCGTCCATCGATGTTGGTCACCAGAAGACACCCTGTAAAAAAAGCACAGCATAGACAAACAATTGAACATAAACAATTCTTTGGGTACAAACCTATCCATCAATCTTTGAAAGTGCATACACTACTGCATGCATGTCAGTGAAAAGTAAGTAGTACTTTCGACAACTGTGGAAGAAAGAATGCGACAGTACAGGGCGTGTGTGGAATTATTGATAACTATATTCAACATAAGGTCTCTGTAGCCAGATACCTGAGAGCCTTGCTGGTCACTATAAATCCATTCACAACAACACTCAATAGGGTTGGTCTGGAAGGTATAGTAGATAGAAAAGGAGAAATTGCTTTTTTTCTAGGTGTCCCCTCACTCACCAGGGTTGCCCCTTGGTGACATGCTTCATCATTGGGGCCATCCCAGTCCTCTACGGGCTGGGGCGTGCTGCGACTTGCGAATTACGTAGGAGCACTTACAAATGACTATGTGTGGTGCAGGTGTGATAGTGGAGTGGACTAAGTGATGTGTTAAGGGATCAATTTAGAAGCAGAGAGAGATCCAAGAAATGCAGTCACAGTCAGAGAAAAAGGCAAGGGATACTGTATCTATGTTGTTGTAGTTGTCCTGTTGGAAGTGGTAAGTTGCCTGCAGAAAAAAAATCCTCTTATTAGCGGCACTCCTCCATTGCAGCCGACGCTTCGTCCATCGATGTTGGTCACCAGAAGACACCCTGTAAAAAAAGCACAGCATAGACAAACAATTGAACATAAACAAATCTTTGGGTACAAACCTATCCATCAATCTTTGAAAGTGCATGCACTACTGCATGCATGTCAGTGAAAAGTAAGTAGTACTTTCGACAACTGTGGAAGAAAGAATGCGACAGTACAGGGCGTGTGTGGAATTATTATTTATTTATTTATTTTTTTTTTTTTTGGAAAACCTTTATTTGTAGAAAAAGTACACCGCTATTCAGCCATACATCCCGGAGGTCAGGTAGCATCGAGGTAGCAAGTAAGGTCGTGTACAATACTATAGACAGAAGCAATCAGGTTTAATTTTCAAATAATATCGAACTTAGGAATTAAAGAAACCAAGAAAAATAAGAAGGCCTCAATCGGCCAGAAGAAAGAAGTGTGCCTTAAGCACGAAAGAAAGTTAAGGAAGAAAAAGGTAGGCTGAGGACGGTACAGAAACAGCGGACTTGTGTAGCGGGAGGGGGTCAAGGGCCTCACACCCAAGACAGCACACAACAAGAATGACAACAGTTAGGTACGTGGGAGGTAGCACACCAGGATAAATTATCTGGAACCACGGGTAGGGGCACTACGGGGAAAGCCGGACATCGGAGTCAATCTCCACAGGGGTATATTTACAACAAGGGGTGGTGAGGGACAGAGTCTCTGAATTAAGCAGAAAGCTCTCACCCAGTCAATAGATCAGGGCTAGATCCAACACCGTTTTTTAGCTCACTGCACCATCCCAGTTTCAGAACCTGGCTGTATGCAAATTAGTCTGTTCCTGTCCCAGTGCATGATGGGAACAGGGCAAGCCAAACTACAAAAGCCAATTCTTACACTGGGAAGGAAACAAGCTCCCGGGGACCGGTTTCTGGCATTACAGCCGTCTTCGGCCCGGTTTGCTTGAATCCTGATGGTGCAATGAGCAAGGGTCTCACATCTGAGAATACCCTTCCACGCTTAGGGTGGACAAAAATATTTACAACAAGGGGTGGTGAGGGACAGAGTCTCTGAATTAAGCAGAAAGCTCTCACCCAGTCAATAGATCAGGGCTAGATCCAACACCGTTTTTTAGCTCACTGCACCATCCCAGTTTCAGAACCTGGCTGTATGCAAATTAGTCTGTTCCTGTCCCAGTGCATGATGGGAACAGGGCAAGCCAAACTACAAAAGCCAATTCTTACACTGGGAAGGAAACAAGCTCCCGGGGACCGGTTTCTGGCATTACAGCCGTCTTCGGCCCGGTTTGCTTGAATCCTGATGGTGCAATGAGCAAGGGTCTCACATCTGAGAATACCCTTCCACGCTTAGGGTGGACAAAAATATTTACAACAATGGGTGGTGAGGGACAGAGTCTCTGAATTAAGCAGAAAGCTCTCACCCAGTCAATAGATCAGGGCTAGATCCAACACCGTTTTTTAGCTCACTGCACCATCCCAGTTTCAGAACCTGGCTGTATGCAAATTAGTCTGTTCCTGTCCCAGTGCATGATGGGAACAGGGCAAGCCAAACTACAAAAGCCAATTCTTACACTGGGAAGGAAACAAGCTCCCGGGGACCGGTTTCTGGCATTACAGCCGTCTTCGGCCCGGTTTGCTTGAATCCTGATGGTGCAATGAGCAAGGGTCTCACATCTGAGAATACCCTTCCACGCTTAGGGTGGACAAAAATATTTACAACAAGGGGTGGTGAGGGACAGAGTCTCTGAATTAAGCAGAAAGCTCTCACCCAGTCAATAGATCAGGGCTAGATCCAACACCGTTTTTTAGCTCACTGCACCATCCCAGTTTCAGAACCTGGCTGTATGCAAATTAGTCTGTTCCTGTCCCAGTGCATGATGGGAACAGGGCAAGCCAAACTACAAAAGCCAATTCTTACACTGGGAAGGAAACAAGCTCCCGGGGACCGGTTTCTGGCATTACAGCCGTCTTCGGCCCGGTTTGCTTGAATCCTGATGGTGCAATGAGCAAGGGTCTCACATCTGAGAATACCCTTCCACGCTTAGGGTGGACAAAAATATTTACAACAAGGGGTGGTGAGGGACAGAGTCTCTGAATTAAGCAGAAAGCTCTCACCCAGTCAATAGATCAGGGCTAGATCCAACACCGTTTTTTAGCTCACTGCACCATCCCAGTTTCAGAACCTGGCTGTATGCAAATTAGTCTGTTCCTGTCCCAGTGCATGATGGGAACAGGGCAAGCCAAACTACAAAAGCCAATTCTTACACTGGGAAGGAAACAAGCTCCCGGGGACCGGTTTCTGGCATTACAGCCGTCTTCGGCCCGGTTTGCTTGAATCCTGATGGTGCAATGAGCAAGGGTCTCACATCTGAGAATACCCTTCCACGCTTAGGGTGGACAAAAATATTTACAACAAGGGGTGGTGAGGGACAGAGTCTCTGAATTAAGCAGAAAGCTCTCACCCAGTCAATAGATCAGGGCTAGATCCAACACCGTTTTTTAGCTCACTGCACCATCCCAGTTTCAGAACCTGGCTGTATGCAAATTAGTCTGTTCCTGTCCCAGTGCATGATGGGAACAGGGCAAGCCAAACTACAAAAGCCAATTCTTACACTGGGAAGGAAACAAGCTCCCGGGGACCGGTTTCTGGCATTACAGCCGTCTTCGGCCCGGTTTGCTTGAATCCTGATGGTGCAATGAGCAAGGGTCTCACATCTGAGAATACCCTTCCACGCTTAGGGTGGACAAAAATATTTACAACAAGGGGTGGTGAGGGACAGAGTCTCTGAATTAAGCAGAAAGCTCTCACCCAGTCAATAGATCAGGGCTAGATCCAACACCGTTTTTTAGCTCACTGCACCATCCCAGTTTCAGAACCTGGCTGTATGCAAATTAGTCTGTTCCTGTCCCAGTGCATGATGGGAACAGGGCAAGCCAAACTACAAAAGCCAATTCTTACACTGGGAAGGAAACAAGCTCCCGGGGACCGGTTTCTGGCATTACAGCCGTCTTCGGCCCGGTTTGCTTGAATCCTGATGGTGCAATGAGCAAGGGTCTCACATCTGAGAATACCCTTCCACGCTTAGGGTGGACACAAATATTTACAACAAGGGGTGGTGAGGGACAGAGTCTCTGAATTAAGCAGAAAGCTCTCACCCAGTCAATAGATCAGGGCTAGATCCAACACCGTTTTTTAGCTCACTGCACCATCCCAGTTTCAGAACCTGGCTGTATGCAAATTAGTCTGTTCCTGTCCCAGTGCATGATGGGAACAGGGCAAGCCAAACTACAAAAGCCAATTCTTACACTGGGAAGGAAACAAGCTCCCGGGGACCGGTTTCTGGCATTACAGCCGTCTTCGGCCCGGTTTGCTTGAATCCTGATGGTGCAATGAGCAAGGGTCTCACATCTGAGAATACCCTTCCACGCTTAGGGTGGACAAAAATATTTACAACAAGGGGTGGTGAGGGACAGAGTCTCTGAATTAAGCAGAAAGCTCTCACCCAGTCAATAGATCAGGGCTAGATCCAACACCGTTTTTTATAGCATATAGCCATGTTCTGAGCTGGGATGGGGCAGTGAGATAAATAACGGTGATGGATCAAGCCCTGATCTTTGGACTGGGTAAGAGTGGTCTGCTCAATTCAGACACTCTGTTCATCACCACCCCCTTTTGTAAATCGATTTTGGCCACTATAGGTGTGGCAGGGTATACTCAGACATGAGTCCCTTTCTCACTGCTCCATCAGGATTCAAGCAAGCCGGGCCGAAGAGGCTGAAATGCCAGAAACCGGTCCCCGGTAGCTTGTCTCCTTTCTGGTAAAGAATTGGCTTGGTAGTTTAGTCTGCCCTGTTCCCATGATGCACTGGGCCAGGGACAGACTGTTTTGCATATAGCCATGTTCTGAGCTGGGATGGGGCAGTGAGATAAATAACGGTGATGGATCAAGCCCTGATCTTTGGACTGGGTAAGAGTGGTCTGCTCAATTCAGACACTCTGTTCATCACCACCCCCTTTTGTAAATCGATTTTGGCCACTATAGGTGTGGCAGGGTATACTCAGACATGAGTCCCTTTCTCACTGCTCCATCAGGATTCAAGCAAGCCGGGCCGAAGAGGCTGAAATGCCAGAAACCGGTCCCCGGTAGCTTGTCTCCTTTCTGGTAAAGAATTGGCTTGGTAGTTTAGTCTGCCCTGTTCCCATGATGCACTGGGCCAGGGACAGACTGATTTGCATATAGCCATGTTCTGAGCTGGGATGGGGCAGTGAGATAAATAACGGTGATGGATCAAGCCCTGATCTTTGGACTGGGTAAGAGTGGTCTGCTCAATTCAGACACTCTGTTCATCACCACCCCCTTTTGTAAATCGATTTTGGCCACTATAGGTGTGGCAGGGTATACTCAGACATGAGTCCCTTTCTCACTGCTCCATCAGGATTCAAGCAAGCCGGGCCGAAGAGGCTGAAATGCCAGAAACCGGTCCCCGGTAGCTTGTCTCCTTTCTGGTAAAGAATTGGCTTGGTAGTTTAGTCTGCCCTGTTCCCATGATGCACTGGGCCAGGGACAGACTGATTTGCATATAGCCATGTTCTGAGCTGGGATGGGGCAGTGAGATAAATAACGGTGATGGATCAAGCCCTGATCTTTGGACTGGGTAAGAGTGGTCTGCTCAATTCAGACACTCTGTTCATCACCACCCCCTTTTGTAAATCGATTTTGGCCACTATAGGTGTGGCAGGGTATACTCAGACATGAGTCCCTTTCTCACTGCTCCATCAGGATTCAAGCAAGCCGGGCCGAAGAGGCTGAAATGCCAGAAACCGGTCCCCGGTAGCTTGTCTCCTTTCTGGTAAAGAATTGGCTTGGTAGTTTAGTCTGCCCTGTTCCCATGATGCACTGGGCCAGGGACAGACTGATTTGCATATAGCCATGTTCTGAGCTGGGATGGGGCAGTGAGATAAATAACGGTGATGGATCAAGCCCTGATCTTTGGACTGGGTAAGAGTGGTCTGCTCAATTCAGACACTCTGTTCATCACCACCCCCTTTTGTAAATCGATTTTGGCCACTATAGGTGTGGCAGGGTATACTCAGACATGAGTCCCTTTCTCACTGCTCCATCAGGATTCAAGCAAGCCGGGCCGAAGAGGCTGAAATGCCAGAAACCGGTATCCGGTAGCTTGTCTCCTTTCTGGTAAAGAATTGGCTTGGTAGTTTAGTCTGCCCTGTTCCCATGATGCACTGGGCCAGGGACAGACTGATTTGCATATAGCCATGTTCTGAGCTGGGATGGGGCAGTGAGATAAATAACGGTGATGGATCAAGCCCTGATCTTTGGACTGGGTAAGAGTGGTCTGCTCAATTCAGACACTCTGTTCATCACCACCCCCTTTTGTAAATCGATTTTGGCCACTATAGGTGTGGCAGGGTATACTCAGACATGAGTCCCTTTCTCACTGCTCCATCAGGATTCAAGCAAGCCGGGCCGAAGAGGCTGAAATGCCAGAAACCGGTCCCCGGTAGCTTGTCTCCTTTCTGGTAAAGAATTGGCTTGGTAGTTTAGTCTGCCCTGTTCCCATGATGCACTGGGCCAGGGACAGACTGATTTGCATATAGCCATGTTCTGAGCTGGGATGGGGCAGTGAGATAAATAACGGTGATGGATCAAGCCCTGATCTTTGGACTGGGTAAGAGTGGTCTGCTCAATTCAGACACTCTGTTCATCACCACCCCCTTTTGTAAATCGATTTTGGCCACTATAGGTGTGGCAGGGTATACTCAGACATGAGTCCCTTTCTCACTGCTCCATCAGGATTCAAGCAAGCCGGGCCGAAGAGGCTGAAATGCCAGAAACCGGTCCCCGGTAGCTTGTCTCCTTTCTGGTAAAGAATTGGCTTGGTAGTTTAGTCTGCCCTGTTCCCATGATGCACTGGGCCAGGGACAGACTGATTTGCATATAGCCATGTTCTGAGCTGGGATGGGGCAGTGAGATAAATAACGGTGATGGATCAAGCCCTGATCTTTGGACTGGGTAAGAGTGGTCTGCTCAATTCAGACACTCTGTTCATCACCACCCCCTTTTGTAAATCGATTTTGGCCACTATAGGTGTGGCAGGGTATACTCAGACATGAGTCCCTTTCTCACTGCTCCATCAGGATTCAAGCAAGCCGGGCCGAAGAGGCTGAAATGCCAGAAACCGGTCCCCGGTAGCTTGTCTCCTTTCTGGTAAAGAATTGGCTTGGTAGTTTAGTCTGCCCTGTTCCCATGATGCACTGGGCCAGGGACAGACTGATTTGCATATAGCCATGTTCTGAGCTGGGATGGGGCAGTGAGATAAATAACGGTGATGGATCAAGCCCTGATCTTTGGACTGGGTAAGAGTGGTCTGCTCAATTCAGACACTCTGTTCATCACCACCCCCTTTTGTAAATCGATTTTGGCCACTATAGGTGTGGCAGGGTATACTCAGACATGAGTCCCTTTCTCACTGCTCCATCAGGATTCAAGCAAGCCGGGCCGGAGAGGCTGAAATGCCAGAAACCGGTCCCCGGTAGCTTGTCTCCTTTCTGGTAAAGAATTGGCTTGGTAGTTTAGTCTGCCCTGTTCCCATGATGCACTGGGCCAGGGACAGACTGATTTGCATATAGCCATGTTCTGAGCTGGGATGGGGCAGTGAGATAAATAACGGTGATGGATCAAGCCCTGATCTTTGGACTGGGTAAGAGTGGTCTGCTCAATTCAGACACTATGTTCATCACCACCCCCTTTTGTAAATCGATTTTGGCCACTATAGGTGTGGCAGGGTATACTCAGACATGAGTCCCTTTCTCACTGCTCCATCAGGATTCAAGCAAGCCGGGCCGAAGAGGCTGAAATGCCAGAAACCGGTCCCCGGTAGCTTGTCTCCTTTCTGGTAAAGAATTGGCTTGGTAGTTTAGTCTGCCCTGTTCCCATGATGCACTGGGCCAGGGACAGACTGATTTGCATATAGCCATGTTCTGAGCTGGGATGGGGCAGTGAGATAAATAACGGTGATGGATCAAGCCCTGATCTTTGGACTGGGTAAGAGTGGTCTGCTCAATTCAGACACTCTGTTCATCACCACCCCCTTTTGTAAATCGATTTTGGCCACTATAGGTGTGGCAGGGTATACTCAGACATGAGTCCCTTTCTCACTGCTCCATCAGGATTCAAGCAAGCCAGGCTGAAGAGGCTGAAATGCCAGAAACCGGTCCCCGGTAGCTTGTCTCCTTTCTGGTAAAGAATTGGCTTGGTAGTTTAGTCTGCCCTGTTCCCATGATGCACTGGGCCAGGGACAGACTGATTTGCATATAGCCATGTTCTGAGCTGGGATGGGGCAGTGAGATAAATAACGGTGATGGATCAAGCCCTGATCTTTGGACTGGGTAAGAGTGGTCTGCTCAATTCAGACACTCTGTTCATCACCACCCCCTTTTGTAAATCGATTTTGGCCACTATAGGTGTGGCAGGGTATACTCAGACATGAGTCCCTTTCTCACTGCTCCATCAGGATTCAAGCAAGCCGGGCCGAAGAGGCTGAAATGCCAGAAACCGGTCCCCGGTAGCTTGTCTCCTTTCTGGTAAAGAATTGGCTTGGTAGTTTAGTCTGCCCTGTTCCCATGATGCACTGGGCCAGGGACAGACTGATTTGCATATAGCCATGTTCTGAGCTGGGATGGGGCAGTGAGATAAATAACGGTGATGGATCAAGCCCTGATCTTTGGACTGGGTAAGAGTGGTCTGCTCAATTCAGACACTCTGTTCATCACCACCCCCTTTTGTAAATCGATTTTGGCCACTATAGGTGTGGCAGGGTATACTCAGACATGAGTCCCTTTCTCACTGCTCCATCAGGATTCAAGCAAGCCGGGCCGAAGAGGCTGAAATGCCAGAAACCGGTCCCCGGTAGCTTGTCTCCTTTCTGGTAAAGAATTGGCTTGGTAGTTTAGTCTGCCCTGTTCCCATGATGCACTGGGCCAGGGACAGACTGATTTGCATATAGCCATGTTCTGAGCTGGGATGGGGCAGTGAGATAAATAACGGTGATGGATCAAGCCCTGATCTTTGGACTGGGTAAGAGTGGTCTGCTCAATTCAGACACTCTGTTCATCACCACCCCCTTTTGTAAATCAATCTCCACAGGGGGGTCGCAAATATCACCTCTATAGGAGTTCCAAGCACCCCACACAGACCTCCACATTCTAGGTTTGCCCCTGGCCACATACACCGTCTTTTCACGCAGCATGCACCAATCCATACTGGTTTCCCATAAGCTGAGCGAGGGGGGAGCAGGCGCATCCCATTACTGGGCGATGTCTCTTTTGGCCACCATGTTGCCCAAAGTGACCCAACGGGTCTGGGCAACGCTGTAATCATTCGGGCACCAAATATTGAGGAGGCATCGCCGGGCCTCAGCCGGTAGGGCCACACCAGTCACTTCTTCCATCACCTCATGCACTCGTGTCCAATACCGGGCCACACCAGGACATTCCCATATGATGTGCATGAAGGTCGCAAGCATTCCACATCCCCACCGGCACAGACCGTCCGTTGAGAGCCCCATATGTATGAGTCTGGGGCCGGTGACATACACCCTGTGCAGTATCTTTAACTGAACAAGGCGGAGCCGTGCTGATATGGCCACCTCTCTAGGGGAGGAGACCGCCGACTGCCACTCCTCGTCGTCCACCTCTATGCCATCATTCACCCAGTGCTCTCTCAATCGCTCAAGCAAATCAACTCTCACATTAATTAGTTTCTTGTACGTCAGGGAGATAGCGCTGTCCGGCATGTGACCGTCCAGCACCCGATCCTCCAGGGGCGATGATTTGGGGATCGCCTCCCCCTCCGATATGTGGGGGGAGAGGGCGTGGCTAAGCTGGGCGTGTCGGAAGTATTCCGTCGCCGCCAGTTGGAACTCGGATTGCAGCACCTCAAACGACTTGACTCTCCCCCCTGCCATCATGTCCCCAACCTTAGATATCCCAATGGTGTCCCATCTGTCGAAGCCCTTAGTATGCCACAGCTTCCCCAGTATGTCTGAGTCGTACAGTGGGGTGGGGTGGCCATGGTAATCCTATCTTTCCAGCCCAAGGTGTCAGTGACTGCACGCCATATGTGCACCATCGTCTTAGTGGGGCCCGTCAGCTTCCGATCCAGAGACCTGGAGTATAAGGCTCTATAATAGTTCCCGTCACCCACGAGCCACCGATCCATGGCATAGCCCGGGTTGGTCGCCGGGCCGTAGAGGCCATGGTTGATTGCCGCGAGCTGGGACACCCAGTAGTAGCGTCGCACATCAGGCAGGGCGATACCCCCATCATAGCAAGGTATGGTCAGCTTGACCAACGAGATTCGTGGTCTGCCATCCCACAGCAGCGCTCGCTGCAAGGATTCGATCTCCCCGAAGTATTTGGCTGGCACGGGATCCTGAGTATTCTGCAGTGCGTAAAGGAAGCGAGGCAGCGCCATCATTTTAAACAACGCAGCTCTGCCCATCAGGGAGATCGGTAGCTTCTTCCAACCCTCGACGTCCCGGCGCAGCCGCACCAATGGTGGAAGGAGATTGTGCAAATATCGGGCTCGGGAGTCCCGTGACACATAAATGCCCAAATACCGGAAGCCCTGCTGGGCTATCTGTATCGAACATCCACGGGGAAGGCGCGGAGTGTCTCCACACAGCGTGTACAGAGAGGACTTAGACCAGTTGATCACCAGGCCCGAGTGGGCCCCGAATGTCCCCAACAGGTCAAAAACTACAATGAGCGAGCGGCAGGGAGAAGTAAGATACAAAAGGATGTCGTCCGCGTAAAGCGACACCCGGTCCTCAAAACCTGGGGACCACGTTATCCCGGAGATATCGGGGTGTGTCCTGATCCAAGCCGCCAGGGGCTCAAGCGCCAGGGCGAACAGGAGCGGCGAGAGCGGGCATCCTTGTCTAGTGCCCCTGTGCAACGCAAAGGGGGCCGACAACCGACCATTAACAGTCACATTAGCCAGTGGAGCAGAGTACAGTAGCCGGACCCAACCGATATAAGCGGGTCCAAACCCCAACTTGGCCAGGACTGCCCATAGGTAATTCCACTCCAGCGAATCAAAGGCCATAGTGGCGTCAAGGGAGGCGAGAACTGCGGGGTCGCGAAGCAGATGAGCACGTGCCATGACCGCGTGAAGCCGTCTCAAGTTGAGCGCCGTATTCCGGTGCGGTATGAAGTCAGACTGGTCCGGATGAACCAGATCCGAGATCACTCCCACTAGCCGGTTGGCCAACAGTTTGGCCAGGATCTTGGGTTCTGCGTTCAAGAGTGAGATGGGTCTGTAGGACCGGCACAAATCACAAGGTTTTCCCTCCTTGTGTATCACCACAATGGTGGCGAGTCGTTGGTCGGGGGGGAGTTCTCCTGCCTCGCGGGCTTCAAGAAACATATTTAACAAGGGTGTGGCGAGTGCGTCGGCCTTGAGTTTATAAAGCTCAACCGGGATACCGTTGGGTCCCGGCGCTTTGCCTGAGCGCAACGACCGGATCGCCAAGGCCACCTCATCCACGGTCAGGTCCCGATCCATGTCTTCTCGTTCGAGATCTGAGAGGCAGGGAAGTTCGATGTCTTCCAGAAGGGAAGCCGAAACAGACTCCGGGAGGGGATTCGCGGAGGTATAGACCCCTTCAAAATATTCTGCGAAGGACCCAACTATGGCCGCCGGGTCCGTCAGGGACAGGCCATCTGCACCCACCAACTCTGGGACCACCCGGGACGCGAGTTCACGTCTATCCAACCACGCCAAGAGTTTGCCCGCCTTGTCACCCGAGTCATATATCCTGCCCTGTTGCTCCCTGCTCAAGGCTTTCGCCGCGTCAGTGGCAGTCGCCCGGAGTTCGGACTGTTTGAGGGAGAGAGCGTGAAGTAGGTCGGGAGACGGGCCCAACGCCAATTGGGAGTTCAAGTCAGCGAGATCGGACTCCAGCCGCACCACATCCTCATCCCGCCGACGGCGGGCCTCCGCAATCAGGGAGAAGGCCTCGCCACGAAGCACGGTTTTAAAGGCCTCCCAAAGGGAGACGGCAGAGTCGACGGAGCCAGTGTTCTCGGCAAAGTACCGATCCATAGCTTTAGCCAGGAGTGCTCTGGTCTTCGGGTCACGGAAGTACCATGGGTTAATGGGAGCCACCCGCGTGGACGCGGGTATCTGAAAGTCAAAAGAGACCCAAACCGGGGAATGATCCGAAATACCCCTAGCCAAGAGACGCGCGGTGGACACAGACTGCGCCTGGGCAGCCGGGGTGAGGACGTAATCTATTCTAGAGAGGCTACCATGGGCACCCGAGAGGAAAGTGTATTGCCGCTGGGTGGGGTGCAACAATCGCCAACAATCAACCATCCCCATGGAGCTCAGAAAATCAGGTAGCCAGGACTGGGAAGGACGCAGGTCTCTGGATGGGAAGCGGTCCAAGTCTCCCGAGACTACGGAGTTGAAATCACCACCCATGAGCAACAATCCCTCGGGGAGACCTAAAATGGCGCCACCCAGATCTCTGAAAGTAGTCTCCTGCAGCCCCGGGGGAACATAAACCGAAACCAAAACTAGCGTGCGACCCTCCCATTTGCCCACCACAGCCACGTATCTGCCTCTCTCATCCGCAAGCACAGACTCCACCTCCAACGGGAGGGACATGCGCACCATAATACCCACCCCTCTGGATCCCGAAGAGAACCCCGAATGTGCCACCATTTTGAATCCACGTCTGTTCAAAGCTTTACAGGCGTGACCCACTAGATGGGTCTCTTGCAGAAAAACCACATCCGGCGAACATCGTTTGAGCATCTGTAACACGACACCCCTCTTAATGCGGTCCCCCAACCCGTTCACATTCCAGCTCAACAAGTTAAGAGATTTACCCCCCATCATCAAGGACGCTCCGCCCCTCCCCCCCACCCGCAATGGCGCCCACAATGATAACATATCAGTCCAGTAGATCCTCAGCCAGGACAAAGAGTAAAACATGGAAAGAAGTTGAAAAAACACACCCCAACTACCCACCACCCTGCACCCCTGCATTAGACTATAATCCACCTCAACTAGCAGTGTGCCTGTCGCCCCTTAACTAATCTACAAGAAGCCCACAGAGGAGAAAGGAGGCATCCCATCCCCCCCCGTCATCCCCCATATTATTAACAAAACAAGTCAAAACAATAGCAGCAATGTCTAAAGCCGATGTCCCTTACGGCAACCCAGCACTCAGAAAGTCAAGCGAATAAACAATTATTCCTGTGCTTCCGCGCCTCCGGTGGTCTCCTCCGTCTGGTCAGCCGGTTCATGTCGATCCTGGGGCAGGGTATCAAGCCAGTGTCCCACCTCGTCTGGAAAGTCAAAGAAGAAGGTCCGGTGGTCACGCTCGATGCGGAGTTTGGCAGGATATAGCATGGAGTAACGCAGGCCCATCTCTCTCAGTCTCCGTTTCACTCCCGTAAAACTCTGGCGCTTTTTCTGGACTGCCTGAGTGAAATCCGGGAAGAAGTTCACCTCAGAGTTCTGGAAGCGTAGAGGGCCCGCGGTCCTCGATGCCTGCAGGATAGCGTCTCTATCCCTATAGTTGAAGAGCCTTGCGATGATAGGGCGAGGGGAGGCACCCGACTTCGGCGGCCCACCCGGTATCCTGTGGGCCATTTCCACCGAAAAGAACTTACTCAGGCCCACTCAGTTCTTAACCACCAGGTCCTCCACAAAGAGTTCAGTCGAGTCCTCCTCGGCCTTCTCCGGCACCCCGGTGATGCGAACGTTTTGGCGCCGCGCGCGGCCTTCGAACTCGTCCAGTCGACGCGCCAGCAGTCCATTTGCCATCTTCAGGTCACGCACCTCCGTCTGAATGTCGGACACATCAGTGACCAGGCTAGAAGTTTTAAGATCCAGCGATTTCACCCGGTCGTTAGTCTTCCCGAGGTCGGTCCTGATGAGGTTTAACTCAATCTTCAGGGAGTCAACTTTGTTGGACAGTTCCTCGCGGAGAGTGTGCATCTCCGTCTTCACCCCCGTTATCGCACCCATGACGTCCCGAAGTGTTATTTCAGAGTCGTCCGGTGATTCATCCCTTCTCGAGTCTTTAGTGCGGCCCGTCAGTCCCGGTGATCCCTTAGACTGGGAAAATCGCTCCGGAATGGTGGATTGGGACTGGGATGGTTTTCTGTTGAGCCGCTGAAACTTGCCTTTGTCCGGGTCTCCTCTGCCCGCCATGTTGGCACTCACGGGCCGGGCGGTCAACAGGGGCGAAGAAGCCTCGTACAATATGCGCAATGCACACAACGGTATTACCAAGGTCCGGTGTCGAGGCCGTGCTGCAAGGCGCTCAATTATCAGAAGCAACCATCGGGGGGACGAAGCGCAGGCAGGGAGGCACCATGGGAGGACACCACTGTACCCTTCGACGGTCGCCAATGACGCGGGCGGGGCCTCCGGGGTCCGTCGAGCTAACTGAGTCCAGGAATGTCAGATTTTCATTCCGAAAGCGGGTGCCGCATCAGGACCGGCTTAGCAGTCGATTCCCACAATCGTGGGACAGGATGGGTAGCAGGATTATTGCGGAGGATCGGGAGGTCTTCGGAGCTCCGAGCTCACGCGGCCATCTTGGTCGCCGGCGAAGCTCCTCCGTGTGTGGAATTATTGATAACTATATTCAACATAAGGTCTCTGTAGCCAGATACCTTAGGGCCTTGCTGGTCACTATAAATCCATTCACAACAACACTCAATGAGGTTGGTCTGGAAGGTATAGTAGATAGAAAAGGAGAAATTGCTTTTTTTCTAGGTGTCCCCTCACTCACCAGGGTTGCCCCTTGGTGACATGCTTCATCATTGGGGCCATCCCAGTCCTCTACGGGCTGGGGCGTGCTGCGACTTGCGAATTACGTAGGAGCACTTACAAATGACTATGTGTGGTGCAGATGTGATAGTGGAGTGGACTAAGTGATGTGTTAAGGGATCAATTTAGAAGCAGAGAGAGATCCAAGAAATGCAGTCACAGTCAGAGAAAAAGGCAAGGGATACTGTATCTATGTTGTTGTAGTTGTCCTGTTGGAAGTGGTAAGTAAGTTGCCTGCAGAAAAAAAATCCTCTTATTAGCGGCACTCCTCCATTGCAGCCGACGCTTCGTCCATCAATGTTGGTCACCAGAAGACACCCTGTAAAAAAAGCACAGCATAGACAAACAATTGAACATAAACAATTCTTTGGGTACAAACCTATCCATCAATCTTTGAAAGTACATGCACTACTGCATGCATGTCAGTGAAAAGTAAGTAGTACTTTCGACAACTGTGGAAGAAAGAATGCGACAGTACAGGGCGTGTGTGGAATTATTGATAACTATATTCAACATAAGGTCTCTGTAGCCAGATACCTGAGAGCCTTGCTGGTCACTATAAATCCATTCACAACAACACTCAATGGGGTTGGTCTGGAAGGTATAGTAGATAGAAAAGGAGAAATTGCTTTTTTTCTAGGTGTCCCCTCACTCACCAGGGTTGCCCCTTGGTGACATGCTTCATCATTGGGGCCATCCCAGTCCTCTACGGGCTGGGGCGTGCTGCGACTTGCGAATTACGTAGGAGCACTTACAAATGACTATGTGTGGTGCAGATGTGATAGTGGAGTGGACTAAGTGATGTGTTAAGGGATCAATTTAGAAGCAGAGAGAGATCCAAGAAATGCAGTCACAGTCAGAGAAAAAGGCAAGGGATACTGTATCTATGTTGTTGTAGTTGTCCTGTTGGAAGTGGTAAGTAAGTTGCCTGCAGAAAAAAAATCCTCTTATTAGGGGCACTCCTCCATTGCAGCCGACGCTTCGTCCATCGATGTTGGTCACCAGAAGACACCCTGTAAAAAAAGCACAGCATAGACAAACAATTGAACATAAACAATTCTTTGGGTACAAACCTATCCATCAATCTTTGAAAGTGCATGCACTACTGCATGCATGTCAGTGAAAAGTAAGTAGTACTTTCGACAACTGTGGAAGAAAGAATGCGACAGTACAGGGCGTGTGTGGAATTATTGATAACTATATTCAACATAAGGTCTCTGTAGCCAGATACCTGAGAGCCTTGCTGGTCACTATAAATCCATTCACAACAACACTTAATGGGGTTGGTCTGGAAGGTATAGTAGATAGAAAAGGAGAAATTGCTTTTTTTCTAGGTGTCCCCTCACTCACCAGGGTTGCCCCTTGGTGACATGCTTCATCATTGGAGCCATCCCAGTCCTCTACGGGCTGGGGCGTGCTGCGACTTGCGAATTACGTAGGAGCACTTACAAATGACTATGTGTGGTGCAGATGTGATAGTGGAGTGGACTAAGTGATGTGTTAAGGGATCAATTTAGAAGCAGAGAGAGATCCAAGAAATGCAGTCACAGTCAGAGAAAAAGGCAAGGGATACTGTATCTATGTTGTTGTAGTTGTCCTGTTGGAAGTGGTAAGTAAGTTGCCTGCAGAAAAAAAATCCTCTTATTAGCGGCACTCCTCCATTGCAGCCGACGCTTCGTCCATCGATGTTGGTCACCAGAAGACACCCTGTCCACTGCCTGCCTGATGCTGAATTGTGGCTCGCTAATGTGAAGCCTGACTCCATCCTTTTTTCCCCATTGCAGAGACTGAAACCCGGCCTGTAATTATTCAACGAAAAACAGGAAGTGATATAATATTACAACACCACTGATAAATAAATATAAGGTATGTAGGCTGTGGAGTGCAAAAAGTCACACTTTGATTTTCCTAGTAGACAGTACAATATTTTTGAAAGTGCGTACTCTGTCTGAGTCACCTTTTGAAGGATAAATAAGTAGGGGCAAATTAATGGAGCGGATCTTTCCCCTCAAGCTAGGTGTACTGTAAACTGTGTTTTAGAACAAAATTAGATCTTCCCAGCAGTGCTCCCACCCAGACCCTTACTAAAGCCAGTCGCAAATATGTAGAAGACCCCCAATCAAATCTCAAAAAACGAGGCCTAGCAGAAAACTGGTGACAAAACTTACTTTGAAAGTAAAAGTAGGCCGAAGTACCCCCTTACTAATTACCACTTACCCACCGTGGATTGCATTCAAACCACTTGCAAGCAACCAAGCAAAAGTATCCATAGCCAGCATCACTCCAAGACTCGAAAACCCCCCCACCCAAACACATGCAATAGAAATACTGCTAACCCTAACGAAACCTAAGTTAAGAATAGTGGCAAAGGCTTTCTTTAACTATGCCAAATCCCCCCTTTCCCACCATGGATTTTCTTCAAATGACTTGCAACCAAAATTACACATTCTCACGAGTGCTCTAAGACCCCAGAGCTCAGTTGCAAAAATCTAGAACACCCCGAAACACATGCAATCCTGCTGCTAGGGCTAACCCTAACGAACCCTAAGTTACAAAAAGTGCCAAAAGGCTTTTCCGCGAGGATTTTGTCCCAACCACTTCTACCCGGTATTAGACCTTCCCAGGAATGCCCCAAGACCCGCCAACCCACCCGCCAAAAAGCATAACACCCCCAAACAGGCCAAAAGCACAATCTCATACTTGCAATATTTCTCGGCCTTCGGTCCAAACGCGCTGCGTAGCTTGGCCATAAGTCGGGGTTGCCACCACGGATTTCCTGAAAAGCAAATTCAATCAAGATTAGAGTGTCCCAGCAGTGCTCCCAGACCACGAAACTCACCCACAAACAGACGGAACCCCCCCTAAAAGCACCTCAAAGGCAAGCAAGTCATCAAAAACACACAAAAAAATTCCGCCTGGGATTTGGTCCAAACCACTTTTATCCGGTATTAGAGCTTCCCAGCAATGGCCCCAGAGCCGTCAACCCAGGAAAAAACGAGTAGAAGACCCCCAAACAGCCAAAGAGCAAAAGTACAAAAATGGGGACTTAGTCAGTTTTTCCCAAATTTCCCAAATCACTCCGCGCGCGCTCTGCAGCTAGGCCCTAACTCCCCTCTGCCACCATGGATTTGCTTCAAACCTCTTGCAAAGTAAAGTATATATAGGCAGCAGTGCGCCCAGACCCCGAAACCCACCCACAAACACCAGGAAGCCCCCCAAACAGGCCCCCGAAAACGCTACATTGAGCAAAATGTCAGAAATAGCCAAAAAGAAATCGGCCTGGATTTTGTCCCAACCACTTCTACCCGGTATTAGACCTTCCCAGGAATGCCCCAAGACCCGCCAACCCACCCGCCAAGAAGCATAACACCCCCAAACAGGCCAAAAGCAAAATCTCATACTTGCAATATTTCTCGGCCTTCGGTCCAAACGCGCTGCGTAGCTAGGCCATAAGTCGGGGTTGCCACCACGGATTTCCTGAAAAGCAAATGCAATCAAGATTAGAGTGTCCCAGCATTGCTCCCAGACCACAAAACTCACCCACAAACACACGGAACCCCCCCTAAAAGCACCTCAAAGGCAAGCAAGTCATCAAAAACACAAAACATTTTCCGCCTGGGATTTGGTCCAAACCACTTTTATCCGGTATTAGAGCTTCCCAGCAATGGCCCCAGAGCCGTCAACCCAGGAGAAAACGAGTAGAAGACCCCCAAACAGCCAAAGAGCAAAAGTACAAAAATGGGGACTTTGTCAGTTTTTCCCAAATTTCCCAAATCACTCAGCGCGCGCTCTGCAGCTAGGCCCTAACTCCCCTCTGCCACCATGGATTTGCTTCAAACCTCTTGCAAAGTAAAGTATATATAGCCAGCAGTGCGCCCAGACCCCGAAACCCACCCACAAACATCAGGAAGCCCCCCAAACAGGCCCCCGAAAATGCTACATTGAGCAAAATGTCAGAAATAGCCAAAAAAAAATCGGCCTGGATTTTGTCCCAACCACTTCTACCCGGTATTAGACCTTCCCAGGAATGCCCCAAGACCCGCCAACCCACCCGCCAAGAAGCATAACACCCCCAAACAGGCCAAAAGCAAAATCTCATACTTGCAATATTTCTCGGCCTTCGGTCCAAACGCGCTGCGTAGCTAGGCCATAAGTCGGGGTTGCCACCACGGATTTCCTGAAAAGCAAATGCAATCAAGATTAGAGTGTCCCAGCAGTGCTCCCAGACCACGAAACTCACCCACAAACAGACGGAACCCCCCCTAAAAGCACCTCAAAGGCAAGCAAGTCATCAAAAACACTAACAAATTTGCGCCTCGGATTTGGTCCAAACCACTTTTATCCGGTATTAGAGCTTCCCAACAATGGTCCCAGAGCCGTCAACTCACCTGCAAAGAGGTAGAACAACACCCCCACAAGTGCTGAGTCTTTCTTCATTGGGCGTAAACCAGCCCTCTGGTTTGATGGAAATAGGAGTCTGGAGGAGGAGGATAGAGGAGCATGTTCTTCTGAACTTGTGAACCTGAGGAATGCAGACTGCGGCAACTTCAAATCAATTAGCAAACCAGTGAAGACAGTTCTGCTGATGGGCTTGTTTTTGTGATTATCTGATTAAAGTTTGAAATATATTAACTGTGCACAACAAAGAAAGACAGACACACAGGAATAAAAGTGAATAAGGACGAAAAAGAAAGTTATTGATTTGTTGTCTCATTTTCAGGGCTCGGTATCACGGTCCAGGAATGAGAATAAGGCTTTGTCATCATACTCTGCGAATTCAGGCAGGGTGAGCTCAGTGTCACCTGACAGAGTAGAAATTCCCTCATCTATGTTGCTGGCCACCTCGTCTTCATCCGGCGCGCTTTCTCGTACTCTGAAATCTGGTGGTATGAGGTGCTGATTCATCTTGATCATTGTTAACCTCTCCACATTTTTGGGCGAGAGGCGGCTCCGTTTGGGAGTTACAATACCACCAGCAGCACTGAAAACCCGTTCAGAAGACACGCTTGCGAGTGGGCAAGACAAGTAGTTTAAAGCCAGGTTGGTGAGCTGTGGCCACAATTCTTTTTTCCCATGCCAATACGCCAATGGGTCAGAATTAACATAGACCTCTGTTGAGTCATTCAGATAGTCCTTCACCATCGACTCAAGGCCCTCATCCAAGGTTCCTCCACTTTGCTTAGCTCTTGCTGTGCCTCTGACCTTTTGAGAACCAAACCCACGCAGAGCTAGCCAATCCTCTTCAGCCTCCAATGTTTCTGTTGTGTCTGGTGCAGATGATCTGGTTGCCGGTGTCTTTAACGGCTGAGAGGTCACTTGTGCCACAGCCACAGCCACAGGTGCAGAAGTGGATTGTTTTGACTGGGGATGGCCTGCTGATGTACTGCCATTTCCTTCAATTTTCAGCCGTTCTCTTTCAAACCTCTTGGCTGACAAGGCTAGCCAATGTTTGTACTTTGGAACATGTTCATTATCAAAAGGAAAGAATGCTTTGCCTGCCAGCGCCTTTTTGTAGCGTGGATCCAGAATAGTAGCACAAATGTAATGCTCTTCTGAGTGGATCTTTTTAAGACGTTCATCACCTTGTAGGAGCTCTAATAATTTCTCAGCCAGAAGAAAAGAGTCTTGGTTTTTTACATCTTTTTCAAACACAGAACACACCTCCTTCAGTTGGTCCTCCAGCATGTACAACAATGGGATAGCTTTTCCCAAATTACAGTCCTCCTTGCTGACTGCACGCGTGAAGAACTCAAAAGGACGAAGCATGCGTGTCAGGCTTTGAACTATGTTCCATTGCGCCGCACCCATCCTCAGGTCCTCTGTACCCTCTGTAAGGAAATATTGATCGAGTACCGTATACTGCTCATACAGACGCTCAAGCATGTAGAAGGTTGAGTTCCAACGTGTTACCACCTCCTGGATGAGTGCTTTCACTGGCATTTTACGTTGATATAGCAGGCTCTTCAGCTGCTTCCGGGCCTTAAAAGAATGGCTGAAATGGTTGCACATTTTTCGGCAGGTGTCCAATACTCTGTACGCTGCACTGCCTTTATTACCCAAGAATTTTTGGACAACCAGGTTTATACAGTGCGCCAAACACGGCACTCTGAAATAGTTACCGTCCCTCATGGCCTTAACTATATTGGCGCCATTGTCCGTGGAAACATAACCAACCTGGCGTTTTAGTGGGGACAGCCAGTTAAGGACCTTTGTGTTAAAGACATCCAAAATGTTTTCTGCTGTGTGACGTTTCTCCAAACCAAACATGGCTAGTGTTGCATGTTTCCGAGCAGCTTTAAAAACAATGTCCGTGTCAACACTAACCGTGGGCGGCCAGCTACGCTCCGTCTGCGGAGTGTGCGTAGTTCCGCCTACTCCGCATTTTGCGGAGCTGGCGGAGCCAGGCGGCACTACGCACGCTCCGCAGACGGAGCGTAGCTGGCCGCCACCCGCCTCCCTCCCGCCCTCCCTAAATACTTTAAAATAAAAGAACGCAATAATTTTAAAAGCACTTACCTTGCCGCCGCTGGCCGCCGCGTTCCCCGGGGCTCGTTCTCTTCCGCCTTCCGTATTTTGCAGTAATGCGCATGCGCGGACGGCCGCGCATGCGCATTTTCACGAGAAAATGCGCATGCGCGGCCGCCCGCGCATGCGCATTACTGCAAAATACGGAAGACGGAAGAGAACGAGCCCCGGGGAACGCGGCGGCCAGCGGCAGCAAGGTAAGTGCTTTTAAAATTATTGCGTTCTTTTATTTTAAAGTATTTAGGGAGGGCGGGAGGGAGGCGGGTTGCGGGGCTGCCGGCCAGTGGTTTTGCGGAGTGGGGCTACGCGGAGTGCGGAGGTGGGCGTAGTTTCTCGCCCACTTCG
Organism: Lissotriton vulgaris; assembly: GCF_964263255.1. Taxonomy (NCBI): domain Eukaryota; kingdom Metazoa; phylum Chordata; class Amphibia; order Caudata; family Salamandridae; genus Lissotriton; species Lissotriton vulgaris. The sequence goes on along the minus strand of NC_141699.1, from coordinate 131,245,512 downwards.
CGTAGCTCCACGAAGCCCCACTCCGCGAACTCCGCGTCAACACCTGTGTTTAGCTTTGCTTTAGCCCCTGAAAAAGAGACCCAGTGTGCAGTGATGCACATGTAATCAGCGCCTGCGCCACTGGTCCACATGTCTGTTGTCATATGTATAGTGTGAACAGCACTCTTCTGCAAAGCTGCCCCAATCACCTTCAGAACATCTTCATGTAGTGCTGGAACCGCAACTCGGGCAAAATAGAACCGGCTAGGAACCTTCCATTTAGGGCAGAGCGCTGCCACTAATTCTAGAAAACCAACCCCTTCTACAAAAGAAAAAGGGAGAAGGTCCAGAGCTAGCATTTTAGCCAGCTTAGTGTTATACAGACGCGTCAGTGGGTGGTTGCGTTCATATTGCGCTTCTGTAAACAACATCTTTCTAATGTTGCCCTGGACCAAAGATTTACGGGATGATGATGATATCTTCGACCCAGTTACGCTCGCTGATGAACTTTTTCGCAATGGTGTATCACTCTCTCCCACACTCTTAGAGTGGCTCACATGGGGTGTGCTGCTGACAGGGGTACTGGGTGTAAGTGAAGGGTTTGACACATCTTCTTCCTCCTCGTCATCATCAGATGAAACAGCATTACGTGCAATTCGGGCTTCCTTGATCGCCTGTAGGTGCGCAAACCATTTGACAGAGTGCTTTCTTTCAAGATGACCTCTCTGGCCTCTGGTACGATAGTTGGAACCCAACTTACCACGACTAACTCGAAGGTTACACATGCTACAAATGGCTACGGTTTCATTTTTTGGGCAAACACTAAAGAAGTCCCAAACTGCAGACTTGAAATGTCTTTGGGGGCCGGAGGAGGCGGCGATACTGGTGGTGGTGGTCCTGCTGCTAATGCCAGATGAAGTGGAGGATGTGGATTGCCGAACTTCAGTACGTTTTGCACTTTCACCACCACAAATTGAGGTCGAGGTGGATGTAGGTCCCTTCTTGCGAGGAAGAAATATGGAAGCGGTAGGTGTTGGTGTACTAGTTAACTCCAAATCTAATGATTGTTGTGTTTCCATTTCCATTGCCTCCTCGTCGAGATCATCATCACGCTCAGCAGCTTCTCGGGATAGGGTCAAAATGTCTCTTTGCTGCATGCCCGCTGGGGCTGCAGTGACCGTTGTGATGACTGGCTCGTCGTCATCGTGAGAGGCTTCATCACCAGCAGTATCTGTCACTTCTTGTTGAGCCTCATCACACTCCATAGCTATGAGTTTTTCGACGACCTTCCTTTTACGCTTAGGTACCTTTGTCAGATCATGGTGTGCCTCACTATCAGACCGCAGTGGTGGTTCCCAAGCTTGATCCGTATCATCAGAAGGAGGTGGGCTTGAAGAAGATGTAGACACCCCCCTTGATCTTTTCCTTGCTAGGGATGTGGAAGACAATGAATGATCATCAGGAGGAGTGGCTTCCAATGATACCTCGGCTTCATTGTCGATTTCCTGATGTGCCCCTACTTCGGGAGGAACAACTATTGTGGGCACTTGTGACCCTCCATGCACCTCTGCTTGCGCATCTCCTTTTGCTGCCCCTCCTTCCACATGTACTTGGGCGTGTACTTGCACATGGTGTTGTTGTTGCGGCTGTGGTTGTTCAACACTTGTCAGATGAGTTACAACAACCTGTGTTGATTCAGGGACATTGCTGCTACTTTCTTGCGATGAGCCAACATCACTGGTCGATGGTGATTGGAGAAGTACACTGACTGCCTCTGAAGCACTCAAGGGCTTTGACTTAAGTTGGCGTGGTGGTGGAGGCACTGAACCCAATGGAGCAGGGGTGCTGCTCCCAGCTTGGCCCCCAGCAGATCCTGCTGCTGCTGCAGGCGTACTTTTTTTTTTGCTCCCAAAAAACGTGGCGGTTGGCACACCAGCCTCCTTGGTAACTTGCTTCTTCTGCTCCTTACTAGCAACTTTCTTGCTAGAGGAGCTACGGAGAACTTTTTTTGGGGCCATCTTCTTCAGAGCAGGTCAGACAGCAGGCCGCAGTTGCACGAATTGTAGAGTTGTCTGAGGCCAGACGTGACGTCGCGTGACGTTATGCTGCACACACACAACGCTGCAGGACTTCTTCCTGGCACTGGTGGTTCTCTTGAGTCTTGTGCACCTAAAAACAATGGAAGACAGAGGAACATCAGTTCAGTTATACACCACAAAAAAATCGGGAAAAAAACAGAAAAATCAGCACAATCCCATTCCATCCATGCCCTCCATGATGTTTAAGTTCAAGACACCCCACCGAAAGACTAGGCCCATGCTAGACTCAAATACCCCTGGTGAAAAGGCCACAAGTACAGCCCCAAAAAACGAAAATTACTAAAAAATCAGCACAATCCCAATCCATCCATGCCCTCCATGATGTTTAAATTCAAGACAACCCACAGAAAGACTAGGCCCATGCTAGACTCAAATACCCCTGGTGAAAAGGCCACAAGTACAGCCCCAAAAAACGAAAATCACTGAAAAATCAGCACAATCCCAATCCATCCATGCCCTCCATGATGTTTAAATTCAAGACAACCCACAGAAAGACTAGGCCCATGCTAGACTCAAATACCCCTGGTGAAAAGGCCACAAGTACAGCCCCAAAAAACGAAAATCACTGAAAAATCAGCACAATCCCAATCCATCCATGCCCTCCATGATGTTTAAATTCAAGGTCACTACCCCTGGGCATACAGGTTGAAAAGTAGGCAAAATGGTTGCAGGCCTAACAACAAAGCCTGCATTCAAAATGGCCACTTGCCTCCCAGCACATGGCCAGGGCCTGTAGCAGCACTCAAAATGGCCCCCAGCCACATGGCCTGTCCCTCCCCATGAACACCCCCAAAAATCGAAAAACACTGCAAAATCAGCACAATCCCATTCCATCCATGCCCTCCATGATGTTTAAGTTCAAGACACCCCACAGAAAGACTAGGCCCATGCTAGACTCAAATACCCCTGGTGAAAAGGCCACAAGTACAGCCCCAAAAACGAAAATCACTGAAAAATCAGCACAATCCCAATCCATCCATGCCCTCCATGATGTGTAAATTCAAGACAACCCACAGAAAGACTAGGCCCATGCTAGACTCAAATACCCCTGGTGAAAAGGCCACAAGTACAGCCCCAAAAAACGAAAATCACTGAAAAATCAGCACAATCCCAATCCATCCATGCCCTCCATGATGTTTAAGTTCAAGACAACCGACAGAAAGACTCAGTCCACCCACCACTGAGTACCCCTGGGCAAAAGGCCCCAAAACAGCCCAAAAATCGAAAATTCCAAAATTTTAGTTGCAGCAACTGTAATGCCCCAAACAAACTTCCTTGTAAAATTTCTAATCCAACAGTGATCCAAAGAAAGTCAAAAAGTCCTCAAATCCAAATATCCAGCAGCATCCACAAAAAGTAATCCTTCCAGCTCCAGATCCAAATGAAAAGTGACCAGGAGATGGACAAAGCACTGGGAGGAGCCTGCTGGACAGGAACAGGAAGTTGAAGACTGTGGGGCACTTCCTTCCTCACACCACCCTCCCCCCTCCCCCAAATGGACTCCTCGCTAAAAAAGTGCAGGCAAATGTCAACCTAAGGAGTTATTCAGATAAAAATCATCATTTCAAGAAGGTTTATGCTGCTTGCTGGTGGATTTCTTGTGCAGAATTGCAAATTTTATATTTTCGCGTGTGCGAGATTATTGCTGCTCGCCGCATCTCAAATCTCGCAATTGCGAAGTACCGCGAGACGTGATCTCGGCGTACTCGCGTTGACAAACGCTCGCTGCAAAAGTTGGCAAGCCGCGATTACGTAATCGCGCTTGCCAAATTCCCGCGGGATCCCGCAGCAAGATCCAAAATGGCGCAGCACTCGCAAAATATCGAGAAAAACAACTCGGCAAACGATGATAAACGCCGCGCGCCGCAAAATTGTATCACCAAGAAAAAAAAAATCCGCTGCGTGCGAATTTGCGGATTTTGCGGGAAATTCGCAAATCTCGCGGATTGCGAATTTACCGAAAATCCGCAAAATCCGCGAGCGTAACGGATTTTCCGCCCATACTTAAGCACGTCCCATACCAGTGGTCTGGGAGACTATAATAAGCTTTATTCCCACAAATAAAATAACTTCCAGGAAAAATTGGATCTTTGCCTCCTTTAAATCCCCAACCCCCTATAATACAGTAAGTGTCTTCACATTGACTTGCACCAACAAAATGATTGTCAAACAAAGTATTATCTCTTCTTATACAAAATTTTCCACTAACATGTTTATCTATATGAATTGTAACATTTTCATTTCTACCATTAAGCTTTTCATCTTCCATTTGCCAAAATTTTGACTTAGTAGTTTTCAATATCTCATTTCGCTTGTAAATTGCCCTTCTCTCTTCCACCATATTTAAGAATGACTTCTCTTCTGTTCTCAATTTACATGTTAAATTATTTCTAAAAGCATACTCATAAGTGAGTTCACTAGTTGTTAAGAAAAATTCCCTCATCTGTTTAGCATGTTTCACTTTATTCAAGCTATCTACAACTTTTAGATTTGCAAACATTTCATCAAAATCTGAATAGTAATATTCCAAACGTCCAGTTTTATAAAACAAACTAGCTATTACACTACATGTTATACCATAAGTAAGAGGAAGCATATTATATGTAACACCTTCAGACACAGAAGTAGGGGATTTCGCACAGATGTAACAATCTTTTGCATCCATCACCTTAACATATTCAGATAAAAGTCTTGAAAAGGTATTGCTAGAAAAATCTCCAACAGATCTATCTTGATGAATCTCTGGTTTATGTACAATAATTCTATTAGTCTTATCAATTTTGTCATGATTATCCAACATTTTACTAGTCATGTTAGCTTTATACACCTCTTTATCTATTCCGAAAGGAAAAATAACAGCTAAAATTAACCAAACTAAAATTATCAATATTACACATATTGAAGACAATTTGCAACATCTTTTAAGAATTAAGCATCTCGAATTATCATTAGTATAAGGCATCTTTACTTTCAAACAAAAGCCTAAAAAGAAAAAGAAAAAATGAAAAATTACTAAATATAAATATCACTAAATATACTCCCCCTTTTTTTCCAGATAACTTTATTTACTAACAGCTTTTCTTCGACCTTATGTCATACATAAATGTGTTTTGAAGCTAACACAATTTCTTCGACCTTGTGTCACTTAGCACAATTTCTTCAACCTTGTGTCACCTAATGAACAAAATCAATCATTATCACTTTCATCATCTAAATTACCTTGACCACTATTTACTTCTAGTACTGGTGGTATTATTATGTATGTCCACTCAGGTGATATGTACTTCTGATTTGGCTTTATTATCCTCTTTGCCCTGCTGCTGATCACTTCTATTTTCTTTCCTGCTTGTTTTTTCTTATTTAAGTCTTCTTCTTTTTGACTTGTGATCTCATTCACCTGTTCTCTTGCTTTTATTCACTAGTTTAAATTGTAGGCCTTCATTTTCATTTGGCCAATTATCTCCTTTTCTTGTTAACCTCCTTTTCGGTTCCACTAAATTATACTCCACTCTCCAAGCTCTTTTTCTTGATCTTTTCAATTTTGATTCATCTTCACTGTCTTCTGTTTCACTTTCTTTGTTATCAGCTGATTCATTAATAATCAGTTTTATTGTATCAGATTCTTCTTCAGATTCAGGTACTTCTTTACTCGGCAGTTTCACTTTGTTAGGAACAGCATCCTTATAGATGGTACATGTAATTTCTTTTTCTTCTTCTTCTTCTTCCTCAATTACTTCCAGTTAACCAGTTTCAGAATCTTCGTTCCTTCTTCCAAATTTCCAATCTGCTTTTCAATACTCTCCTGATCTTGATCTTGAATCACTTCTTGTTCAGTTTCTATTTCTGCTTCTTGATCCAGCAGATCTTTGTAATTTTCTTCTTCAGAATCTTGTATTACAATCTCTTCATTTTCTTCATTCAATGCCTCATTCGCATTTGAATCTTCCAGATCTCGACTTTCTTGTTGCTCTTCAGAATCTGGATTTCATTCAGGTTCTTCTTCTGAATCTGAATCAGCTGTTGTATCACCTTCGTCGTCGGGATACTCAGGTGTTGGCACACGTATGGTGTGGCTAACATGATTCCATCTTTTCAATCCCCTACACTTTACTGCATTTGTTGTGACCAAAATTACCTGTCTTGCCTTCTGCCACCTTGGTACTAGGCAATTTCTTCTTCGATGCACTTTTGTCCTTACCCAGTCTCCTGGTAACAGATCATGAGCTTGTTCTTTCTCTTTTGTAAATACTTCAGTTCCTACCTGATGCAACACAGAAGTCACCACGTCAGATAGATTTTTGCAGTAATCCATAATGACGCTATCATTAATGCTCAACAGTTTATCAACTGGAACAAATGCTTGCCTCATGACCCTGCCCATAAGAATCTCGTGTGGGCTCAATCCTGTTTTTCTATCTGGAATGCTTCTCAAAGACATCAAAACAAGTGGAAGTGCGTCTGTCCACTTCATTCCTGTTGCTAAGCACATTTAAGCTATCCTGTTTTTTATTGTACCATTCACTTGCTCAACAACACCTGATGCTTCTGGTCTGTAAGCACAATGTAATTTTTGCTTTATTCCTAGTGCTTCACAAATCAATTTTAACAATCTGTTTTCAAAATGTGTGCCGCGATCTGTCTCGATCGACACTGGAAATCCATACCTTGGTATGATTTCTCTCAAAAGCAATTTTGCCACAGTATTTGAATCATTGTGACGTGTTGGAAATGCTTCCACCCATCTTGAAAACAAACAGATTATCACCAAGACATATCTGAGTTTGTTGTGAGGTGGCATTTCAATGAAGTCAAGCTGTATTCTGGTAAATGGACCACCCTCACGTCCTATGGTTCCCATGCTTACAACTGTTTTTCTGTTTGGGTTGATCTGTTGACAGATAAGACATCTTTGACAAAAGGATTCTACAATTATTCTGAATTTTGGATTATACCATATTTGCCCAAATAATCTAATCATTGAATCTCTTCCAATATGTCCTGGACCATGATACATGCGGCCATGTCAGAAATCATACTATCTGGCATTACTGCTCTGTCGTCTCTGTAAACCCAAACCTCATCTTCTTCTCTTTGTCTGCATCCTCCTTTCAACCATGTGTCTTTTTCCTCATCACTCGCCTCATCTTACAACTGTTTTACTCCTTGCCATGTCTCAACTACAGATATTAGCATAAGTGAGTTCAAAACATGTTCATTTTTTTTCCGATTAACTGACACATTATGTTTTGCACAGAATTTTGCTATTGAATCAGCATATGAGTTTCCTTTTGTAATGTAGTCCTCTCCTTTCTTATGTGCTGTGCATTTAACTACTGCAATTTTTTCTGGTAGCTGAATTCCATCAATTAATCTTTTAATTAGCTGAGCATTTCTTATTGGTGATCTCGCAGAAGTTAAATAACCTCTTTGAGACCAGAGCTGGCCATAGTCATGGACTACACCATAACCATATCGACTATCAGTCACTATGGTAATTTTTTGATCTTTTCCCAATTCACATGCACGAATCAAAGCAATTAATTCTGCTACTTGAGCTGAACGAATTCCTTTGAGACTGGAAGCTTCAATCACATAAGCAACTGTACACACCGAATACACTGCACTCAGACCACCTTCATCTGTTCTTAAGCATGAACCATCAACAAACAAAACATAATCTGATTCAGGTAATGGGACATCTTTAATATCTTATCTCGGTTTAGTGCAATATTCTAATACATCCAGGCATTCATGATCAACCTCATCCTTGATTTCTGTTTCAGTAGTGTCAGGTAATAATGTGGAAGGATTTAAATTCACACATCTCGCAATTGAAACATTGTCTGATCCAAGAATAACTTTTTCATATTTTGTCAGCCTATTGTTTGTCAAATGCTGTGTTTTGCTTCTAGTGAGGAGAATTTCAACTGAGTGTGGCACATATACTTTTACAGGAAATCCCATTATTATTCCTTCACTTTGTTCCAAACTTACACTTGTTGCAGCTACTGCCTTTAAGCAACCTGGTAATGCTTTTGCAACAGGGTCAAGAACAGCTGAGAAATATGCTATTAGCTATCTCAGTCTTCCATGTCTTTGAATCAGAACTGATAATGCACATCCTTCTCTTTCACTGCAATACAGCTCAAACTCTTTTTCATAATCAGGCATTCCCAATGCTGGAGCTTCACACAAACTTTTCTTTACCTCCTCAAAAGCTTCTAATTCAGTTTTTGTTAAGCTAATCGATTCTTTTATGTCTGCTTTTGTCAGTCTCTGCAGTGGTTTCGCGATTACTGAAAATCCACTAATCCAATGGCGACAATAACCTACCATTCCTAGAAACATTCTAACCTGTCTCTGTGTTTTTGGAGGTTGCATTGCTTGAATCATTTTTATTCTTTCTGTTGTCACTTGTCTGACTCCCTTTGCAATTCTGTGTCCAAGATATTTCACTTCTTGTTTGCAAAACTGTAATTTTGCAGGAGATACTTTATGCCGCTCATCTGCCAGATGATTTAAAAGAGTAATGGTATCTGTTACACAATTATCTCTTGTTTTTGCAGCCACAAGGAGATCATCAATATACTGCACTAACGTAGATTTTCCAGGTAAATCCAGATTTTCCAATGATTTCTTTAGCAACTGATTAAAAATAGATGAACTTTTGGTGTACCCTTGAGGGATTCTACACCATGCTAAAATACGCTCTTTGAACCGGAACGCAAACATTTGTTGGCTTTCTAGATGCAATGGAACAGTAAAGAATGCGTTACATAAATCAATAACTGTATACCATTCTGCATCATGCAGAATCTGATATAAAATTACCGCTGGGTTTGGTACGACTGGGCAACATGGAACAACAATTTTATTAACCTTTCTCAGGTCCTGAACAATTCTGAAAGTTCCGTTTGGCTTTTTAATTCCCATAATCGGTGAGTTACATGGGCTACTCTCGATTTCTTTTAGAACACCTTGTTTTATGAATTTATCTATAACAGGAGTTACTCCTTCAATCACTTCTGCTTTCATTTTATACTGAGGAATGTTTGTATAATCTGCTCCTTGTTTTACCGATATTTGTACTGGATCTACATTTTTCATCAAACCCATTTCATCTCCAGTGAAATCCCAAATCTTTACATTCAATGTGTCTTTTAATTCTTCAGGTAAATTATTTTTATCAAACACAAGAAATAATTTACTTTCTTCTGCCTCAACCATTGACCTTGTTAATTTGTAAAGCCCATCTTCTTCTGGAGTTTGAAGCTCTATACCATCCGGTGAGCAATATATTGCACAGTTCATCTTACAGAGAATAGCCCTACCTAATAGATTTACAGGACTGCTATCACAAACTACAAATCTATGCATGTCTTTAAATGTACCTATTTCAACTTGAACTGGTTCAGTTAAATCTGCTATAATTTGCTGATTAGCTACACCTACGACCTGGATCTTTTCTCCAGAGAGAGGAAAGTTTTCTATTTCCACTTATCTAACAGTAGAACGGGTAGCACCTGTATCCACTAGGAAAGTAATTTCTACATCATTCACTTTACCATTTACAAATGGACCAGATTGATCTACCTCAAGAGTGGCTCTAAGCACGCACTCTTCCTCCTCTCTCAGGCACCGTCAGAAGCAATCCTCAGATTCACTCCCTCCATCTTCTTTCATCCAAAATTGTTGAGACACATTCGACACATTCACTCTCGGTGATCTGTTTACCTGTTTACCTCCGCTGAATACTGCTTCTGTACTGTATCTCTGCAAATTTACACAGTTTGGAAGTGGCGGTTGTGGTAACTGACTTTGCTGATTCACTACCTGTCGCTGTAGCTGTTGCTGCTCATTTATCTCATTCTGCATCTGCCGATTTAATGATGCATTTTAAAAAAAAGTTCTGGGCGGATTCTTAGACTCGCGCTTCCAGTGTCCAATTTCGCAACAATTAAAACATGGAGTTTCTGTTTTAACTCTTCTATATTTCCCATCAATTTTGGCTTATTATAATTACCTTTGAATTTCCCTTGATTCTGATCAACATTTTTATTTCCTAAAGTTGCTATTTGTTGTTCAGTCACTTTCACCTGTGCCCACATTGCTTTTTCTTTCAGCTTCTTTTGCTTAGCTTCTACAGTATTTTGCTTTTCTCAAAATATCATCTACTGTGTGTGATTGCCAACCAACTATTCCATTTCTTACCATTTCACTAATTTCAGTACTCAAGCCATATACAAATCTGTATATAAAATGGCTCATATCCTTTGCACTTAGATGCTCATGACCACTGTATTGTTTAAATACCAGCAGTAATCTTTCATAAAATGAATGTACGGATTTTTTTGACTCTTGAATTGTTCTATCTATTTTAACCCAATCTATCTCTTTTGGGGGAATCTTGTTTTTCAAAAACACAATTACTTGTTCGTACTTTCTCATTACCTCTGGAGAAGGAGCACCTGTTACTTTATTTCGTTCATATTCTTCTCTAGGCTAACCTATAGTGGTTTTACATTCTGTCCAAAGATCTGATGGAACAACTATGTCAAACAATCCATCAAGATCAACCCACAAAACTTTTGAAACTTTCACAAATCTGTCTACCTGTCGATACCATTGTACAGGTTTTTCTCTTAATCGAGGAAAATCATTTGTAAATAGTAAAATATCCTGTCTTTTCCAAAGGACATGCACATACCCTCCTCCTGCTATTTCTCTCATTGGAAACTCATTTACTACTTTTTTCTTTTCTCTGACAGGAAAAGCAAAACTTGTTCTGTCTTCATCTCTTTTCTTTGTCCATTTTGCTCTCCATTTACTTAATTCACCCCATTTTCTCAAAATCACAATTAAATCTTTTATATGAGTAATTATTCCTGTGGTATTCATATTCTCAATGTATTTTTCAGAGAAATCCACTCTATAATGTTTCTGCAAATTCTTCTGTTTACCTAAATCTACTTCTAATTCAGAAGCCATAACTTCCAATTGGTCATATTTGTTTTTCGTTTTCCATGTTATGCTTGTACAAATAAATAATAATTCATCATCCTGATATGCCTTCAAACTGTCAGTTCCAATTGTACCAATTATTAATTCCTCTAAATCTGCTTTCAATTTTTCAACATCAAGTAATTTGCATTCTGGGGTTTGTGTTAAATCTATTTTACTCAGAGTCTTTTCCGGAGATCCAGAGTCAGAATCTGCACCAGTTGGGGTTTTACATGACAAACTTTGATTAAAAGTTAAATCAGGCATTCATTTTCTCTCGATGTATTTCAGTTAAGTCTGAATAGAATTTTTCAGTCACTTTCTGTATTTCTGAATTTAATGGAACAGTTAAAGCTGAATGTCTAATTTCCTTTTGATCAAATACTGGAAGAACAGGTCCAATCGTTACAGGCACTGTTACTGCTTCCATGCTTTTAGTTAAACTCTGTATTAATTCATTTGCAGAACGAATATATTCTGAAGTATCTGGTAATCCCTCATACCTTTCTGTTCTATTTCCATTTCTTGGGGTTTCATTTCTTTGAACTGGAGTTTCAGTAAAATTACTATTTTCTCCTGATATATTTGAATTACGTCCTGATTCTACTCTTTCAGGTGTTTTCTATTATTCTGGTTTGTTTCAGGAGATGTCTCATCAATTATTTCTCTTTTTGGGGCACTTGGAGAAGTCCATGTACAAACTGGTTGATAAGGTGGCGGTTTTTTAGTATAAATATCTTCTAATACCGCATCTTCTAAATCACTTTCTTCACTAACATTATTTTTCTTTTGGGCATGCTTTTTTCCTTTTACCTCATCAAATCTCACTGGGTACAAGCCATCACACATGTCTGCACTTCTCCATCGACGCATTCTATCCTGATGTGTTTCTCTATCAAGACCTAATCTTGTTCCCTTTGGTAATCCTCTACTCTCTCGTTCTAGTTCATGCATTTCGTCTTCCCTTTCAACTAAAGCTTCAAATTGTGTAAGTCTAGGCCTTGGTACAAGTTTCATCATTCTTTCTCTTAAATTTTTCAAAACCGCTATGTTAAATGATCCATCTTCTGGCCATGCTAACACACCATCATTTTCAGTATACTTCATCTAATTCTCAATCCAAAGACAAGTATGATAACCGTATTCACCCAACATATAAGCTGCTGGTGTCTTATACTTATGAATTAATCTACCACCTCGCGTTGAAATTTTCTTGTCAGGATTAATTTTGTTTTTCAATTTCTGAAACCATGAAAGTTTCTTTTTCTCCTTCATATAATAATAATCCATGTTTTTTTAAACAATTTCCCTTCCTTCAGAAAAGATCGTAACAACTTCCTTGTTATTCCGCAACACCAACCAATCTGTGCGCGAAACTTACCAATAAACCAATCAGGTTAAGCTTCGTCACTATTTTGCTCAACCAATAGAATTACTGTTTTTCAGGATGGGCCAATGAGCTGTAAGCTTGTCTAGTCACGTGAACCAATCTGTGCGCGAATACTGTGACGTATGATAGCCAATCACAGCTCAACTCTTGTGACATATGCTCCCGCTGCAGCTACTTTGCCTCTCACTCCTTACACTAACCCCTCCTTTACAAAAAAAAATTCAAAGCGCCATATTTACAAAACTTTCAATTAAATTCAGTTAATAACTTCACAAAAAACAAACCATTTGTCTGTTTCGCTAAAATAAAGTGATAGCTTTCTCAAACATTCAAGTATTCTTTTTACGTGAAATAGACGACACTATTTTCACAGAATATTTAAATTTGTCGATAAAGTAAGGTTACTTTACCCTTGTAGCAGGTAATAACAAACTCGTTTTGCTCTAAATGCACATACAGAGATTTTTACACCTCCTTAGAGACCATTTAGAGTTTCACTCGATCGTACATTACAAATTCATTTACGCACATTCATACGGAAAAATCCCAAACCATTCATACATAAATCTTTAGTAGGACTTTAACCCACCAATAGAAATCCTCACTCGCCAGTAAGATAGACGACGCTTCCTTACCCTTCACTCAAGCTTAGATAAATTCTACTACTCTTTTCACAGTGAGTTTTAAAACAGGACAGATGTCCCTATACTCGAAAGCTACGATTTCATAGACAATCCTCACTAAACATTCTACTTTACACACCTAAAATCCCTAAACTTTTGCTGTACGACCACAACACTTGTGATATACGACGATACCACTATTTTGAAACAGAACAAATGCACTGTGTAACTTCACCTGTCACACTACTTATGCCGGCACAAACCAGGAATTTTCACACTGCTGGAAAAAACCTTTCGACTACATATAAGAACTAAACAAACTTAACATGTTTTAGACATTAATCCTATATGTTACCATGTAACATGCTAGTTACCATAGTAACCATACCTCTGCTACCAAGTAATTGATCCAGCGCTCTGATTGAAAAACTGTCTCACAAACGCTACCTATCACCTCAATACTTACCAATAAACATCAAACACATATACAGGCCCATAACACCAATGAGACAATATTTGAGCAACTGAATCAGGTGATTTGATTAATAAATCTATTCACATATTATTTACATTATTATATACAACTGCAGTACATTTATCTTTACCATGGTTTTAAACATATGATCACCTAATAATCAAATCACTTAAGGCGATTGGATCAACTGATGGAAACTAGACCATGAATAAACAAGACCAGCTTGTCTTTTCAAATCTAATTTTATTAACTTTATTTTTCATAAGGAAAAAGCATTTACGTTTTAGAATCTTTATTTTATTAGCAAATAAGAAAGCAGCATTTAATAAGGAAATGAAATCAAAACTGACATATCAAAGCAAGCTCAGAAACATGAATTATTAGCAAAATAACAGTTTCCCATTCCCTAAATATATTTCACTGACTATTTCTCACTTCACCTGAAAAGGAAAAATCATTTAAAGTCTGCTGTCCTTACATGCGCCAAAGGTCCATCAGCATGTCACGTCACTCAGGAATCGGAAAGTAAGAGTTTTTTCCTTGCTCATTGTATCAGACTTTATACCTTTCTCTCTAACTAAACTTTTCTACATTTTACATTCTTTCAAACGAACTCAAGCTTTTCATTGGCTGTCCCGTGTCAGTCCATGATAAAATTATTAGGTCATCTCCGACTCTTGACCAAGTCCAGGCTTCACATAAGCCCTATTGTCTTTCATTTCCTTGTAATTCAGCTTCCTCAAGTAAGATACTTTTTTCCTCGAGCTCCAAACATTAACTTCCTAACCTTGGCAGACATATCAAGTTCCTGTCCTTGGGCTATCTCTCCATGAGCACGTTCAACGCGACCAAAGAACTGCTTTTTAATTCACGATGACAATGCAGCAAAAATCTTCACAGCTGCACATGTGTAAAGAGTTCACTCTGGACAAGCTTTTGCGTCTGCAGCTCTGTCAGCCATATTTTCTGAACCATCTTTTAGGCCTCACTTTGGAAACTATTATTAAACAAACACAAGACATCAATTAATTAAAGAATTGAGACCCATTCTGTTACCCTCCCCCTTTACTAATTAATCCTGTTAATTATGTTACCTAGCAGAAGCACAAATAGGCAGCATCATAATTACTTCTCCTTTTCGTACAGCAGGAACTCCATGAGCTTTTATCACGAAAGACATAACATAAGAACATCAAATAAGAACATGCCATTAGTTTAACTGCCGCATTTAATACTGACAAAGACAATAGACAAGGTTAGTTTATTATTCTTTCTTTGCGTTTGCAACATAGAGCACATTAGTTTATCCCGCGTGGAATGATGAATGTATTCTTAAACTAAGTTGATTAATAATTTCACCACAAATTTAGTAATCTGGTTACTTTGTTATGAGAGATTAACTTCACAAGTTTGAAAAAAATCTTGTTCTTCACCTTGCTCCATCACTTATGAAAGAGGGAAAACAATAATAGTGATAAAGAACACTACCCGAACATCGTTGTTACAGGTATGGCGTGGTACCTGTTATGATCACTCAGCATACCTGAAAACTTTTTTGGGGCATATATGCATCCTCTGATTGGATTGTGAGAGAAAAAAACGTTATTGTTCCCGAGTGCACAGAGCCAAAAGCTTATATTAGCCCTGTTGGAACACACACAAAAAATGAGAGTTTTCCTGCTGATAAAATCTATACCAGGAACAGTACATCATACATGGGAATAGATAAGCCTTGTTCCAGATGTTACCTGTATTTCATAACTTGTATATATGTTTGATGTATACTTGTTCTCGTATTTGTGTATTGTTTTGAGGTTCAAATTGTAGGAACTGTTTAGGTGGGGGTCCACAACTTTTAGTTGCAATACAGTAGGGTCCACAGGAGTCAAAGGGTTAAGATCGGCCGCAACATATTTGTGCAGCATATTCAACTTGAACTTTTGGGGGGTATCTTTGGAAATATCAAAATAGTTGATATGTCATTCAAATATCCAGCTATATCATCACCATTTCTGGATTAGATAAACTTTGAAAGCAGAAATCAACACTTCTCAAAATATTCATCTGTTATTGTGATTATTAATACTGTACTCACAAACACATTGGACATACACAGCTCATCGGATTATGAAGAAGAATATTCATAGTTACCTGCAATCCCTTATTTATATTTAATAGACATTACAAATTGATCCTATTTCTGAGAGAAACCTTTTAGAGAAGAAAAGCTCAGAGCTCAAAAGTCCTGGCAGATCTGGTAAATTCTCTTTCAGCTGCAACTGTGCTGGCAGAATTTTGTGTCACCTTGTTATAGCATGAAGGAGACAATTCTGTCAGTGATAATGCAGAATTAGTGCAGCCACCAGAAATGAACAGATTTTAAATTAAATCAGACTCACAATTCCTTGTCATCCATCCTTCTACCTTGAACCGAATCCACCACAAGTGAACGGTTGGTGTGGAAGAACGGGTGTGTACAAGAGTGTTCAGGGGGTTTAAAGGCTTTCATGTGGTTGGACACCATTTTGTATCTTTGTTAGCGGAGAAACAAAATGTGCCCCATGTCTGGCAGGAGTTTATCCTGACTTGCTGCAGCCTCTCCTCAGCATGAAGTGGACATTTTCTCAGTGAATTGTCAATTTAATAAACTTTTAATGAAAACTGCGGTATGCAAATCAGTTTTGACTGTCAGGCTTCCTATTTGTTTATTACTCTCTCACTTTGTTTCTTAGTTTAAGTTCTTGCCTTACTAAACAACCATGATGACCCTTTGTCACAAAGATTTTACTGTACGTGCTACTCTTGATTTACTAGTAAATTTCCAGGTGTAGGTACAGCCTATTCATGGTAAAATGCTTTGCTGAGCAGGACTGCTGTCCCACAAGAGGACAGGGTTGTTGTTACTTTCTGATTTCTTAGGTTCTCTTAGGTTTCTGGTGAAAGAAAAAACACTGTTTTTAAATATTGTATTTTTTCTCTTTCACTTACAATGCAGGTTGTCTGCTTTCGGTAGACCCTCTTCACCCAGAGGTCTGTTAGGTGTCATTTACACTTTGCTTCCACCCCACAGAGTACACAGGGTGAGACAGTAGGTGAGCTCACTTCCACCCATGGGTCTCTTCACTTTGAGTGACAGCGTTTTGCATATCTCCCTTAAAAGTAGTCCACCACAGTGACAATGTTGGTGAACAAATTATTGGGAAACATCATTTACCCCGCATGCAAAACAACGCATGCCATTACAACGCGGTCATTACAACAACAGAGTTGTTACATCGCATGCCATAACAATGCAAGCTGTTAAAACTATTTGCTGTAGGGGGCAGAAGGTATTGGATTTAAAATCCAATACCTTTCCTACAGTTGCACAGACTGGAGTTCGAATAGTAAATTATACTATTTCAACATCCAGCGCCCCCTACAGCAAGTCATTGTAATGACTTGCGTTATACAGATCCCCCAGGATATTGCAACATAAATTTGCAAATTTAGCGGCACAAAAATTAAAATTTAGCGGCACAAAAAAGAAAATTTAGCGGCATTATTGCGGCACTTTATTTTACTCGTAATCATTCCTTTTCAGCCCTAAAATGGAACCTGTTTTTAGCATAGTCTTCCACTTTGAAATAGGCATATTAAGTTTCTGCATTTCTGCCGAAGCACTGCTCAAATCTACTAACCTAGTGGGAGCAGGCCATATTTCTCACACAGCTCCCTTCACTCTCTGGTTTAAGTCATGCAGCACATTTCACTCCCTGGTTTCAGTCACGCACCTCCCTCCACTCTCTGGTTTCAGTCACGCAGCTCCTTTCGCTCTCTAGGTGCAGTCACACAGTTCCCCTTCGCAGGGCGTAACAATAGTCCCAGCAGAACCTGCAGTGAGGGGTCCCGGAACTCTAGGGGGTCCCCTCAAGCACTGTGCACGGCATGTGAGACTGGTAATAAGGGTCGTTCCCTAAAAATGATGTAGGAGTGGGTTAAAGAGTGGTCCATTTAACAGAAGCACTGATGGGCTGAAGCAAATATAGAAGGCATGGTCAAGGAAAAGTGCAGAAACAGCAAATAATTAGGGGATTCACATAAGAGCACTCTCACACAATTATCTACTTTCTACAATGAAAAACATGTCCTTACCCAAAAAAGGACATTTGACTTTGCAGTGTCTAAACTCCCTGTGAAAGTTTTTCTTTGATTTGAATAGTATATGTTAATTCACAGCGGTACCTTACAGGGGGCGCCCTCCATTATCGTTACGCCACTGACTGTTCTGTCGGCGATTTGGTGTCTTGTATTGCATGAATTTGGAAAAGAAAAATGTCAGAAAAAGACATTCCCCGATTGGGGGCCTGTAGCAGACCCCATGTATTTTGGGGGTGGGGGTGCACATGGGGGGTACCTATGGTACCCCCCTGCATTTGAATGTACAACGTGGCAGGCACCGCACAGTGCCTGTCACGTTGTACATTCAAATGCACAGCTTGTATTTGTGGCATTGCGGCGGGCGGTGCTTTCAGCACCGCCTGCCGCAATGTTAGAAATGCGGGATGCGCCCGCCAGTGTGGCGGGCGCATCCTAATGGTTTGTGTGGGACCGCTGCATGCATTGTGGGCTGTCCCATTCCCCATGGGTATGGCGGGATACAGATCAGTTAGGAGGGTGATTCTATTATTACCTCTACACTTCCTCTACTGTTGTGTTGTGCGTTATAATGTGGCCTATTCCAAATTATTTCTGCTTTCATTTCAAATTTTTTAAATGTATTTTTGCAATGGGTCAATGTTTGCTTATTTTTTACGTATTTCTTTTTTTTTCTTTGCAACATATGTATGCAACCTTTAGACTGCGGGATTTTACATTGTTATTACTATTAAACTTTGAATGTCCAGTGCGTAAGTTTGCACACAAAAAAAAGTAAAATAATCTTGGCCTTCGCAAGATCAGATTTAATGGCTTTGCCAAAGTTTGCTATTGAGATGGTATTACATGCTCCAGCGTTCTCTCTCCAGACCTGCCTGATGGACCAGGGCCATCTTAGATTATGGCAGCAGACATCAGGAAACTGACAGAGACAGACAGGAACTTTATCTGGCAGCCATCTTTCAAAGCCCTGTCTCCAGCTATTCCCATCCTCATCTCATCCTGCTGACAAGCCGCAGTCTGTCTCCCAGCTGGGATCACAGTTCTCACTCTCCTCCAGCACAGCCCACAGCTGCCTTTATTTTTGATGTCTCCAAGTATTTCTATGGTGGTTTTGCTACGGTCTGTACTCTGGAAATCCAGAAAGTGTCTAAACTAGTATCACTGTACATACATTAAAGAAAATGTTTTTCGAGCCAAATGACACAGTGTCTACTTGCAAATTAGATTTGTCAAGAATGTCAAACATGTGGGGCAGGGCTGGTGCAAGAATCTTTGCCATTTTGGGCTAATAGCCATTTTACTATCTATGCTCTGTAAATGGAATCGAAATTTCTCCTTGAAAACTCTAGTTCCCCTTTGTTAGGATTGGGGGTGTGCACAATAACATGTCTATGGCAGTTGTTTCAGGTCTTACCAGTTTCTTCTAAAACGAAGGTCATAATGACCCCCAGTTCATTTGGAAACAAGGTGAATGAGGAAGCAAACTTTAGTGTGGACAGGAACCTTGCAACACACAAACTTAGCTCGACAAGTTGTTCGATAACTCTGTGTCAGGATTCTTATATCTGGCCACTAGAAGGCACTCATGAGGAACCTGTGAGGTCCGGATTTGGTGTGGGCATAATTTACGTATTTTGCTGTAACGTAATTAAGCAGAATTACAGCAAAAATATAGGATATTAATCAGAATCATGCAAGGAGCTTGCCACATCATTTCAAGTTTTTTTCTAAGCACAAAATGCATTCTCGTGCCTAAAATAGACCGTGGATGCATTTTACGCTCAAACAATTGTGCTAAATGTAACAGAACAGTAACAAGAGAAGCTGCTTGCACTCCCTAAGTTTGTGGTTCCTGTGATCCTACAGTAGGATTTTTGTGCAAAATTACTCAGAATTACACAAACTGGAGTAATTGCTTAATTTTCTGTGATTTTGCATCAAAAGAGCAACTCAAAATCACCTCTGATTACTCTGGCATAAATAAAGTTTTGCCCAGGCCAGGATTTTACAGCAGAAGAGAAAACCCGTCAACAACTTGCGTTCCTAGCTCCAAATCACTCTCTCGTCTGGGTTTCACACCATCATCCTGATTCATCATGGTCCTTGAAATTCAACCCATGTTGTATTCAAATCCTGCCTAGATCATGTCCTTGTTGTGGAGCTTTGCTCTATATCTTTGTTCCTGGATCATACCGTTATTCTGACTCTTACATTCATGCTTTCTGAACCTTTCTCTTTCACAGCTCCAATATGCACTTGAGAGAGCGCAAAACTGTGTTAGAAATTGTAGGGGTGCATCATATTTACAAGTAATCTGCACCCGCATATATAGAGGATTATAATCATGTTTAAGTGTGACACAACTGTGAAACCATGTACCAGAATTTACGTTATTATAACGTAAAAGTGTTTCTTTGAAATACAAATGCCATGTTTAACTTAGAAATGTATTTGTGAAGTAATGCTAATTCAGTTAAAAGATGCTTAAAGGGGCATTGATGTATTTTAATGCATGTTTAGTAATTCATTATTGTATTCATGAAACGATATAGAAGTGTTTAGTTGGAAAATGTATTCTTTCTTTTGCTATAATGATGTAGGCCTAACGAGTAGAATTGTTTGCCAATGTTAGGGAGAGACATCTCGAACGTGCAGAGGCCCAGGTGGGGATACCGGATTGTGTAGGTCGAGCTAGGAATGTCTCTGTTAACATTAAATCATGGAACTGCCTTTTTTCCTAGAAGGAATTAATTGCAAGTAGCAGGTGGCCGCGAATCGATTTATGTGCGTTCCTTTGCAGGTGCAAGGTTAACCAAAGATAGTAGAGAAGGGCCCATTGTGTATGAGAGTTAGGATGGTAGTTACAGACCCGGAGGAGTGGCTGTGGAGTTTTAGGGAAGCAACTTCAAGAGGAGACGAATGTGGGACCCAAGGCCGTTTTTCAACGAACAAGGATGAAGACATCATGATGAAGACCCTTTGAAAACTAATACTTTGAGAGGGGTGTCCCTTGGGGCGTGTCATCCGAATTGTGGGTTTCGTATTAGGGACAGCACCCCGGGAGGAGAGCAGAGTAGAAGCGCACGAGGGCGAAGAAAGATGCTGGGTAGGCAGAGAGCTGCTGTGCGAGATGAACTCCAGAGGCTAAGTCCGAACTGAGTGAGTGAACTTCTTTGGAAGTCACCAAGGCTGACACCTTTTGTTAGGAGAGAACCTGGTTGTAGGGATGACACTTAGTATAGTGTAGGGACAGACTTATCTTGATGTATTTCTTCTTTTCTTCCATGCCTACCAAGACCCAAATTATAGCAATTCTTGCAAGCCTGGTGGTCTTGGAAATTATATTAGTGTTGTTTCTCAGTCGATTGAGACTCTTCCGTAGGATTATGTTTGTATTAGTACCCGTATATTTACTGAATCTCTTACTGAGGTGTTTATATACACAATTGCTTTTGGCTTTATAATACATTTTCAAACTTGACCTTTTGTCAGTGGTTCTTTGGGGAAGGAGATGGAAGTGGTTCGAATTGACTTGTTGAAAATTATTACCTTCTACACTCTATGACAGGTAAAAAGGTCTAATCGACCTGTGACGGGATTCTAGAGTTCTAATTCTAATTCTAGATTGAAATTTCCCGCCTTTCCAGTTGGTAGCAGAGTAGGATGGTTTATCTTCTGGAGTGAAGGTAATCCACATAGGTTAAGATTTCCCCAAGGCCCATAGAGATCCGAAGATGTGCGTCCATAGAGCAGCGGACAGAGGATGGCGATCCACGGAAGATGACGGAAAGTGACGGTGCGGCAGAAAGCAGCAGGTCGTAAGAGTGTGAGTATAAAAAGGGTCATGCGTGTTAGATTGCGGTGTGTATTGTGTTGTCGTATTGTATTGTCTAGCGGAGTTGAGTGCCTGTAGTGTGAAAGGAGATCAGGTTGTGAGCACGCGCAACCAGTGAAAATCTTAAGCTCAAGGAGAGTTTAAGTGGTTCGGGTGTATCGAACACCCACAGTAATTGTCGACCATTGAAAGGGGATCATGAGGTACCATTGATCGCCCGCAGGACCGAGATAGGGGGCATGAATGTGTGAATGCGTGGGTAATGGACGCTGGTCGGAAGTTACCGTGTGTATGAAACCTATCAGAGAGGCGATTGTTTGCTCTTTAATTGGACAGACATTTGCCAGTCGGTGACAATTACAGTCAGACTGTGGACGTACAGTCAGAGAAATGATTGCTTGGTCGGAAGAGATCATTTCAAAGCGTATGATTGGGACGCATGCATGACCGAGAGACGAGCGGAGAAAGGAGGGGAACTGCTGCAAACGGAGGAGAGTGACGTCAGGAAGCGCCGCGCTGAGATAGGACGGTTAGCTGGAAGTGAGTGACGTCAGCGAAGAGCCGCGCTGGGATAGGACGGCCAGAGTGAAGCCGCGCTGGGATTGGTGGATTGTCATTGGGAAACGAACGAAAGTAGTAAACAAGAAATTGTTGTGGGTATCATCATGAAATGTTTAAAAGGATTGCAAAGTTGTTTTTCTGGAGAGAAGAGGCTAGAACCTCGGGGAGGGGAAGAGGCTCCACCCGAGGATACGCCAGCTCATTACATGGCTACGAACGTTGGGTTACATACTATATTGTGGCTTGAGAACTGGTGTAAGATGACTGAGGGGAATGAGGAACTGACGTTCCCTAAGTACGGGACATTCAGATTAGAGGTGTTGTACCAGCTAAAAGCGATTATGTCTTCTTTGCGACCTTTGCCTAGACCAACACAGTTTGAGGCACTGAATGCGTGGATCAGGGCAGCCCACGAGAAGAATAGGGACAGAAGACAGGAAAGAGTGAATAGATCAGTTAGGGCGGTGCAGGACGCGAGGTGGGACGCACTAGCCAAGAGATGGAGAGTACAGACCATAGAAGGGGATAGGTTGTACCCATTGTTGGTTAGTGAAAAGAAAGCGCAGAAAAAAAATACAGAAGACGATGACAGTGAAACGGAAGATAGTCTGATAGAGAGGCTGTTGTCGGACAGACCACCTCCATATAATCCAGAAATAGAAGGAAGCTCACCACTACCAACAGAAAGAGGAACATCGACAGTGGACGGTGGCATCCTAAGAGAGAGTGACTTAGGTCCGGTAGGGAACAGGGCCGTCTCAGTGGAAAGTGAGGTACCTCAACTGGCCCCGGAAGCAAGAGTAGTGGGAAGATTCACTGTACTGAAGGTACACTGTGAAGAGGGGGTCAATGCTCAGAGGTTACCAGATGCTCAGAGGTTACCAGATGCCCTTACGGTACCTGTTACCATAGGTCCGATAGTGTCAGTATACAATCCAGAACAAACACAAACCGAGAGTCTACCACAGATGGACAGGGAGGGAAATACCAGCGAAGGTTGGAGTAATGTGGCAGACGAGTGGAACCAATGGTCCAGACCTGTAGAAAGGAGCACCCCTCTGGCAGCATCAGCAGATTCTTCTAGGGAGCAAGGGGGCTTAAGAGGACCGATGGATCTGAGAGGACCACGGCCCGGTGGATTAGGGAATTGAGGCCAGATTTGAGAACTTGGGAGACAGTCGCGGATACTCAGAGCGACAGGTCAAGAGACGATAGTAGACATTGGGGTTCGGAGAATAGGGAAGGGCCCAGTGCAGGTCTAATGGAAATAGACAGGAGGGGGACTGTGGGAGTGAGGAAAATAGGGGTACGTTTACCCCTGGGACTGCAGAAAGACGACAAGAGTGGGATTGTGAAAGATGGGAGAGAGGAAGTGTTCCCCATAACTCCCCGGAGGAAGACAGACGAGTGAGTCAGGAATGTAAAGGGAAAGACCCAAGTGAAACTTCTAGCCAAGGCACATTGAGAGCGGTGATAAAGGCAAGGAGAATAGATGCACTAAGACTGAAGTCAGAAGTAGAAGAGATAGTGAAAGGTACAATCCCTCTAGAAAGAATAGTACTTTACGAACCAGATGAACTGTTGTTTGTAGCGAAAGATGTTACTCGCAGAGCTAGGACAGCTCACGAGAAGCTAACGGAACTAGCGAACAAATATTCAGTGGATCTGACCAGGACAAGGGCCTTGCAGGGTGGCCATAGGCTACAGTACTCAGATCAAGAACTAGACGAGAAGAGGGCGATCGGATTAAAAACCCACATTAGAGAGCTAATAGTGGGTATCCGAACATGGATACAATTGGATAAGTGGGAGGAAAGGTGGTCCAAAAAGAAGAGTGTTAGGCGGAGCACTATAGAGACTTCTCCAGGAACAGGGCTAATGCATGCAGAAGCCTACCCCTTGAGAGAGGTTGCCCACGGAGGATATGTGCACGTACCCTGGAGTAGGGGAGATTTGGCTGCCTTTACGAACACATTTCCAAAATTGAGGGAAAACCCAGTAGAATGGTACAAGCAGGTAGAGAGGTTTGTCAAAATCTCAAAGGTACTGTGGGTTGATCTGAACACACTGTTTGACATTGTGGTTCCCGGAGATCTGTGGGTAGCGTGCAAGGTCAGTGTCGAGTGGCCCACAGAGGAGCCAGAACGGGATGCACATACGAATGGACCTTCACCAAGAGTGATGGTAAAATATGAGCAAGTGATTACGTGGTTAAAAAGCAAGGTGCCACCACAAGACATAGATTGGGTAAAAATAGACCGAACTAGACAAGAACCGAAAGAGACCGTTCATGAATACTATGAGAGACTGTTACAGATATTCAAGCAGTGCAGTGGCCTGGATGTGATGGATCCAAAGGACATGGGACAGTTTGTGTCCAAGTTTGTTTTGGGACTGAGGCCCGAGATCTGTCTAATGATTCAGCAACATTTGATCTGTTGGCAGAACAAGCCTCTAGACGAGATCCTGAGGTACGCGAGGTACTGCAGGGATGAGATAGATTCTAAGACTAAGAAGCTTAAAGATAAGCTGATGTTAGTCCAAATGCAATCGGGAGGACAGGGTCAGTCAGGAAGTGGAACATTGGGGAGAAGACCGAACAGCCAGAAAAGGGACAGTGAGGATGGCCCAAGGCCAAGGGTGGATCTGGCGACTCTGAAAAAGACAACAAGGTGCCATCAGTGTCACGAGATCGGGCACTGGAGACGTGAGTGTCCCCATAATCCGGAAAATCAAGTACAGGAGGAGGAAGAGGAGAGTCAGGCTCCCCAAATTCAGAGATCAACAGTAGTCAAGCTTAAGGTGGCAAAAGGGGGGATTTCCGCTCCTAGAGCTCCCGTTCCCCAGCCACCGAAGATCGGAGCAGGGAACAAGATATACCAACAGATGCCTCTTCTGATAGACAAAGACGAGTATTATGCCTTTAACCCAGTGACAGGAAGGTGTCTGGATGGAGAGGAGGAGTGCACCTTAGGAGCAGCATTAGAGATAGACCATAGAGGACCCTTTGTAGAAGCGGGTGTAGCCGGACACCCCACTACCTTTCTGGTGGACACGGTTGCGACTCGTTCTACTGTACGGTCCGCAGTGGTCCCTAACCTGCCTCTGTCAGGACAGACCATTCAAGTTGTGGGTGTAGCAAATAGGAAAATGACGAACCCACTGACCGAGCCAGTTCCAGTAAGGATAGGAAATTTCAAAGACAACCATCAATTTGTGGTATGTGATTCTAGTCCTGTGTGTCTGTTAGGAAGGGATTTATTGTGTAAACTAAACTGTACCATCTACTGTACACCCAAGGGAGTAGAGTTGGAGACAAATGATGATGATGCTGCCTTTAAGGTTGCAAACACACATCTGTGCATAGAATTGTATCCTGCACTAACAGTGGAGGAACTCCCCTGGGACTTGAGGGAGACAGTCAGACAGGAGGTTTGGGATTTTACAGGAGAAGAGATTGGATTGATCAAGGGCGTAGAACCAGTCAGAATGCAAGTAAGACACGATGCGGAATTTCCAAGAACACCCCAGTACAAGCTGACCCCAGAAACAATTGCGGGAATAAAAGCTGTGATTGAGTGCATGATTAAACAGGGAATCCTAAAAGAAACAATGGGCAGTCTGTGTAACTCTCCGATTATGGGCTTGCAAAAGCCTAGCGGGAAGTACAGGATTGTGCAGGATTTACGAAAAGTGAATGACATTGTTATTCCATGCTGTCCAGTGGTACCGAATCCATCAGTGATACTGTTTCAGATTCCAGCACAGGCTGAGTGGTTCACGGTGATTGACCTATGTCAGGCATTTTTTTCAATACCATTACATGAAGAGAGCCAATTTCTTTTCGCTTTTAAGCTGGAAAACCGTGTAATAACATGGTGTTGTATCCCACAGGGGTATACAGAAAGTCCATTGATGTTTAATCAATTATTGAAGAAGAATCTTGAAAGTGTAGTACTGCCCCAGAACTCGGTTCTTGTACAGTACATAGACGACCTCCTTGTTGCGTCAGAGACAGAGGATGCCTATACAATAGACACCATCGCCTTGTTAAACCATCTGGCAGAAAATGGTCACAAGGTATCTCCTAGCAAGCTACAATACTGTCTTCCTGAAGTACAGTATTTGGGACACAGAATAGAGAAGGGAATAAGAAAAGTGTCCCCAGACAGAATAGAGGCAATAATGAAAATGATGGTGCCTACCACACAAAGGGAGGTTAGAATGTTCCTGGGAATGGTTGGCTACTGTCGCCAGTGGATTGCAAATTTCTCACTAAAAGCGAAGCCTTTAGAGAAACTGACGCTCAAGAACGTGAGTGATCCGGTACCATGGAACACAGACTGCATGATGGCTTTCCTAGTGTTGAGAGAAGACTTATGTCATGCTCCGGCCCTGGGAATGCCTGATTACACCAAATTGTTTTCATTGTTCTGCTGCGAGCGAGAGGGCTGCGCGTTAGCAGTTTTGACCCAAGATCACGGAGGTGCCCGTAGACCAGTTGCATATTTCTCGGCTACCTTAGATCCAGTAGCCGCAGCGTTGCCCGGATGTCTCAAATCCGTTGCTGCAACAGGTGTCAGCATTGAGCGTTGTGAGAGCATTGTAATGGGGCATCCATTGGTGGTACACGTTCCACATTCAGTAGAATTGTTAATGACGAGGACCAAAACGCAGCACCTGACTAACAACAGGCTCACACGTTACGAGCAGGTTATACTTGCCGCAGAAAATGTGACCCTAAAGAGGTGCTCAGTTTTGAACCCTGCTACGTTAATGCCATTGCCAAATGTTTTAGATGATGATTGTGAAGACCATGACTGCCTTGAAGTGACTGAACTATGTACCAAACCGAGACCAGACATTGTCGATGAGCCTTTGGAAGACCCAGATGAAATTCTCTTTGTAGATGGCTCATGTATAAGGGACAATGCTGGACAGCTAAGGGCGGCTTTTGCCGTTTGCACGATTCATGGAATAATCGAAGCTGCCTGTTTAGGAGGAGTACACTCCGCACAGGTGGCTGAGATAGTTGCGTTGACGCGTGCCTGTTTGGCAGCCAACAAAATTCGAGTCACCATATGCACCGACAGCAGATATGGGTTCGGTGTGGTTCATGACTTCGGTCAGTTATGGTCTCAGAGGGGTTACATGACATCATCAGGTTCCCCTATCAGGAATGGAGAATTTGTCAGGTTACTGCTGGAAGCTCTGCAGGGCCCAGCAGAAATTGCAGTGGTGAAATGCACAGCACATAGCAAAGGTGCTGATTTTGTGTCCCTGGGTAACAGATATGCGGATGAGGTAGCACGTTATTGTGCCGAGCAAGCTTACTCCTTTACTGACCAGGTTGTTGAGGCAATACACAGAGGGACCGAGCTAAACATGGTACTTGAAGTGGCAGATACTTGGGATGAATTGAGGAAGATGCAGGAACAAGCGTCAGATTTTGAGAAAAGAGTGTGGGTGACTTCTGGCTGTACCAAAGGGGATCTGGATATGTGGATTTCGGCAGATGGGAGAGCTGTGTTGCCAAATGAACTAGTGAGCCCGATGGCCCGACAAATGCATGGCTTTGTGCATTTGGGAAGAGATGCTATGATACGAGTGTTCAGGCAGACTTGGTATAATCCCAAGTTCAGAACGGCGGCAGAAGCGGTGTGTCAGAGGTGTGTTACATGTCAACAGATGAATGTTGGAAAGAGGACACCAGTTACATTAAGTCATGTGGGGAGGTCTGGAGGGCCTTTCAACAGAATGCAATTGGATTTCATCGCGATGCCAAAGTGTAACAGCCTTAGATATGTCTTGGTGATTGTGTGTGTGTTCTCCAGATGGGTCGAGGCATATCCCACTCGTAGGTGCGATACACTCACAGTAGCTAAATTATTGTTGAGGGAGTTAGTACCTAGATTCGGGGTCCCGACCTCTTTGGAATCGGACAGAGGAACCCATTTCAGCAGTGAAGTTGTGAAGATGCTCTGTTCTGCATTAAATTAATTTAAGTCAAAGAGGTGCTACAAGGGATTTGTTTACTAAAAAGGATTGCTCAGTTGGGAGTTGTATTGTAACTATCACACTCCAATGTACCAACAAGGTATCACAAATGACAAAAAATAGAATTCAATCATTCAACCAAAAGAAATTAATTAATAGTGGTTGTGTGCTTGTGCACATGCAGCATAGATGGAGATGATGTGACTGTCATTTCTTTTGGTTGTTGCTATACATTGATTGGAGTTGATGTTTAAGTTGTGAACTGATGAGTTGAAGTTATATATACCTCTGTTCACCACTTTGTTGCTTTTTACTTTTGTCTCCCTATATTTTCAATTATAATTTACTTGATTGAAACCATATAAAATTTTTGAATAACATACTTTTAACTTTCTCCGTGTATTTCTTCTCCTTCCAATGATTGAATTCTATTTTTTGTCATTTGTGATACCTTGTTGGTACATTGGAGTGTGATAGTTACAATACAACTCCCAACTGAGCAATCCTTTTTAGTAAACAAATCCCTTGTAGCACCTCTTTGACTTAAATCAATTGTTGCCCAAGCCTACAAGGGTTTATTGGTTTTCCCCTGTTACAATCACCTGTTCTGCATTAAACATTGATCAGAGATTGCATTGTAGCTATCGGCCGGAGGCTTCTGGCATAGTGGAACAAATAAATGGAACTCTCAAAGCACGAATGGCGAAAGTGTGTTCATCCACGTCCCTGAAATGGCCAGATGCTTTGCCGTTGGTGTTGATGAGCATGCGTAGTACCCCAGAACAGGACTTTCACCCCATGAGGTGCTAATGGGAAGAGCTATGAGATTGCCATCAGTCCCCTCAGCAGCCTTGCTGAATATCACAGATGATCTGATTCTTGATTACTGCAAAGGACTATCTGACGTCATCCATTCTGTGTCCCATCAGGTGCAGACGGCAGAAATCCAGACTTCTAGAGACCTCTGTCACGACCTGTGTCCCGGAGACTGGGTTCTCGTGCGGAACCACGTGAGGAAGAGCTGCCTGGACTTCCGCTGGCGAGGGCCGTTCCAAGTCATCTTGGTGACGAACACTGCTGTGAAGTGTGGTGGACTGCCAAATTGGATCCACGCTTCCCACACCCGAAGAGTCCCAGCGCCCCTGAAAGAAACAGCTCCTCTCGTTGAAGAAAATCCAGCTGTGGAGGAAGATCCACAAGAGGGGACAAGGGGGCAAGTCAAGTCTGAAGAGGCTGGTAACCCATCCGACAGAGCTGAAGGAGATCACAGCGGCAGTGACACTGAATCTGCCACTGAATGGGAAAGCTGCTGTGAAGGTGATCTCAACTCTGAAAGAGCTGAAGGCAGGGATGAGCAGGTGGTGCCGACAAGGAGCGGAGGAGTGAAAAACACCGAGGCAAGTTGGCCTGAAAGACGGAAAAGGCTGAATGTGAGGCTGACCTCCGAAAGAGATCTTGCACCTGTGTCTGAAGAATCAGACCCGGAAGGAGAAGGCCAGCAGTCAGAGGAAAAGGGTCCAAGGAGATCAAGGAGGGTGAGAGTCCCTTGCAGAAGATACGCCACTCCGGAGTGGATCTACCCTTTGACAAATGCCAGGTGTACTGAGATCCGGGAGGGTGAGGTCGGTGCTGGTGACCGATACGCCCCGAACTATAAGTTGGAAGTGATATTGTTGGTTCCTGGACTGGAAATCGAAGGCCTACTGACAATCACTGTTCCTAATCCCCCTCTCCTAAGCAAGATAAATGATTTGATCTTAAATAGATTGACCTTTCCTACATTTGGCCCTGAAATACCTGCCTATGAATCAATAGTCCTTCATATGGAACTCTTGCATTACGTACTCTGTGCACTTGGAGAGAATCTTATCATTGATGCGCAGTAAAGATTTTGTAAATAGCTACAGAAGTTACTTAGAGCCGAGTGGAAGAAGAAGAAACTCAGGGACATCCCTTAGAGGACGGAGAAGGGTAGGGTCACCTGAACACGAAATGGACAATGAAAATCTGAAAGGGGATCTCTGCTTCTAGGTGTGGTTCGAGAAAATTCATAAAGCCAAGCAAGAGACTTTGTATTGCCAAAACTTTGTGTTGCTGCTAGAATCGAATCACACTGTCTGAGACCATGGAGGCTGGGAACCCGACTCGTAGGGCAAAATGTATTATAGGTACACTATTAGGGTTAGTGATTTTCTTTATATTTGTAGTAGTCTTAGTTTCTTATTTAGCACCACAAGAGCAAGAAGTGGAGGTCAAGGGAACACCTACACCTACCACTCCTAGCCACAAAGAGGTAAACATAGGAGCCGAGAAAGCTTTGCTAGCTGAAGAAAGCCGTAGATTACATGCTGATCTGTCCAAAGGAAACTTTGGGAAAAATGCTTACGCTAAATTGTTGTATGAGTACATTGATGCGATGGATGCGAAAGATTGTTATGTGTGCATGCAGTTGCCAGCTTCAGTAGACGAGGGTATTAGATACCATCACCTGCCATTAACGTATGGAATTTCATGTAGTTTGCTGCTTAGCATATTTTATGGGAGATCTCTTTTTGAATATTTCTTTTCGAATTATGATGCTGTGTTACCAGAAATCCCAAATTATAAGCACCTGAACAAGTGGGATTATTATAAATCTGAGGATAGACTTAGATACTTTTTCATTCCAACGAAAACCATAGATACCTCATATGCACACCGACACAACTTGACCTGCTCATTGTCATAGGTAGAGAAGAAGTTCGTAGAACAGGTTGAGGACAGATACCAAAAACAGAAGCAGTTACAGACGTCAGGTCAGGGTAAGGTAGATTGGACGGATGAAGAGCTTAGACACAAGTCAAAGGGAAGTTATGGTCCGATAGCCTTAGACGTTGTACAGAAGGGGAAGTTGTGTTTACATAGGCCAAAGACATACTACGAAAATGTGTATGTGGGTGAGACAACTTGTGAACACACTTTCAAAATAGAATATTACACCAAGGACTTTCTGAAGAGTGTGGTGCAAGTGATCCTTACGGTGTATTTTGTTTGTGGAAGAAATGCGTATGTGAGGTTGCCGGATAAGTGGTATGGGACATGTTACCTGGCGATTATCTTTCCTAAGATATATCACACTGAGGATTTTGCTCAAGTAAAGGGTGGCAAGTTGACAAGAGTGAAGAGAGGAGAAAGTGCCGGTGCAATTGTGGGAGATGTGTTCGGAGCTGCGATACCAATGCTGGGAGTGATCTTAAATGACGTAAAGATACGGAGATTAGCAACAGTGGTGGATGAATTATCGATGAGTACGGCAAAATCACTGGTGTTGATTCATGGTGAGATGTTGTCGATACGGGCGATGGTTTTACAAAACCGCCTTGCCTTAGACGTCCTATTAGCAAAAGAGGGCGGAGTCTGTAAACTTTTGAAGGTCCAGGAATGTTGCACGTATATTCCAGACAATTCTAAAGACCTGAAGAAATATATACGCAACATTACTGCAATCCACTATGAGATCAACGATTTGACACAAGAAAACACATGGGAAAAGGTTGGCAAGGGTTTTGGAGGTGTTGGAAATTGGTTTGTAAACCTGGGAAGGAGTTTTCTTGAATACATTTTGGAGCCCCTCCTCATCATAGTGGCCTGTGTGGTTGGAATATGGGGTTTGTTGAGATTGTACAAGTGCTATAGGTCCCATAGGTTGGCTAGATCAGTGAGGGCACAGGCACAGAGAATGGAGGAGTTGCAGGACAATCAATAAAGAAGCTTAAGAGCTTTAGAAGTGCTCAGGCGAGGAAATGTTGCAACGAGTGCTGTTTAGACCGGTCCCGACCCTAAAGGAGTGTGGGATGGTGGTGATGACACAGTTCATCAAATGGGGGACTGAGAGAGCGCAAAACTGTGTTAGAAATTGTAGGGGTGCATCATATTTTTTTGTTTGTAAATTGCTTCCTACACTTGTTATCAGAAGTCTGGCATTCTACAATGAGAGAGAGTGCATCCTTTCAGTACCCTCCCCTCAAAATTGGCCCCAACAAAAAGACCTTGAAGGTTTCTTCAAAAATCTTTGAGGGAATTTCTTTACCAGTCTATGGCCATGTATGAATAATTGTATGAATGGTGTTTGTTCCCATAATTTTCTGAAACATCACACTCCTTCCATCCAGTGAGATAATGCAATTGTTCTTTCCTGATTCAGGAATCTAAGAATGTGTCTCAAACTCAGTTTCTCCCTCGATCACTATCACTGGAGGGGGTTTCTGTCCCAGGGATTTAGGCTGTGTTTAACCTGGGACACATGAAACTGGGTGCATATGCTAATCTTGAGGGAGCTGTAATCTAACTGCTGTTGCCCCCATCATCTTTAACACTTTGAACAGATCCAAAAATGAGCTGTTAATTTCAGATGGCTATTTGGGATCATTCGTTATTTATAGGATAACCACACCATATTTCCCTTCTTATACGTGGGATCATATAATTTATGTTAATCTGCAAATCGTTTTTTGATCCACTTTTGCCAAGATTAACCATACTGCTGCAGTCTTGTGGGCCCCGTGAGTCATTTGTAACAAATATTGAGCAGGGGTAATTTGAGTTGACTAAAGTGAGATGGGTGAATACCAAACATAGAGAAAATACAGGCGTAGTACATGGGGGTGTGTATAGAGTCATAATAGGCAGATTCGGCAAGTGGGAGATATTTTCCTCAGAAATTAGTGCAGTTCATCAAAAACAATGGTGGTACTGTTCCAATGTCTGATTTAATCTTTCAGTCTGACCATCTGTCTGGCGTGATAACAGGTCGATTTGAAATTTAAATTTAATCAATCAATCATAACATTTGTAAAGCGCACTACTCACCCGTGCGGGTCTCAAGGCGCTGGGGGAGGGAGAGGGGGGGTGGAGGGATGCTGCTACTGCTCGAATAGCCAGGTCTTGAGTAGTCTCCTGAAGGTTAGTAGGTCCTGGGTTTGTGGTAGGAGGGTGGGGAGGAAGTTTCAGGTCTTTGCAGCGAGGTGGGAGAATGATCTGCTGCCGGAGATCGCTCTTCGGATGCGGGGGACGGTTGCGAGGGTGTGGTCGGCAGCGTGGAGGCGGCGGTTGGGGGTGTCAAAAGTGTGTCATCTGTTGAGGTTCATACATAACTTGTTTTGCAGCTCATTCCCAAACTCAGAAATGAATTGGGGTCACCTTTGACTTCTGGCAATCTTACAACCTGACATTCTCTTTTAAGAGGATTTCTGTGGAGCTAATGCCAGTTTTTCTAAAAGGAGGAAGTGAGCCATCTTTGTGAAAGAGTCCACCTCTACGGAATACTGATCAAACCTTGTGATGGAGGCAAATTGACTAAAACACCAAAGGAAATACGGGGCCAAGTTTGACTGAGAATTGGGAGAGACTGTCACAATCCAGCTAATTTTCAGTACATTTCTGGATATAATGTTCAATCATTTTTTACATACGTGGCCACCAACATATGCATTCTATTAGTTATTTTACTTTTCAAAGGTCTGAGTGACCAGTAACAGGTGTATCATGACATAAGAAGCGAAATTGCGGTTGTAGATCTTCTACGGGAATGTAAGTCTTTGCTTATGTACTAGAAATACTTCCCAAATCTTTCTTTGTTGAGGTTCCTTCTGGAAACATGCCTCTTTAGTCACTCTAGTTTGTTGTTCCTTTATCTTTTCTTGTGTTACGATTGAATTGTCAATATTAAAGATTAAGGATGTGATACTATTTTTCACATGCACAGATACACCATTAGCTGTTGAATACCGTATGACTTTTTTTGAGGTCAGTTTGTGATTTTATAAGAAAATGGAGAGAAAAATACCTTTGTTTTTGCATGCTGGGAATGAAATTATTTCATACTTTTAAAATATCTGAGGTTCTTATTATACGTCCAAGCAATCATTTTGTGTACAGTTTCCTCTAGATAGTGCCTCCATTAGGTGCAAACTTATTAGATACGGAGTCAGCTCTGTCCACTATGATGGATAATTTGCAGATGCAGCCCGACAACGGGAATGCCACTGTTTTCGTGCTTCTCGATATGTCGGCCGCGTTCGACACAGTGAGCCACTCAATCCTGCTGGAGAGACTGGAGAGAATAGAGGTGAAGGGACGGGCCTTGCAGTGGCTGCGGTCTTATTTGACAGGGAGACAGCAGATGGTAACCTTGGCACCGTTTGCATCCTGCAAATCACCTATAGTCTATGGGGTACCGCAGGGCTCTGCTATCAGCCCTATCCTCTTTAACATTTATTTGCAGCCGCTATTTCCCATTATTAAATTGTTCGGGTTGACTTGATCAACTATGCGGACTATACGCAATTGGCATTCTCCATGGAAGGAAAACAGGCAGTTCCCATGGATACGTTCCAAGAGTTTATGCGACAGACCACAGATTGGCTGTAGAGGAACTACCTGCAGTTCAACGGAGGGAAGACCGAGGTGTTATACTGCTCATCGACGAAGCTCCCTGCACATATACCGGTGGAGTTTAGGCTTACCCCCGAGGAGGATCCGTTGGCTCCGGCCAGTACGATACGCAATCTGGGGGTCCTAATAGATAAGAACCTCCAAATGAAGTCGCAGGCAAACAAGACAGCCAGAGTTTATTTTGGCCTGTTGCATCTGTTACGTCGGATACTTCCAATTCTACCGAAGGAGTTGCGTTCCCTGGTAGTAAGCAGCACAGTGATGAGCAGACTGGACTATTTTAACTCCTTGTATCTGGGGGCCCCTAAGAACATCTTTCAGGGTCTGCAGAGAGTCCAGTCTGCCGCGGCAAAACTTGTGCTGAACTTGCAACGTAATTTGTCATCTACTAACGCCCTGAGCAAACTCCATTGGTTGCCAATCAAGGAAAGGGTCCTTTTTAAGTCTCTCTGCCTGGTGTACAGAGCGATACACGAATTGTGCCCAGTCCCATTACAGGAAAGGTTTGCCTGGTATCTCCCTCGGAGGCAGCTTCGCTCCTCTGGCGCCAGTTTGCTGGTAATTCTGAGATTTAAACGCTCTAGGTTGGGGGGAAGGGCTTTCAGCATGGTTGGTGCTTACCTGTGGAATGAGCTACCACAGAGGATTAGACAGATTGATTCTCTAATTGAATTCAGAAAGAGCTTAAAAACATGGCTCTTTCCGAAAGCTTGATCCTCTGTGTTCTCTCTTTCTGATTCTCTCACTATGATGGCTGTGTGTTTCTATATCTGAGCGCCAGGATACCCGTAGGGTGGCAGCAGCGCTATAAGAATACTTACAATACAATACAATACAATACAATATTCAAGAGGTCACAATCACAGATTGTGTAATTTCTCTCTGTAGGTGCTATAGTTTGTGAGCAGTAGGATACAAAATGCAATTCTTCTGTGAGATGGTATCTCTGGGAAAGGATTATTCTAATTGGAAATGCTGAAAGCATCAGTTTCCATGATGAATTGTCTGGTGAAATGATAAATCCAGATGTCTGAGAATGGAAGTAGATGTAAAAGCTTCTTTTAGAAATTGAAACACCTCTTATTATTCTCGCTCCCACATAAAATGTACTCCCTTCCTAGTCAACTGTATTATCTCAAGGACAATGGTTGGAAAGCCTTTCCTAGATTGTCTGTAAAAAAAATCTGAAAAACCCAAATATTTCTGCATGTGCTTTACTTTGTTTAGTTGAGTCATTCAGTAACATCTTTCACTTTTCCCTGATCCATCTGTACTTCAGATGCTGAGATTATGTATCCCAAAAATGGAGATGGACAAGGTTTCAAAGTTGCATTTTTTCAAATTGGCATGTAATGAGTTATTTTAGCAATTATAAAACCTCCCTGACATGTTTTCAGGGCTCTGATAGGGAGCTGGAGAAAATCAAAATGTTTTCTAAATATATTTCTACAAAGGTGTGTAAAATATCCTGAAATGTATCATTCGCAAAGTAATTGAATGTGACTGACTCATTCTGAAGGCCAAACACCATGACCAAGAACTCACAATGGCGATATCTTGTGTGGATGTCGTCTTCCACCCATAACCCTCCTTGACGTGCACCAGATTATAGGTTCCTCTTAAATTGAGCTTCGTGAAGATTTTGGGTAATTTAACTTGATCCAACAATACCAAAACTAAAGGCAAATGGTAATAGTTCCTAATACTGATGTTATTCAATTCCTAATAATGGATATGAGACCTATAAGATCTATCAGGCTTTAGAATGGAAACGATATGGTCCCCAGATGGAGATGATGAGCATCCTATAAATCCCTTCTTTAGGTTTTCTTCCAAGTAATCATTCAACCATACTATCTGCCAACAAAAGAAATCTACAGCTCCATACATTTAGTTATCACAGACATTGTTCACCCTGTTTAGAGATCAAGCACGTTAACTAGTCATTGAATATTTAGAGCTACGATGATATTATTGGTGTGATGTCCATTTAACTGAGCAGAGACACTAAGATAAACATGGTCAGTGATGGCTACCGCCCCCCTCCACGTGCACCCACATCAACCCAGAACACATCGACACGGAACATGATTTGTCTTTGGAAGGCGGGGGATCGCAAGACCCCCCGGCCATATTTATTAAGATACAAAATAATGAAATTGTTAAACAAAATATACAATTTTTATGCAAAAATATTCAGAAACATTAGATACAATCATATCGACAAGTATGATCGGCTAACCTTAACAAGATTCTAATACAGCTTGTTTCCTAACTGAATCTAACATCCTCATCTGAAAATTTTTGCATACTAACATTTATGGCCATATGGCAAGGTCGCTAACCGGTGTCAGGTCTTACAAGCTGCGCCCTTACAGCAGGTGCGCAGGCGCAGCAGTAAAGCCCATTAATTACCCGGTCCACCCTTGCAGCCGAGCCCGTTAATTATCCGGTCCACCCTTGCAGCCGAGCCCGTTAATTACTCGGTCCACCCATGCAGCCGAGCCCATTAATTACCGGTCCACCCATGCAGCCTAGCCCGTTAATTACTCGGTCCACCCCGTGAACTCCATTTAACCACTGAAGGAGGGCCTCAACTCGCGTCACCAGTTATACCTGCCCCTGAAGTTCTAGGAGGGGCCAGGGACCCCTCCTCCCCCTGGGCAGACACCTCCAAAGGATGATGCCGCCCCCTTAGACCTTAAAATAGCTACTCACCGGTCATGACCTTACCGCATGTCCAATACCCTAATAAATACGACGACCTGTGGAAAAAGAACTAAAGGACACCCATACTATCTAAATCAACATGTCATGCCATATCATCATCAGTCTACTAGGGGAAAAAAGGCCTAAAGAAAATTGCAAACATTATTCATACTTTAACACCACTCCCCAAATGGGAGGCAAATATTTATTCACGCGAAATATACACAACAAAACAGTATGCACAAAACATTGTAACCGACATTTTATGCTTCAATAATACATCCTAAATGGGAAAAAAACAATTAATTAATATAATGTACAGCACAGCTTTGTTCCAGGGATGGTGGGTGGGGAAAATTAGGAGGCCCCGAGCGCGGGGCACGACCAGTGTGGCGGAGCGTCAGGCGACAAGAAGGGCCACCTGAGCGCTTCCCCCTCCTTTATTCCCAGGGACGCGGGGAGAGGGCGGGCCGTCCTCTCCCCCTGCCCCTAGCCCCCGCCACTCTGACCGGGAAGTCTGCACACGCCTTCCGGGTCAGGGGTCAGGCGCTAGCCAACCGGTGGTGTGGCGCACACCTCCCACATAGTCATTGGACGCCGGGAGATCACGCCCCCCCACCACTGGGAGGCAGGGGGAGAGGGGATCACCGCACCGCCATGCGGGCCCGGGGGCCGAGGGCCCCCCTTTTCACATGGTCAGTAACGGCTACCGCCCCCCTCCCCGTGTACCCACATCAACCCAGAACACATCGACACGGAGCATGATTTGTCTTTGGAAGGCGGGGGATCGCAAGACCATGCTAATATGTTATCTGACCACAGGACATTCCCAGCCTCAGCCAAGTGTACCCCGTCCCATAGGTAGAAATGCTCCCCCCAAATACACCCGTGGGGAATCGTCTGCAACCGAGGGGCTCGAAATAATTTGTCCAACTGTGTGTTGATCCTCTTTACCGAGTGATTCAACGCCTTGACCGAGTCACCCCCTCGCCACTGCCACCGAGGAATAAGTTGCGACCAAACTACTGTGCAACCCGCACATGTCCTGGACACCCACCCCGCAGTGGAGATGATTTCATCTATCAGGATGCGCCTCCCTAATCTGGCCAAATCGTTCTCCCCCAGGTGAAGTATCACCACTGACGGGGGGGGCGGGTTGTTGAGATCATAGTTCCAGAAAGTAGTCTTTGAACAGTCTGATGCCTAAGCCTCCTCTCCCAAAGAAGGAAAGAGTAAACCCCTTCTCCTCAGCCCTTCTCTTTCTTTCACCTGAAAGAAACACATTTTTAGCGCGCCGCACATAAGAGTTGTCCACAATCCAAGTCACCAATGTCCGTTGATCTTCTTGTTGCTTGTGATGCGATGCTGTCGTGTCTTCCCGACATTTGGCGAGTTCCTCCCCCGTGTGACAGGTTTGAGAAACTGCAAAACCAGGAAATACCAAGCGTGAGTCATCTTGCCATGTTATAACATGTCAATACGTACATATCGTTTGTAACATTCAGATGACCATCTCCAAATCCTTTTAACCCTTTCTACTGGGAGTCCCTGTACAACTGCCTCAGTAGCCGCCCCAATTCTGAAAGAATGGGTACCAAATTCCGTGGGATCCAGGCCTGCTTTTGCTACCGCCAGCTCCAGGACTCTCCTAAATTGATACCTGGTCAATGGCGTACCATCCGTGTGACACAATAGTGTCCCCCCCAGCGAATCCTCCCGCTGCCTCCTAAAAGCCTCCATATGAGAGACCGGGCAACAAGGGTTGGTCCTAGCCCGGTGGAGCACTATGGTATCCCCCCGTCTCTCCTGGTCGGTTTTTGATCTTGGAATTGTCACCCACATTGATCACCACGCAGGCCACTTGAAGGCCGCCCTACTTGTCACCTTTTGACGCTGCTACCAGCTCGCCTATCCTTAGAGCTCCATAAAACGCTAGTGCGAACGCAGATTTGAAAAGCAGCACCTCCCATGTTGAGCTACAGATGCCCTGAAGTGCCACCAATAGGGCTGGGAGTCTTACGAGCCCAATCGGCTTTCTCACATCCGTCGAGTGTCCCTGTATGCGACGCCAGCCCCTCAACGCCTTGCGCACTACAAAAGTGTTCGTAGGGTCCCTCATGCCCTTGGCTTGTGGGAAGAAGGATACTGCCG
This sequence comes from Lissotriton vulgaris, assembly GCF_964263255.1. Lineage (NCBI taxonomy): Eukaryota > Metazoa > Chordata > Amphibia > Caudata > Salamandridae > Lissotriton > Lissotriton vulgaris. Next base: position 131,206,121 of record NC_141699.1, on the reverse strand, counting down.
CCCTGTGCCTATTTGCAGCTGCTACCGAGCGCCCTTCGCTGTGCATCAACTCTAGGTATGCAGCAAAACTGTCCTCTTGCGCCCAGCTAACCTCTCATCTGTGCCCTAAGAAAGTACAGTAAGACAAGAACGCCCCTCCGTATGCTGTCTTGGTCCTGGGGGCTAAGCTAGATGCCACGAGGTGTGGTAGTCTGGGGCACCAATCCGCCAGAGAGCAACCGGAAAAGGTGCTGGCGAGGGGTCTGCTGCTGGAAGCTGCTCCCTGAATACCTGCATTTTAAAGCGAGAAAGGACGTCAGCTGCATTATTCAGCACACCTGGCACATGTTTGGCTCTGAAAATCACATTCCATTTCAAACATTGTAGCACAATCTCTTTTACCAACCGCAGTATGAATGGACACCGTGCCACTTGTTTGTTAATGCATTCTACCACGCTCATGTTATCCGACCAGAACACCACCGACTGATTGCTCAGGTGCTCGGGCCAAACCATCAATGCTACCCATATCAGGAATAGTTCCAAGAATCCAATGTTGGTGGTCAAACCCCACGACCCCCACTCCTCGGGCCATCTTTGGGCGACCCACTTGGTCCCCAGGATGACGCCAAAGCCCACGCTACCAGCAGCGTCCGTCCATAAACCCAACTCTGCTGATGTCGTGGGGGGGGCCGGGCCACACTATCCTGTCATTAAAGTCCTCCAGGAATGCCATCCATATCCACATGTCCTGGCGAACCTCTGATGACAACCTAGTGCGGTGATGTTTCTCTCGCAATCCCCTCATGGCTTGGGCAATCGACCGAGAGAAGGGGCGTGCCATTGGGATGACCCGCAATGCAAAGTTCAGTTGACCCTCCGTCTCCTGTAGCTGTTGTAAGGTAACTTTCCTTTTGAGTAGGCACTGGCGCAGAGACGCCTTAAACTTAATCACCTTGTCTTTGGGTAACCTGAAGCACCCTTCCAATGAGTCAATTTCGATACCCAGGAATTCCACACAGGTGGACGGGCCAACCGTCTTCCCAGGCGCTATCGGAACCCCGAAAGCCCGCATGAGCACGCAAAATTCCTGCAGTGCCCAAGCACGCACCGAGTCCCCGCCGCCCCCAGAAAGAGGAAGTCGTCCAAATAATGCATGACCTGTTTGTGGCCTGTGGACTGTCTCATGACCCACTCTAAGAAAGAGCTAAATGTCTCAAAGTATGCACATGAAATGGAACAACCCATAGGCATGCATTTATCCATGTAAAATTTGCCTTCAAAGGCGAAATCAAGGAGGTGGTGGTCTAATGGATGCACCGGTAGAAGATGAAAAGCAGAGTCATTGTCTGATTTAGCCATTAGTGTGCCCCGCCCCAACCCCCGCAATAGTTCCACTGCCTGGTCAAATGAAGCGTACTTCACACTACAAATACCCTCATCCATAGCATCATTCAAGGATGCCCCTCTTGGCGCCGATAAGTTGTGAATCAGTCTAAACTCGCCCTTTTCTTTCTCGGGTACTACACCCAATGGTGAACACACAAAATCGGGCACTAGAACTTCCAGGAATGGCCCAGCTATCCTGCCCATGGACAGCTCCTTTTCAATCTTAGCAATCACTACTGCCGGGTTATGCTGTACCGATAACTGATTCCTACAATGAGCGCTGCCTGTGTATCCCCCTGCTGGGATCCGAAAACCCTGTAGTAGAGCAGCCGCTGAGTGGTCTGGGTATCTGTTCCACCATGGGATCATTGCCAAGACGTCAATGGGGGAGGGGCCAACCGTGCCTTCTACACTATTCAGGTTTCTTACCCCCTCTCTGACTTTGATTACCATTTTTTGATCTGCATGTCGTTTCTGGATTGGAGGTGTGACCGCAAATGGCGCAGGCATGTCTGAATTTGCATGTGCCGGCCGGCCTCGCAAAGGAGCGCTTATTAAAGTCCCAACACACACGCTTCCTTTCCCCGCTGCCCCCCGTATTCTTCCCCGGGAACTCATTCCCCTGTGCTGCCCGAAAGTGCTGCTGGGGTTTTGCGGAGAACACATTGGCTACACTAGTGGGCTGGGCGGGGGCCGTGTTCCCCGAGAACTGCTTATGCCACGACAGCGAGTCAACCTTGTCCCATGTCAATGACAAGTCAAATTCCTTAGACTTCCTGAAACTTACATCATATTCCTTCCATGCCTCCCCAAGGTACTGCTCGCTCCACCCTACATTCCTGCTCTGGTAGCAAGCCATCGCTGCCAGTACATTAGGAGGGCGTTCAACAGTGATAGCCGTAAGGATGGAGAATGCCCTGATCCAATTAACCAGAGTTTCCTCCCCCCTAAACTTAGCACACTGTACTCTCCATTCGCTAGGGTGCATCCATTCTTTAAGTATTTTTCCATTCTCCATTTCCCTATTGTCCAATAACAGAGAGAAAATATAAATATACTTTCCCGCCCAAATCATTTTCTTTACCGCCCGAGAAACATGTTGCCCTAAATCTTTGCTCCTAGACAGGATTGAACCATCCCCAAAGAGAGGCAAAGCCACCTCCTTACCATTACCGGACACTGGAGCCGGTCCACCGTCGCTTCCATTCGGTTGGGCGGCATTCATACCTGCAGAAGAAGGAGAAGAGGAGCCCACAGCCCCACTCGCAACTGTTGCCGTCCTAATCTTTTCCACCATCTTGGCCGCCTCAGCGGTATGATCTAACGTTGAGGGCATCTTACCCCCCCCCCCCCTCTGCAGCCAAGGAAGAATAGCCGCTATCTGCGTGGTTAGCTCGGGCGGGATCGGAGCTTCAGAATCCGGCACTGCTGCCGGCACCACCGGCGAGGGGAGCCCTATGGGGGCTGGTATGGGAGGCAACGAAGAGGCCAAACAGGGGCAGGTGGGGCCGGCCCGACAGGAGGGGCCCCCGATGGCAAGGCAGGAGCCGGTGCCGAAGGGAGCCGGGACTACCAGCGCGGGGGTAGTGGGAACAGCCATAGGGGCAGGAGCGGGTGCGCTGAGCCTTGATCTCTTGGTCTAGGAGAGGAGTCGGAATCCCCATCTGGCAAAGGTGCAGTAATCTGCCGTTTAGGCCTACCTCGTGGGCCTGCAATATCATCAATCCTCTCCATCCCGCGAGCCTCTAGGCTATCAACCTTACCCAATCTTTTATCAATGGCATTCATTCTACGCATCATGGCTTGCATCATCATCTCCATTTTCGTCCCCTTAGCCCCCTTAGCTCCCGGCATTGTGCTGTCCACTGTCCGACACTCTTATTGCTTGGATTCGCAACCTGTGCACCTTGTACCTTCACCAGACGGAGGATACGCAGGGGGCTATGGGCACCACGCAACTGCGACCGCAACACACCGGCTATTCCGGTCGTTAGGGGTGGCCAAACTCTAACGTAGACCTACCCGGCGGCCACACGAAGCAATGAAATGCGAGCCCCCCGCTCTCCTCTTACCGTCGACGTCCTGCGTGTTCTACGTCCCGTACTCCAAACATCCACTGTAAACCGGTATATCAGATGAACGCTCCAGCACGTACGATCCACGCTCCAACTGTCTGCTTCTAAAGTCGCGCTCACACACACTCCAACCTGCAAGATAAGAACAGAAAATTAGGAGGCCCCGAGCGCGGGGCACGACCAGTGTGGGGGATCGTCAGGCGACAAGAAGGGCCACCTGTGCGCTCCCCCCTCCTTTATTCCCGGGGACTCAGGGAGAGGGTGGGCCGTCCTCTCCCCCCACCCCTAGCCCCTGCCCCTCTGACCTGGAAGTCTGCACACGCCTTCCGGGTCAGGGGTCGGGCGCTAGCCAACCGGTGGTGTGGCGCACACCTCCCGCGTAGTCATTGGCCGCCGGGAGATCACGCCCCCCCACCACCGGGAGGTAAGGGGAGAGGGGATCGCCGCACCGCCATGCGGGCCGGGGGGGCCGATGGCCCCCCCTTTTCAATCTATATCATGCTTGATATTTACTTGAAATGCAATCTAAAGATGATAACACATGGTAACCGAAGTGGTAACATCATGTCCTTCCAAAGCATATTGTCCATTAGAGGTTTCCTCACCAGCATATTAACCATTGCCATGGCTGTCCATTTGTGTGAGGATTTCCTCTGATGATGACTTCTGCAATTGAAATTTCCCCTATTTAGGGATATTACCATACCACCAACTTTTGGAGTATTACACTGCACCACCCTTCTAAAAGTGATTCTGCCCATGTGGTGCCTGATAGCTCTAAGTGAAACTATACCACCAATAATATCAAATAGTAACATTGTGGTAAAAGTAACAACTTTGCTAGACACGTTAGGGAGACTTAAATAATTTGCAGTGCCCCTCCAACCGAGAACCGCAAACATGATCTATTTTCAGATTATAACTTGACAACTCCCATAACTGGTGGGCTCAGGGTCCCTATTGCACTCAGTCCTCCAGTAAAATGTTCTTCCTCAAAGTAGTATTTTGGACAGTCTGGTGAAGGAAACGTAATTTTCCAAATTGTCACACGAACCATAGCTTCTTTTAGAAATGCTTGTTAACACACTGGTTTCTAATAGACAGCACCCTAAAATGTTGTTAGTTTTATTTAGATTGTGGAAGTTTTTTTAAGAAGGTACAAAAGAATTATGGATACCATGCCTAAAGAAGCTCTGATGCACGCCTTGCACCAGACATGCCAAATCAGACCATGTGGTTCCCAAACGACATGACCACTCTCAATCACTCCTCTTTCACCTGACAGGGATGCCCGTTGACGGTGGTCGTTGGAATGATGGTGAAGGAAGTTTCTACGAGTTTAAACACTGCCTAGTGGGCCAGCTATGTTTTATTCAGTCGGGGAATAGATTGTTGAAGCGTTAAATTTGCACATTATTTAAATCTCAGTGAAATATATTAAAGTGAAAATTTCGCGACAGTTACAGGAAAGTTGCAATTTTGAGAGCGCCGAGATGCAGAATAACCCCTCCCTGCTCCCTGAAGGTATATTTTCTTCTTTTCCAGTTATTTTCTTTCGTGTGATACCGTCATCAGAGCCCTGAGGAAGAGGGGATGAAACTCAGGCTTTGGAAGCAGAGCCCAGAGTGGAAGACCTTGGACGACCTTAGAATGTCCTTGGAGTGCACTCACGGTCCCGCTAGGTCACTTAAGGAAGAGAGCAAGGAATATGCAGCAGGCAGGAGGGAAAAATATAAGATACAATTGCAGTGGATGACTCAGGAAGTGGGATATGGTGCAGAGATTGGGATAATTCTCTCTGCATACTTTATAAAAAAAAAATCAGAACTTTACAAGGAAGGGGAGTCGTTTAAAAAATATTTAAATACAAATCCTGCAACAGGAGGCAGTGCTGCAAAAATTACAGGTTTATTAGAGTACTCCCGAGTTCAACAAACAACGTTGCATCGCTATTTTTAGTCATACTTTTGTAAAAAAACAGGCTCACTTTGGCGTACAAATAAAACATGCTGAACAATGACTTGTTAATGATGTGCCATTAAAATATCTGTAGGCTCGCTAAAAAATACCAGAGGTGTATGAAATTCTTGTAATTTACTTTGACATAATTGCGTGAAATTATGGAAAAATTATGGGAAATTGCAAGTAATTGTGCAAAATCCAAATTTGTCATTTTGTGCTATATTTTGGTGGGCAAAGCATGCTAGCATCAATATTTTGCACGTGGATGCATTTAAACACGAGCACTTTGGACAACAGCTGCGCACATTCTGTTGTTCCTGTGCATTTTCAGTAAAGTTTTATGCGAATTGTGCAATTTGCCGTTACTTCTTACCCCAATTTGCGCATAATGACACAAAGTGGTGTAATGACGTCTTTTTGGGGAATTTTTTCCCAGTGGTTAAAATTACTTTTCCATATGGTATGAGTGAGCAAAGTCTGCTAGAGACACTCAGCACTGGTAACCTCGGTGTACTTTGTAATATGGTACAAAAAGCACTCTTGCACAGAATAATTACTTTCTGCTATCTGACATGTTAGGGTAACCTGTCACACATTTTCATGGATTGATTTGTGGCATATGAGCCTTTTCAGCCTACCCATAAAATGAAAAAAAGGGACAAAGATCAACTGATTTCTAAATGCACTCTGTTCTCAAAACTCTAATGACTTGTGCAGTGAACTTCACCTATGTTTTTCACATTTTGCTTTCTTTCAACACCTGACTCAAAATTTATGGAAACTCAAATTACAAGCCTGCATTTAAATAGAGTTTCCCATAAATGTTTTTTTTAAATACCTGGAAATGTTACGTTTACTTATCCCTCCTTGATCCCACACGTGAAGAAGCAGACTGATATTTCTTTGCATTCTTGAATCAAAAATGTACCCTGCAGCAGAGGCTGTTGGCAACTCCTGACACTGCTGACAATGTGCAGCACAAATTCCACCACAAGAGGGTAAAAGTACTACAGATGGCCTGAAGCCGGTTGTAAACTCTGTGAATATTTTCCTTCCTGAAACTGACTGTATGTAAAAACAGGAGGCTTGTACTATCTGCATCTTCCCTTTAATCCAATTCTTAAACAAGAGAACATGTGGGACTGATTCACAGAGGCATTTTGGGGTATGTAAAGCAGGGTATGTAGAGCAGTACTCCTTTACTTTGTGAATTTTCCCCAAACATCTAACATGGAAATATTCAGGGAATAGTCGGGGAATCTGAATACACAATTAGTACAAACAGAAAGGACTGTACCCTATTTGCACTTTTATTAATAGGATGTGGGAAATTACGTTTACTCACTGACAGTGTTTAATTTGGGATGTGGTTACAGGGGTGGCCCACAGCTGCTTATTTTTGGGGTCTGTTGAAAGGTTTATTTTAGAAAACTGAGTAGAAATGATTTGTACAAGTTACTTGAAACATTTATTCGGAAATCGTGACTAACAGTTGCCGAGACAGCAGTGTTTTTGAGGAGCCAAGCCCCATATGAATCACTCGATTGAAGCAAGTGTTGTCCTTAGCAAACTCTTTTGAATTGCTTGTTGGAGTTTATCTATTTGGTTTGACTATTCGTCAGGTTTTCAGATAACCTGTAAGTCTGAAGCTGTATGCCTGGAACTTCCCATAAACTTCAATCAATCTTCTGGTTCAATGCTAGTGATTGACCAGTAAATAAGGGTCATTATCCACTCTAAATTCATCGTCCTGAAGATGGTCTGATGGACTTGTAAGCCACAACAGACCGAAACGTCAACAAGTTCATCTAATATCCTTTGCCATCTCTTTTGGCAGTAATTGTTTTCTACTTACTTCTGTTAAATCATATTTTTGAAATTGATGTTAACACAAATGTTTTGAAGGTCATCACTTATGTGAATCATCTATTTTGCCTTTTATTGTGTTTAGATATCAGTTTTTGTACCCTAAATCTTATTTAATCGCATTAAATTAGTTTGATTAAAGAAATCTACACCTGTGTTCTACAAATTAGTTATGATTGCTTCATATATTGATTATAGCAGCAAATAAGTTCAATTAATACATAGATTTTTCACGTGTTAGTCACGATTTTGGACTAAATATTTCAAGTAACTTGTACAAATCATTTCTACTCAGTTTTCTAAAAATAAATCCCTTGTAGGCCTCTTTACCTTTTAACATTTAACTGCCCAAGCCTCCAAGGGTATATTGGGTTTCCCATTTTGTTTACTCTATTTTTGGGGACCGGCACTTATTCCTCCTTGTTAAACTTCGACCCAGAGCAAGAGAAAGAAAAACACACACACAAAGGAAAGAATGAGGAACAGAAAGATGTGAAAACTGTGGAGAAAGCAGGAATCTGCAAGAGTGAGATAAAGGGACAGGGAGTGCCTCAAGGTGATTTAAAGAGGTAGCCATGGTATTCGGTGTGCCGACATTCAACAGTGCTGGTCGTGGGCTTCTGAGCAAAACTTTGGGCCCCAGTACTTACTCTTTTACAGATGTAGCACAATGCACAGAACTGAATTAATTACAGTTCAGAAAACTGTTAAAAAAACCCACAGTTTTGCTGTAAACAGTGGTCAGGCTATATGTCATGCTTGACATTAGCGTCATGAAGCATTAGCAATCTTTACACTATGTACATTCCATACCATAATCCGTAGTCCTGCTCTTCATTTTCAGATATCTCATAAGGACATCTCTGCAGCTTCTCAAGTCCTCATTCAATTTCTCATCCATGTGAACTTTATACATATGAACTGAGTCGTCAACCACAATGAGCTCTTGTGACTCTGCAGCGCGCGCAACAAAAATTGTTTTATTGATTTGATGGTCTACTTACCTGCATTCATCTGTATTCCGGTATTTACTACCCCCAACCAGCCCCTACCCCACCCAACGTCACCGCCGGGTAGCACTCCCACCAGGAGCTGCTACTGGTGTCTTGTGTTCCTGTTCAGGGAGGACCAGGCCTGGCAGTTCAGGCTGGACTTTTCCCATCGGAGCAGGGTCAAGGCTGCTTTACATATGGCGGGGTCCAAACTGAGGTGGCATGATGGGCAAAAGAACGATGGGTTAGAATGACTATCAGTGGTGAGACTTTTGCAAGCATCCTCTCATCACATTGTCTGTGTTTGATCGTAGTAATTGACCAGACACCAAATGGTAGCCTATCAAAAGCCAGTTAACAACAGCTAGCCTTTGGGCAACTGAGGAATAAGCCATTTGAGAGACAGTCCTACACTTTCAGACTTTGCCTCTTTGGACTCTCTCTTTAGCGCTTAATTTGTAAAAGAGTGCTGGTGCCCAAAGCTCAGCTGAGAAGCCTGCGGCCGGTGTAATTAAATGTTCATGCACTCCCTGCCCCTTTGTCTCACTCTCGTAGGTTCCTGCTTTCTCCCTTTATGACCATGGCCAGACTGGGAACCAAAACCGGCCCTGGCAAAGTGCTCGGCCAGCCCCCCGGGGGGTTGGGGGTGCAGCCGAGCTGTTGCCCAAGGTCGGTTTCGGACGATTTTGTTACAGAGGCCGATATTGCAGCTATGCTGCAAAAGCGCCGTTGTAACAGAAACAGTCCCCCAGGAGCCCAAAACTGGCCCCCACCCACGTGGCTCACCGGGGAAATGTTTATGACGTTTTTTCCGTCTTTCTCTTCCTCCGTCTTTCTGCTTTGTGTTTTTGGTTTTTCCTCTCTATTGTGCTCGGTAAATGTCTGATTCAGAAAAATAAGTGTAAGTCCTAAAAAATGAATGCAGTGTGCTTCACTGGCAACCACTGGCACAAATTAAGCACCTCTTCCACTCTACCTTGAACCCAAACTTTTCAGGTTTAGAAAAGCACTGAAGGCTCAACAATTCCTTTACTCTTACAGATCAGAATTGCTCCCCAGAATCTCTTGCTTTGCCCCCCTGAAGCTATATCTTCTTCCCCACTTGTCCCAGTGTGGGCGAAGTTGTGAAACTCAGGCTGCTCCTAAGCATGGGCGAATTTTGCGGATCTCGCGTTCGCGAATTTGCGGATTTGCGAACTCGCAATCCGCAAAATCCGCGAATTCTTGCGAATTTGCGGATTTTTTTTTTTTTTGTGTTCGCAAGGATTTCTGCCAGTTCGCGAGGGTTTCGTACCAGTTCGCAATTGCGAACTTACATTTCGTCGCGCAACGGTCGCGAATTATGTTGTTTCTTCGTCTGGTTCATCATCACAGGTTCCCAGCACCCTCTGTTTCACCACTGCAACCCTCTGTTACATCAATGCCACCCACTGGTTCATCATTACTGTAGATTATGGGGGGGAAAAGCAAGCACACCATCCCTGCTTCAACTCAGATGAATTAATTTGGGGTTAGTTTATTAATGTGTCACTGTTTTAAAATTCCAGTCTGGCACCTGCTTCCTTATCTGTAATTTTGCTTTCTGTTGCAGTGCATTTTTTTTCCCCAGGACCTTCTTTGTGGCCTACTTGTAGCTATTGTATGAGCCTGCTGTGAGGGTCAGAGCAGGGTCATACAATTGTTGCAACTAGCAACTGAATTCTGGAGGGGCCCCAGTCAGGAAGCACTACCGGGAATTGTTACTAATGATGAGTTTGAACTCTTGCCCCTGCCGAGTGCTTTCACTTTTGAAAAACTCGTTTTTCTGCAATTTCGCGGGGTTCGCGGGGTGCGAACACGCGCAAGATCGGATTCGGAAGCCGCAAATTCGTGCGAATATGCAATTTGTTTTTTTTGCGGCGTGTTAGTTGGCAAGGTTTTGTGCGTTTTTGCGAGCCGCTCGTAGCGCAAGACGCGAAGTTACCCTCGCGGTCGTTCAAGGGCGCAGCCATCTTGTTTGCCTGACGTATTTCCGTTTCCGGGCGCGAAGTGTAATCTCGCAAAGTCCGCGGTTTGCCAGTACAGTCTTGCGCGTGTTCGCAAGGAAAATCTCGCGCGAACTTACCCGCGCGGTCGTGAACGGGCGCGGCCATCTTGTTTCTCATTCATTGCTATGGTTCTGGGCATGGTCTTTGTATCCTCTGTCAATCTCTGCCATCCTTTGCTTGTTTGAAGTTTTTTTTAATCTATTTTACTTATTATCTATCCCTCTATTTTTCTAGCCCTATATTTTTGTGTTTACTGCTACTTTTGGTTAATTTTAAACTACTTTTGTAAACTCTTTTCTTTTCTTCTCTTCCCTATTCTATTTTCTTTATTCCTTTCCGCCCAGACCATGGTGAAGGGAGCCGGGAAGCATCCCGAGAAGGGGAAGGGTCCCGCACCCCGTGTCCGGCTCCCGTGCGGGCGTTTGAGGGGGGAGCTAGTGATGCCACGGGAGATCTTTACCCCGGAGGAGGTGGCCCAACTCATTTTTTATGTTCAGCGCCGCCTCCCCAGGACCATCATGGGAGGCGGCAAGATCAGTGCCGGGTACGGGGCCCGGGAGCGCCGGAAGCGGTGGGAGAAGGTGTGCCAGGCCATTTACCACCACTCTCGGGTCTGGCGCACCTACAACCAGGCCACCCACCGCTGGACGGATGTCCTGACCCGTGAGCGAGATCTGCTCGACCTCCTTGGCCTTGAGATCCCCGGGCTTGGTGAGTAGTAGTAGCTATGTCTTTCCTACTATGTTTTCTCCTGCTGTGTTATTATATTGCAAATTTTTGTTTTTTACCAAGAGCAATAATGCTGCTCATTACATTGTAGGTACATTTTATTTCAAAATCTTCTGTGCATTTCAGGTACACTGCTCTCCTTCTCAGTAGTGTTGCTACTATGCTTATTTGTTTTAGATTTTGTGTTCATTTCATTGGCCTGTGAAATTATGTATGAGTGTAGTTGAAAGAACTGCGCAATGCTACACACTAAGGTTCAGATTTTTAATTACCGGCGCATCCCTGCAAAGTTGCAGGGATGCGCCAGTAATTGTGCGTCACGCCACCATCACCCATGGTGCGCCGTATTACAATGCGGTGCGCCATGGGCCCAAAACGTCACCAAAGCGTTACGCATCTGTGCCGTAAAGGTGGCGCATTGCTGGAGTTGCGTCGCAACGATGGTGCAGCTCCATCAATTCTCTGGGGTGCCCTATCTCCCCAATGCTGCGTCAAGCCGTACGTCTGCTTCAAGCAGGAGCAGGGTTTGAGTCACGCATCATTGTCCTCAAAGTGACTGATTGAAATCTTGTAGATTTCCCTCAGCCACTTTTAGGATGCGTTCCTGCGCAGGAACGCCCTCCCTTGCGCCGGAACACCCCTATTGGCGCAGGGCTTTACAACGTGATGCATCTCCCAGATGCGTCACGTTGTTAATATACGCCGCACCATTGCGCCTCTTTTGTGCTGTCGCTGCGTCACAAAAGTCACGCAACAATGGAGCAAAAGAGCCGCAAGGGCCTTATAAATCAGCCCCTACAGACTCAAGTCCAGTCCTTCCTTTGTACACATGGCGATAAGAAGAAATAGTGGTGGTGGATTAATAGTTTGAGTATTTTAATGACTGGTGAATGTAGTAGGAAACTTTAGTGTTGTCGCTGATCTTCAATCACGATGGACTTTGGCTGTCACTTTGCGTGCTGCGGACTGCTGCCTGCCAATCCTAGGCAAACCTTTTTAGTACTTTGTTTAGTGAGTTACATAGGGTAGTTTCCAATTCGACGGTCCGCAAATCAAGCAATACTAAAGTAATGACGTAGTCGACCACATGAGATTGGTCAATAATATATCCCGTGGAGTCGTTCCCTATTTGCTATTTCGCAAAAATATTTTGTTACTTTGTTAGTTCTTTTTTAAATGTTTGATTTGGTTGAGAAATAAATATCATCCATGTTTTCTGTTTTTCTTTCTTTCATGTTGTACATCAGCTTCCCCCAGGGGCAAGAGGAGGACACAGGAGGAGGAGGAGGAGGGTGCTGTTGTCGATGCAGGCCAGGACCGGGCAGTCGAGGGCTCCTTTGCTGGCCCCAGTAAGTTTTAATTTTAATATAGAGTACTTATTTTTTCCTAGCGTTCCTCATTCGATTTTTTCTAAATCGTCTTTGATCTTCTTGTAGACAGGATCTAAATTCTTATCCCTATGACTCCGTGTGGTATTACTAGATTATTCTTATTAGTCTGTCTGTGTAGCTAACTAAGATTGCACATTTGGCATTTCCATTGGACTCCCATTCTAGTCAGCAATAGCTCTATGCACTGAGTGTAGTCCTCTGGGATTGTCCATAATGTCTTTTCAAGTATTCTAAATGTTTATGCTTTGACCATTGCCAACAATAAAAAGGTGAATGACCACCACCAAGAAATAATAAGATACTACTTTACTTTTGGTTTGGATAGGACAATCCATTCTACTACTGTTGCAGGGACAAATCTGCACAAACAGAACTATGGACACTAAATAATGCATCGCTTAGCTTATCAATTATAATAGGTGCTGTAACTGTTAGACTTTCCACATACCTCAGTGATAACAGACTTTGTAGTTGAACCCCCAATCTCCTTACCTAGATAGTGTGGCAGAGTCATTTAGCTCCCAAAGTCACCGATGGCAGAGGCACGGACTCATGCTTGCAAAAATTCGAAAACCTTTAGCTCATCCACTCTAGTCTGGAGGACCAAAAACCACAGAGTCTATTTAAGTTTAAAAGCTTTATTAAAAGTAAACACATTTATTAAATTCAAGTTTGTCATAAAAGTGAACGTGTAACTGAAAATGGAAAAGTGCTTAGTGCTGACGATTAATTGGACACATTTCTTGTGGTCGAGCCGAGCTCTCACCTGGTTTGAACTTGATCCTGCTCGTGTTCTTAGAAGTCAAGGTTCTGTCTGTTAGGAGAAAAAGTGGTGCGTGTTAAAAAGTAAAAAGCAAACATTCATCAGTTGTGCCAAAAAGTGCAGCAAGACAACAGCCTTCCCTGGAAAAAGGGACATTTTTACTCTAGAGTACACAGTCAAAAATTATTAAATTGTACACTTTTTTTCACATTTCTTTCTTCCTCCTAGACCAAATATTATATAGTAGTGAGTGGTGTATTCTAACATTATTAAATGTACTTTGTAGGTGGAACATCTGGAGACGGGGCCAGCGCGGAGGTGGTGGCATTGGACGAGGAGGACAACTCTGGGGAGGAGGCGGTGCAAGTGCCGGAAAAGGACATGCCTGTGAGGGTTCACACGGTGGTGGCGGGCAGAGGTAAGCTATACATTCCTTAGTCATTGAGATTGAAGACTGCAGAGTGTGCTTTCTGCACGGGTGTATTATAAAAAAAGCAGGTAGTAGCCTCCTCTAAATGTACTTCGACTTAGCTGTGAAGTTTTTGGCGAGAAGAATCCCAATCAGATCTGAGGTGAACTTGATGGATGGGATGAACGAAAAGCGAAAGAAGGGTGTAAGTAAGTGTGGAAGCACGAGAAATGTAATGATGACTGGCAAAGAAGAATGATATGTGTTTGCTTGGTCCCCGAGGTGGCTGGGAAGGTAAGAAAATGGTATGGTGCATGGCTGGGTGAATGATGAAGCAAGGATGGGTGGAAGGAGAACAGCCTGGGTGGGTGAGACAGAAACTGTATGTGTGCAATATACTTTGAATGGATGGATGCCTGGATCATTCATGGTACTATCTGACTCTTAGATAGCATATGTGAATCTAGAGAGAGTAGACGGTCACTGGATGAACTAAGTGTTACTTTGAAGAGCATGTAACACCGCACCGGCACGTCCGTTCCAGTGTAGGAAAGGCAAGGAAAAGAAGTTGTAACGTTGTCCAAAGACTACCATGAATAGTAGCAGTAGTTTGTATTGCAACTGCAAGCACAGCATATATCCAGTTATTACGGTGGGCACTCCCTACCTCCCTTAATAACTTTAGTTTAGTAGTAGTACGTCATTCATGTGTGGGGGTATCACTGTTCACTCAATAATAAGCAAAGCACCTAAAGTCATCCCATATGTCATCAAATACATCCCATGTGAAGTGATAGATAATCAGATAATTTAGCTTCTTCATTTTCCTTTTCTAATACTCATTTGCACTGTAGGGTGAAAGCTAAATTAATTAAGCAGTAGCCCTTTTAACAGAGTATTCTCAGTGCCACCCGTAATAGAAAAGTAAGAGCTTCACCACCTGCATGTACTGGACCGGTACAGTAACGCAAGTCTGTCTCACTCACCATGGTGTGCGTCTGTTTTTCTCGGGTGCAAGTTCACTGCGCTGGCATTATGCCGGCTTGCATAAGATAACGTACCAATTTTCCTAAACAAGAGAGAAGAAGAAGAATAAGAGTGGTGTACTGTCATAGTCGACTGTAATAGAAGTCCATAGTGCTCGTAGAATTTGTTCCTTAAACTCCCACTAATGTTAGAGCAAGGATGAAGAAGTCGGAGGTTACATAGATACTGTCCTCAATAGTTATGCACTGTGCTTTCAATTTGCTACTTGTACTGTGACAACTTTCTGCTCAATCATTTTGTGTTAATCTTAAGGAGCATTGGTTACAGACTATGTCTTTCTTTTTTCATGTAGTTGCTCCTTCCAAATCCAAGACACCATCAAGGAGGAAGGAGCTGGCTCGAATGGCCCGGCAACGGAGGCTGGATGCCACTGTTGCTGAATATCGGCGGCTGGTGGCCCTGGAGGAGGAGGAGACGCAGTCTGGAACAACAACAACGTCCACTGGGACAGCTGCCTCCTCCTCCGTGCGGGCTGCCAGCCAGCGCAGTGCTCCAGCGGTACGGAGCCGGGCTACCAAAGCCAAACGCCAGCGCCCAGCAGCAAAGAAAGCAGCTGCCCCTCACAGGATTTGCAAGGCACACCGGCGCCGCTTATCCCTCAGACTGTCCTACCTGGAGCAGGAGGTCCATAATTATAAGAACGTGGTGGAGGGCCTCCGCTTCGAACTTGCCACCCTCCGCAAGGAGCATGATGCCCTGGCTGCTAATTCCAACAGCACCCTGCCATAGTGTCCCTTGCCCCTTTTTTAGAGACTTTTGGGGGGTGGGAATTGGGAGTTGTGATTTTTGGGGACTTTTGAAGGACAATCGTTGGGGTTAGGGAGGGTCTTGCGGGAGATTCTTTTGTTAGGGCTATAAAAATATACTTTTTGAAACTTTATCTGACCATACCTGTTTTTTACTGCTTTTGAGTCTGGTGGGTGGGGGTTTAACATAACAGTAAGTTTGTTTTCCTGAATAGTCCTAGGACTTTAGTAGTACTACCGTCAATCAAATCTCTCGTCTCTCCTAATACTCCATTATACTACCTCCAACCAAACGCCTATCTTACCTGTAATTTCTGTTTGCAAGTAGGGCTAGGCCCAGGGCTGGCTCCACGGGAAACAGCAAATAAGGTTGGCAATCCTGGGCGGATAAACTTTCCTCATAGCGGTGGTACTAGTGGTGTGACACAGTGGCAGTTGCTTGCCTATGAAAAAAAGAAAATGAAATCTGGTTTGTCCTCCTGAGCAATACAAAGGTACAATACAGAATATAGCAGGTGACAGAAGTACACTAGAACAGTGCCACGTTGTAGCCTAACAAATGTTAAAGTATAACTAATTCGGTTGAAGTTCTTTGACATTAGCCATGGGTCTTTGTCAAGCAGAGTAAGAATATATCCTCGGATTTCTTCACCAGCCTGTTGCTATCACCTTATCCTCCCCAGCAAGTGTGTGGATTTATTGCTGTAATTTAGTCACACATCAATCAAAACCACACAGCCCGGGGGAAGATGGTTAGGGTTTGAAAAATGGATGGGTACGGGGGTTTTTGGGAAAGGTTTTGGGAGACAAGAAAAAGTAGCACAGCATGGACGAACAATTGTGAACATAAACAAATCTTTGGGTACAAACCTATCCATCAATCTTTGAAAGTGCATACACTACTGTAACTGCATGCATGTCAGTTAAAAGTAATTAGTACTTTCGACAACTGTGGAAGAAAGAATGCGACAGTACAGGGCTTGGGTGGAAATATTGATAACTATATTCAACATAAGGTCTCTGTAGCCAGATACCTGAGAGCCTTGCTGGTCACTATAAATCCATTCACAACAACACTCAATGGGGTTGGTCTGGAAGGTGTCAGGTTTACTCCCCGTGATCCAGTCGATGCAAATATGGTTCCACCTCCAAATGTCACCAACACCCAGAAGTGTAAACACAGGGTGTTCGAGGCATTAGGCGGGGGAGAAAAATAACAAACTAAAATAAAAAATGTGGGATGGGTAAAGGTAGGGTCAGCAGGGAAAGGATACCTGTAACAGAAGACAAGACAGGCATCAGTGAAGTGCTGTCCTAACATACAAGGGTACTCTCATATAGTCTCACTAAATAGTCTGCAAGTCTCCCGCCTACTCATGGGAAATGTAGTTTCATAGTACGGTAGGCGCTTAGGGGCTGCGTAACCTGACAGAAGGTATAGTAGATAGAAAAGGAGAAATTGCTTTTTTTCTAGGTGTCCCCTCACTCACCAGGGTTGCCCCTTGGTGACATGCTTCATCATTGGGGCCATCCCAGTCCTCTACGGCCTGGGGCGTGCTGCGACTTGCGAATTACGTAGGAGCACTTACAAATGACTATGTGTGGTGCAGATGTGATAGTGGAGTGGACTAAGTGATGTGTTAAGGGATCAATGTAGAAGCAGAGAGAGAGCCAAGAAATGCAGTCACAGTCAGAGAAAAAGGCAAGGGATACTGTATCTATGTGGTTGTAGTGGTCCTGTTGGAAGTGGTAAGTAAGTTGCCCGCAGAAAAAAAATCCTCCTATTAGCGGCACTCCTCCATTGCAGCCGACGCTTCGTCCATCGATGTTGGTCACCAGAAGACACCCTGTCCACTGCCTGCCTGATGCTGAATTGTGGCTCGCTACTGTGAAGCCTGACTCCATCCTTTTTTCCCCATTGCAGAGACTGAAACCCGGCCTGTAATTATTCAACGAAAAACAGGAAGTGATATAATATTACAACACCACTGATAAATAAATATAAGGTATGTAGGCTGTGGAGTGCAAAAAGTCACAATTTGTTTTTCCTAGTAGACAGTACAATGTTTTTGAAAGTGCGTACTCTGAGTCACCTTTTGAAGGATAAATAAGTATGGGCAAATGAATGTATCGGATCTTGCCCCTCAAGCTAGGTGTACTGTAAACTGTGTTTTAGAACAAAATTAGATCTTCCTAGCAGTGCTCCCACCCAGACCCTTACTAAAGCCAGTCGCAAAAATGTAGAAGACCCCCAATCAAATCTCAAAAAACGAGGCCTAGCAGAAAACTGGTGACAAAACTTACTTTGAAAGTAAAAGTAGGCCGAAGTACCCTAATTACCCATTACCCACCGTGGATTGCATTCAAACCACTTGCAAGCAACCAAGCAAAAGTAGCCATAGCCAGCATCGCTCCAAGACTCGAAATCCCCCCCACTCAAACACATGCAATAGAAATACTGCTAACCCTAACGAACCCTAAGTTAAGAATAGTGGCAAAGGCTTTCTTTAACTATGCCAAATCCCCCCTTTCCCACCATGGATTTTCTTCAAATGACTTGCAACCAAAATTACACATTCTCACGAGTGCTCTAAGACCCCAGAACTCAGTTTGAAAAATCTAGAACACCCCGAAACACATGCAATCCTGCTGCTAGGGCTAACCCTAACGAACCCTAAGTTACAAAAAGTGCCAAAACTAAAGGCTTTTCCGCGCGGATTTTGTCCCAACCACTTCTACCCGGTATTAGACCTTCCCAGGAATGCCCCAAGACCCGGCAACCCACCCGCCAAGAAGCGTAACACCCCCAAACAGGCCAAAAGCAAAATCTCATACTTGCAATATTTCTGGGCCTTCGGTCCAAACGCGCTGCGTAGCTAGGCCATAAGTCGGGGTTGGCACGACGGATTTCCTGAAAAGCAAATGCAATCAAGATTAGAGTGTCCCAGCAGTGCTCCCAGACCACGAAACTCACCCGCAAACAGACGGAACCCCCCCCTAAGAGCACCTCAAAGGCAAGCAAGTCATCAAAAACACAAAAAAAATTCCGCCTGGGATTTGGTCCAAAACACTTTTATCCGGTATTAGAGCTTCCCAGCAATGGCCCCAGAGCCGTCAACCCAGGAGAAAACGAGTAGAAGACCCCCAAACAGCCAAAGAGCAAAAGTACAAAAATGGGGACTTAGTCACTTTTTCACAAAATTCCCAAATCACTCCGCGCGCGCTCTGCAGCTAGGCCCTAAGTCCCCTCAGCCACCATGGATTTGCTTCAAACCTCTTGCAAAGTAAAGTATATATAGCCAGCAGTGCTCCCACACCACGAAACTCACCCACAAACACCAGGAAGCCCCCCAAACAGGCCCCCGAAAACGCTACATAGAGCAAAATGTCAGAAATAGCCCCAAAAAAAATCGGCCTGGATTTTGTCCCAACCACTTCTACCCGGTATTAGACCTTCCCAGGAATGCCCCAAGACCCGGCAACCCACCCGCCAAGAAGCATAACACCCCCAAACAGGCCAAAAGCAAAATCTCATACTTGCAATATTTCTGGGCCTTCGGTCCAAACGCGCTGCGTAGCTAGGCCATAAGTCGGGGTTGGCACGACGGATTTCCTGAAAAGCAAATGCAATCAAGATTAGAGTGTCCCAGCAGTGCTCCCAGACCACGAAACTCACCCGCAAACACCAGGAAGCCCCCCAAACAGGCCCCCGAAAACGCTACATAGAGCAAAATGTCAGAAATAGCCCCAAAAAAAATCGGCCTGGATTTTGTCCCAACCACTTCTACCCGGTATTAGACCTTCCCAGGAATGCCCCAAGACCCGGCAACCCACCCGCCAAGAAGCATAACACCCCCAAACAGGCCAAAAGCAAAATCTCATACTTGCAATATTTCTGGGCCTTCGGTCCAAACGCGCTGCGTAGCTAGGCCATAAGTCGGGGTTGGCACGACGGATTTCCTGAAAAGCAAATGCAATCAAGATTAGAGTGTCCCAGCAGTGCTCCCAGACCACGAAACTCACCCACAAACACCAGGAAGCCCCCCAAACAGGCCCCCGAAAACGCTACATAGAGCAAAATGTCAGAAATAGCCCAAAAAAAAAATCGGCCTGGATTTTGTCCCAACCACTTCTACCCGGTATTAGACCTTCCCAGGAATGCCCCAAGACCCGGCAACCCACCCGCCAAGAAGCATAACACCCCCAAACAGGCCAAAAGCAAAATCTCATACTTGCAATATTTCTGGGCCTTCGGTCCAAACGCGCTGCGTAGCTAGGCCATAAGTCGGGGTTGGCACGACGGATTTCCTGAAAAGCAAATGCAATCAAGATTAGAGTGTCCCAGCAGTGCTCCCAGACCACGAAACTCACCCACAAACACCAGGAAGCCCCCCAAACAGGCCCCCGAAAACGCTACATAGAGCAAAATGTCAGAAATAGCCCAAAAAAAAATCGGCCTGGATTTTGTCCCAACCACTTCTACCCGGTATTAGACCTTCCCAGGAATGCCCCAAGACCCGGCAACCCACCCGCCAAGAAGCATAACACCCCCAAACAGGCCAAAAGCAAAATCTCATACTTGCAATATTTCTGGGCCTTCGGTCCAAACGCGCTGCGTAGCTAGGCCATAAGTCGGGGTTGGCACGACGGATTTCCTGAAAAGCAAATGCAATCAAGATTAGAGTGTCCCAGCAGTGCTCCCAGACCACGAAACTCACCCACAAACACCAGGAAGCCCCCCAAACAGGCCCCCGAAAACGCTACATAGAGCAAAATGTCAGAAATAGCCCAAAAAAAAATCGGCCTGGATTTTGTCCCAACCACTTCTACCCGGTATTAGACCTTCCCAGGAATGCCCCAAGACCCGGCAACCCACCCGCCAAGAAGCATAACACCCCCAAACAGGCCAAAAGCAAAATCTCATACTTGCAATATTTCTGGGCCTTCGGTCCAAACGCGCTGCGTAGCTAGGCCATAAGTCGGGGTTGGCACGACGGATTTCCTGAAAAGCAAATGCAATCAAGATTAGAGTGTCCCAGCAGTGCTCCCAGACCACGAAACTCACCCACAAACACCAGGAAGCCCCCCAAACAGGCCCCCGAAAACGCTACATAGAGCAAAATGTCAGAAATAGCCCAAAAAAAAAATCGGCCTGGATTTTGTCCCAACCACTTCTACCCGGTATTAGACCTTCCCAGGAATGCCCCAAGACCCGGCAACCCACCCGCCAAGAAGCATAACACCCCCAAACAGGCCAAAAGCAAAATCTCATACTTGCAATATTTCTGGGCCTTCGGTCCAAACGCGCTGCGTAGCTAGGCCATAAGTCGGGGTTGGCACGACGGATTTCCTGAAAAGCAAATGCAATCAAGATTAGAGTGTCCCAGCAGTGCTCCCAGACCACGAAACTCACCCACAAACACCAGGAAGCCCCCCAAACAGGCCCCCGAAAACGCTACATAGAGCAAAATGTCAGAAATAGCCCAAAAAAAAATCGGCCTGGATTTTGTCCCAACCACTTCTACCCGGTATTAGACCTTCCCAGGAATGCCCCAAGACCCGGCAACCCACCCGCCAAGAAGCATAACACCCCCAAACAGGCCAAAAGCAAAATCTCATACTTGCAATATTTCTGGGCCTTCGGTCCAAACGCGCTGCGTAGCTAGGCCATAAGTCGGGGTTGGCACGACGGATTTCCTGAAAAGCAAATGCAATCAAGATTAGAGTCTCCCAGCAATGCTCTCAGACCACGAAACTCACCCACAAACAGACGGAACCCCCCCTAAGAGCACCTCAAAGGCAAGCAAGTCATCAAAAACACAAAAAATTTTCCGCCTCGGATTTGGCACAAACCACTTTTAGTGCTTCCCAGCAATGGCCCCAGACCCGTCAACTCACCTGCAAAGAGGTAGAACAACACCCCCACAAGTGCTGAGTCTTTCTTCATTGGGCGTAAACCAGCCCTCTGCTTTGATGGAAATAGGAGTCTGGAGGAGGAGGATAGAGGAGCATGTTCTTCTGAACTTGTGAACCTGAGGAATGCAGACTGCGGCACCTTCAAATAAATTAGCAAACAAGTGAAGACAGTTCTGCTGATGGGCTTGTTTTTGTGATTATCTGATTAAAGTTTGAATTATATTAACTGTGCACAACAAAGAAAGACAGACACACAGGAATAAAAGTGAATAAGGATGAAAAAGAAAGTTATTGATTCGTTGTCTCATTTTCAGGGCTCGAAGTCGGTATCACGGTCCAGGAATAAGAATAAGGCTTCGTCATCATACTCTGCGAATTCAGCCAGGGTGAGGTCAGTGCCACCTGACAGAGTAGAAATTCCCTCATCTATGGTGCTGGCCACCTCCTCTTCATCCGGCACGCTCTCTCGTACTCTTATATCTGGTGGTATGAGGTGCTGATTCATCTTGATCATTGTTAACCTCTCCACATTTTTGGGCGAGAGGCGGCTCCGTTTGGGAGTTACAATCCCACCAGCCGCACTGAAAACCCGTTCAGAAGACACACTTGCGAGTGGGCAAGACAAGTAGTTTAAAGCCAGGTTGGTGAGCTGTGGCCACAATTCTTTTTTCCCATGCCAATACGCCAATGGGTCAGAATTAACATAGACCTCTGTGGAGTCATTCAGATAGTCCTTCACCATCGACTCAAGGTCCTCCTCCAAGGTTCCTCCACTTTGCGTAGCTCTTGCTGTGCCTCTGACCTTTTGAGAACCAAACCCACGCAGAGCTAGCCAATCCTCTTCAGCCTCCAATGTTTCTGTTGTCTTTCGTGCAGATGATCCGGTTGCCGGTGTCTTTAACGGCTGAGAGGTCACTTGTGCCACAGCCACAGGTGCAGAAGTGGATTGTTTTGACTGGGGATGGCCTGCTGATGTACTGCCATTTCCTTCAATTTCCAGCCGTTCTGTTTCAAACTTCTTGGCTGACAAGGCTAGCCAACGTTTGTACTTTGTAACATCTTCATCAGCAAAAGGAAAGAATGCTCTGCCTGCCAGCGCCTTTTTGTAGCGTGGATCCAGAATAGTAGCACAAATGTAATGCTGTTCTGAGTGGATCTTTTTAAGACGTTCATCACCTTGTAGGAGCTCTAATAATTGCTCAGCCAGAAGCAAAGAGTCTTTCTTTTTGTCATCTTTTCGAAACACAGAACACACCTCCTTCAGTTGGTCCTCCAGCATGTACAACAATGGGATAGCTTTTCCCAAATTAGAGTCCTCCTTGCTGACTGCACGTGTGAAGACCTCAAAAGGACGAAGCATGCGTGTTAGGCTTTCAACTATGTTCCATTGCGGCCCACCCATCCTCAGCTCCTCTATACCCTCTTTCAAGAAATATTGATCGAGTTGCGTATACTGCTCATACAGACGCTCAAGCATGTAGAAGGTTGAGTTCCAACGTGTTACCACCTCCTGGATGAGTGCTTTCACTGGCATTTGACATTGATATAGCATGCTCCTCAGCTGCTTGCGGGCCTTAAAAGAATGCCTGAAATGCTTGCAAATTTTTCGGCAGTTCTCCAATACACTGTACGCTGCACTGCATTTATTACCCAAGAATTTTTGGACAACCAGGTTTATACAGTGCGCCAAACACGGCACTCTGAAATAGTAACCGTCCCTCATGGCCTTAACTATATTGGAGCCATTGTCCGTGGAAACATAACCAACCTTGCGTTTTAGTGGGGACAGACAGTTAAGGACCTTTGTGTTAAAGACATCCAAAATGTTTTCTGCTGTGTGACGTTTCTCCAAACCAAACATGGCTAGTGTTGCATGTTTCCGAGCACCTTTAAAAACAATGTTAGTGTCAACACCTGAGTTTAGCTTTGCTTTAGCCCCTGAAAAAGAGACCCAGTGTGCAGTGATGCACATGTAATCAGCGCCTGCGCCACTGGTCCACATGTCTGTTGTCAGATGTATAGTGTGAACAGCACTCTTCTGCAAAGCTGCCCCAATCACCTTCAGAACATCTTCATGTAGTGCTGGAACCGCAACTCGGGCAAAATAGAACCGGCTAGGAACCTTCCATTTAGGGCAGAGCGCTGTCACTAATTCTAGAAAACCAACCCCTTCTACAAAAGAAAAAGGGAGAAGGTCCAGAGCTAGCATTTTAGCCAGCTTAGTGTTATACAGACGGGTCATTGGGTGGTTGCGTTCATATTGCGCTTCTGTAAACAACATCTTTTTAATGTTGCCCTGGACCAATGATTTACGGGATGATGATGATCTCTTCGACCCAGTTACGCTCGCTGATGAACTTTTCCGCATTGATGTCTCACTCTCTCCCACACTCTTAGTGTGGCTCCCATGGGGTGTGCTGCTGACATGGGAACTGGGTGTAAGTGAAGTGTTTGAATCGTCTTCTTCTACCTCCTCGTCATCAGCAGATGACAAATCAACGTTTTCATTACGTGCAATTCCGGCTTTCTTGACCGCCTCTAGGTGCGGAAACCATTCGACAGCGTGCCTTCTCTCAAGATGACCTCTCTGGCCTCCGGTACCATAGTTAGAACCAAGCTTACCACGACTAAATCGAAGCTTACAAAGGCTACAAATGGCTACGTTTTCCTTTTTTGGGCAAACACTAAAGAAGTCCCAAACTGGAGACTTGAAATGTCTTCGGGGGCCGGAGGAGGCGGCGATACTGGTGGTGGTGGTCCTGCTGCTAATGACAGATGAAGTGGAGGATGTGGATTGCCGAACTTCAGTACGTTTTGCACTTTCACCACCACGAATTGAGGTCGAGGACGAGGTGGGTACCTTCTTGCGAAGAAATATGGAAGCGGTAGGTTTTGGTGTACTACTTAACTCCAAATCTAATGATTCCATTTCCATTGCCTCCTCGCCGACATCATCATCACGCTCAGCAGCTTCTCGGGATAGGGTCAAAATGTCTCTTTGCTGCATGCCCGGTGGGGCTGCAGTGACCTTTGTGATGACTGGCTCGTCGTCATCGTGAGAGGCTTCATCACCAGCAGTATCTGTCACTTCTTGTTGAGCCTCATCACACTCCATAGGTTTGAGTTTTTGGACGACCTTCCTTTTACGCTTAGGTACCAGTGTCAGATCATGGTGTGCCTCTGCCTCACTGTCAGACCGCAGTTGTGGTTCCCAAGACAGATCACTTGCACCAGAACGAGGTGGGCTTGAAGAAGATGTAGACACCCCCCTTGATCTTTTCCTTGCTAGGGATGTGGAAGACAATGAATGAACATCAGGAGGAGTGGCTTCCAATGATACCTCAGCTTCATTGTCGATTTCCAAATGTGCCCCTACTTCGGGAGGAACAACTATTGTGGGCACTTGTGAACGTCCATGCACCTTTGCTTGCGCATCTCCTTTTGCTGCCTCTCCTTCCACATGTACTTGGGCGTGTACTTGCACATGGTGTTGTTGTTGCGGCTGTGGTTGTTCAACACTTGTCAGATGAGTTACAACAACCTGTGTTGATTCAGGGACATTGCTGCTACTTTCTTGCGATGAGCCAACATCACTGGTCGATGGTGATTGGAGAAGTACACTGACTGCCTCTGAAGCACTCAAGGGCTTTGACTTAAGTTGGCGTGGTGGTGGAGGCACTGAACCCAATGGAGCAGGGGTGCTGCTCTCAGGTTGGTCCCCAGCAGATCCTGCTGCTGCAGGCGTACTTTTTTTTTTGCTCCCAAAAAAAGTGGCGGGTGGCACACCAGCCTCCTTGGTAACTTGCTTCTTCTGCTCCTTACTAGCAACTTTCTTGCTAGAGGAGCTACGGAGAACTTTCTTTGGGGGCGGGGCCATCTTCTTCAGAGCAGGTCAGACAGCAGGCCGCAGTTGCACGAATTGTAGAGTTGTCTGAGGCCAGACGTGACGTCGCGTGACGTTATGCTGCACACACACACCGCTGCAGGACTTCTTCCTGGCACTGGTGGTTCTCTTGAGTCTTGTGCACCTAAAAAAAATGGAAGACAGAGGAACATCAGTTCAGTTATAGAGCACAAAAAAATCGAAAAACACTGCAAAATCAGCACAATCCCAATCCATCCATGCCCTCCATAATGTTTAAATTCAAGACAACCCACAGAAAGACTAGGCCCATGCTAGACTCAAATACCCCTGGTGAAAAGGCCACAAGTACAGGCCCAAAAATCGAAAAACACTGCAAAATCAGCACAATCCCATTCAATCCATGGCCTCCATGATGTTTAAATTCAAGACAACCCACAGAAATACTAGGCCCATGCAAGACTCACTACCCCTGGGCATAAATAAAGGTTGAAAAGTAGGCAAAATGGTTGGAGGCCTAACAACAAAGCCTGCATTCAAAATGGCCACTTGCCTGCCAGCACATGGCCAGTGCCTGTAGCTGCACTCAAAATGGCCACCAGCCACATGGCATGTCCCTCCCCATGAACACCCCCAAAAATCGAAAAACACTGCAAAATCAGCACAATCCCATTCCATCCATGGCCTCCATGATGTTTAAATTCAAGACAGCCCACAGAAAGACTAGGCCCATGCTAGACTCAAATACCCCTGGTGAAAAGGCCACAAGTACAGGCCCAAAAATCGAAAAACACTGCAAAACCAGCACAATCCTATTCCATCCATGGCCTCCATGATGTTTAAATTCAAGACAGCCCACAGAAAGACTAGGCCCATGCTAGACTCAAATACCCCTGGTGAAAAGGCCACAAGTACAGGCCCAAAAATCGAAAAACACTGCAAAATCAGCACAATCCTATTCCATCCATGGCCTCCATGATGTTTAAATTCAAGACAGCCCACAGAAAGACTAGGCCCATGCTAGACTGAAATACCCCTGGTGAAAAGGCCACAAGTACAGGCCCAAAAATCGAAAAACACTGCAAAATCAGCACAATCCCATTCAATCCATGGCCTCCATGATGTTTAAATTCAAGACAACCCACAGAAATACTAGGCCCATGCAAGACTCACTACCCCTGGGCATAAATAAAGGTTGAAAAGTAGGCAAAATGGTTGGAGGCCTAACAACAAAGCCTGCATTCAAAATGGCCACTTGCCTGCCAGCACATGGCCAGTGCCTGTAGCTGCACTCAAAATGGCCACCAGCCACATGGCATGTCCCTCCCCATGAACACCCCCAAAAATCGAAAAACACTGCAAAATCAGCACAATCCCATTCCATCCATGGCCTCCATGATGTTTAAATTCAAGACAGCCCACAGAAAGACTAGGCCCATGCTAGACTCAAATACCCCTGGTGAAAAGGCCACAAGTACAGGCCCAAAAATCGAAAAACACTGCAAAATCAGCACAATCCCATTCCATCCATGGCCTCCATGATGTTTAAATTCAAGACAGCCCACAGAAAGACTAGGCCCATGCTAGACTCAAATACCCCTGGTGAAAAGGCCACAAGTACAGGCCCAAAAATCGAAAAACACTGCAAAATCAGCACAATCCCATTCCATCCATGGCCTCCATGATGTTTAAATTCAAGACAGCCCACAGAAAGACTAGGCCCATGCTAGACTCAAATACCCCTGGTGAAAAGGCCACAAGTACAGGCCCAAAAATCGAAAAACACTGCAAAATCAGCACAATCCCATTCAATCCATGGCCTCCATGATGTTTAAATTCAAGACAACCCACAGAAATACTAGGCCCATGCAAGACTCACTACCCCTGGGCATAAATAAAGGTTGAAAAGTAGACAAAATGGTTGGAGGCCTAACAACAAAGCCTGCATTCAAAATGGCCACTTGCCTGCCAGCACATGGCCAGTGCCTGTAGCTGCACTCAAAATGGCCACCAGCCACATGGCATGTCCCTCCCCATGAACACCCCCAAAAATCGAAAAACACTGCAAAATCAGCACAATCCCATTCCATCCATGGCCTCCATGATGTTTAAATTCAAGACAGCCCACAGAAAGACTAGGCCCATGCTAGACTCAAATACCCCTGGTGAAAAGGCCACAAGTACAGGCCCAAAAATCGAAAAACACTGCAAAATCAGCACAATCCCATTCCATCCATGGCCTCCATGATGTTTAAATTCAAGACAGCCCACAGAAAGACTAGGCCCATGCTAGACTCAAATACCCCTGGTGAAAAGGCCACAAGTACAGGCCCAAAAATCGAAAAACACTGCAAAATCAGCACAATCCCATTCAATCCATGGCCTCCATGATGTTTAAATTCAAGACAACCCACAGAAATACTAGGCCCATGCAAGACTCACTACCCCTGGGCATAAATAAAGGTTGAAAAGTAGGCAAAATGGTTGGAGGCCTAACAACAAAGCCTGCATTCAAAATGGCCACTTGCCTGCCAGCACATGGCCAGTGCCTGTAGCTGCACTCAAAATGGCCACCAGCCACATGGCATGTCCCTCCCCATGAACACCCCCAAAAATCGAAAAACACTGCAAAATCAGCACAATCCCATTCCATCCATGGCCTCCATGATGTTTAAATTCAAGACAGCCCACAGAAAGACTAGGCCCATGCTAGACTCAAATACCCCTGGTGAAAAGGCCACAAGTACAGGCCCAAAAATCGAAAAACACTGCAAAATCAGCACAATCCCATTCCATCCATGGCCTCCATGATGTTTAAATTCAAGACAGCCCACAGAAAGACTAGACCCATGCTAGACTCAAATACCCCTGGTGAAAAGGCCACACGTACAGGCCCAAAAATCGAAAAACACTGCAAAATCAGCACAATCCCATTCCATCCATGGCCTCCATGATGTTTAAATTCAAGACAGCCCACAGAAAGACTAGGCCCATGCACCACTCACTACCCCTGGTCAAGGCCCCAACAACAGGTCAAAAATCGAAAAACACAAAATTTTACAACAAAAAAAAAATCGAAAAACACAGAAAAATCAGCACAATCCCAATTCATCTATGGCCTCCATGATGTTTAAGTTCAAGACAACCCACAGAAAGAATCAGTCCACCCACCACTGAGTACCCCTGGGGAAAAGGCCCCAAAACAGCCCAAAAATCGAAAATCCCAAAATTTTAGTTGCAGCAACTGTAATGCCCCAAACAAACTTACTTGTAAAATTTCTAATCCAACAGTGATCCAAAGAAAGTCAAAAAGGCCTCAAATCCAAAGATCCAGCAGCATCCACAAAAAGTAATCCTTCCAGGTCCACATCCGAATGAAAAGTGACCAGGAGATGGACAAAGCACTGGGAGGAGCCTGCTGAACAGGAACAGGAAGTTGAAGACTATGGGGCACTTCCTTCCTCCCACCCCCCTGCCCCCCTCCCCAAAATGGACTCCTCGCTAAAAAAGTGCAGGCAAATGTCAAACTAAGGAGTTATTCACATAAAAATCATCATTTCTAGAAGGTTTATGCTGCTTGCTGGTGGATTTCTTGTGCAGAATTGCAAATTTATATTTTCGCTCGCCGCATCTCAAATCTCGCAATTGCGAAGTACCGCGAGACGTGATCTCGCCGTACTCGCGTTGACAAACTATCGCTGGCAAGCCGCGATGACGTAATCGCGCTCGCAAATTCCCGCGGGATCACACAGCAAGATCCAAAATGGCGCAGCACTCGCAAACTATCGAAAAAAACAACTCGGCAAACGATGATAAACGCCGCGCGCCGCAAAAATTGTATCACCAACGCCGCGCGCCGCCCAAAAAATCCGCTGCGTGCGAATTTGCGGATTTTGCGGGAAATCCGCAAATCTCGCGGATTGCGGATTTCCCGAAAATCCGCAAAATCCGCGAGCGGAACGGATTTTCCGCCCACGCTTAGCTGCTCCTGGGTGCTCTTTAGGAAAGACCTGGTAATCCGGTAAAAAATAGTTCAGAGCTGCACCGGCGTTACACGTAATGTGGTGAAACTACAAGAACACACTGGAGGGTAAATTCACAAGAACGTGTGATAACTACCGCAAGAGTAGCGTAACACAACTTTCAAAATCGCAGTCCATCGCGGGAAAATAACCCTGTGACAACGTGGAATTCACAACACAGCGGTAGCATGCGATAGTCTGCCGAAACCACAGACAATGTCCGCCATACAACCACTGCGATGGGAACAATAACACAAACCACAACACCATAAAACCTACAATGGGCCCAAGCACGATGAGGAAACCAGCGATAAGCAGCACCAGGCCTGCAACACAAACCTGGCAGGTGGGAAAAATCACCATAAAAGAAGAAAAAACACACAAACACAAACTGACCAACACCCTAGCACCATGGAGGCTGACAGAGCAGGTGCAGAGGAAAAGCGCGTCCCCCCCCCAAGCACCCCGGACGGCCAGCCCTGGACCTCGGGGACAGGGAAGGGAAAGGACAAAAAAAAGAAGAAGATGAAGTTTAGTCTGCAGGCGAACAGGATCATAGTCACGGAGGTGATGAAACACCATCAACAACTATTCTTCACCTCCAACGTGTCTGTGGGCATCAAAAATGGAATATGGCGGAACATAGAGGACAAGGTGAATGCCGTCGGGGAGCACAAGATAACAATGGACGAGGTCAAGAGGCGATGGAATGACATCAAGCGGCGGACCAAGGAGAAACTTTCTGCCAACCGGAACGCAGCAACGCAGACTGGAGGTGGGGGCCCAGCGCCTTAGCTTGAGCTGGATGACATGGAGGAGGTGGTGTCAACAGTCATCAGTATGGAGACTGTGGCCGGAGTCGGGGGATCGGACACTGCTCAACAGGACATAACACAACCACAACAGGGTGAGTGGCCACCAGGCACTGGAGGGACGGTGGGACGGGAGGAGATGGGCACAACAGAACAGTGCACACCCACAATGACTCTGGGTCCTCTCCCAGATCTACAGACTGTCACAATGTACAATGCCATGCTGTCTGAATGTCAACATGTACCATGCGACTACATACATGTGGACACTTCATAACATACCATCTCCCCTTCACATCGCAGGGGCACCGTCAACACCTCCTGCAGAGCAGTCCCAGCCACTCTTCAATGATGACGAAGAAAACAACACCACCATCGACACCCAAGCCATCTAAGACGTCATTGACCTCATCGGCAATTCACCTCCAGAGTCATGATTCCCCACAAATATAAGGGGCCGACACATAAATCACCCTCTGCCAGTGGTGACTGGATGGCGGACCAGAGGCCTTGCATCTGGCACGGGCCTACCACCACGGTGCGCTGACTGGGTTTGCACAGGGTTTGCGGCAGTCACTGCGTTGCAGCCTGCATGGGCCTACTACCATGTGGCGCTGACTGGGTTTTCACAGGGTTTGTGGCAGTCGCTGCGTTGCTGCCTGCATGATCCTAACACCACATGGCGTGAACTGGGTTTTCACGGGGTGTGTGGCAGTCGCTGCTGCGCGGCCTGCACAGGCACCCTACCACGGGACGCTGACTGGGGTTTGGCAGGGTGTGTGGCAGACACTGCATTGCGGCCTGCACAGGCACCCCGCTACGGTACGCTGACTGGGGTTGGATAGGGTTTGTGGCAGACACTGCATTGCGGCCGGCACAGGCCCCCCACCACGAGGAGGTGACTTAGGGTGCACTGAGTCATTGGCACCTTGAGCTGCTGATCTGGTGTGCAGCCTATGATGATGGCTCGTCCTGGTGGTCTTGACTGCCCAGGATTTGTGTGTCTTGCTGGACCGCAATGAAGGCCGCGCCAGCATTCTGCCCGGGTCTACCGCAACATGGCCCCGCTTCCGGGGTCACAAAGTTAGTGGCACCCATTGGGCTGAGTGACTGTGCAGGCTACGATGTTGCCGGGTGCCCTGCTTCATACCATGCCATGATGTAATATGGTTCCAGCAGCAGATATGTTACCTGGTGGCCCGTGCAGCATGAATGCTTGGTGTGGAGGGTGCCATGTCCATGGGCCCGGCCTTGTGGCTTGCAGTGGCACGTGGTGGGACCTGCAGCCTACACGCCGGTGGTGGAAGGTGACCAGTGAGGCCAGTGTGTGCATGGGAGGGCATGCTCCGATGGGCGGCGGGAGGGGCTGGGATGCCTCTGGCTGGGTGTGCATGGGGGAGGGCGGGTGCTGTTGTCTTGTGCAAGTGTGTGTACTGTGCCAGTCATGTCTCTGGACTCTGTTTCAGATGACGGCGCTGTCTCAGATGTGGGACCTGGTGGGCAGCTCTATGTACCGGCAAGTGGTTGGAGACACACCGGTGGCAGCAGGTGAGCGGTGTGGCCTGGGTGCGCAGGGTCGGGTCTCTCTCCCTCCCCCTCTATTCTTCTCTCTCTCTCCCTCTCTCTTCTTCTCTCTCTCTTTCTCTCTCTCTCTCTCTTTTTCTCTCTCTCTCTATCTCTATCTTTTTTGCTCTCCCTCTCTCTCTCTCTCTCTCTCTCCCCCTCTCTTCTCTCTCTCTCTTCTTCTCTCTCTCTTTCCCTTGCGTCTTGTTTAGGTGTAGCTGGAGTAGCATGTCTTTGCCTGGATGGTGCCCAGGGAGGGGGTGTCCTGGGTGTGTTGGCGGTAGGTATTGTGGCCCTCTTGGGTGTCTGGTGGGTATAATCAGTGGCTCCATGGCTTCTGTTGTTCTTCTTGTGAGGCTCAGGGCTTGGCTTCCCACTGTGGTGCAGGCTGCCGTCCGACATTACACCGGGTCAGAGCAGGTGTATAATTCCTGCTGCTAACTCGCCTTATTGTGTGTTTTGTGTTCTTATCGCCGATCTGTCTGGTCGTTGTGAATGTTGAGGTGTGGTGTTGTCGCGGGTTTTGTCACGGGAACGCCTACTCTGCATCTCATCAGTGATAGTTGCTGGAGTCCTCTGTGGCAATGTTTTTTGTGGCAGCTATTGCGGGAAAAGTGGTGCTGTGGGCTGTTAGCACCTGCTTAGGAATGGTGTGGTAAATTTACCATGACTTTGGCTGCGATAAAGTGCAGTTAATTCGGCGATAGCTCCTTGTGAATATGCCCCTGGATCTTGAGTTTTCATCCCCAGAAATGTCACCTATACAAACCAGGAGAAATGCCTGGTAAAAAAAATCAAATGACAAATAAGATGGGGAAATATATGTGGAAACACCGATTCCTGAATGTTATTCCTCATATCATACTGGCTCCTGAGCGATCAACTTGTGATCCCATGGTGTTATGAAATCATATGTATCAGGAATGGATGGGCATAATTAGAATATTTATCTACAATTGGCAAACTTTGAGAACTTCAGGAAGGAGTTAAGTGCTAGAAACAGCTGGGAAAAGAATTTGCCATATATATGTTTTGGAAGAAGGATACCAGGAGAAAGTTCCTTTTATATGAAGAATTTTGCTGCAAAAGAGTGGTTTGTGGCAAAGTTATGCGAGGTACTTCGCAAAGTGATACAGTTGTGCACTTCAGACAGCTTTGCAAGTTAGGTTATAAATTCGTCCACCAACAGGTTGTGCTCATATAAATAGCCACCCTGCAACAACGACTCACTCCTAAAAATCAAATAAATCATCGTATCATATATGTAGTCTCCACTTGCTGAGCCAGGCCCTTAAAAACCGTTGCGATTGATATTTAAGATGTTTTCCAGTACATCATACTTAAAATGATTCCTCAGAGCAGAAATAAAAGACAGACTGTCTGTAAACAAAAAGCTCCTTTCCTTTATTGATTGAAAATGATTCCCTCTCTTGTTTTAAAATCACACA
The DNA here is from genome assembly GCF_964263255.1 of Lissotriton vulgaris. Lineage (NCBI taxonomy): Eukaryota > Metazoa > Chordata > Amphibia > Caudata > Salamandridae > Lissotriton > Lissotriton vulgaris. The sequence goes on along the minus strand of NC_141699.1, from coordinate 131,173,123 downwards.
CTGACTGCAAACTCTAGTCGTTCAGTGGCAGCTGACACTGATCAGAGGAAGCAGAGCACAGATTGTTTTAATTGTGTATTTACAATGTTCATCAAGGCGAGTTGTGTTATTCATGAAACTGTTTACACACAATGATTTGTGCAATTCCTCCTTCCCACATGTCAGCATTCTGCAATTCATTTAGTTATTTGTTACTTGCGTGGTGGTGTACTTCTGTCCATCCCCCGAAATTCCTCCAGCTCTGTAATAGTAACATTTAGCAGGAATTCATTTATTTTTCAGTTTTATGTGTGCTTCAGTGTATACAGGTATTACACAAACAACACTGGCCAATTCTCAATCCGCAGATTTAACCATAGCATCCCTTCTACGTCTGCAGAAGACATTAGTGTTACTCGAGTGTAGCCTACGCTCAGTCCACAGAATATCCTGCATTCCCTATGCCTAGGGACCTGCAAAGTTTTTTGTCGTGCATGCTAGTAGGCTCCAGTAAATTGTAAGCATTTTGTATACGAGTACATACCTTACTTATGCTTTTCTCACGAGTGCTTCAGAAACCATGTTGAGTTGGTACTTTACACACAGTTTGCACGTGAGTGCATTAATGCATCGTTTTTCCTGGTGACGACACACTTAAAAAAAGAGCACAAAAGTACCAATTTTCACACAGAAGCCTAACTATTGTCCTATTACTTACTGGTAATCTTCATTACTCCTGGTCTCGACCTCGTCCCATTCCTAAACATAGTGGAGATCACTATCTCCGCGACAGAAAAAACGAACAGGAGCATGGTGGGATACCTAACCCACTACCTCCTGCTGGGAGTACATAAGAGGTACCAGCCGAGCATGCAGCCTGAAAATACCAAGCCAACAACCGGAAGGCGGGCCGCCCGTGAGGGAGGGAGGGGCGTTAGGAATGGGACAAGGACAACGAGACCAGGAGTAATGAAGATTACCGGTAAGTAATAGGACATTACCCCCAGGTCCCTCCTGTCCTCGACCCATTCCTAAACATAGTAGAGAATACCAAAGCAAACAACCCGACCTTCCGGACACCCACCAACACCAGGGGCACCAGACAGAGAAATAAAATGGCACCCAACCAAAGCAGAAGGGAGCCCACAAGAAAACGCCAGCAGGAGCACGCCAACGCCAGCCACACCCCCAACCAAGTTGACAGAGCCGAGACCCCAAAACAAGTGGAGGACAACCAAGAAAGGACCGCACACGAGCACAAGACCCCCCAGGAAAGCCGGAAGGAGGCCCCGCACCAAGAGTCAAGCCCAAAGGGAACACCCAGAGGGGCAGAAAGAAAGACCCCCTAGACCACTAGGGGAAGAAAGCCCCGGAGAAGCAGAAGCACCCCAACAGAGCAACCCAGCCAGGAAGGGCAAATGACCAGGGAGAAAAACCACCAAGGGAGAAGCAAACAGCCCCAGGCTTCACCAAGCAGCAGCCGCACAGTGACAAAACAGGCAACCCAGCCCAACACTCGAGAGCGTACGAGAGATGGCCGCACAGGGAGACAAGGCCGAAGGACCAGGAAGGAACACAGCAGGGGCAAGACAGAGAGCAAACCCCCAGAGCAGGTAAGAAGGTGACCCACAGCCGGATCAACCCACAAATGACCATACCAAAAGGTGAGGGGAAGGAAGACAAGACCGAAGAGGTCCGCCAAAGCAAGAAAACAATGAAAACGACATGACCAACCATCGGACCAACCCCAACACACCAGGGGAAGCCACCAGCAGAGCCGCAAAGACCGAAGAGGGAGGAACAAGACAAGAAAATAGGCACCTACCCAGAGCAACAACCAGGAAGAAAGGGGTCAAGGAACCCAAGCAAGGTGCCTCCAACCAACATCCGACAACAGCGGCAACAGGTAATCGGAGCACAGAAATCCCACAGAAGGCCCAGGCCAAAAGGCAGGAAAGATAAGCCGCCAACACCAGCATAGACACTAGAGGGCGCAGCCAAGGCTGCCACACCAGGAGAAGGAACCCGGGGCCCAGGAACCCGCCAGCAGCCAGGCCCGAGGCAAACCCCCAAAAGCAGGAGACTCAGCGACACAAACCCAGGATCCCACCCAAACAAGGCCAGTGAGAGCAACAAGTGCCACCCGAAGCAGACTCCACACATGACCATGGCACAGCCGAAAGAGAACAACCAAGGGCTGAACACGGAACCAGGGAAACAAACCCCAGAACCAGGAAGGAGGAACCACCACCAACCAAGAGCCGATCCACAGGCCAGGGGTGACACCAAGGAACCACCCAAGGCAAACCTCAAGAAGGGCAAAACAGGAAGGACGAACAAAACTTTATAAATAAATAAATAGATAAACAACGCAGGTGGCCCGAAAGACCCAAGAAGCCATCCTGACAACCGACAGGCCAGCCAGTCAGGAGGCTCCCCCTGCCTTCCCGGGCCAGCAGAACCCTGAAGGAGAGGCAAAGGGCCAACTGACACAACCCCAAAAAACCCCAACCAAGAAGGGGGACAGGGAACGGCACCAAAGCCAGCCACCACTACGACACCAAGAGAGGAGAAGCAGCAGAAAGACAGATAGGGAGACCGACAAGCCCCAACCGGCAACCAACACAAAGGCCCCAGCGCACCAGCCAGGTGCAAAGGAGTGGCACAGGAAAGGACACAGGACAAACCCAGCCCCCAGACCACCAGAGTCAGAACCACCGTCCACCAAGAGGACCCACAAGAGGCCCAAAAGCACCAGAGAACGAACAGCCAGGGAAGGACTCAGGAAGGGACCAAGGCAGGGACCCCGCAAAGGGAGGCCAAACGCAGGGACCGCAAGGTCCAACCCAACAGAGGCAGAGCCGAGGCCCCAACAGCACCCCGGAACGCCCCAGGCACCACCAAACCAAAGGAGAGGAGCCTGGAGAAACCAAAAGGCGCACAACCCACCGGGGGCGCAGGAACAGACCCAAAAAAGGGAAGTACAAACCCCGAAGAGCCAGCAAGAGCAACGGCCAGAGACGCCACAGGCCAAAAGCATGCCGCACGGGAGCGGGAAACGCACAAGCCCAAGGACAGGCCCACAAGGGGAATGCCACAGCACCAGGGCCCAGGCCAAACCAACCGCCAGCACAAGGCCCACAAAAGGGGAGCGGGGAAGCAGCAACGCGACCCGCACACCAGGGGAGGTCGACACCAGACCACAACTGGCAGCTCCACCAGCCAAGACCAAGAGAGGGCACGGCGAGGAGGACACTGGGAACGGCACCCACAAAGCAGGAAAAAAGGGCACAGGGCAGCCCGCACCCACAAACAGGGAGGTGCCACCCTGGCAGAAGCCAAGGAAGACCCAGAACACCCAGCCACCACAGGCAGCAAAGGGAGCTGCAGCGAGAGGCAAAGAACACCAAAGTGCACCAAGCCACAAAAACAAACACCAGAGGGGAGAAGGAAACCACAACAGGAAACCAAACCCCACCAGCCAACCTAGTGCCACACAACACAGCACCAGACAAGAGGCAAGTAGTAACTCCAGCCAGAAAGCCCACCAGCACAGCCCCGGAGCGAACAGCCAACCAAGGCCAAGGCCTGCCAAGATGGAGGGTGGGAGGGTAGAACAGCCCCCCCCCTCCCCGGAAAAACAATGGAACCCAAGAAACAGGGAGGCGGAAGACTCAAGGACCCCAATGCAGGATGCGACCCAGCCATACCCAAGCAGGGGCCAAGCCCGAGACCAGACCCACCGCACCTGCAGACGGGGGCGGGTTCGGCATGGCCGCATGCCCACCTCCCCGACCCGCAAGGGCGCAGGAGGGGAGGAGAGGAGCGGTCGCACGGGCACCAGCGGGCCCAGCTGCTACCCGGGGCATGACCAGGCGCCAGCAGGGAGGTAAGGCCACAGGCCAGGAAAATCCATACAGTGAAGCCCAGAACACCGGCCAGACCAGGGGGTCAGGAAGAAACAAGGCACCCCGAGCATGGGCCAAGCCAACACCCCCGAAATTATGCAAGGCGCGCCCAGCACCAGGAGGCCCAGGCAGGCAACCAGACACGCACGCACCAGGCCCGACCTCACAAGAACCTGCACGAACCAACAGGGTGGACAGGCATGAGGCGGAACAAGCCGGGCAACAGGCAACCAAGGCGGATATCCAACCAGGCACCAACCAGGCCCAACCAGGGAGATCAGAACCACACAGGGCAGGAAGGCTGGACGCTCAGAGGCCAGAGGAACTAACCAGGCCGAACCCTGCCCAAAAATGAAAAGCCCACAGGAGCAGACGCGTGCACAGGGGTACGGGCGGGAGCCCACAACACCCGCCAGCCCCGGCACACCCCCAGCAGCGGATAACAGGGAGCCAAGGCCACAGGCCAGCACAGCAGCAGAGCACAGCACAGTAAAGAAAGAAACCCACTATGCGATACTTACCAGGGGGACAGGCCAACACCACCATACAGAGACAGTCCCCCAAACCCCCCGCCCAGACGCCATCCAGCAACAAGCGCTGAGCAAGTGGAAAGCCAGGAGGCCCGCGAACCCACAACCTGTGGAGGAAACCCCCTCTGCAGCACCGGAAAACAGGGCAGAGACACAGCGTAGAAAATCATGCAAAGCCCCAACCCAGCACGCAGGGACAGGGAGCACCACAAGCCAGCACAGAAAGGCCCCAACAGGAATCAACCAGCAGATGGAGAGACCCGAGGACCCCGGGACCCAGAGCACTAACAACAGCCCAAATAACCCATGAGGAAATAATGAGAGTGCCAGCAGCAAACAAGGTGAGAAAACCATTGAAGCGGCCGAGCAGGACCACAGCCACGACCACCGAAGCAGCCAGACCGCTCACATCCAGACCCAGCCAGGCAAAGCACAAACCACAATTCCAGAGGAACCTGTGATTGCGAGGCAACTCAGTGAGAAGAAAAGCGGAACCGCTATGCGGTAGTCACCACAGAGGCAGGAAGAGAGCACCAAAAGCGCCCTGCCCCCAAGAGCCAGCCCAGGCGCCCTCCAGGACACCAGCCCCCAGCGGGGAAGAGGACTGCAACAACCGGCCTGACACCGGGCCCCCATCAAGGCCCACAACATCACAAACAGCAGGTGTGTCAGGGAGGAAAGAAGCCAGCAGTACTCCAAAAAGCTAGGCAGGGAGACCAGGAGCACTGCTCAGCGAAGCCCCTGGACCCCCCAAACAGCCTCATCTGCGCGTCTTCCAGTCCAGCCAAGCCTTAGGAAGACGCGCACTGTAACCCGGAAGAAGTCCTGAGGAACGGCGCCCCAGCCGCAAAGGGCCTGGGCCTGGGCGCCCATCAACGCGACTCCCAGCAAGCCCGGCAGGCCAGGAGACCCGGAACAGGATGTTGAGGAAAGCCTAGCAGCCTGACGAGACATCCATGGAATGAAGCACACAGGTAACTCAGCAAACACGTCCCATTCTGTCGGTAGACAGAAAAAAAGAACAGGCTGCATGTTGGGCTAGTGCCTCTTATGTACTCCCAGCGGGAGGGAGTGTGTTAGGTATCCCAGCATGCTCCTGTTCTTTTTTTCTCTCGCGGAAATAGTGATCTCCACTACGTTTAGGAATGGGACGAGGACAGGAGGGACCTGGGGGTAATATACAATTATACATACTTCATGAAGTGTATGTAGTTTTTGTGAAAGTTCACAAGAAAAACTTTTCGCACATCCCTGCTATATTTTTTACTTTATTGGTATTTGCAATTATTTGCAAGGGTATTCCTATAACTTTATAATATCTAAAGTGTTCCAGAATACTCCAAACTACAAATTAAAATAAGGACTTGGGCAGATATTACATATGAGTAAATCAGGGGCAGGTGTGCATTTGCACAACTGACCCCTCATAACATTTCTCCGATGGAAAACATTATTTTCCCTGTAACCCCCCCCTTTATCCCCATTAAATATGGTGCGGTCCTGGTCTAGTTCTTTTTTCCACGCTGAAACAGCACTAATTTCTTCTTTTCACATGGGTAAATTTGTGATCGTTTTCAGGGGAAAGTACTTGCGACTTATAAATACCCACACATCTTCAAGTTTGTAGGTGTTTTTTTTACTACTACTGGAAAGCCACTTCCAAACACCTCCCTCAAGAAGTGATTAAAAACCACCACTATATGCACTTTATCTGATCCAAATTTCCCAATTTCCTTTTTTGTGTGAATTGTGATGTAGAATTCCTGATGCAGGATGGTGGTTTGTGTACCTACCTACCTACCCCCTAATAAATGTATTTTCTGATAAATAGTGGGTACAGTTGCTTTCAGTCGGGTTTAGAGAGGTGTTTGTCGGATTTCACCAGGACTTTTTACATACACACAGACAGACATGCATACACACTCCCTCTTTAGCTCAGGGTTTTGAACGTCTACAAAAATGTTGGTTATTTTACAAAATATTGTGATTTCTCTCAGTATCCGTACCCATCTGCATGCCTCTCTCTTTTCACTGGCCCTTAAGCCCCTCTCATTCGCCATGCTTAATGTAGTTTAACATTAAAATGTTGGAAAATCTGAAGCTCACACCCCTCCAGTCCTATTGACCAAGCTACGCCCCTGAGGAGACCAAAGGCCTGATTACAACAGGCAAGTTAAATTCCAACCCTTGCGCAAACTCCTCTTTCACAGGGGTCTGGGTACCAAGTTGTGTGCATTTTTTTGCACCTGATATTTATTGTATGTGATAAAATCCACATATCCGACAAATTTCAGCAGGGTCAATCTGTCAGAATGTATTAGGGAAAAAAGATACGGAATGGAGCAGGACATATGTATTTTTGTGCAGTAAACACCAAAAGCTACATGTTATTCCCCATTACCAAGTAATAACTCAGAATAGACTGAATTTATCAAAGCTGATCACAGCTGATAGATACAAAACTCAGGACTTTCTGACTTTATCAGGTCCAGTAAATTATGTATTTACACTCGTAATCAGGCCATACAAGGGAAATAATAAGGTCAATCAATGAGTGAAGCCCACCAGTGCTTAATTTGTAAAAAAGATAAGTGCCAGGACTCTTGTCAGGAGGCCACTGTAGCTTGCATCACACATTACCCCTGCCATCACTGCCAATGACAGCACCAACACAACTACTAACCTTCACACTCCCACAAGTGTGATGGTTCAGATTATACCATGCCCACAAAGCTATAAGAGTAGCTTTAACGTCAGGTATTAGTCATTGTTAAAGAATTTTGAATAAATAATCACTCTTGTTATGCTCATGTCTCAATCCGACAAACAGCGCCACACTGTGGCAGACTGTCATAAGTACCAGTGTTGAGCATTAAGTGCCCGTGCCAAGCACCGGAATCCACCAGCTCAAATTTAGCACTAAAGCCAACTGTGAATATTTCCAAGGAAGAGAAGCCATCAGCAAGCACACGCGTCATACTGAGCACCAATATTCATAAATACTTACCTCACTCATCACACAATGGTCCATGATTACATATTATGGTAAAATTGATGTTTTAACAATGAGAGGATTTCATTTATTGAAATGCGTTAATGGTTCTTTGTGGAAGGCTGTACAGATGAAAACCCTTCATATACAAATCTACTAACAACATAAGAAATGTATATCATTTTCACCATATACTAGGAGCCTCAGCACCGTACAAAAACTTTAAAGTCATGTTTCTTTTTCCAGGATACGTTTTGAAAACAATTTTAGCACACAGTCAATTAGTGTGCACCGGAGAAATATTACAAAAAAAAAATATTCAAACGGTGCACTTCTTATACCCAAACTGACAGAGCACATATCAGAATATGGGACCTGTGTTCCATTTAAAGAGAGCAACTACATCTAGGATATTTCTTCATTTTTAGTTTGTTGTACATTTTTACCAACTTCTCGCTTCACGTTATAATTCTCTTATGTACTTTCGCTACACTATGCTCTAAGTGTTCAGTAACTAACTTTTCCATTCTTCAAGACCTACCATTCGGATTTTACAGAATTATCTTCAAAACCTTTTTCTATAGGAAATACTTATATGTTTTTTCCACCAATATCAATGACTTTATCTTTCTCGCCAAGACTTCCAGTCAGTATGGCAGACATTTGTTCTTGGGCACATCCAGTCCTCATAGCTCAAAACCACCTATGCTTCTGCACTACCTCAGATTAGTGTGCATCAAACTTTAAAGTTTCTACAAAACTAACACTCTACAGGATGACTGAGATTTTGCAATAGGTTTGCATTACATTGGGATGAGCAGGCGTGAACACCTGGTACTTTTTACATATTGTAAGTCACTACTGAACTCACCTTTTTGCCACTCACCTGATTTTATGCTTCATTTTTGTAAATCCAGTTCCTAGAGAATTTTTTTGCCCTTGCTACAAATTAGTTATCCGTGTTTTTAAGTCTTTACATAATATTGTCCCTAGAGTATCTGTTTGCGGACTGTAGTGAGAACCAAGTTGAAATGATTTGCTGGTGTGTTATACAATGTTTCCCAGTCATTCCCAAAAGTAGTGAGTCAAATCCACAAGAAACAGTGCCATATGTCGCCTTCAGCAACTGCAAAAAATTTCTGACACAGAGGAGAAAACATTTGATCCCAGATAAGATGAATGGATTGTCTTACTCCTTAATAGCTTTCTTGGGGCTATTCTATTCTGGCAGCTAATTTTAGAACTACGCACTTGAGTTAATTCCCGTTATCCATTAGTAAAGAAATATTCTCAGATTTCAATCAAAGTCCGAAAGAGTTTGTTAACAAAAAATAAATGAAAAGTTTGCCGATCACGGAGCCAAAAAGCAAGGGGCCTCATTTATGAAAAGTGACGCATCGCTGCGTGAAAACAGCGATGCGTCACTTTTCACTGCACCCTCCTTGCGACACCAATGATGCGTCATATTTACAGTATGACGCATCATGGCGCAAGGAGTTACAGATACGTCAGTATTTCTAACGTATCTGTATGGCGCAAAAGTGACGCATTGCTGAAGTGTGTCACAAAAGTGACGCAACTCCAGCAATGTGTCCTTTCACATGGGGCAAGCCTCATGTAAAAGGGCCTGCGTCAGTCTTACGCCTGCTGTGAGGCAGGCATAAGAATTTGACGCATTTGCGTCCTAGAAGTGGCGCAGTGAAATCTTAAAGATTTCACTGCGTCACTTCTATGACCCTTTCTTGCGACAGAACGCCCCCTTTGCATACTTTATACCTGGTGTAGGTATGATGTAGCGCAGGGGTTTAGAAAGTGACACATCTACCTAGATGCGTCACTTTGTAAATATGGTGCAACAAGGCACATTTTTTACGCTGCTGGTGCGTCGCAAAAAGTGACGCACCGGCGGCGTAAAAGTGACACGCAGCCTCATAAATGAGGCCCAAGAATTTCCCCTAGCAGGGATGAATGGTGCAAACTTCCTGAATGACGCAATGCAAAAATGAATGTACTTATTCTTGTATATTTTGAATATGATCTTGTGATTTAGTCTTAATAAAATATAAGCAGGTATCTAGGCTAAGCTCATGCGAAAAAGCAAAATGCCATTCAAATGACAATAATGATGTGACATCTGTGTGTCTTTTGCTTTCTCGCCTTAAGTGCGCAGGATGAGACTGATTTGCATATGGCTAGGTCTAAACTGGGGTGGCATGGTGAGCAGAAGAACGATGGATTTAACCAAGATCTCTTGACTGGGGGTGAATGTTTGATTGGTTATGCATTCCGTCCATCATCTGTGTTTCTTTAACAACAGTATGCAGACGTTTTGGCTGTCAAAGCTAGCCTTCATTCTCTTGCCTTAGGAACCGATGGGTGAGGACGGCTCAACATCAGGGATTGACACTTCTTGTGAGCAACGGTAGCATGAGCAATCAAACTTGGCTAAAGCAAGTTGCAGAAACAGTAATGCAATTTTGCATGTTCCACACCTTATTGCACACTGTCAAGTTGTGTATGCATATTCCAGTTCAGAATCAAGCTGAGATATTCTCTTAAATACCTGTCATTGTTAATAATATTCAGTAAGGAGCTCATCTTTTATCAGCGATGATTTGCTATTTTCCTTCTTTTACCGATGGCAATCACCTTGTTTTCTTTTTAATTTCACCTTTTTAAATTCATCTGTATTTGTTTATCCTGACGTCGTGAATATGCAATTGATAATACATGCCCAGTGGCACGGTTACCATGGACCCCAATGCAAGCTAAGAAATGGGGGCCCTCTTGTGGTCAGTCCTGCCTAGCAAGAGCAACCCTGGTCACTTCTGAAGCTACCCTGTCACTTCCACAGCCACTGCACTGTCACTGGAGGCGAGAGAAGTGATAGTAACATGACAGTGCATGGCTTTAAGAACCCTTTATAGGGCAATGCAAGAAATCAGCACTAACAATTTCTTTGGTACAAATGCTAAGAGGTAACCTCACGCAAAACATCGTCAAATCAAGCTCTTTTGCCTCTTGGGATTTTTTAAATCTTGCATTGTAAATCCAATGGGATTGTACTAATTCAAGTTGCAAGGAAGAGGAGCACTGTTGAATAGACTAGTAGTTCTATAAAACCCCAGTCACTCGTCTCCCTTACTTTCCACCTCTACAAATGAGGAAACTCTTTTTTAAAATCAAGAGGGCATAATGTAAGTATTAAACATTTGAAGTCAAAAAGTAACAACAAGGCATCCTTATATTCTTTCTGTGATTTATTTTTTATTTCTTAATTTCTTTCCACATAACAGACATCAGAGACTACAGCCAACGCGTTTCATCCCATAATCTGAGGACTTCTTCAGGGCTGTTAAAAAGCACACACAGAAATTCACTTAAGTGACACAACACTAAAGATAAGCAGGTACGATTGTAATAATGTTTACAGTTTGATAACTTTTAAGACCCTACGGAATTCAGAAGAATGCTTAAAACCTGGTTATTACCAACCACACCATACTGAATACCCTGTCTCAACATCATCGTAAAGACAGGATATGCAACAAGAAGTCCCGCTGCTTTGTCCACCTAACAGAAGCTCAGTCCAACTTGACAAAGACCTATGAGATCCATTCTGAGAATGTTAGAAGTATATTTTTTCTTTCATTACAAGGTGTACTGAAAAAATTGATAACGTGCAAATTGCCACAAAATAATGAGAGTATTTGTGGGGACAAAGCGGGAGATAAGAGTTATGGAAGGGCGAGATTTTAGATCTCTATCTTATCACTCTAGATCTAAACCCCGTTCTGGTCGACTGAACCTTTATTGCCTGTCATTGAGGAAAGAAAGTGCATCCAATACCAGGTTAACCTTGCTAATGATGGACTCGACTCAGAAAAACCACAAACTACTTCTAGCTTTTAAAGATTTATTACAGAGTCAAGGATAACTGCAAGTACAAACATCTCTAAATAAGATTCAAAAGATATATGGGCACCACTACAAACATGTGCTCTCGGAAAGCCCTCAGGCGAGCAAAGAACACAACTAGGACTAGTTCCAAAATTAAAAGAGCTGCAAGCATAGACACGAATTGTGATCTCTCCGTCATTTACAAGAGGAGGGAAGGTTTCAGGTTAGGCTGTCCCTACCCTGCTCTAGATGGTATCCCTACTTAACAGAGTCCCAACCTATCAAAAGGTGTCAGCTGTGAATGACTTTCTAAGAAGATCACCCACTCTTAGTCTCTAAGTGAAAACCTATGATCTCCAGTCATGACCCCTCTCTGCCTACCCATCCGCTCTCTGAAGGGTCCTCAGGCATCTGCTCTAACTCCACCCCGGGGTGCTGACCCTAATACAAAACACAATAACGTTTGAGACGCCCCTCGTGAAACGCCCCTCACGTGGTGTCGATTCTGGCTTTTTCCATGATGATCTTCCTCTGGGCCTCGTGCGTTAGCGTTGACCTTGCTTCTCAGACTCTTCTCCGGCCCGCCGATACCCCCTAAAACATTCCTGAACCCTCCTCCATGTCTGCACTAGTCTCTTGAACAGAACTCTATTCATCCAATTATTAATTGGACCCCCCTCACATTTGCAGACAGACATCCGTAGCTGAATCCCCATTCCCATTGACTTCTAACAGAAGTTTGCAACTTATTTCCTGACACAACTCGGCCTGTACCAGTACGTGCAAATCAGAAACCCTTTTATCACTTCAGGCCTACAACAATTCTCGCAAAGGTCAAACTAAAATAACATGTTAGCATCTTATTGTTAAATAATAAGAAAACACATCTATGGAATATAAATCTAACGAATAAACAAAATCATTGTAACATTAGTGCAATCCATGTCAATGCAAAGGTGTATACGTTTCTACCCTTCTGGCCTAGCCATAAGGCCCGTTCCCTTCTATGCCTTGCAGCATGACATTCTTCTATTAGCAGCTACATAACATGGATCATGATTAATCACGTCTAATAAGGTTATACATTTTCACACATTTCTGCATTAGTTCCACTTCTATATGAAATCTCTAGATTAACTACACATTTCGAAGTATAGGTGAATATATTTTCAGCACTCATAGCATTTCTCTTATGATTTGTGCGTACTACTTGTAACTTTGGTGTACTCATACATTTTGTTCAGTTTGCACTCTCTCAGTTCCCCCCTTTGATGACCTCTAGGGGTCATCACCAACATTTAAACTGAACTAATTGCTAATGCCCCTCGTTTCTGCGTTTCTAGAGCCCTCAGACTCCGGTACTGATTGTCTTGCATTGCAGCCAATCTCTGTAACTGCTCTCTCCTGGATCTCTCCAACCTATTCGATCTGTACCATTGATACGACCTCACCAATCCCCACAACATGATCACACAGATCACTATTATGATGATAGGTTTCAGTACATACCATACAAAACTCTTCCCTAGGTTGGCGAACCAACCTCCAACTTCCCCCATTCCATGTCCCACTTTTTCCCAAACATTTACTTTAGTTAGGTCTTCGATCTCCTTGTGAATATTAGTTATATTCATAATGACTTTCTCAAGAGGTTTTGAATTGTCTGGAATGTAAGTGCAACATTCCTGGACCTTCAAAGCCTTACAGACTCCGCCTTCTTTGGCTAGTAGAACGTCTAATGCAAGACGGTTCTGAAGCACCATGGCCCTTATCGATTGCATCTCTCCTTCTACCAGCATTAAGGATCTAGCAGTGCTGGCAGACAACCTGTCTACGACTGTTGCCAGTCGCCTAATTTTGACATCATTGAGGATCAGTCCTAAGAGAGGAAATGCAGCTCCAAATACATCTCCAACTATTTCTGCATCTCCTAGGTCTCTTCTCCCTCTTGTCGAGGCCTTGCCCTCGATGATCTCTAAGTCTTGAGCATGGTATATTTTGGGAAAGACAATCGCCAAGTAACATGATCCATACCAATTGTCAGGTAGTCTCACGTAAGCATTTCTTCCACATACAAAATATACATTTGGAATCACTTGCATTCCTTTCAAGAAATCCTTTGTGTAATATTCTAATCTGAAAGCATGTTCACAACTGACTTCCCCTACAAATACATTTTCGTAGTACGTTTTGCTTCTGTGAAGACATAACTTCCCTCTCTGCGTTTTATCCAAAGCTATTGGACCACTACTACCCTTTCTCTTATGTGCCTTCTCTTCCTCGGTCCAATCTGTTTGCCATTGTCCTGATTTTTTCAAAATCTTATGCCTTCTATATCGATCATCCACCTGCCCTATAAACTTCTTTTCGACTTCTGACACTTTGCATGTCAGATTATTTCTGCGGGCATGTGAAGTATCTAAGGTATCCCAAGGGATGAAGAACTTGGCCAATCTGTCTTCACTCTTCCAGTAGTCCCACTTATTCATCTGCTTATAATGTGGGACTTCTGGTAACACGGAATCATAGTTAGAGAAATAATACTCAAAACTATCTCTTCCGTAAAATATGCTAAGCAATAAGCTACATGTAATGCCATATGTCAACGGGAGGTGATGATATCTAATGCCTTCATCTACAGACGCCGGCAGTTGCATGCAGACGTAGCAATCCTTGACCTCCATGGCATCCACGTATTCATACAAAAGTTTGGCATAAGCATTTGACCTATAGTCGCCTTGGGACTCATCCATGTGTAACCTACGGGCTTCTGCTGCTAATAACGCTTTCTCCTGCATGTTTTCCCCTTTCTTACCAGCAACAGTGGGTTTTGGTGTCACTACAGACTTCTCATCTGTTACCCTTGCCTCACTCTCATGTCCCATTACATATGATACAGTAACTACTAAAGCTATTAGAAGTATCTCTCCTACTATTAGTGTGCCTATTATACATCTGGCTCTACGATTCGGGCTACCGACCTCCATTTCTTCAGACAGTATGGTTCTTTCCTTCTATTTCAACTCAAACTTTCTTTTCTTCTTCTCCTTTACAGTCTCTTTTGATCCTTCAGTCTTTAGAACCACACAATTGGAAGCTAGCAATCTCCTTTTGCAAAGTCTTTTAGAGCTTTAACACAGACAACCCTAGCCCTTCTCCGTCAGCTTATAGGAAGGTCCCTAAGATTCTCTGCTTCCTAGGCGCTAGGTAATCTTCTTTTTTTTTTTTTCTCTTGCTTATTTACAAAGTCTTTAAGCATCTACAATGAGGCTTGGGCCTGCGGCTTGGATAGCATAGTTCAATATTTCCAAACGAAGAATGTGCTCTTCATGGCTTGTTATCTTTGTTCCAAAGTCGGGGAATTGCAATTCGGTGAAAAACATGTGCTTTAACTTGCTTAGGCGGGGAGGGTTGGGGAGTGTGAACGTTAGTGACCCTTCTGCTTCGACTCCGGGCACTAACAGCTGTACTTCCACTGTGAGGATGGGTTCAGAGCTGGTCACCAGCACCGCTCGTATCCTCCCTGTCACTCGTTCCCAAGACATTTGTCACCAGATATGACCACTCAGGAGTGGCGTATCTTCTGTTAGGCCCACGTACTCTCCTTGACCTTCTTAGATCCGGTGCTTCAGAGCCCTGAGCACCTTCATCCGGGTCTGAGTCTTCAGATATTGGAGCAAGGGTTCTCTCTGGAGTTGACCTCAGGCTAGAACTCCTTCTTTGCGGCCAACTGGCTTCTCCACGCCTTACCCTTCTGCTCCTTGTCCTTCTGGTTTGCTCGCGCTCTCTTTCAGCCTGGTCGGTGTCTGATTCGTACTCCCAGCTGCTTCCTCCTTCTGTAGCGTCGTCCGTTTCGCTGTTGTACTGACCGTCCTCAGCTTGGTCAGACACGTTCCCTGCTTCTTCTTGCACCTCTACAGCTTGGCTGGCCCCCTCTATGGCTTCTCGGTCCGCAGCTGGACTTACATCCGAGAGAGGAGCTGTTTCTTCCAGAGGTGCTGGAACTCTCCGCGTATGAGACGCGTGGATCCAGTTGGGCAGGCCTCCCACCTTCACAGCAGTGTTCGTGATCAGGATGATCTGGTAGGGCCCACGCCAACGAACATCTAGGCAGCTTCTTCTTACGTGCTTTTTCACAAGCACCCAATCTCCAGGACACAGATCATGGCACTGGTCCTGGCACGACGGAACCTCGGCAGCCTGCACCTGAAGGGACACAGAATGAATGGCGTCAGACAGCCCCTTACAATAGTCCAGGATCATATAATCTGTGATGTTTAACAGTGCAGCAGTTGGTACTGATGGCAATCTCATTGCCCTCCCCATTAACACCTCGTGTGGTGATAGTCCCGTTCTTCTGTCTGGGGTACTACGGATACTCATAAGGACCAATGGCAGAGCATCAGGCCAACTCAGGGACGTTGATGAACACATTTTGGCAATTCGGGATTTGATGGTGCTGTTTATCTGCTCCACAATTCCTGAAGCTTCTGGTCGATAACTACAATGCAATTTCTGATCTATGTTCAGGGCCGCACAAATCATCTTCACAAGCTCGCTGTTGAAATGTGTTCCCCTATCTGATTCCAAAGAGGCCGGTACCCCGAAGCGCGGAATGAGTTCCCTAAGCAATAATTTGGCTACTGTGAGGGTGTCACACCTGCGTGTAGGGTATGCCTCGACCCATCTGGAAAATATGCAAACAACCACCAGGACATAACGAAGGCGGTTGCACCTTGGCATTTCAATAAAGTCGATTTGCATCCTATTGAACGGACCTCCAGACCTCCCTATGTGGCTCAATGCAACTGGCGTCCTTTTTCCTATGTTCAACTGCTGACAGGTCACACAACGCTGGCACACTGCTTCTGCTGCTACTCTGAACTTAGGGTTGTACCAGGTTTGTCTGAATACTCTCAGCATAGCATCTCTCCCTAGATGTACTGGACCGTGTATCTGTCTGGCCATTGGGCTCACCATCTCATTGGGCAACACTGCTCTTCCATCTGCTGAGACCCAGAAATGCGCCTCACCTATCACACATCCTGCAGTTTCCCAGGTTTGCTTTTCAAAATCGGGTGCCTTTTCTTGCATACATTTTAACTCGTCCCAAGTGTCTACAGTTTCCAATATCATGGCTAATTCAGTTCTTACATTTATTCCGCCCACTTCCACCTCCGTGAAAGAGTACCCTTGTTCTGCACAATATCTCGCGACTTCGTCGGCATATCTATTGCCTTGTGACACGAAGTCCATGTTCCTAGTGTGGGCAGTACATTTTACAACTGCAATACCTGCTGGACATTGCAAAGCTTCTAACAGCAAACGCACAAACTCTCCATTTCGAATGGGTGAACCTGAAGAAGTCATGTAACCTCTTTGAGACCATAATTGCCCGTAATCATGAACTACCCCGTAACCATATTGGCTGTCGGTGTATATGGTGACTCGAATTTGCTTGCTTGCCAGGCAGGCACGCGTCAATGCAATAATTTCAGCTACCTGAGCGGAGTGTACTCCTTCCAGGCATCCAGCTTCCACAACTCCAGTAATTGTACAAACAGCATAAGCTGCTCTCAACTGCCCAACTTCGTCTCTTACACATGAGCCATCGACAAAGAAAACTTCATCGGGGTCAGTCAGTGGCTCATCCACGATGTCGGGTCTCGGTTTGGTGCATAGTTCAGTCACATCAAGGCAATCATGGTCTGTACATACATCATCATCAATGTCACCTGGGAGTGGCATCAAGGTGGCAGGGTTCAAAACAGAGCATCTCTTGAGGGTCACGTTCTCTGCAGCAAGAATGACTTGCTCATAGCGCGTGAGCCTGCTATTGGTCAGATGCTGTGTTTTGGTCCTGGTCATTAACAGTTCAACAGAATGCGGCACATACACCTCTAACTGGTGCCCCATAACGATGTTTTCGCAACTTTCGATACTGACACCTGTTGCAGCAACGGATTTGAGACATCCGGGCAACGCTGCGGCTACTGGGTCTAAGGTAGCCGAGAAGTAGGCAACTGGTCTACGGGCATTCCCATGGATTTGGACCAGGACAGACAAAGCACAACCCTCTCTTTCACAACAATAAAGCAAGAATATTTTATCGTAATCAGGCATTCCCAGAGCAGGAGCACGACACAGGTCCTCTCTCAGCTGCAGGAACGCCATCAAACAGTCCTTGTCCCATGGTACCGGATCACTCACCTCCTTGTGCGTCAGTTTTTGCAAGGGTTTTGCTTTCAGTGAAAAGTTCGCTATCCACTGTCGGCAATACCCCACCATCCCTAGGAACATCCTGACCTCTCTCTGTGTTTTGGGCGCATTCATCTTCATGATCGCCTGTATTCTGTCTGGGGACACCTTCCGTTTCCCCTTCTCTATTCTGTGCCCCAAGTACTGCACTTCTGTCAGGCAGTACTGCAATTTTCCCGGGGACACCTTGTGCCCATTTGCAGCTAAGTGATTTAGCAAAGCAATGGAGTCCTCCCTGCAAGCCTCTTCAGTTTCTGACGCCACCAGAAGGTCGTCTATGTACTGGACCAGAACTGACTTCTGGGGCAGCACTAGACTTTCAAGATTTTTCTTCAACAGCTGGTTAAAGATCGATGGGCTCTCTGTATACCCCTGGGGGATACGACACCATGTTAGTACGCGACCTTCCAGCTTAAATGCGAAAAGAAAATGGCTCTCCTCATCCAGAGGGATCGAAAAGAAAGCCTGGCAAAGATCTATCACAGTGAACCATTCGCTTGGAACGGTATCTGAAACAATATCACTGATGGATTCAGTACCACTGGACAACATGAGACAACTATGTTATTAATCTTTCGAAGATCCTGCACTATCCTGAATTTCCCATTTGGTTTCTGCAAACCCATAATCGGGGAGTTACACGGACTACCCACGATTTCTTTCAGTATTCCCTGCTTAATCATGGACTCGATCACGGGCTTTATACCTGCAATCGTTTCTGGAGTCAATTTATATTGAGGTGTTCTCGGAAACTCAGCATGCGGTTTTACTATGATTTTCACCGGGTCTACTCCTTTAACCAGTCCAATCTCTTCCCCAGTGAAGTCCCACACTTCTGGTGCCACGGTCTCCCTTAGATCCCATGGGAGCTCATCCACTGTCAAAGTGGGATACAGCTCCACACATATTCTTGAGTTTGCGACTTTGAAGTCAGCGTCATCATCATTAGTTAATACCTCCACTCCCTGCGGGGTGCAGTATATTGTACAATTTAATTTACACAAAAGGCCTCTTCCCAATAAACATACAGGACTAGAATCGCAAACCACAAACTGATGCTCATCGCTGTATTTCCCTATTTTCACCTGTACTGGTTCTGTCAATGGGCTTGTTATTCTCCTGTTCGCGACCCCCACCACTTGGATTGTCTCTCCAGACATAGGCAGGCCTGGAACTGCGGCTGATCTTATCGTGGATCGGGTGGCTCCTGTGTCTACTAAGAATGTCGTGGGGCACCCTGCCACTTCGGCCTCAACGTAGGGTCCCCTTTGGTCCACATCTAAGGCTGCCCCGAGGGTACAGTCTTCTCTCTCTACTCTCTGTCCTGTTAAGGGATCAACGTAATAGCACTCCTCTCCTCCTACGAAAAGAGGCATCTGTCTATAGGTCTTTCCCGTTGTCCCTATTCTGGGTGGTTGTGGGAACTGGGCTCGCGGAGCTGGGGTCCCCCCTTTGACCATCTTTCCTTGGTACGGCGTTACCCCTCTTCCTGGAGTGCTTTGAACCTCTTCCTCCTCTACTTCTTGTTCTCCAATTTCAACGTTGTAGGGACACTCGCGTTTCCAATGCCCCACCTCGTTACACTGGTGGCACCGGGTCGTCTTTTTCAATGCCGCAATGTCTAGCCTAGGTCTAAAGGTGGAGTTCTCCTCATTGCCCTTGTTCTGACTATTCTGTTTCTTACCCCCAGTCCCTGTTCCCTGTTGCTGTTGCTGTTGTCCACCCTTACCAGCTGACTGCATCTGCACCACCATCAGTTTTTCTTTTAGCTTCTTTGCCTTTGAGTCTATCTCATCACAGCAGTACCTAGCATATCTCAGAATTTCATCCAAAGGTTTATTTTGCCAACAAATCAAGTGTTGCTGAATCATTAAACTAATATCCGGTCTCAAACCCAAGACAAACTTAGACACAAACTGCCCTATGTCTTTCGGGTCCATTACATCCAACCCGCTATATTGTTTAAACGCCTTCAGCAGTCTCTCATAATATTCATGAACTGTCTCTTTGGGTTCCTGCCTAGTTCGATCTATTTTGACCCAATCTATGTCCTGCATTGGCACTTTTTCTTTCAGCCAAGTCATCACTCTCTCGTATTTTACCATTACTGTCTCGGACGGTCCATTGGTCCGTGCATCTCTCTCTGGTTCTGCTGTGGGCCACTCAGCACTAACCTTACATGCTGTCCACAAGTCTCCTGGTACCACAATGTCAAACAGTGTGTTCAGATCTATCCATAGTACTTTGGAGATTTTTACGAACCTCTCCACCTGTTTGTACCATTCAACTGGATTCTCCCTCAATTTAGGGAAGGAGTTGGTAAAGGCTGCTAAGTCCCCCCTACTCCATGGCACATGTACATAGTTCCCATTTGCAACCTCACGCAAAGGGTATGCCTCTATTCTCTGCAGTCCTCCCTCTGGGGTCATCCCAAGCATGCTTCTCCTAACGGTCCCTTTCTTGGACCACCTTTCTTCCCATTTATCCAGCGCTCTCCATGTCCTTATTCCCGTGATCAGTTCCCTTATGTGTGTTTTTAATCCTATTGTTCTTCTCTCATCTAGGTCCAGATCTGAATAATGTAGCCTATGGTTACCCTGTAATGCTTTGGTCCTCGACAGGTCTACCATATACTTTCCTGCCAATTCGACTAATTTCTCATGTGCCGCTCTCGCCTTCCGAGTGATGTCCTTTGCCATGAACAGTATCTCATCCTGCTCATACATGTCCATTCTCTCCAAGGGCAAGGTACCATCTACTATGTCATCTAGGTCTGATTTTAAGCTGGCAACATCAAGTCTCTTGGCTTTTATCTCGGCTCTCAATATGTCCTTCTTAGGGTGCTCATCGGTCTCTCTTCCGTCCCAGCTCTGAGTCCTACGCTTAGGCTCGGGGGAGTTAAGGAGAGTCCTCCCCCGTTCCCATCTTTCTAAGTCCCATTTCTCGGCCATCCTGCCTTGGAAGGTGATGAAACACGGGCCTGTTTCCCCCAATCCCAGTCTGTCCATTCTCTCTGGCCTGCCTTGCTCCATGGCCGGATTCTCTGCCGTTCTCCACCCTGTCGCTTTTCTCCCGTTGCCTAGTGTCACTCAGTATCTGGTAAGACCCTTCTCGGCTCCCCATCTCCCCAGGACTGCGTTCATGTCCGTAGTCACAGGGGTTATGGCGAGGCCTCTCACAACTCTCGTTCTGTCCACTATTGCCAGACGCATAGTGGGTGCACTTAAAACTGTTCCTGTACTCCTGCGTTCTCCTATCCCCTTCGCTGTGACTTGGGCGGGACACCCCCCACACTCAGGGCTCCTGTTTTCCAGGTCTGGTCTACCTCCACTCCTGGTATGATGAGTGTCTCCGCTACCGTCCTGACCCTTCCCGTCCCACTCCGGACTGCTTTCGTCAGCCCCACAGTGAGTCCGGGTCCTGCTATCCTGGCTTTCCCTTCCAGCTTCCGCTGCTATGATGCTCTTGTGAATCTCTACTGCCTCATCCCATTTCTTCATGTACTCGCTTAGCTCCTGAAAGGATTTCGGCTCTGATCCCCTCAGATCCTTTGGCCATCTAGGGCCCCCCGGATCTCCTGTTGGATCTACTGCTGTATGTACTGGGGTGCTCCAATCTCTCGGTCTTGTCAACTGACTTGGGGAATTGATTGTATCATTCCTCCTTGTCATTTCTGCTCTCTCCCTGTCCAGTCGTACCTGTTCCTCCCCTCTGGCTCTCCCTGGGTCATAAATCGATACTATAGGACCTATAGTAACAGGTACTTGCAGGGCATCTGGCAGTGCGTAGGAAGTGGCACACTCCGTTTCTGGCACCCTTTGTACCACAAACCTTCCGACTACCTTCTACACCGGACTAGGTTGAGACAACTCTTTACTTGCCGTGGGATCCCAATCTGTAGTGGGAAGCGGTCCATACTCCCCTATGCCAGGCCCCCCTTCTCTGCATGGCTCGACATTTCCTGTCTCTTTATTGTACGGGGGTGGCCTATCTGTTAGTAACCTATTTATCAGGCTGTCTTCTGTCTCGCTCTCATCATCCTCTTCGAATGGGCTCTTGTTTCCTGCCACCTCTAATACTGGGTACAGTTTGTTTACTTCAAGGTTATGCACTCTCCATCTTTTAGCATCCGCATCCCATTTGGCATCCTGCACTGCTCTTACCGATTGTTTCACCCTTTCTTGTCGTCTATTCAGGTTCCTCTCGTGCGCTGCCCTAATCCATGCATTGAGAGCTTCAAACTGGGTCGGTCTAGGCATAGGTCTCATTGAGGTCATGACTGCTTTTAATCGGTGTAGCACCTCTAATCTGAACGTCCCGTACTTTGGAAACGTCAGTTCCTCATTTCCTTCTGTAATCTTACTCCACTCTGAAATCCACAATATAGTGTGTAACCCAACATTTGTCGCCATATAATAAGCTGGCGTACCCTCCGGCGGGGCTTCTTCCCCATCATAAGATCTCCGCCTCTCTCTTTTAAACGCTGCTCTTAACCATTTAAAACATTTCATGATTAAACGTACAATTTCCAGCCTCGCTATTCTGTTTACTTCCTGATGACAATCCACCAATCCTAGCGCGGTTTTGCTAGCTGGCCTATCACAGCGCGGTCTTGCTCCGGCCGGCCAATCCCAGCGCGGCACTTTCTGACGTCACTCGTCTCCGCTTCGCAGCAGCACCCCTCCTTTCTCAGCTCGTCTCCCGGTCACACATGCGTCCCATTCATACACCGAAAAATGACTACTTCCGACCAAGCCGTCACTTCTCTTGACTGTACGTCCACAGTCTATCTGTAATTGTCACCACAACTGACGAAATGTCTTCCGTCTCTCTGATAGGTTGCTTTCACACAGTAACTTCCGACCAGCGTCCGTTACTCACGCACTCACTCTTACGTTCCCCCTATCTCGGTCCTGCGGGCGATCAATGGTACCTCATGACCCCCTTCACACTGGTTGACAATTACTCTGGATGTCCGATACACCCGATACACCCGATACACTCCTTGAACTTAAGATTTGCACCGGTTGCGCGCGCTCACAACCTGTTCCGCAGTCACTCTACAGGCATTCAACTCCGCCAGACATTACAACATAGATACAACACAAAAACACCGCAATCTAACACGCATGACCCTTTATACTCACTCTCGACCGATACTGCTGCTTTTCTGTCTCACGTCATCCGGACCTTCTTCGGCGGGCGGTTCTTCCGGTCATCGATCTCTAGTGGCCTTGGGGTAATCTAACCTGGCCTAGGTCACCTTCCTCAAGAAGGCAACCATCCTCTGCTACCAACTGGAGGGGCGAGATTTTAGAACTCTATCTTATCACTCTAGATCTAAACCCCGTTCTGGTCGACTGAACCTTTATTGCCTGTCATTGAGGAAAGAAAGTGCATCCAATACCAGGTTAACCTTGCTAATGATGGACTCGACTCAGAAAAACCACAAACTACTTCTAGCTTTTAAAGATTTATTACAGAGTCAAGGATAACTGCAAGTACAAACATCTCAAAATGAGATTCAAAAGATATATGGGCACCACTACAAACATGTGCTCTCGGAAAGCCCTCAGGCGAGCAAAGAACACAACTAGGACTAGTTCCAAAATTAAAAGAGCTGCAAGCATAGACACGAATAGTGATCTCTCCGTCATTTACAAGAGGAGGGAAGGTTTCAGGTTAGGCTGTCCCTACCCTGCTCTAGATGGTATCCCTACTTAACAGAGTCCCAACCTATCAAAAGGTGTCAGCTGTGAATGACTTTCTAAGAAGATCACCCACTCTTAGTCTCTAAGTGAAAACCTATGATCTCCAGTCATGACCCCTCTCTGCCTACCCATCCGCTCTCTGAAGGGTCCTCAGGCATCTGCTCTAACTCCACCCCGGGGTGCTGACCCTAATACAAAACACAATAACGTTTGAGACGCCCCTCGTGAAACGCCCCTCACGTGGTGTCGATTCTGGCTTTTTCCATGATGATCTTCCTCTGGGCCTCGTGCGTTAGCGTTGACCTTGCTTCTCAGACTCTTCTCCGGCCCGCCGATACCCCCTAAAACATTCCTGAACCCTCCTCCATGTCTGCACTAGTCTCTTGAACAGAACTCTATTCATCCAATTATTAATTGGATCCCCCTCACATTTGCAGACAGACATCCGTAGCTGAATCCCCATTCCCATAGACTTCTAACAGAAGTTTGCAACTTATTTCCTGACACAACTCGGCCTGTACCAGTACGTGCAAATCAGAAACCCTTTTATCACTTCAGGCCTACAACAATTCTCGCAAAGGTCAAACTAAAATAACATGTTAGCATCTTATTCAAGTTCAAGTTCAATCTTTATTATGTTTTGGAACTCCTTGGAGGTCCACATAAGAAAAAGTACAACACAAAAGTATCATTGAAAATGAAAGTAGACAAATCATAGCCATTGTTAGAACACAAAGTGACACATTAATAGGCATGCCGGTATTCAAAGCATTTCTAAAAAACATTTAAAAAAGTTATATATATGAGAGCAAAATCTCTCATTAGGGGGATTATGTAAAGCATTCAAAAAAGAGTTCACATCTACAATACCCATTTGCAGACATATTTGTCTTAACCATTTGCTCTTATTGTTAAATAATAAGAAAACACATCTATGGAATATAAATCTAACGAATAAACAAAATCATTGTAACATTAGTGCAATCCATGTCAATGCAAAGGTGTATACGTTTCTACCCTTCTGGCCTAGCCATAAAGCCCGTTCCCTTCTATGCCTTGCAGCATGACATTCTTCTATTAGCAGCTACATAACATGGATCATGATTAATCACGTCTAATAAGGTTATACATTTTCACACATTTCTGCATTAGTTCCACTTCTATATGAAATCTCTAGATTAACTACACATTTCGAAGTATAGGTGAATATATTTTCAGCACTCATAGCATTTCTCTTATGATTTGTGCGTACTACTTGTAACTTTGGTGTACTCATACATTTTGCAAGTTGTCATTTGTGAGACATTGTGCACCATTCCTCTGAAATCAATTGTTAACATGATCTTTGTGTAGTTGTAAAAGATGCTAGCCAATGAAATATAGGTGCTATGCTACTTCTAAGGAGAAATGGGAAGGACGAGATGGTAGTATATTTACTTCACAAATTTTGAGGGCAGCCAAACCCTCATTATCTGTCATTGATCTGGAGGCATAAGCTTGCTGATGGACATGCAAGAATTTCAGAAGAAGGTCCAGGTGAAATTTTAATTGTGCTGGAGTAATCAGTAATCTCAGTAATTCCGTATTACTCTTGTGATGCGTAATTAACAAAATTGTGTGATTACACCAGCTTAAGTAATTAAAGAGTAATTTGAGGCAAAAATCCTACTGCAAGTTCACAGCAATAATGAACTAATAGAGAGCGAGTGGCTGCCGGCTACTGCTGTTTGTGTCCTGTAGCCTTCAATGCTACTTTCTTAACACAAAAGACATCATCTGGACCATTTTGGATGCAAGAGTGCATTTCTTCACTAAGAAAATAGTGTTAAATGCTGGATTACGCTTCTCACATAATTAAGCAAATTTACGAGAAATTTCATTATAAGCTGGAGTACATTTCTGCTGTGAAAAATATCTCCCCTGACTATTTGTCCCATCTGCCTTTGAGTTAATCTCAAGTGCTGACTGTGGACGGCGAGGGGGGTAAAGTGGTGATTTATGCATTGGCTAGTTCCATGGTAGGATCCATTTCCAAGTCAAAGTGGGAAGATGCTTTGGGGGAGATCAGATGCTGGGCACGGTGTTGCAATTCATGTGTGACGGTTGGCCTGATTCTAGGGTGATGGATGAGGACTTTGCTGCTTATTGCCACATTGCTATTGGGGTATCTGTAGTGGTTGGATCTTTGAGGGGATTGGAACTGTTGATGGTATTGAGTATGATGCTGAACCGGAATGTAGGTCTGGCACATAAGGGACACTTAGGTAAAAGAGTGAGGATGACGATTATCAGAGTGTTCTTGTGACCGCCAGGTCTTCAAAAAGTGTGTTGAACATTATGTGAGGCAGTGTATATCGTGCACAGTTAGAAATATTTCTCAAGTCTCTGTACCCAGTCCAGTCGGTTTGGTACCCATTCCGGACAAAGCTTGGACAGAGCTTGATTTGGACATCTTTAGGCCAATCAATGTGCTAAAATTTGTAAGCAGTTTTAGCATTGTGGTTGTAGACTATTTCTCACATTTACGCAGTGCCAAATTTGTAATTTGTGCAAACAACGCAAAGGTGATAGAGTGTTAGTGGACGTGTGTTTGCTAGAGAAGCAATTCACAACGAAACTGTCATGGTCAATGGGGTTTGATTTGTCTCAATAGAATTTAATTAGTTATTTGTTGCATCATTGAAAATGTAATGGGGTCGTTGAGAGGTGCAAGAGGGTTATCAACGACAACTTGTAGTTATCTATGGCTAATGGATTGGATTGTTTCCTGGAGTTGCGGAAATTGTTGTGGGCCTTTTACACATAACATAACAGATGTATTTGTAAAGCGCACATTCCCCCCAGCAACGGGGCATCTTGGCGCTGAAATAACAGATGTATATTGTTACCCAACTCAATGGTACTCATTTTATCGACCTCAAATGGATAAAAGGCTGAGTGGATCCGCCAGGGTTTGAACCTGTGACCATGAGGTCGAACACTGGCCCCTGCAGTGGATGCATTAGTCCAGTGAGCCACCAGACATCTTCACATGCTGATATATAGGCAGGGACCCTGCATCTAAAATAGTAAGGGGCAGATTTACGACTTCTGGCGAATCTCTGCTAATCAGCAGAGATGCACCAGAAGAGTTGTGACGCATCTGCCCACCCATGCACCACCAGTGATGTGCCGCATTTACAATGTAAATCGATTTTGGCCACTACAGGTGTGGCAGGGTATACTCAGACATGAGTCCCTTTCTCACTGCTCCATCAGGATTCAAGCAAGCCGGGCCGAAGAGGCTGAAATGCCAGAAACCGGTCCCCGGTAGCTTGTCTCCTTTCTGGTAAAGAATTGGCTTGGTAGTTTAGTCTGCCCTGTTCCCATGATGCACTGGGCCAGGGACAGACTGATTTGCATATAGCCAGGTTCTGAGCTGGGATGGGGCAGTGAGATAAATAACGGTGATGGATCAAGCCCTGATCTTTGGACTGGGTAAGAGTGGTCTGCCCAATTCAGACACTCTGTTCATCACCACCCCCTTTTGTAAATCGATTTTGGCCACTATAGGTGTGGCAGGGTATACTCAGACATGAGTCCCTTTCTCACTGCTCCATCAGGATTCAAGCAAGCCGGGCCGAAGAGGCTGAAATGCCAGAAACCGGTCCCCGGTAGCTTGTCTCCTTTCTGGTAAAGAATTGGCTTGGTAGTTTAGTCTGCCCTGTTCCCATGATGCACTGGGCCAGGGACAGACTGATTTGCATATAGCCAGGTTCTGAGCTGGGATGGGGCAGTGAGATAAATAACGGTGATGGATCAAGCCCTGATCTTTGGACTGGGTAAGAGTGGTCTGCCCAATTCAGACACTCTGTTCATCACCACCCCCTTTTGTAAATCGATTTTGGCCACTATAGGTGTGGCAGGGTATACTCAGACATGAGTCCCTTTCTCACTGCTCCATCAGGATTCAAGCAAGCCGGGCCGAAGAGGCTGAAATGCCAGAAACCGGTCCCCGGTAGCTTGTCTCCTTTCTGGTAAAGAATTGGCTTGGTAGTTTAGTCTGCCCTGTTCCCATGATGCACTGGGCCAGGGACAGACTGATTTGCATATAGCCAGGTTCTGAGCTGGGATGGGGCAGTGAGATAAATAACGGTGATGGATCAAGCCCTGATCTTTGGACTGGGTAAGAGTGGTCTGCCCAATTCAGACACTCTGTTCATCACCACCCCCTTTTGTAAATCGATTTTGGCCACTATAGGTGTGGCAGGGTATACTCAGACATGAGTCCCTTTCTCACTGCTCCATCAGGATTCAAGCAAGCCGGGCCGAAGAGGCTGAAATGCCAGAAACCGGTCCCCGGTAGCTTGTCTCCTTTCTGGTAAAGAATTGGCTTGGTAGTTTAGTCTGCCCTGTTCCCATGATGCACTGGGCCAGGGACAGACTGATTTGCATATAGCCAGGTTCTGAGCTGGGATGGGGCAGTGAGATAAATAACGGTGATGGATCAAGCCCTGATCTTTGGACTGGGTAAGAGTGGTCTGCCCAATTCAGACACTCTGTTCATCACCACCCCCTTTTGTAAATCTATTTTGGCCTCTATAGGTGTGGCAGGGTATACTCAGACATGAGTCCCTTTCTCACTGCTCCATCAGGATTTAAGCAAGCCGGGCCGAAGAGGCTGAAATGCCAGAAACCGGTCCCCGGTAGCTTGTCTCCTTTCTGGTAAAGAATTGGCTTGGTAGTTTAGTCTGCCCTGTTCCCATGATGCACTGGGCCAGGGACAGACTGATTTGCATATAGCCAGGTTCTGAGCTGGGATGGGGCAGTGAGATAAATAACGGTGATGGATCAAGCCCTGATCTTTGGACTGGGTAAGAGTGGTCTGCCCAATTCAGACACTCTGTTCATCACCACCCCCTTTTGTAAATCGCATTTACAATGCGGCACACCGTGGCACTCGGATGGGCAGATGCGTGAAGCTTCCGCGGCGGAAATGCTGCGCATTGCTGGAGCTGCATCGCAAGTGCGACGTAGCTCCATCAAGGCTCGGGGTGCCCTATCTCTAACATGCTGCATCAATCCTTATGCCTGCTTCAAGCAGGCGCAGGGTTTTGACGCAGCATGGCCCTAAAAGTGACTGAGTGAAATCTTGTAGATTTCACTCAGCCACTTTTAGGAGGCGTTCCTGCGTCGGAACGCCCCACCATGCGCCAGAACGCCTACATGTGGCGCAGGGCTTTACAACGTGATGCATCTCCCAGATGCGTCATGTTGTAAATACCCCGCAGCATGGCACTGGCTTTGCGCCGCCGCATGCGTCACAAAAGTGACGCAACGGCAGCGTAAAAGTGGCGCGAGAGGCTTGAAAATCTGCCCCTCAGACTCTGGGTGGGAAAATCTTCTATTTCTGCCGGAAAAGTTGGCGATCTCCCAAAAAGGACATGTACCCAGTTTAGTATGCTAAGCATCAAAAGCACAAATTGCAGGTCAAGCTGGGTGATTTTGAAAGAACGAGATTGCTAGGATTGGTACCCAAAGGGGTCTCAACGTTTTTGGAGTCCAAAAGAGTCAACTTTGTTGAGGAGTGTGTGGTCATGCTGGATGATGGACAATGGTGGAACGCGGTATGGTTACTGGGGCTACTAGTGGAGAATGCGTCTACCGTGGTTGGGAAAAGAGAATCGAACGCTCTTCCAGGTCACCGCGGAACCACTCTTTGAGGTCTTTTTGGATCTTTATACTCAAACCGATGACATATCAAAAGAATTATTGCTATACTCAGATATCCCAGACTTTATCAATACTATCAGCTCTTCAGCAATGTATTTCTTGTCTGATGAATATTCATCTAATGAGCTCCAATGAGTGCAAAACTTGCTAGAAGTTGCTTTTGTTCAATACCAGGTGGGACTGAGTGGTGTTTTACTCATCCAAATGCTGGCATATGTTACCTGGACTGTTCGTTTTGTGACTCGAACACTTCTACTCCTAAGCTGCCATTCCAGTCAGAGCCCCTCTCTTTGTTTTAAATACATTACACTTTTCTAAGCTTCCAAACTGTTTGGTTTCAGTGAGTAACTTGCTCCTGTGAGCTTGAATGGCAGGAGCTTAACCAGGGAGACATTTGAATAGGGATGAGGTGTGGCCCAGTGACTAGAGCTGCTCACTTTGGAACATGAGTATCAGGTGTCGCCTTGTTTCTATACAAATCACTTAATCTTCCTGTGCCCAAAAAAAGAATACATGCGTAACATAGGCTGGTTTTCTTAGAAAGCTCTCTAATGCCCCTGAGCAACGTTTGCGCCCTGAGCAATGCAAAAAGGGTGTGAAATGTGCTCAGGGTTGTTTGGGCTTGATTTAGTGTTTGATTAATAATCTTTCCCTACTTAAATTGGCAGAATAACTAAAGGT
Organism: Lissotriton vulgaris; assembly: GCF_964263255.1. NCBI lineage: Eukaryota > Metazoa > Chordata > Amphibia > Caudata > Salamandridae > Lissotriton > Lissotriton vulgaris. Next base: position 131,143,452 of record NC_141699.1, on the reverse strand, counting down.
GCCGCAGTGCCCACTACACGACTGCTGAAAAAAGACACATCATTGACAGATTAGTGCAAAAATAACAGTTGAACTGATTGGTTGCTGCAAATATTTTTATACCAGTAGCTTGGTAAATATGATGGCAGAACTGCAGCGGTCCTGGTGAGAATGTGCCGAACATTGGGATAGTAGGAGTAAAGTGCCCTCTGGCCGGTAAAAAGTGCATTGCAGGTGGATGGTTGTGCATTGGTTGGGATGCTGGGCCCAGAGGTTCTTTGCTTGCTCTTTTCATAGTGCATGCATTGTTCGAATCTTCCGAGCAGCTTGCTTTCTCCAGTCAGATGCTGTCACCTGATGCAAGGGCCAGTGCTTGACTTTGTGGGACTTGATGACGGCTAGTCCTTTGATACTTTGAAGAGGCAAGACGACTGGTGTTTACTTAAGCAGTGGGGAGTGCTTTGAATTGATAACACTCATACACTGTTGATAATTCTTCCTAAATGAGCAAGAGATCCTGGCAAGAGCTAGAGGGCAGAGGATATGATGCAAGCTATAAGCCAAGATGCGAGCTAGTGGGCATGGCGCGATCCAGAGAACATGATGTTTGGTAGAAAACACGGCGTGAGCTAGAAGGCAACGTGCGAGCCAGGTGACATGATTCTAGCTAGAAGACGGGCCATGAGCTAGAGGGCATGGCTTGACCTAGAAGACAAAGTGCAAGCCAGGTGACATGATTTGAGCTAGAAGATGAGGCATGAGCTAGAGGGCATGGCATGAGCCAGAACACATAATGCAAGCTAGAAGGCAGGGTGTGAGCTAGAGGGCATGGCGCGAGCCAGGGAACATGATGTGTGCTAGAAAACACAGCTTGAGCTAGAAGACAAAGTGCAAGCCAGGTGACATGATTCTAGCTAGAAGACGGGCCATGAGCTAGATGGCATGGCGTGAGCCAGAACACATAATGCAAGCTAGAAGGCAAGGTGTGAGCTAGAGGGCATGGCGCGAGCCAGAGAAAATGTTACTAGAAAACACGGCATGAGCTAGAAGGCAAAGTAGGAGCCAGGTGACATGATTCGAGCTAGAAGACGAGGCATGGCCTAGATGGCATGGCGCGAGCCAGAACAAATGATGCAAGCTAGAAGAGAAGATGTGAGCTAGAGAACATGATGCGTGCTAGAAAACTCAGCACGAATAGAAGAAAAATTGCGAGCCAGGTGATATGATTCGAGCTAGAAGATGAGGCATAAGTCAGTTGGCATGGTGCCAGCCAGAGCACATGATGCAAGCTAGAAGACAAAGTGTGAGCTAGAGGGCATGGCGCGAGCCAGAGAACATGATACAAGCCAGGAGATGAGGAGCGAGATAGAGGGCATGGCATGAGCCAAAGGCCGTGTTGTGAGCTAGAAGACATGGCGTGAGCTAGAGGGCATGGTATGACCCTGAGGCCATGATGCGAGCGGGAAAACAAAGCACAAACTGGAGGTCATGGCATGAGCCAGAGTACATAATACCAGTTAGAAGACATGGGGTGAGGTAGAGGGTACGGTGGGAACCAAAGAACATGATGTGAGTCAGAAGGAATGGCACGAGTTACTTGACACGGTGTGAGTTAGAGGACATTATGGTTGCTTGGAGACAGAGGACAGGATGCGAAATAGAAGTTGAGGTGTGAGCTAGAGGACATGGTGCAAGCTAGCAGACATGTCGCAAATTAGATGTGGTGGCATGAGCCAGGTGACAGGAGCTATCTAGAGGACGTCATAAGCTAGATTACATGGCTTGAGCCAGGGCTGAAGCTAGAAGGCATCTCGCGAGATCGAGGACATGGCACGAGCCAGGGGATGAGGTGCTAACTAGAAGAGATGTCACCAGCTAGAGTACATGGGATGATTCATGGAAAGGGGAACTAGCTTGCGGAAATGCTGAAAGATGATAAAATCTCATTGGGTTTGCTTTGTTCGCGCTAAATTGGCAGGGTATGCCGAGACATGGGTCCCTTGCTCACTTTGCCACTGGATTCAAGCTAGCCTGACTGATGAGGGGTGTTTACCAAGAAACCGGTCCCATAATGCTTGTTTTCCATCCAGGGAAGACCTGGCTTGGCAGTTCAGGCTGGACTGTTCCCATGAGGCACAGGGTCAAGACTGATTTGCATAAGGCAGGGTCTGAACTGGGGTGGCAGAATGGGCTAAAGAACGATGATAGATTCAACCCTGATCGTGACTGGGGTTGAGTGTCTGAAAAGTTTCAGCGCTCCGTTCATCATCTCCTTGTGTTTGCAAGATGATAACATGGCATGAGTCAGACAACATGGTGCATGCAAGAAGACATGTCATGAGTTAGACGGCATGGCACAACCCAGGGAACAGGGTGCTGATTAAAGGACATGTAATGAGCGAGAGGACCCGGCACAAGCGAGACAGGGGCTAGCTAGGGCATGGACAAACCGGGGGACAGCGCACTGGCTAGAAGAAATGTTGCGTGGTGGTACATGGCATGAACGAGCCAAGGGTCATGGCGCAAGTGCGCTTCTCAGCCTAGAATCATTTGAAGCACAACTCTCAGATTATTATCATAGATCAAGTGATTGAAAGCACCGGTGAGTTCCAGGAAAGCCACATATACAGTACCTGTGGCTGCGCACCTTGCACACACACATAAAGAAACATGTGAAAACACTGCGTCATCGGGCACATTTTTGCACAAGTGCCCACTATTGACTGACAGGCGGGAAAGCGGGAACAGATTCGCAGCGCCATTTTCCTTTCCCCTGTCTGGACAACAATTCCCCTTTTGCTGTGACGCAGTGACTGGAATATGCGATATTTTTCTAACTCTTCTGGCTTGCCAACAAATGGTTAGTTTGCTGACGCAGAAGGGCCCGTTCCCTCAAGAAAGGATAGAGAGGAGGGAACCGGAGGGTCGGAGGGATTATCGCGTGCCTACGGGGTCTCCGTCGAGGGGCTGTCAGGGCCAGGATGTGATTTCATGGCTTATGCCGCCATTTCTGGTGTCCATAACATCCCCGGGGCCTATGGGCACCGGATCACTCCACCCTTCTGGGCCTCGCCCGTCATTCACACCTCAGAGTGAGAAGTCAGTGTGCGTCAAGGCTGAAACAGAGAATAGAGAGCAGCTGGCAGTCACAGTGCGCAGAGCTCAGCTCACTGAGGGAACTTCATCTACTCCACACAGACATATATTCGGGGTAGCCAAGGATATCGGCTTGTAGTGACCCCTGGCTTTGTCCTGGCTTCCCCTGGTGTCAGGGCTTATGAAAAGAGCAGCATGAACAGGAAGCAAGCACAACTTTAGAAATTCTATTTTACTTACTATAACTGACCCTCGTTGACCTCCCCAAGCCCTCGGCAACGCGCCTTGTGAAGTCACCAATGGTCAAATGGAGTTTAATGTCATTTCCACTAACCCCAAGCGCCTCGACGCCTGGTCAGGAGCAGTACGCGCTATATAAATGCTATTAGAGTTCAATTACAATTGGAGAATCGACATCCATGTTTGTCCGAGTGTTTTCACTTGGACTTGTCGGGTGTCACCTCCTGTAAACCGATTATTGACATGTGAATAGCTCCAGCCGAATGTATGCAAATCAGGTTTCATCTGTCAAAGCAAGTAGTCAAGTGAAGTCGTATCTATGTGTTTCAGAATGCAGCATTGATTAAAGAATGTGGTAATGAAACTTTTGAATCCAGATGTTTCCTTTAGTGTTACTATACTCAGTGCTTAATTTGAGCCTTCAAAATAATGCTTTTTGTATCCCCTGTTAGAATATTGAAAATAAGAAATAGGATGCTAAAGGGGTCATTAGGGCGGCCTCCCCCAATCTTTCCAAGGCCATCTTTAACAGGGGGCGTTTGCCCAGTGACCTTTTTCAGATTCCAGATTAGGTTGGTCTGTACCCAGAATAATTTACAGAAACAAATCAGCCTTCTTTAATGCTTGTCTGCCTCTGTCCTTTGTCTACGCCTGCATGAGTGTGGTCAGTGATGATAATGTGTGATGCGTGCAATGCCTAGTGTGTTCCACTGTGATCATTTGGGGAAATTCACTCCAGGATGAGCCAGAGTCATCATGCGCCTCAGAGGGTGTGCCCTAGGACTATGCCTGGGTCTGTACTTGAATGTCAACTGTAACCTTGAATACTGATGTAGACCTGATGTAAATAATCACTACCTACTGCGTGGGTACCTTCATGTTAACAGCAGCAACAAATGACTGCAGAATTTGAACTGATTAGTGGCAACAACCTACAACTACAAGGCCTACAGTAAAAGAAACAAGAAAAAACACTTCCCCTGTGCCAGCATCTATCAGGAAGCCCAGAACAGCAAATCCAAGAAGCATGAGAGAAGATGCTGTGCTCAGGAGCGGGATGTGCCTGTAACTGTCTCTGCCAAACTATATAAGCATGTATAGATACTCCATATGCCATTTGCTTCACGCTTAATATGCCTTGCAAAACACTTTAGCGCATTAAACCTATTAAATAAATCGTGGTTTTAATGATACTTATGATTTTTACATTTATCATAACATAGAGACAGAGCTATTGGTTGCATTAGGCATCAAAGAAAGACATTACAGGCCTGATTGCGATGTCAGTCAGAGTTGCCTCCGACCAACATCGCTGCGGATGCAGAACCAACGGACCTCCAGTCGGCGGCCATGACACCGCAATTAGGATGCGACCAAACTTCCATTTTACAATGGGAGCTTGTGAGGCGCTCCAAACCCGCCTGCAGCATAAGCTCCCATTGTACAATGAAAGTTTTTGCACATGGAAAAAGAGGCCATGGACCTAGTAGTGAAACTCAAGGTATTGCTTGTTACAGACTTTTGGATGGCCCGGTAATTGCGTATCAATGCTTTATTCTGATTTTAAATGTGATGTTTGGATGGTGGAGGACATAATATCTGCCATCCCGACGGCACTCCATTCATCAACTTTAGACCCAGTGGTCAGATCTGTACCTTGAAAGTAACTTCTATCATGGCGTTAACCTTGAAGGTACAAAAAATGTGGTGGATGGCCGCCACTGGTTTTGATGGCCATTCACCAAACTGTTAACTTTTTTTTTGTTTTTCAGTAACAAACTCCCAAAGCTTGTTTCGGAAAAACAAATAACCCTCAGTACCTGGGAGTTTTCTCCCATGGCAATGGGGATCATTGTTGTTTTCTATCGTTTGTCACTGCCAGGTTTTATCTGGTGGTGATGGACATGAAAAAGGACATTAAACCGTGTAATGACCATTGGGGGCTCTGTTGATGGAAAGCTGGTGATCTGCCTGACTCTAACTGAGATGTGTGGACTCAGGGTTTGGCTGAATGGGTACTCCGTTGCATTTGTGATGGAGCATGCTGCATGCCAAGCTCTAAATTAACCTCATTGTCTCTCCCCTGTAAATATGGGTTTTGAACCTTGTGTTCCTCATGATTTGGGATATAGTGTCATTTGTTGCCTACATGTAAATGAAGATAAAAATGAAAATAAAAAGAGGGCAAGAAATTCTTTAGTGCTCAGTGCACTATTCAAAAGTGCAGCCCATATAGTCTGAAAGGGAAACATCCACTACAACGCAGTCATTACATTGTACTGCTTTTACAACGCAACTGTTACAATGCAACTGCCTTCCATTACAACACATACCATTACAACGCATGCCATTAGAATGCATTATATGGTAAGTAATGAAGATTTTTTAGTTTTAGGGTGGTATGGGTTTTGGGGTAGATGGGAATAGTAATTTTTACCCCACCAATATCCAACACTTTCCCTACTGTTGCACTCACTGGAGTGGGAATAGTATTTTTAACCCCTACACTATCCAACACTTACCCTACTGTTGCCCTAAAAGTATTAGGCATTGTATTGGTATGTGTTGTAATGGTATGAGTTGTAATGGTATGAGTTGTAATGGAATGCATTGTAATGGTAGTTTTTAAAAATGCGCTGTAGTGGCATGCGTCGTAAATCATGCAATGTCATGGTAGTTGCAATGTAAAAAACGTGTTTTAAAAGCATGCGTTGTAATTGTTTGCGTTGTAATGTCATATATTCATGTGAAATGATTACCGATTGATCACACAGCTCAAGGGATTGTCAAAATCCTATAAAGAATGGACAAAGAATGTATTTTTCATATTTTGAGTTCTGTAATTTTTCAAGATTAGCAAGAATATCATTGATATATTCTCTTTCAACCCACAATGATTTCTGTTCCATATCATTTATATCCTGATCCTCTCAGAGTTGCTGTTCTACTTTAAGCTCATATGGCACTTTGGAATGGCTTCTTATGGGATAAACACAATTGTAATTTAACACCTTGGCTGCTAGGCGTTTTCCCCCTCCTGTGCTGGGAATTACCATTTTGCTGTTTCCATGACGAGCTCAGCTCGTCATCAGCACACGACACCCGTGGGTGATGACGAGCTGAGCTCGTCATCAGCATCGAAAGGGTTAAACACCTAGATAGATAGCTGTTGCTGATGCAAATTTCCATAGTGGCGAAGAAAGCTACCCATATTTTTCTGAATTACAGCGGCCCAAGCTGTAGTCATGGTTGCATGCAGCTTTAGCGAAGGTCTGCCATTTTCATGGTCATGGAGAGACATGTATGCTTGGAGAAAGATGGTTGCTTGTAAATCTTATATGGAGTGCTGTACAGATCTGGGATTATCGCTCGTGTTGCTGATGCCTGTGAGCCGCGAGGACATCGAAAAATCCAACTTATGGTTGTTTTGGCAACATTGAATCACCATTCTTTGACTTTTGACTTTGAATCACAATTTCTGGAAAGGCGCAATACACACAGTGAATACACTTCTATTGGAAGAGTTTTTTGAAGATGGAGACTGAATTCTTGTGGGAAAACGTTATTGTTTGCCTAGTTCTAGAGGTGGAAAAGCCTATCGATGTGAGGAATATTATGTAAAAATTAAGAAAAATTGTCAAACCTTAGTGGTGTTGGACGCCCATACTTTATATGCTGTGACTTAAATCGCCATATAATCCTTGTAAATATTTTCAGTCTATGCTAGATTTCTTTTTAGAACATATTATTATATTCTGTACGGTCCACTTTAGTTGAGTGCTACATCCGACCCATTCCAAATACAGAAAATGCCATCCACATACACTGGGAATTTCTCATGAAAACAATTGTTCTTGTAAATCCACTTTGCTTCATATTGTTCCATGTAGATCACGGTCAACTGCGGGGCAAATGTCCCTTTGATTTGCAGAAAACTTGGAAGAGATTCTGTTTGACTATATGAGTTGAAGCAACAATAATTCTGTGGCTGATGATGGCGTGTGTGACTGACACGGAGTAAATCGAGTACCTGGAGGTCCTCTTCTTGAGTGATATTGGTCTACAGTGATTCCACGTCAAATGTGACTAAGATCTTTTCTTCTTCTGTGGAAATATCAAACATCTGTAACTTTTCCCTGTGCAAATCTCACCATGTAATACCCAATGGGATTCCCATGTCAAAACCTAGTTGGGAAGAGGGGAAATTAATTTGAACAAGACACAGACGTGCTGTAATCATAATCTACTCAACGTGGTACGTTGGATTCACAATCGATAATTTTATTGGTTAGTACTATCTATGTGGAGTACCAGACCAGTGTAGAAAATGTCTAATGGAATATCGTGTAGACCATGATAAATCTAAACATTTCTGGATTGGAAATAAGCTTATTTTGAGCTATTAGAGTTATGCTGTTCGAAACATATTTATTTTGGGTAAAGAACGTGCAATGTCATAATTATTTTGTTATATGGTAACAGCTAACAATAAAATGATCTCTGATGATATTTAAAATTTTAAAAAACATATTTGCTTAAAGCTATTTTGTTACGTTATATATTATTTGGAATGTGCTAGCCTGCCCCTGATATGCCATTACCTTTTTAAAAGAGATGGGAAGGAGTCAAGTGCTGACTACAGTAAATAAGACTACTGTATTGTAAAATCCAGGGGCCTCATTTATGAAAAGTGACGCATCGCTGCGTGAAAACAGCGATGCGTCATTTTTCACTGCGCCCTCCTTGCGAGACCAATGATGCGTCATATTTACAGTATGACGCATCATGTTGCAAGGAGTTACAGATACGTCAGTATTTCTGACGTATCTGTAGGCGCAAAAGTGACGCATTGCTGGAGTGTGTCACAAAAGTGACGCAACTCCAGCAATGTGTCCTTTCATATGGGGCAAGCCCCATGTGAAAGGGTCTGCGTCAGTCTTACGCCTGCTGTGAGGCAGGCGCAAGATTTTGACGCAACAGCATCCTAAAAGTGACGCAGTGAAATCTCATAGATTTCACTGCGTCACTTCTCTGACCCTTCCTTGCGTCAATACGCCCCCCTTGCATACATTATACCTGGCGCAGGTATAATGTGGCGCAGAGGTTTGTAGTGACGCATCTACCTAGATGCGTCACTTTGTAAATATGGCACACCAAGGCGCATTTTTTACGCCACTGGTGCGTCACAAAAAGTGACGCACCGGCAGCGTAAAAGTGACGCACAGCCTCATAAATGAGGCCCCAGCAGTCTTCTGCAGTACTCTAGTATTGTGTTATGAACATGTATGGAGTTATGTATTATGCATCTGTTTTGATCTGGCTTGGGGGAAGGGTGTCCTGTCTCCATTGCACACCTTCATGGGCGGTGGCCCCACACTCCTTGAAAATGTACCAACTTTCAAAAATTATTTATTTCATTTGGAATTTCCCCATCACTTAAACCTTTCAAATGAATACAAAACAGTAAATAAAAAGACAACACAACCACCATAGTGTACAACTGCAAAAGATGGTATAATGGGAAATAGTTCTACAAATTTGGTTTCTGGGTGCCATAAACTATTTGATATGGTGCTTCTTTACGATGATTCACTAGATTTTAGTTAGAGATGTGCATAATTGTCTTGCAATTTTCGCATATATTTTAAACTTCTCCAGCTACGTAAAGGGTGATGAAGCTGAAGTGAAAAAGATATAGGAAAAGGAGTCTATGAATATATATGCCCGAAAGCACCTCCCACTCGACCAACTCTGAGTCAAATATGGCTACATACAGCTTCTTTGGGCTATCCCTAAACTTCTGAACATCACAGCCAATATGCAAAAAAATCAATTCCTATTCGTTTGTTTTTGTTTTATTTAGATAGAAAAGTATTTTGGGGATAATTTGTCTTTCTTTTTTTGGGAAATTAATACAACTTTTCTTTTAATTATATATGGGAGTAAGGGGTAATATATATTACTTTAGAAAACAGATTGTTCAAACCCCACAAACTCCTCTTTTTTCTTTTATACATGATACAACTTGCATAGTGCAATATGCTAATATTCCTGGTCAAATATACAAATTGAAACACGTGATACAATAAATACATACATGGTATCAAAAACGCAATTTTCTCAAAGAATTACCTAGACGGCGAGGAAGAGGAGGAGGGCAACCCGGGGATGCTGCATGCCAGTTAAGTGGTTTTAATTGAATTTTAAGTCATGTAAATTAATTGATAATAATGGGGGGGGGGGGGGTGGAGGCGGGTGGCGTAGCAGAGTTCCATAGAGTTTGTTCACAACTCCGTGGACCTCCGCGTAGCCCCGCTATGCTCACTACGCCCAGGGTTACTATTACCTACAGCTGGATATGCCAGCCATTCTGGGTGTGAAATCCAAATGCAGGGAATCAATGGGCTACTGAATTTAAACTCCACCATGGGAAAGTCAAGAGAAGTTGGGAATTTTATCCCATATTCCAAGAAGATAACGTTTCCTGAGTTTGTTTGACTTCCTGAGTGAAGTTTGAAACGTTAGGTTTCGGCCCACACTTATAATGGTTTTGAACCAAAACCGATTAAAATAAATAAAACACCACCAAAGGGAATATTTTCTTTTCAGTAGAAACTGGAATACACTGGATTTTGCTGTATTTTTACTGCTTTAGCGTCCTTTGATGTCCAAGTAGTATAACTGCAGTGTTGGAAATTGGGTTACTTCTTCCTCTGTGCACTTACCTCTTTGATATTTTGTCCCTCATTATGCTGGGCACAATATATTAATATTTCAATATTCTGATTTCAATATTCTCTACCATAGTCATCAAGATTGTGGCAACAAATATTACTATGTCTAAGGGTGCCTGTAACGTCAATGTCCTTCAATTGAGCACAGTGCTGCAATCAAATCTTAATGAGGTGGAAACAGATCCCCAGACCCTCCCTATGCACATCTTGACATGGACATGGTGTAGGGCTGCACCTTTGGAATCAGGAGCTTGTGTGCTGTGAAATTGGACATACAAGGAGGTGAGAGAAATAATGAAAAATTATCTGTAATATCCAATTGAAGAAAAAGGTACAGAGAAAGTAATTAGGAGCACGAAATAAGAAAAGGAGAATAGACAATAAGAATGAATGAAATAAAAGCTAAACTCTTTATAAGCACTGAGAAAACACAATTCCCAAGATTTGTTACGATGCAAAAAGAGTAAACCGTGATAACCAATATTTCGCACACTTTTTTACGACATTAGAAAGAATTGAAAACTCACCACCGGAAGCATAAATTAGAAACTGAAAACAGGAAAGCCTAATTATAAAGGAATAGGGTGAAACTACAAATCCTAAACTGTTACACACAATATGGGCCAACTTGGCTACATTGCAGTCTGGTCTGCAAACTACTTGAAGAACACATTGGCCTTTAACTCAAACCACAATTCAAAATGGTTGTTTTCAGCATCAAGACACGAAATATACAAGATGCACATTTTTTTCAAAGTAAATATTTCGAACCTATATTTACATAATTAGTGGCAACACACATTTGATCTTAAGAGCTGCAATCTCAGTGAAAACACTAAGAATGCAGAAGCAGAAGTCCCATGCATGTTTGTGACATACATGGACTCCTGTTTCACCTTGGTGTAATCAAAGCCGCTGCCCCTTATGGTAATGTACCATTGTTGTTTCAATATGTGTCCCATGGATACCTTCTGTCCATCTCCTGTGATGGTAAGGTATTTGGTTAATGCACTCTGCTCTTTTAGTAAACTCATATTTTATAGTGCGATCTTAGATTTTTTGCTCGTGTCACTGTCTCCACTTGGAAGCTACGTGTGCATTGATGTCATTTAGTGGTCGCCAGGGGTCGCAGCTGTGACCTCTGGCTTGCCACTTGCTACCTCAGGCACTGCTTTTGCGACCCCTGACCCCACAGGTGGCAAAATCAGTGGCTGGAACACAAGGTCAGCTCTTACTAATGGACACTGGTTGGAGCAGCACTTGCCTAGCTTTTGTCAATTTCTTTATCATACAAATTGCGAATAATATTATTCACTATCAGGTAGATTCATCAAAGACCCGTTTTGCGAGTCTTTAATAGCGATTCATAAGGAATCGCTATTAAGGACTTGCAAAACGGAATTCATGTAGGAATCGCTAAATAAAATGCGATTCCTACACATTCCTTATTTGCGATTAGCAATTAGGAATGAATGGGGAGTTATTCCTTATTTGCGATTAGCAATTTGCTAATCGCAAATAAGATAGCGATTTCAAGGGTGCCAGGGGTGTCCAAAGGACACCCTGTAGCACCCCTGAAATGCCAATTTACACAGGTGTTGCGCACACACATATCCAAAGGACATGAGTGTGTGTAACATGCAACAGAGAAAAATGCACTAAAGTGCATATTTCTATTTTTTCGCTATTTACCACGAAGTCAGACTTCGTGGTAAATAGCGGCATAATTTTGCGAATTCGCAATTTAAAATTGGTTAATGAATTGCATTTAAGGAATCTCTAATAGAGATTCCTTAAATGCAATTCCTCGCAAATATGCGATTTCGCAAATAGCGATTTTTGCATTTGGGATGATGAATCCCAAATGCAAAAATTGAGCTTGCAAAGGGCCAGATTCTCAGAATCTGGCCCTTTGCGAGCGCAATTTACTTTCATGAATCTAGCTGTATTAGTGTAATGACAAATGGAGTATATTAGCTGGAATATGACCCTATCTGTAAGCTAAGGTAAGTGAAAAATGCTGTTAAATGTGTGCTGTATGCATGCTTGTGGGTGTTAGTGTGTTAATGTGCGCAAGAGTGTGTGAATGTTTTAGCATATGTAAGCATGTGTGTGTGAGTCAAAATAAAGGTCAAATGGTGTGTGATGTCACTTCTACTACCCCAGCCATTTTGGTTGATAGACGTCCATGTATGTGTGGCATAGCCTTGGATTGCCCTTCTTACCCAAATATTTCCAGATGACAGATGCACATTATTAGTAGTGACATTTCAAATCTTCTGAGTTCATGGGCATTAATGTTTACATTGTAAAGTCCTCTTGCTCAAGATGTTTGTCACACATGACAAGATTGCCTGGACCAATTAGCAGCTGCATCACTGCTAGTAAATATTTTGATTTACCCATCCTGTCACATTTTAAGTGAAAACTCAGCAAGATGTGTGCCAGATTTAGCACAAATAACTTAACATACCTCCATAATCCCTTAAAATGTGTTTTTCGGCAGCATGCAGTCTTCTGTGAAGTACACTTCCGGGTGCATTAAAACGTGCATGCCAGGGGTGGCAAGACCAGTGCCTGGGGTCCAAAACACAAGCCAGAAGCAGCAGATGCCTCTGGTGAACCCTAATAGGCGGTATGAGACCAAGTTCACTCTGAAGGCTTAGTGATGCCTCATTGAATTGTTTACATTTGTTTTTTGTTTTAAAAAAATCACATTTCCCATTGACCCCAGCAGCCCATGACCAGAAAAGGGGAAAACACACTAAACAGTGGCACAGCTATGATGAGAATTTTGGGCCAGGCACACCCCAAATGTCTAAATTCTCATCCTGTGACCTTTTTCAGGCATTGTGCACAGTCACCAGTCCACAATCTCGTGGGCTCTTCAAGCCCCATCTCTTGTCTGTTAAGTTTCACAGTTGTTGTGTCAGGTCACTGCATGGGATGACCTTTCTCTGCCCTTGCTGGATTTTAATCATAACAAGGGAGAGTGCAGTTATGGTGGTGTTTAATGTTTTTAGGCGAACAGCCTCTTAAGCACATATTTCACATATTTATTCACTAACCTAGGGTGAGATATTTGCTCCATAAACAGCATAGTGTTTGCAGAGAGGCACCCAAGTCTCTTCCTGAGGCACACTGCCTAAATAAGGATTATACTGTAGAATATAACATTGGAAATAGCATCCGCTTTCTTCTCCCACATTGAAAACAAATCTCAGCCAAAGACTATCCCTTGTTGGTCAGATGTGTGTTTTATTTTCATTTGCAAGAGTACATGTGATAATACCTTATTTTGTTTAAATGTGTCAAGTGCTTGAAATGTAAAGTATAGGTACCCTATACCAGAATACCTGCCTACTTCTGAGAAGTGCAGGTACCCTCCCTCTCAAACTAAAAAAGTGCAGGTACTCAGTACCTGTCCATGCCTACTATTTAAAGCACTGGATGCAGAAGAGGGCACCCTTTTGGGGATAACAAGTCTTCTATTTTCCAAATTGCAATTTTAATTAAGTGACAGAGTCCTTCTGCTGTGTAGCTTGCATTCTGTTAGGCAAATTATAACTTGCAATCATGAGCTTCAAAGACATGTATAATCAATTATTATAATTTTGACCAACATGTAGTGCATGATTTTAGAAATTATTATTTTTCTCACGTGGCTGTGGTGAAATACCTGTTTCATTTAAGGGCCATTCAGCTGCGGATTAGCAAGAGTAATATCTTTCTGTGCCATCATATTTCCTGATTAACACTGTAAAAAATATACTGAAAGATAAATATTCTGTCTCACCTCATTTTTGTAATGTAAACCTAAGAGGGGGGAGAGGTAAGGTACAAGGTGGACTCAGCCTCCTGTCATACGGACATAAACAAAAAAAGTCCACTTGTGGCTGTCCTATCGAATGGATAGTAAGTTTTATCAGAGAAAACGATTTGGTTTCTTAAAATAACCCTCATCCACCAAAATGTCCCATGGTGCATGCTTTATCATCAGGTTCTTCCCGCCCCGTTTTGGGACGGGGTGTGCTAGGACGAACGAAGACGTGGGAGCACTTTGGGGTCCATTAGGATGGCGGACGGATCACCACCGCCATGCAGGCGGTGGCGATCCGTCCGCCATCCTTGCCCGTCTGCCACTTTTCTTCCCCACGCCATATTACAATGGCGGGGGGGCCGTGGCGGAGGGGAATACCGTCCGCCGCTTTTCCGTTGCGGTCGCCTTGCGACCGCGGCGGAAAAGGCCTGATATGGTGGCGGTGTCAATCTGACACCACCAGCCATAATAGGATGGCCTTGGAGGAATGCCTTTACGTGGCATATGGTTCCTTCTTTGGGGGCCCGTTGGGGACCCCCATGGTGAAGGGGGCGTGGGGGGTGCACATGGAGGGTACCTATGGTACCCCCCTGCATTTGCATGCACAATGCGGCAGGCATGCATTTTTAACTTTGCGGCTGGTGCTGCTTAAAGCAGCACCCGCCGCAATGTTAAATATACGGGATGTGACCGCCAGGGTGGCGGTCACATCCTAATTCAAACGGAGGGACTGTCTCTCCACCTCGGGGGTGGCGGACGGACGCAAGTCCGTCCGCCATCATAATCGACCCCTTTGCTGGGTGTTGACTATGAGGGAATGGGAGTGGAAGGGTCAAAAAAATAACTGTTGTTAAAAAGTACCTGGCTTGTTGGAAGATAATATTTATTATGTCCTTTAGCTGGTACTACTAAAATCGGGGTAGTGGAGGTTTACACTATGATGGATGTTATATTAGCTCCAGGTCAGCATGTTTCAAGCGTAACCCCATAGGCTTTTCGTCAGGACCAGAGGTATTGACCCCAATTGCTACTCCTAGTGGGACTTGATTAGACTAGGAGTAAAATTCACTGCATTGGAGAATTGCTAAATTCATGCATTAATTAGACTTACTAGGTATGTAGATTCAGTTAAGACCTACCAGGTGTGCTGATTCTGTTTAGACATATGTGTTCATTTGTTTATGCCCCATGAGCACTTCACGGGAAGGAAGGGGTGCTTGTAGTCAAACAGTCCTCAAAGTAACGCTCTTGCTCAGCATAGTTTGCCTTCCCGTGGCTCCAGAGACCTTCATTGCATTTTAGCACCAAAATGTATTACAGACAAGTTTGGCAGTCGGGGGACCACCGTGCTGTCGGCAGTCGGCAGTGGGGTTACTGCCGTCGAGTAGGCAGTCCGAACACCCGATTATGAACATGGCGGTCAGACCGCCACAAGACCGCCTGGATCCTGGATCCTGGATCCCGCGGCAGTGGGGAAGACAGAGGGGATTGGAGGTGGCGCTGATGCTGGCACCGCCATGCCAATTACGAGTTGGATTTCCAACAACCTTTTCATGGCGGGGATCCACCATGAAATGATCTACAGAATGCCAGGGAAGGAGCCCCAAACAGGGCTTCCGGGTGCTTTTGCCCTTTAGGCATCGGGCCCCCCTATGTCTGCACTGCCGTGCGTGGACTGGGTGCCATGCACGACAAGGTGCCGGGCAACAGCGCACGCATGACAGTGCAGGCGCTGCAGTGCTTAATGGGCAAAAGCACCTGGAAGGCCAGTGTGGGCCCCTGCCCCGGCTTTCCATCAATCCTTTCATGGTGGGGTCCCCGCCATCAAAAGGTCGATGCAAATTCAACTCGTAATTGACACCACCTCCAAGCCCCTCTGCCTTCCCCACCTTCCCTCAGTGCATGCTAGGGTGACCAACTGGCATTGGTGCAAATTCAGGACGGTGAGTGTAAAAATTCAGGACAAAGGGTCAAAATTCTGGACACAAATTCAGGACAGGAGGTCAAAATTCAGGACAAAACTTCAGGACAATAGGTACGTTTTACAGACACATGAGAGGTCGCGCAATAGTATATAAGTAAGCCCAGCCATTTCCAAACATATTCAACCATTTGCAAACCTATCCATCATGTATCCTTCCATCTATCATTTCACTCATCCATCCCTTCATCCATCCCCTCATCCATCCTTTCACTCATCCTCCATTATCCATCCATCCATCCACCCTTTCACCCTATCCATCTGTACACTTATCCATCCACTCTTCATCCCATCCATCCATTCACTCATCCATTCAGCCATTTACCCTTTCACCAATCCAGCCATCCTTTCACTTACTAATCCTTCCACCCATCCACTCTTTTAGTCATCCATCCACCCTCCCTTTCTCTCACCATCGACCCTTTCACTTAGCCTTCCTTCCATCCATCCATCCACCCACCCATCCATCCATCTACTCATCCACTCATGAATCCATCCATTGCCCCTATCACTCATCCATCTATCATTTCACTCCTTCACACATCTATTCATCCTTTTGTCCATCTACCCTCCCTTTCACTCACTCATCCATCCTTACACCCACCCTTTCACTCATATGTCCATTCATTTACCCTTGCAGTTATCAATCCATCAATCCATCCATCATTTCACTCATCCACCTACCCCCATCATCCACCCACCCACCATCCACCCAACCACTCATCCATCCTTTCACCCACCCACCATCCAATCCACTGATCCATCCTTTCACCCACCCACCATCCACCCACCCACTCATCCATCCTTTCACCCACCCACTCATCATCCATCCTTTCACCCACCCACCCACTCATCATCCATCCTTTCACCCACCCACTTATCCATCCATCCATCATTTCACCCACTCTCCATCCATCATCCTTTCACCCACCCATCATCCATCCATCGA
Source organism: Lissotriton vulgaris (assembly GCF_964263255.1). Classification (NCBI taxonomy): domain Eukaryota; kingdom Metazoa; phylum Chordata; class Amphibia; order Caudata; family Salamandridae; genus Lissotriton; species Lissotriton vulgaris. The sequence continues at coordinate 131,126,653 of NC_141699.1, read as the reverse complement.
TCTGTCCTTCCCCTCATCATCCATCCATCCATCCATCCCCTCGTCATCCATCCATCCTTCCCCTCATCATCCATCCATCCTTTTCCATCATCCATCCATCCATCCTTTTCCCTCATCATCCATCCATCTTTCCCCTCATCATCCATACATCCTTTTCCCTCATCATCCATCCATCTGTCCTTCCCCTCATCATCCATCCATCCTTCCCCTCAACATCCATCCATCCTTTTCCCTCATCATCCATCCTTCCCCTCATCATCCATCCATCCTTCCCCTCATCATCCATCCATCCTTTCACCCACCCCCTCATCATCCATCCATTCCCTCATCATCCATCCATCCATCCTTTCACCCACCCCCTCATCATCCATCCATCCACCTTCCCCTCATCATCCATCCTTTCACCCACCCCCTCATCATCCATCCATCCTTCCCCTCATCATCCATCCTTCCCCTCATCATCCATCCATCCATCCTTCCCCTCATCATCCATCCTTTCCCATCATCCATCCATCCTTCCCCTCACCCATCCTTCCTTTCATCCATCCCTCCCCTCACCCATCCATCCATCCCATCCATTTATCCTGCCCCTCATCCATCCATCCTGCCCCTCATCCATCCATCCTTCCCCCTCCACCCATCCCCTCAATCCATCCATCCATCCTTCTCCTCATCATCCATCCATCCTTCCCCTCATCATCCATCCATCCTTTTCCCTCATCATCCATCCATCCATCCCCTCATCATCCAGCCATCCTTCCCTACATCATCCATCCATCCTTTCCCCTCATCATCCATCCATCCATCCTTTTCCCTCATCATTCATCCATCCTTCCCCTCATCATCCATACATTCTTTTCCCTCATCATCCATCCATCCATCCATCCATCCATCTGTCCTTCCCCTCATCATCCATCCATCCTTTTCCCTCATCATCCATCCATCCTTTTCCCTCATCATCCATCCATCCTTTTCCCTCATCATCCATCCATCCATCCTTCCCCTCATCATCCATCCATCCCCTCATCATCCATCCTTTCACCCACCCCCTCATCATCCATCCATTCCCTCATCATCCATCCATCCTTTCACCCACACCCTCATCATCCATCCACCCTTCCCCTCATCATCCATCCTTTCACCCACCCCCTCATCATCCATCCATCCTTCCCCTCATCATCCATCCATCCATCCTTCCCCTCATCATCCATCCTTTCCCGTCATCCATCCATCCTTCCCCTCATCCATCCTTCCTTTCATCCATCCCTCCCCTCACCCATCCATTCATCCATCCCATCCATTTATCCTGCCCCTCATCCATCCATCCATCCCCTCCATCCATCCATCCATCCATCCATCCTTCCCCTCACCCATCCATCCATCCCATCCATTTATCCTGCCCCTCATCCATCCATCCTTCCCCTCCATCCATCCATCCATCCTTCCCCTCCATCCATCCATCCTTCCCCTCATCCATTTATCCTTCCCCTCATCTATCCATCCTTCCCCTCCATCCATCATCCTTCCCCTCATCCATCCATCCTTCCCCTCCATCCATCATCCTTCCCCTCATCCATCTTTCCCCTCATCAATCATCCAGCTACCCTTCCACCCATACATCCAGCTATTTATATTTTCTCTCCATCCTTCCCCTCACTCGTCAATCCATCTATCCTCTCTCATTATCCATTTATTCAATCTTTCATTCATCCATTCACCCTTTCACTAATTCATCCAGCCATTCACACATCCCTTCACTTACTTACTCGCCGACCTTTCCATATTAATTTTGAGCTGAGCCCTTTTGAGAAGAGGCCCATCAAGAACTTCACCCTCGCTGCAGGGGCCGTTCCAGGACTGGGACAGAAGCCACCCAGGGCAGAGACTGGAGCCACAACAGGGGGGGACAGGAGCCATCACAGGCGGGGGGGGGGGGGGGGGGACTGGAGCCACCACATGGGGGGACAGGAGCAGGAGTCATCACAGGAGAGGGAACGTGATCCACCAGGGTGGGCATGCAGTATTCTAGTATCATCTTGGGCTTCTCGCCCCCTCCTGCACAAGACAACGAGAAGACAGGCTCTTTGTCCAAAATGCCATCCCCCACTGTGATGTACAGTACTTACAGGAGATACTCTAAGTCTAAGAGAACTGATTGTCCTCCATACTTTGTTAATCAGTGTGGGTGCGATTGTGCCATTTCTTTATTGTATTACATTGTGCATGTTTGAAGAACCGAGGTTTGCTTACAAATTAGTGACAGTAATTAAGCTTGGTGAAGAGAAGCAGGTGCTGCCTTGGTGTAATCAGGGGTGTAATCTGGCCGAGTCTAGGATGTTTGGGGCCCTGGGTCGAAATCAAATGTGTGAGGCCCCCTCTCAATAGCAGATACAAGACGCATTCAGGGCTGTTTGCATGTGAATGGATGCCCCCTGCTCCTGAACCTGCAGTCCCTCCCTCTGTCACCTTCAAGCACCTCTTAACAGCTCATCAAGGGCTGGAGGTGTGAGGGTTGCCATCCCGCTGTGCCTCTACGGTGCTGCTGGGGGTCTGAGCTTTCATACAGCATCGGAGTCAAGAAGGGAGGTGGGGGCAAGCTGTGCCCGGTTAAAATTACGGACAAATGGCATCCAGAATCCTTCACGGACAACGGATAGACAGCCAAAATTACGGACTGTCCGTGAAATTTACGGACGGTTGGTCACCCTAGTGCATGCCGCTGCCTCAAAACTGCCGCTCGCACACCTCCAGCCTGGCGGTTAACTTGTAATAGGGTGGTCGGAATGCAGCCGACTTGGTGGCATTCTTCCAACCGCCGCAACGGACAAACTGACTCATAATCAGCCTCACATATACCCTTGTCTTTTTTAGAAACAAAATCATGTTCCACTTCACTTATGCACAAAATTCCTTCACTATCATAGACAGGTCTGTCTAACTTATGTTCAAATAAAGAATTACTTATCACTTTATTTTACTGCTAAAGCACTATTTAACCAAAGACACATTGGCCAGGCTCACATGCAGAGGTAATGAGCTGTCACAACTTAAATCTGTTCTCTCACAAATATTCCTGCCAAATAATTCAATTGGGCTTTTTAGGCGTCTGAATGAAATATGTCTGTATTGAGGAAACGCTCAGTAATTGCTTTTATAAAGGTCTACTTGTCATTTTCTGTGATGGCATTAGGGACGAACGTTACACGCCCACTTCCTGTGAAGTCATAAGGTCAAACGTCCGTTGTCACTGACAGCGCTGTCATGATTGAAGTGAATGGTCTATGATGTCACTTCCTCTATCCCTTGCATTTTGGTGAATCAATGTCCATGCTCCTTGCCACAGCTTTCACTGGTGCTGCCAAATGTATTTCTATTTAGAAAGCTGATATAAGTTAAAATAGCAGTAAAGGGTGGAAAGTAATACAAAACGCATACAGTGTATGTATCTTCAGCGTGTACTGGAGCCCTGCGTGGCATAGTCAAAAGCTTCTGGTCCATATCCATGGGCTGCATGCAAAGGGTGCAAGATGGACGAAAACCAGGACCCACTTCTCTGAGAGAAACCCATCCAAAGGCCAGTGTTCACCTGCAGCTTCACTGCGTCGAGTGGATTCCAAGCACTGTGACCTCATCCCAGGCTCTCTGGGACTGAGGTATTTTTGTCTCATCACATGTGTGGTTTCATTATGTATAAATTAACCTGGAAAGAAGGGGCCTTGGTTGGCACTTCAGGCAAGCAGCTTTCAACACAGTGCAGCTCAGTCTCGCGACTGTGAAAAATGAGGTGTGCAGCTTGAATTGACTGCGATGTATTCAGAGCACTTCATATGATTCAAGCCCAGCCAATGACTAATGTGCTTGGCAGCCATCTTAGAATGCCGGCCTCCCGCTGCCTGCAGCTGCCATTTTGGATTTCATAGGGGAGGGGACCAAAGGTTTTTAACTGAGGCGAGATTGATCCCTGACAACATCTTAAACTGGATGCTCAAAATCTAGAACATATTTCCATCTAAAATAGGTGGAAACGAATATTTACTAATAATTGTGTGTCAGGCATAATGAGGCAAACTGTCACCATTGTGCTTTGGGTTACGACGTGCAGTTCAATGTATCAATGTGGTATGAATTGATTCTAGCTCATTTGCAACCTATCCTCAATGTATGTTTATCTCCTTATATATGTTTTTAAATAGTGTTTTGACTCGGGCATAGTGTCATAAACTTCCAGATTCTTTTTTGTGTTCTAGTGTCTAACGACGAGGCCAGTAGGCACTGGAGGCGTATTGTAGTGGAGTATGATGAAAGATGAACTGGCGACACTGAGGTGACCTGGTGGGCTGTATCCTGCTCTGCCACTTCCTGTCTTCCTGCCAAAACTGTCCTTTTCCTGCAAAGTAGTCCTTCCATTGCTATACATTGCTGCATGTATACCTCTAGGGTCACTTCCTCTACTGAGTCCCCTCCTGCAAAACATATACTCTTGCAAAGTAGTCCTGCACTTACAGTACATAGATTTGCATCCTAGCATAGTGATTTCTTTATGCAAATGCTCACAGTCTTGCAGATTGGGAAGCATTACGTGGAGACCGCCTGGTAGTCTTGCTGTCATGCCAGGATGTTGATGTGGCTTCTCAGGGAGTGATAGGTGCAAGAGCATCTCAATACTTGGGAGGTAAGCGCCCAACTGTAAGGGGTTAGATCAGAGGTGTCCAGGAAGGGGTCTGGAGCTATACTTTAACATATGCAGTCTACACAGTCGGACAAGAGCTCTCCGCATGGCAGGGCCGGACTGGGAACCACAACCAGCCCTGGCAAAGTGCTCGGCCAGCCCCCTCCCCCCGCCCCCACTCAGGGGGTTGGAGGTGCCGCCGAGCTCTTTGCCGGGCCGGTTTTCGGCCGATTTTGGTACATAGCTGATGCTGCAAAAACGGCCCTGTAACAAAAATGGCCCCTCGGGGCCCAAAACCGGCCCCCACCCGTGCGGCACACCGGGGGATTGCCCGGTGCCCGCTATGGCCAAATGTTTATTAAACTCAAAACACATTAAAATATGTTTCTTAGAAATATTAAATTCATTTGACATATTTATGTTAAATATAGAAGTAAATAAAAAATGCTACAGTGCTAATAACTTAATTTTGAATGACATCTTCAATTAATGTGATTATAAGTTATACTAAAATGATTTTCCAGAAGTTTAAATTAAAAGAATACATTTCTCCCTTAAGTAAAACATTTATTTTCCAATTATGCATTAATAATGGCTAAAAGTGATATCTATAATTTTGTAAAAGTAATTTAATTATATTTTAAACAATGTACTATTACATACATTTTAACAACGAAAACGTTATTAAAATATTTTACAATTAAATTAAAAGAAATATGTACAATGTTTCTAATGTATTAATTTATATTTATTGTTTCAGCTATTTTAATTTATTTAATGAAAGGTAACATTTTAGGTTTCAAGTTCCTACCTCCAATATTTTCCATGGAAGGGGGTTGCACTACCAGGCGTTGGCCATGTGTGGTGCTAGATTTACTACTGTTTCTCAGAAGTAACTTACACTTCAACATTAGGCTCCATCACCCTTTTCAGGAGGTTGAGACAAGCAGGTTACACTTTTTGAGTAACTATACTCTCAATTTTTGTGAATAGTAAAAAGTAGCAAAGTTACTCAAAAGTGTAGAAATAAATTACACATGTACAGAAAAGTGTAAGTTACCCTTGTGAATAGCCCTGCTAGTGTCTGAGGGCAGTCCACTAAGTGCCTCCATAAAAGTAGTCCTTGCTGTTCTGATCCCTGTGCAAACTCCTGTTTGCACAGGGATTAAAAGTTTCTACTCTAGTAATTTTCACATCCCCTGCAGTTTTCCTCAGTACATTTTGGCTGGTCAAACCTGCTGAAATGTCTCAGGTGGAAATGCCCGGGTAAATACCAGTAAATGTAGATTTTTGGGCAGGGCAGGGCTGGACTCGGAACCAAAACAAGCCATGGCAAAATGCTTGGCCAACCCCTATTGCAAAAACTGCCCTGCAACAAAAACGGCGCCCCAGGGGCCCAAAACCGGCCCACCAGGGAAATGTCAGGTGCCCGCTACTGCCATTCCGGCCCTGTTTTTGGGGAAAGCACGAAATCCATGTGATGCTCCATTTTGAAGGGCTAAACTTGTAATATATGTGATTTTATTTTTACATTATAACCAGATATTACACTTTTGTGTTAATTTTATTTTTTTGGGGTGGGGAGGGGGAGTTTATTGTCATTGCCCACAATCACAGGACGTTGAGCCGATGCCAAGACTCAAATCTGGATCCCCAATTGCAAGGTTGGCAGCTGCGGGTGTTAGTCTACGTCGACTCCCATTTAAAAAACATTACATGCAAAAATTTGGTTTTACTTGTTGTTTAGTGGGACAGTGTATACAAGATACAGGGAACAAATACAAAGAGAAAGAACATGCAGAAAGATGAAAGGAGACAGACTGCAGAATGAAGAGAACAGAAGGCATGGCACCAAATATTGTGGCTAAAATATCGACTGACAAAAATATTGTGTCCTAAATATTGATTACAAAAATATTGCCACATTGGAGTTTATATTAGAAAGTCTACACCCACTAGAGTGATATTTTCATAAACGATATTTTTACTATGACATTCTGAAGTTACAGCTGGATAGAGCTAAACAATAACAAAAGAGTAGCAACAATAATTACAATAGAATGAAATGCAGGAGTTAGCAAAAACAACACCAAGAAAAAGAGATGAAAGAAGAAAAATTAAAAAGTAAAACGAAACTGCATATTAACGAATAGTCTCTGCATGTTTTAGTCCTATATGGTAAACGCAGGTCAATGGTTGCAGTCCTTATGAAACGGTTCATCTTGTACAATCAGTGACAGTAAATATCCATGGGTAGCCTGCAAGTCATAGATTCTAATCCCATTCATAAGATTCCGTTAGCTAATGCACCCACTGAAGAGATTTGTCTGTGATATATTGGTCACTGGTTCCAATCATAGTGGAATAGATCAGTGGGTTGATGCACCTACCAAAGACATCTTTGTGTAACCTTAATATCATAGGCTCCAATCCTAGTAAGGTAGAGGTCAGCAATGCATTGAAGAGCATTCCAAAAAGGATTAAAAACTGTGAACTTCAATACATTTTGGGTGAGTTTGAATGTAAACAATCCATTCTTTGTGAATCAAATCAAAATATTTAATTATCAATTATGTGTTTAGTTGGACCAAATATGCAGAAGGTAATTACCGAATATTTTGCTACGTTAGCCATACCTCTAATTCTGACCCTACATGCATACTGAGCCCTACGACCCAGTGCCTATTATGGGCCTTACCTTAGGCAATCTCTCTATTTACATGATGAGCCAACCAGGGAATCTGGTGGTCAGGGCCTTTTCTACCACTAGGCAAGACTAGGCAGCCGCCTAGGGCGGCAAAAAACATGAGTTTGGGAATCCGAATGGCCATTGACCTCGAAAGCGCATTAGGTATTGCCGTGCGCCTTCTACAATTCGACGTGACGTGCACGTTTGGCGCCATAGATGGGGGCCATGCGCCGTGCGCGTGCGGCCGGCCGATGCAAAGAGTTCCCGCCTTAGGCCCAGCAGGTACCGGGGAGGCTGGGGTGGGATCCGGGTCGGCCAAGGTACATACATGTGGAGTTAAAAATGGAAAATCTATGCTTACCTGTTGATATTTCAGTTTCAATATTTCTTCCTCGATTTTCGGTCCCACTGATATTTTGTTTTAAATATCCAGGGTGCATACCGTCTTTTCCAGTGTCTGTATTTGCAATCACTTATAATAATGTGCTATCGAATGTCAAGCAAAAAGCCTTGCTAGGTAAATTCTATTCCGTGTTTTTTTCAGTTTTCTTATGCTGCATCCATGGACTTGTTCAATTTCACACACAACATACATGCCTGTTTTTGATGATTTTTTTTATATTTTTTATTTATTTATTTTATTTTTATTGAGTTTCAAAATACCATGTCTAACAAACACAGTCATGTCAGTATACAATATACAATGAATTGCGGCCTCTCTCAAAACAGGAGTGAAGATTACATACACAGCAAGTCAGATCAACTTATTGTCCCCTACATGATTTATTCAGCAGCGACCTCAGTCCGGTCACTATCCGGGGGTCAGATCAGCCATGGGATCCAACAGATAGGCTGTGAAGGCTGCCCAAAAGTCTTTTGGCCTCGACCTGGCTGGCAACTCCTCTTCGTAAGCCTTTAATCCCTTCGCTGCGGCGGCTATTCCGCCGCAGCGCTAAGGGGGAGGCGAGGCCGCGTGGTGCTCCCGTGCTCTTGATGGAACCGCTCCGTCACGGCCCGCGGGTGAGCTGTGCTTGTGACGAAACGGTTCTGTCACGGCCCCGCCCGCACTTTAGAACATCAGTGCAGGCGCGGAATTCGCGCCGCGCAGGCGCGGCGAGCGGGCCGTGACGGAACCGTTTCGTCACCAGTACAGCCCACCTGAGGCTCGTAATGTGACGGTTCCGTCACGAGCATGGAAGGGGGTTAAAGTGTCTCTGCAATATACCAGATCTGTAATCCATTTCTTGATCGTTGGGCTACCCTTACTGTCCCAATAAATCGACACTCTACATTTTGCCATGAGCAGTGGAATTGCCAGCAGCTTCCTCTTCACTGTGGGGACCCCCGGAGGAGACCTAGGAGACACCTCTGCAGAGAGCACTCTATGTCACACTGCGAAACCTTTCGCAGAGCAGACAACGCTTGCACCCAATAGTCCCACACCCTCCCACACCTCCATGCTAGGTGTACAAAATCTGCATTCTGTGCCCGCATCTACGGCATGCGGCATCCTCTCTCAGACCCTGGCACTGCAGCTTTTGTGGTGTGTGGTAATCCTGATGCAGGTATTTTAGGTGTATTATGCGTAGTTTGCCGTTTGGTGTTAACATGTCTGTGAGGCCGCAGCAGACCGTCCAGTCCTCTTGCGTCAAAAGCGTGTCAAGTGACTGATTCCACTTCTCTAGGGCTCTCGTGCCAGTCCGCGCACATTCTGTCTGCATTGAGCGGTACAGTCGGGCTACCAGGTGTCGTCTAGATGGCTCCACTATTATCAATTGCAACGGGGTTAGGGCCGGGGGATCTCCCGGGAAACAAGGGAACAGGTCCCTTAGTGCCGCTTTCAGTCTATGATAGTTAAATCTGAATAATAGTGTTTGGTTAGTTATATAGTGTAGTTAGATGCTTCCACAAACTGCCCTGCAGCATATAGATTGCCCAGTGTACCTATGCCCGCTTCTTGCAGTGTGGCAATATTGCCCGCGTCTTGCGTCGTTGATAGCTTTGGGTGATTAGCAAGCGGCATTGCAGGGGCGTATAGAGGCAGCTTATTTGCCTTGAAGCCCAGTCGCTGCCAGGCTTCAGTGGTGGCCAGTACGGGATTAATTTCAGTGCGCGGGATCTCTTTCCGTTTGTACGGCAGAATGTGGTGCAGTGGGATAGGGTGCGTATCTCCCTCTTCGACCGCCAAATGGGGCAGATATGGTTCAGGATGGTACCAATAACTAGCATAATGTGCCTGTGCATATAAGTAATACAATTTAAAATTCAGAGCAGCAAACCCACCCTGATTGTAGGGGAGTGATAGTGTGTCCCAAATAATTCTCGCTTGTTTCCCCGCCCACACCATTCTGTTAATGTGTGTTTGCAGTGTTCCAAAGAAGTGGTTCGGTAGTGTGATTGGAATATTGGTGAATAGATAGAGAAACTTGGGCAATACTTCCATTTTGATGATGGCTACTCTATCTGCCAGTGAAAATGGGAGCTTGGCCAACTTGTCCACCTGTCCCTCGAGCGTGTTGATTGCCCTCCCGTAATTCTGTCTGAGTACTACCTCAGGGTCCCTGTGGATTCAAATGCCCAGATATTTGACTGGGTTGGATTGCCAATCCAGTGGATAATCCAGCGCACAGGCTTGAGTGCCCTCTGTAAGGAGCACTATCGTGGATTTGTTCCAGTTAATCTGGAGTCCAGAGAATTCCCCAAATCTGATGTATTCTCTCAATAGTCTCGACAAGTTGTGCTGGGGCTCTCTCACATAGAGGACCATATCGTCGGCATATAAAGATATGCGTAACTGACGTTGGTGGAACCGGAGCGCTGCGTCTGCAAATTTTTGACTAATTTTGCAAGCGAGTGGTTCCAGTGCAATGGTAAAGAGTAATGGTGATAGCGGTCAGCCTTGTTGTGTGCCACGTCTAATTAAGACCAGTTCGGACACCTGCCCATTCACCCTAATTCTAGCCACTGGGTTTGTGTATAAATGCTGTATCCACTGTAGGAACATAAAAGGCATTCCCATCCTTTGCATTACAGCAAATAAATAGTCCCATTCCACTGTATCAAACGCTTTGGCCGCGCCCAGAAGAACAGCTGCTGCCTCTAATTCCGGGTTTAAAATGTGTAATAGCGCAAAAATAGTGCGAATGTTGTGGGAGGTCGAGCGATTCGGGATGAATCCTGATTGGTCTGAGAGTACGATGGTCGGCATTAAAGGCGTCAGCATTGTGGCTATCACCTTAGCCAGTATTTTAGCATCGGTGTTCATCAGAGACGGCGGGCGGTAGGAGTCTTTTTGGTGATTTTTATCGCTGAACTGATTATGGTGTTTTTGCAGGAAGGTTCCCCCAGTTGGTGGTGTTACCTGTATCTTTTGAAAGCATATCACCAACCCTCTGACCTTCAATACCAGTACAATCTATTGCCAAAGTCCTAACAGGTGCCAGTTGTCCTAAACACAGCAGAACAGTTAAAGGCTTTGCAAGGTGCCATGAGCCCTCTATTTCAGCTGCTTGGGCGTTGGCTAAGTGCGACTGGGCACTGTGTGTGACAAGCAATCTTTAAAATGTTGGGCCCGATTCACAAAGGTAAACTGAGACAAAAGTCCAATTTTGCGACTTTCGGTATTCAGAAAGGGCATTAATGAGTAGTAAAATTAGACTTTGGTCTCAGTTAAACTTAATTTTTGGTCTTAAGTTTAACGGAGACAAAAGTCTAACTTTACTACTTGTAAATGGCCTTTGTGAATACCGAAAGTCGTGAAGTTTGACTTTCGCCTCGGTTTACCTTTGTCAATTGAGCCCCTCGTTTAGAGCTCTTTTGACGTTTGTCTGAGACACTCGTCCAAACATAAATACCACTGCTAGGGAATAATAAGATGTGGCTGCTGTGTGGGGCAACCATATGAAATCATTGAGTAAAGAATGAAGAGAAGATAGAAAGAAGGAACGGATGGATGAGTAAATGGATGGTTGGACAAAAGGAAGGATGGATAAATGGGTGAATGGGCAGATGGATGGATGGATGATGGGTGAACAGATGAAGAGCATGATGAAGAGAAAGGTGTATGGAAGGAAACATGTGTGATGGATGGATGGAGAGAAGGATCGGTGGAGAGGAGGATGAGGGGGAAGAATGGATGATGGAGAGAAGGAGGGAAGGGTGAGCTATGAAACAAAGAACAAATGGAGTGAAGGAAGGGTGGATGGATGGTTGTCTAAATTATGAGAGAATTATGGTGAGAAAGGCTCCTTTAGCCACATTGTTTTCAAATTACTGTGGAAAAGAAATCCAAAGAGTGTCTGGATTGCCTGCCTCACTCGCGCACTAAGTGCTATTTGAGATATGATTTAAAATGCAGGATAATTTATTTTTCTGACCACTCCGTTGCAATGGGCACAGACCCTAAGCAAGGCTGCAGTAAATAATTTAAGTTAACCCCTTCACTGCGGCGGCTATTCCGCCGCAGTGCTAAGGGGGCGGGACGGCCGCGCAGCGGGCCGTGCTGGTGACGGAACCGCTCCGTCACCAGCCGCGGTTGAGCTGTGCTCATGACAGCGCGATTCTGTCATGGCCCCGCCCGTTCAATAGAACGCGCCGCGCAGACGCAAAATCAGCGCCGCGCAGGCGCAGCGGCAGGGCCATGACGGAACCGCTCCGTCATCAGCACAGCGCCGCTGCAGCTGATGACGGAGCGGTTTCGTCATCAGCACGGATAGGGTTAAAAAAAGAATTCAAAACATCTCAATCAAGAAAGGAGCCAAAAGGAAACAATTGGAACAATATTTGTTAAAATAGAGAAATTTGAGAAGGCATTTGCAAAAAAAGAGCAACAGTTGAGTACTTTAGGATAACCATTTGCTAGAAAGGAATCATTGGAGACATATCACAAAAGGGGAAAAATTCGGAACAATGTGGCAAAATGTGATTTCACCTGTGGCCGGTGTGTTAAGAAAGGATTGTTGGATGCCCAACGCTTTTCAGACACTTCAGCGACAGCTTGAATGGTTTCTTTAAAAGAAATCGCAATTGGAAGTCTATAAAATCTGAGAAGCTAGAAATTTAAAATACAGCCACGGTCCGTGCAGGTAAGAGCGGTGGCGCAGTGGGGCCAGGGAAAGGGGATTCTTGAGGGGTGATACAGAGGGAAAATTGAATAAATAATACATTTTTGATCTGCATTGTACCTCAAAATCCCGCTTGCCCGGCCCCACCGCTATTACCTGCACGGACAGTGGCTGGTAAAATATGTATTCATAATCAAGCATGTGATGACTGCAGCAGAGACAATTTTTACTAGCCACCCCTATTAGCATTCCCCATGCTAGGCTCTGGCTAGGAAAATGTTCCTGAGCCTCTAGCAAAGAGAAAATAAATCATAATAATAACAACCATTGGCAAAGCCAATAGAGCTTGCTTTTTGTGGCCTAATGACTTTGCCTATGGTGTTTAGCCTTGCCCTAGAGCATCCACAATGCTTTGCTGCTTGGCTAACGAATCAGTCTAAAGAAAAGGTGCTACGTCCTTTTCTAGCAGGGCTGTACTGGGAGCCGAAACCGGTCTTGGCAAGCAGCTTGGCCGGGCCCGGGGGAAAGGGTGAGGGGAGGGTGCTATTGAAAAGCTTTGTGCATCTTTTGTTGCAGGGGGCTGATATTGCAGCTGTGCCGCAAAACTTGTCCCGGTAACAAAAACGGCCCTCCAGGGGTCGAAAACCAGGCATCACCCTGGCGACCCAACGGGAAAATGCCCAGTGCCCGCTATGGTCCTGTTTTCTAGGCAAACGCATGTGTGGTGTGCATGCCTGCAAAGTTATCCAAGCAATATTATTTTTCTTTACCGATTTGGGTTGGTAAATCGAATAAATAATAAGACGCTCAAAAGCATTTTTTTTAAGTCTGGAGGGCAAGATGGAGGGCAGCGATTGGGGAAGCAATATAAAGGAACAGGGATTGGGAAGCAACATGGAGGGCATGGGTGGGAAAGGAGCACAAGGGAGCAGAAGCAACACAACAGGTAGGGGTGGGGTGGAGACGCAATGGGAGAGAGAGAAGAAGCATGCAGGTGGGGAAGCAACCTATCGGGTGGGGAGGAGAAACAACAGGCGGGAAAGCAATGTGGAGTGGGCGGGTAGAAGTGAGAAAGGAAAGGGGGTATGGTAGGGAAACATGGAGGGGGTAGGTGGAAGCTAGAGATTGTTACGTTTGTATGCAGTTACCCACATCCATAGAAGAGGGCCACTATGAAATTTGTTTTCTAGCTATGATGTAGTACTGCCTGGGGTACCAGTGTACAAACAACTGAACAATTACTATACAAGGAAGACAGTAGAAATGATAGGAAATTATTTTGTGCCCACTGCGGCACTAGATACTGCTTATGCACATGGACACAATTTAACATGTACATTAACTGACATTGAGAAGAAATGCATAGATCAGGTCGAAGATAGGTTTAGAGTTGTAGTGAGTGAAGGAAATAAACCTTATAAATCTCCTGATTGGATGAAAGAAGAATTCGTTCATCGAGCTGCAGGAAGTTCAGGACCATTAGTATTGGATTTGCAGTACATGGGGAGATTATGTATTCACCAAGACGACAGTGGATATAGCTCTGTGTTTGTGGGAAAGAGTGAGTGTGACCATACATTTCTGGTTCATGGTCCTTGTTACACTCCCCATATCAGACCAGGAGTTTACTTTGTGTGTGGAAAGAAGGCATACTTGAGATTACCTAGCAAATGGTATAGTACATGTTACCTGGGAGTGGTGTTTCCTAAAATATACCATGTGAAAGTTGGAGAGAAACATGAATTGGGTGCTGGTGAAGTTGTGGGGGATATTTTTGGAGCAATAATACCACGTTTAGGGATAGTGTTGAATGATATGAATATTAGAAAGTTGTCTACCATAGTTGATAAGTTGCCTAGTAATACTGTTAGATCTCTTTTGCATATAGATGGTGAGATTTGATTAGGGCTATGATTACGCAAAACCGACTTTCTTTAGATGTTTTACTCCCAAAGGAAGGCGGAGTCTGTCACATGCTGAAGGTCCAACAGTGTTGTACTTACATTCCTGATAGGAGTATAGATTTACAGAAGTACATTAGCAACATTACAGAGTTACATTAAGAATTGTTGGACATGGCTACTGAAGGTGTCTGGTATAAAGTTGGACAAGGGTTTGGTGCAATTGGAAGGTGGTTTACAAAACTAGGAAGTGGATTGTTTGGTTAAATTGTGTGACCAATATTCATTGTTGCAATCTGTATCGTTGTTTTGATTGGCATGGTGAAAGGCTACAAGTGGTATAGAGCGCAATCAAGCAACCTATTTTATGAAATTAATTTGATTTAATAAGAAGCTTATTAAATGATGCAAAAAGTCTGCTTAAGTGAATAATCAATGTAATCTACTTAGATGGGCCTCTTTTGTGATGTGACCCAGTGATATATTAACTGTACTTTGTATGCTTCATGAGCTGATGATGCAGTGAAAACACGTATTAATGTAGTTAGAGAATATGTCCCTTTTGGATGCTAATATTTTATGAATACATTAGCATACATAACATGGAGAATTCATTTTTGTGCCTAAAAGTAGTAACCCTGAATTTGCAGTACATATTCAAATGATCTCTGTTCTGAACTAATGTTTAAATTCTCATGTGGGGTTCACATGTTTTTGTCTTGTTCTCATGCTTGCATTTCAGGTGTACTATGTTTGCTAGGAAAGAGTAGGTGTATTGTTCAATTAGATTAGTTGTGGAACAAAGGAGTTACAGTTAAGTTGGCATGGAGAAAATAAGTGGAGACATGTGCTTTCACACTGGGAAAGAAGAGAAGACCAAGGACAAGCTGTTGCAGAGGGGAGTACATGGAGAAAGTTGTGAAAGGAGTCAATATCATGGAAAGTTTCGTGACTGATCCTAGTGGAGAATATGTGTGAGAAATGCATTATGGGTTGAGTACATCTTTGAGTATATGATGCATTGTAGAGAGAGACCGACACCCCATTCCTGCTTGCCTTCCGCTTGGAGTGCATCTGAGTGCTTATTTGCTCCCTTCTGGCTTGTGGCTTAATGCTGCAGATCTATTCCATGATGGAGTGAATTCTTAGGAAGACTCTGCCACAGACACCTTTCCTCTTGCAAACCTTTTCTCCTGTATGCGAATTTAGGGAAGTTACCATTAGAATTAGAGTAGGGACAGAGTGAAATAAATGCTTCATACAAATGAAGTGCCGATGCAGGGGTATTTGAACTTTTGCTTTCTCATCTCTTGCATAATCGTCATAGAACATATTGTTCTTTCCATGCTGCACTAAATACATATCTTTAGAAGATTTTAATTTCTTCTGTTTCTTCTGTACTTTTATACTCTTATGACTGAGATTTGTACATGCCCAGATATTTCAGAATTTGTAATAAATTTGACTAACCTTCAATTAGACGTTGTTAGAAGCCGGAGTTCCTGCATGCACCGTTATTGTCAAGTGCGCGACCCGGACCCTCCCCCGCTCCCACGTTTGGGCAAGAAAGGACACCGTCCGAGACAGCCCTGCTCACCCCCTTAGTAGCTTGGCACAAGCAGCCAAGCTTATCTCCAAGGCACAAATGTTCAGTATGTGCAACCAGGCCCATAGCAATCCCAATGATGTCACCACAAATGGACTCCAGATGAGTTTGTATAAAACGAGTATACTTTATATAAAAATATATACAAAATAACCACACAATACAACTGCCACATATATACAGCGACGGCTCGTGGAGGGAGTTACGGTGGGGCAGGAGGGTGGGGAGAGGGAGGGGCAGGGTGGAGGTTGCTAAAAACCGGCATATGGATAATTGCAGGTAAGTAAACAATTTAATTAATAAAACGAATTTCGTAGTGCGCCTTGCATCGCAAAATGCAATGCAGTGCGAGCTACGAAATTCGTTTTATTAATTACATTGTTTACTTACCTGCAATTATCCATATGCCGGTTTTTAGCAACCTCCACCCTGCCCCTCCCCCTCCCCACCCTCCTGCCCCACCGTAACTCCCTCCACGAGCCGTCGCTGCATATATACACTGGGTAATATTGTTTCCGGTGGGTTGGGCGGTTCTATTTCCCAACCACACCTTCTAACCAACAGTTACACTGACTTTTAACTGTTCTCAACAGGTTATGTACGTCGTATCACTAGATTCACACACATTGCAAAATATAAGGAATACTGCACTACTTAACCCTTTCGAAGCTCATGACGAGCTGAGCTCGTCATGACAGTTGAGCTGTGCTTATGACGAGCTGAGCTCGTCATGAAACCATAGTATTCAAGCAATTTCAGCACAGGAGGGGAAAAGTCACAGCAGCCAAGGTGTTAACGATGGGTTCCTATACAGTGCCACAATGAAACAATGCAATGCATACAGTCAAGACCATGTACTGAGTCAACACAAGATAATGCAACTCGGTTCGCTACCAGCATGACCTGTTCAAGAAAGAAATACAGCAATGCCTCACGCTGCAAATACGTACAATGCAATATAAAGACAATGCAATGCATATCACCACCAGAATGCCCTGTGCAAGGAAGGAATAAGGTAATGCATCACAGTGCAATTCAGTACAGTGCAGTAAACAACCAATGCAGTGCGCTACGCTATGATCCTCTATCCTGCAAGAGAAACATATCGTAGAGCGTAGCACACCAAGCCCTGAGTTTGTTAAGCCACACTAGTGTCAGACGTTGTCCAATAGATCTATAATTTGTTAGCAGCAGATATGCAAAGTGTTATACGACTGTTTTTAGAAGTAGTGCGACCTGTTGCCCCCAACACGGATCAACGATGACACCCAAGTTCCACTCCGGGCCCTCGCTCCTGTACTACCCCATCTGGGACCAGCACGGACCGAGATCTGGGCCAAAGCAACAGGCGCACACAGCTGCCAGCAGCGAGAGGCCGAGAGAGTGTCCCTCCGGGCCAGCACACCGCCCCAGGCGGTGATCCACTTTACCTGGGGGGCGCAACCCTACTCTCCTCTCCTGGAAAAGTGGCTTGACCTCACTCAGGACCTTGTCAGCACATGCAAGGCGAGCTCGGGCCAGTAGTTCAGCTCCTGCTGGGCTGCCAGTCCAGGCCACCAACGTTCAGCACAAACTCCTTTCACAAAGCCTTCCACATGACGCTGGTGGTACCTCACGTTGCTTTCCATTGCCTGATCACTTGGCCCTCCGCTTCAGTGCTGCTAGGACTTCTTTGGTCCTCGGTACTCACCGCTACCTGGTACTCCTCACCAGCACCTCCGGTGGCACATTCAACACGCACCCCCGTCGCGCCCGAATCTCACTTTATCTCCTGGTGCATGCGGTCTTCAGGCGCTCTCCACTAACGCCCTGGCTGCACCACCACACCGACCCGTGTGTCGGAGATTCACTCCTTCTTAGTGCCCACAATGTCACGGCACTCTTAACTAGTGCCTGGACTGCACTGCGGCACGCACCCCCTGCGCGCCCCGAATTGCGACTTTCTACCATGATGCCACAATCCACAGGTGCTCCAACACCTGTAGCCGCACCAAGACACGCACCCTGCGCGTCAGAGTCTTGATTCTCTCTAAGTGCCCATGATCACCTTAGGCACCCCTTCGGAGGTCTCCGGCTGCCACGACATGGTCTCACCACCGCACCACTTGAGATGTCCTGGAAACCTTTATGTTCCTGTGTTTCCAAACAGGGACCCAGCTCACCTCGGGCCCTTGGGGTACAGGACTCAGCACACAGCAAAGTCCTGCTCAGGAAGAAGGGGGGACACGACCCACTGCAGTGCCCCTTCAATCTCTCCTCAGTCAAGAGCTACAAACTGCCCACAAGCCCAAGATCACGAAGCAAGGGTCAAGTGTCTCCCGCAGCCTATTCAGCAACTCTTCCTGAGGCAGAGATTTTCTTCCCAATTGCGGACAGGTCAAATCCGCCAGAGACTCGACAAGTCTACAGCGTCTTCATAGTGCTCCCAGCACTTCTCTGAACGATACCATTCTCGATGACATCAACAACATAACCAAAGTCTTGGGGTTACAGTTCTTCTAGTTATACCCCTCTTTGTCTTTGACGTTTCCTTGTGCTCAGGGGTCCCCGACCACTCCCTAAATCAGCCTTGCGTATCTCCCCTCCCCAGTGTCACGGTCCTCTCTTTGACACTGGGGGTCTGGATCTTTAATCACTCAGAGGGAGATGGGTCTATTGTTTTATGGCTCTGATCCAGGTCTCTTCATCTCACAAAGCCTCTCTTTTTCCCCGCTCCAGGTGCAGGACAGCCTGGTGCCATCTCCACCCCTCCCCTGGGGCACGGCCTCCCTCCGCCTTTCTCACCTCTCCCAGATCCAGGCAGGCAATTCACATTCTACTGAGACACACATAAAGGTCTAAAGCACATACTTGGCCATTTTCTCAAACAGCGTTTTCTGGACACACAGCGACAAAACCATCTACCCAAAAAGATGTGTTATGACGCTGTGAGTTCAGACATACCAAACTTCACTGTTGCATTTCCAATTCTTGGGAACCTAGGCTAACAATACTACACCAGCCTTCCCCATTCTGTCCTATGGGCAGGATTGCCTTTCACCAAGGAAAATGAAATGGAGTATTTTCCACTGCCAGGGCCTAGCACCCACACTGGTCCAGGTCCTGCCTTTTACCTACACGGCACCCTGCCCAGGGGTTACCCAGGACGTCCTACAGGGGTGCCCCATGTCTATGCAAAAGGGAAAGTAAGGCCTGACAAGTAGTAGCACTTGTCAGGACAACATGCAAATTTAGCGTAATGCATTCAGGCTCTACACTGAAGACATGTGTTCCCTCTCTGTGCATTTCTTTTGTACTAGCTCTGGCACACACAGTGCACATCACTTAGGGATCTTGCTAGTAAGGCAAACATACCAATCAGAGACAACCAATCTCCACTACAATTTATACAGGGAACATCTGCACTTGTACACTGATTAGCAGTGGCAAGTACCTACAGCATCTAACTTTTCAACTCTCTGTCAGGAAAACGGTCTAGGGGAAAAGCTAAAAGTTTAAGTGAACTTTAGCCAACAGGGCCAATTCCAACAGTTGTCGACTTGAGTTCTTGCGTAACCATTATTGGGTTACCTTGTGTCCTGAACGAGTTGCGAAATTTAACTCCCATTTACACTTTCACCCTGCTAAAAAGAACCATTGGAAGATTGTTTTTGGATGAGAACTGAACGAATGGGCCCAGGCCCCTACACAGGTAACAGGCAGCACTACGGAGTGCAGGGGGAGAGATGTTAATGAGGGAGACAGCTTAACCCCAAAAAATGAAGTGGTGCTTGAAAAGCTTGCAGAGTAAGCATAGCAGCTAGCCAATCAAAAGAGCTGGTAAAGATACTATGCTCCCTGGGAGGACAACACAAGATTGACAAGCTGAGATACAAATAAGAAGCAGGGAAATGATAGTAACGGATAGCCAGCCTAGGGTAAGCAAAAACTGGGCTTCAACCTTCTGAATATTATTAGCAAGCTCACAATGGGTTCTGGAGTAGCGTGCTACCCACCCTAAAAAGCAATCCAACACCTCATCAGGGGTAGCAAGCACTATATAAATGCAAACCCTTCCCTCTTCCAATTCTCCGCTATACTTTGCAATCAAAAATAAAAGGCTATCATATCCATCACTCAAATGAATTTCATATTTCCCTATACTTATTTACCCACTAATCTTGTTTTGAGTTCCAGAGTAGCGTGCTACTCGCCAAAAAGAACTTCAACACCTCATCTGGGTAGGAAGTTCTACATAAATGCAAACCCTTCCCTATTCCATCCCTCCACAATCATTTTCAATCCCTATAACAGACTAACATGTTCATCATTCAAATTAATTTAATATTCCCCCAGACTAATTCATCACTAATCCTTTTTTGGTTCTTGGTTCCGGAGTAGCGTGCTGCTCCCTTAGAAGTGCTTCAACACCTCATCAGGGCAGCAAGTGCTATATAAATGCAAACCTTTTCCCACTTCTTTCCCTCCACTATCCTTCTCAATCCAAATAACCAACTAACATTGCCACCACTCAAATTAATTTCATATTTCACTCTACTAATTTCACCACTAATCCTTTATGGGTTCCGGAATAGAGTGCTACTTGCCGAAAAAGCCACCTCGTCTGGGGTAGCAAGTGCTATATAAATGCAATTATAATACAATACAGTGCAATACAATACAATATGTCTTGCAACACACAGCACATGTGCTGACTTGTAGCTTTGACTGAAACAGGACTGTTCACTGTAGAGTTGAAATAGGTTTACACTAGATATGTCAGACCGAGTATAGATTCCAAACGAATTATTCCCGGAGACTAAATCCAGGCTGTTTACTTGAAGGCGCAGGCAGCCTGGTGAAAGGGACCAGTCTCAAACTGGTGTCAGAGTGACATGAAGTGAAATCCATTAACCAGAGGCTTTCAGGGACTATGTTTTACTTATACAGACATTTGACAGCTTGGGGAAAGATTTGAATTGTTTCTTTTTTCACTCTGTGTTATTTTGTACGCTCCTTTTTTTCTGCCACACGACATTTAGAGGCAAGGCTGTAGATAATTTCTGATGGGGGTCAGGGTTATATCTAGGCATGAGCGGATTTTGCGGATTGGCAATCCGCGAATTTGCGGATTTGCAAACTCGCAATCCGCAAAATCCGCGAATTCCCGCGAATTTGCGGATTTTTTTTTTTTTTGTGTTCGCCCGTGTTTCTGCCAGTTCGCGAGGGTTTTTACAATTTCGCAATTTGCGAACTTACCTGTCGGGTCGCAAGTTTTGCGAACTTGTTGTTTCTACGTGTCCAACCTGTTTGGGACACTCTTCTTCATCACTGCCACTCTCTGTCACCACTGCCACTCTCTGACTACTCATGCCACCCTCTGGCCCACCCATGCCACCCTCTGTTTCATCACCACACCCTCTGGTTGTCCAGTGTACATTATTTTTGGCAAAGCAAAGCACACCTTCCCTGCCTCAAGTGACCTGAATTAATTTGGGGCTGATTAATGTGTCACAGAATATTTTTTTAGCTGGCACCTGCTTCCTTAGTGCGCCCTGATTAGTGATCTTTTGCACTTGCTAAGTGCTTTCATTGTTGCAAAATTAGTTACAACACCTGCCCTGCCCCAACTGACAATAATGAATTAGGGGCTGATTAATGGATTTTAACTTCCAGCCTGGCTCCTGCTTGTCTCCCTTAGCTGTAATTCAGGACCTTTGTGGCATATGTGTAACTATTCTGAGGTTCAGAGCAGGGTCACATAATAGTTGCAACTGGCAACTGAACTCTGGAGGGGCCCCTCAGGAAGCACTACAGGAAATGGCTACTAATGATGTGCCTGAACTTTTGAACCTGGTAAGTAGTTACTTTCAGTTTTGCTTAGATCGTATTTCTGCAATTTCGCACTTATTCGCGGGGCGCGAACTCACGCGAACAGTGCGAGCAGTGCGAGCAAAATCCGCTGCTCGCGGATTTGCGGATTTTTCAGGAAATTCGCAAATCTCGCGGATTGCGGATTTCCCGAAAATCCGCAAAATCCGCGAGCGGAACGGATTTTCCGCCCATGCCTAGTTATATCCTGTTATGCCTGTCAAATTTGCTTAGCTAGAAAAACACTTGTTGAGGTTGGGAGGATGACAGCTGGCAGTCAAGAAGAGTATAGCACCCCACTGAGTGGGTTAATGCCTCAGTGCTGCTATTTATGAATGCCAGTTATAATTGCAGCATTTGACATAGTTTGTATGTATGTATGTGATTTAAATAGCGTTGAGCATAGTTACAAAGCAAAGCTGTGCTGTGGTTTACTGTTGTATACAGTACCAATTAATAGAGTGCAACAGAAGTAAAGAGAGGAGGGAAGAGGCAGTGATTAATTTGGACCAGTGGTTGAAAAAGGTGGTACCGGCACTAATTTCTAGGTCTTATCTATAAGGAAGTTTTAGCAGTTTGGATGGCCTGCTTGTTGCTCATCTCAGTTGACTGCTCTTGATTCAATGTCTTTCTTCCCAATTCTTATGTGTGTCCTTCCCAGGAGCTTTTAGGTCTTACAGTGTTCTAAATGAAGGATTTGTATCATGCCACTTCTAAAATTGCTTGTATTCAGAGAACAACGTTTTTCTTTTCTTTATAGCACTCAATGAGCATGTGTTTTCTTGCTCTAACCCCACCCTTTACTTTGCCATGTCTCACTGTGTTAGTCTATCCAGGCCTCCCGCCAGCTTGTCCTTGTTCTCACTGTAGTTTCTCCAATTTCTCCACATCAGCTCGTCGTTTGCTTCCCCCTCCCTGCACCCCACTAATTTATTTGAAATATTTACAAACACATTTAGACATAGCGATCGTGGATGTGCACACATCTACTCCAGCCATCTTTGAATCCGTTTGTTCCATTATTACAAATGCCTTAAAAAATGCCCCCCATGGATGTGCGCTATTCTATGGTGGCCATCTTTGAATTCATTTTTAATCTTTGAACATTACCTGTTTAAATCTCGCACCTGTGGGTGGGCTTGCATCCACACATCCACGGGTGCTGACCTTAAAAAAGCATTTGCAAAGCCAATAATTTCATTAACATGACCTATTGGCTTTGCCAATGCTTGTTGAAGACTGGTACTTACTTTTCATAATCAGACTTTGAGGCAGACCAAGAGAGAGAAAATCAGAAAATGGAGAAAGATGCAGGAAGGAAAAGACTGAAAATTGGAAGCAAGCAGGGATAAAAAAAAATAACCTGCAAGAGTGAAATATAGAAACAGGAAGTGAAGGCAGCCTTGGATTGTAATTATTTTTTTGCAGGTCAGAATTGGGCAGAGGTCATACATAGTGAGGAAGTGAAGTTGTGTTTACTATAACAAACAAGAATTGGCAATGCCAATAGATCTGAATTTAAAGGAAAGCTGTATGGTAATGTGAAACATTATAAGTAAATAGCATAGGAATGGATATGTATTTGTGTGGAAGCAAAGGACTGTATAATAATATTGGTGTCCTTTAAAAGGTCGTGTAAACAGATAAAAAAACAACATCAATTATCTGGTTATCTAACACACTTTAATAGCATTTTAATAGCATCCAAAAACATATGTGCATGGCCCTGACAGTTAAAGCTTAGGCAGATGGATAAATAAACAGCATGATCACAGCTGCTTGGAGGGCAAGCACTTTTTTGTGGAAGCACACACCTTCTGTTCAATCAAAACACGTACTTCTGGTTCCGAACATGTAGACAGAGCCAAAGGCCCTCTCTTGCGATGCTCACATAATTTTCTAATGACCGCTATGCTGTCAAGCTAGAACATAAGAAGAAGCAGACAGCAGAGGCGGTATAGGGGTCAGTATGGACATGGACCATTGGCTGAGGGGAGGGAGGGGTTCTCTCTTGAGAGAGGGTTTGGTCCACAATGCAATGGGAGCTGCTTGAAGGGAAGGGGGGTATTTGGCTCCTTCAGGAAGAGTAGACAGAATGAGGCCTTCCAAAACCTAGCACAGTGATGCGCTTCCAGGCTCCTGTGACTGGCAACACAGGAGATTCTTTGTCGAAGGGTCCGGCACAGCAGTGGAGAGCATGTTGTCACCTCATTTCCTTTCTGCATATTCCAATTTCTAGCGTGCTCGTGCTTTTCAAAGCCTGGTGATGTGTTTTGCGACAGGATTTGCGGAAGCCACCAAACATTATCTTTCAGGTTTGTTGCGCAGTAACTAGGTGCCTAGGAGTGCCTTTTCTTTTTCCTCTCTGATATATCTTTCAGGTGGGGCAACGTAAGAGTTGAAAAGGAAGTGGGAATTAACAAATTGCGTCTTAAGCTGATGGCGTTTATTGCCTATATTTCCATCCTCGGATTTTGGAGACTAGATACCAGGTATATTACGCCGTTTTGCGGTTGCATTTCATGCAATTTGCAATAGCACAGGTTTGTGGACAGGGTCGGACTGGGTCAGAAAATAGACCCAGGCACCAAATTAAAAGTGAAATAGAGAGCTAAAAAAGTGGCACATGTTGTGCAAATTGGGGGAGTTTTGAACCTGTAAAGACACGCTGTATAAGTGTTTTGCAAGGTATGGAAAACTGCATGGATTTGAGCTTGCTGCTGGCAATGTTTGTTTTATTATCTGTAAAATCAACAGTAAAAACCGGACCAGCAGACCATAAAACAGGCCCAAATCCAGCCGAAACACCGGCCCACAAACTGACTTGTCAGACCAGCCCTTCGGACACTGCCTGATTGCCTAATAGGCCTGTCCGACCCTACTTGTGACTTTAAATTGCAAATCAGCAAGTTACGCAATACATAAAAACTTTGTGACTCATTTATAATCAGAAGATGGCAGTGACATGAAACGTGCACCCCCTTCCTCCTCCTTATTTTCAATGCAATGTGCCAATGGTCAGCAACTGCAATTGTAGTCAACAACCATTCACAGTCTTCCGACCTGTCGAAGCAGGTAGTACTGATTCACAAAGTGCTAGTTGTGGATGTCGGTTGAGCGCCCAGTGTGTGAATCACGGTAGAGTCCCAGGGAGCGCAGCATAAAACTGAGGTCCGGTCACAAATGTAAATGTAAATGTACAGGAATTTATATAGTGCAAATCACCAAGCGGTTTCTAAGCGCTTGCTTAGGGAACCCGTCCTGGTATTCCCCTGTGAGATAACCCCGGCAGGGTATCCGCAAGGTGAAAGCCAAGCATCCCGCCACGAGGGGCCGTTGTGGAGATTAAGCAAGCTATTGCCCCGAGTCGCAGAGTGTGAACCCGTGAATCGAGTAGGCACCGGAGCGAGAATTGTCGAGTCCATGGACATTTTAGGACTCAAGACCACGCCGAGCCGGGAATTGAACCCTGGTCCCGTGCTGACCTCTGCTTCCAGGTCTGCCTCCTCTAACCAGTGAGCCACACTTCTCCACTTGACGTGTAAAACACAGCGACAGCTTTGCAGCAAGGCCTTTGTCCTTTGGTCTTCGAGATTCTAATAACAGCTTTGGCAGCTGATTGAAAGAAGCATAGGCAAAGCCAATAAGTCTGGCTTGTATGTTGAGTCCTGACTAAAACATTAAAAAACGTTTTTTAAAAGCCTGCCGTAGTGACCCCAGAGGAGGCAGATTGATACACCAAGCAACCTATAGCACGTTTTGGGTCAAAGGAGAGAAGAGCCAAAGACAGTTCTATAGATACTTAAAACAATTGGGGCCCGATTCACAAAACTAACTTAAGACAATATCCTAAACTTACTACTTTTGGTATTCACAGAAGTTAGGATTTTGTCTTAAGACAGACTTAAGACAGACTTAAGTTAGGATTCTGTCTTAAGTCTGTCTTAAGTCTGACTTAAGACAAACTTAAGACAAAATTCTAACTTCTGTGAATACCAAAAGTAGTAAGTTTAGGAGTTTGTCTTAAGTTAGTTCTGTGAATCTGGCCCTTGGTAACAATGGGCCCGATTCACAGAACTAACTTAAGACAAAATCCTAAACTTACTACTTTTGGTATTCACAGAAGTTATGATTTTGTCTTAAGTTTGTTTAAAACAAACTTAAGACAGACTTAAGACAGACTTAAGTTAGGATTTTGTCTTAAGTCTGTCTTAAGTGTGTCTTAAGTTTGTCTTAAGAGAAACTTAAGACAAAATTCTAACTTCTGTGAATACCAGAATTAGTAAGTTTAGGATTTTGTCTTCAGTTAGTTCTGTGAATCGGGCCCAATATGTTCTATAGACAGCAATTCTGTCAAGCAAGCCTTAAAAAAGTGTTGTTCTTTAAAAATCAGTATATGTAGATGTGAATTGTTCAAATGAACTGTCGAGTACGCCTTAAAGAAATCATATCATGGGTCTGTAAACTGGTCAAATTCGGATCCCCTATGCTAGATTGCACTATGTACAGCGGATCAGGTGTTTGCCTGGAAATGCTCTACCACTTCTTGCAGTTAGGTACCTTGTACAGGAAAGAGGAAGCAGGCCAAGGGAGGCAACCCGGACCGGATAGGGGCCCGCAGGTAACCCCTACCAGCATCTGGAACACCGGAAGGACTGCGGGCATGCCCGCGAAAAAGACACTGTTCGATTGGATGAGTTTTTTGATTGACAGGAACCGCCCATTGGAAACAGGGGGAGGGTAGGCCAAGGGGGTTTTAAGAGGGAGGGTGGCCCCCTCTTTGGCCATAGGTGAACTCACCGCCTAGCAACATTGGTCAAAATTTACAATTTAGGGAGATTTGCTCAATTAGACCCAAGTCACCTCCATAGTCTTACTTCCAGTTCTTGTGGGGAGGATTCCTTCCTCAAGACTTCTTCGTCAGTGCATAATGTTTAGTGGATGTGCTGCAAATTAAATCGAAAACTATACAACAAAATTGTTAATTTAAAGAAAATGCAAGATCTGATTCTGAACCATGCTGAACTTGGTGAAAATAGCTCTGCTAACATACAATTAACGTTCAACCACTTGAAGCAATTTAGGAAACGTTATACATATGCGGAACAAACGTTTCCACAGGAACAAAATACTTTTGTATACAAGGCCAGTTCTTCCATAAGGTGAGGTAAGGCAGCATCATTATGACGTCACCTAGTGGGAGTGCGAGCTCACAAGAAACGGCTAAACAAAATTGCCTAGGAGTGTACTAGAAAGAAAAATGCTGTTTTCTCCGAAGAAATTAAAATACCCTGACCATGACTGGTTGCATGTTCCCCACCAGTGGCACTGAGTTACTCATCATGTGCTCTCCGGCTGAGATTGGGGATTCCCCTCCCCAAGGTCCAACCCCTGGAGGAGCTGCACCTGAACAGCTTTGTGCTGGGTGGGGGCATCAGCGGCAAGGATGGGCGATCTATGACTTCTCTCTGGACCACAATGTTGACTTCTGAACTATGTGCATTGGAGTGTTCCTGGCCTGGTCTCCATGTCCTCGCAAGGTAACATTCACAGAAGAAAGAGCCCACAGTGCTAATGAAACCAAACTGAGCACTTAGCTAATGGACAGCAATATGTGCAGATCAGGGACGGCTGGTGGAATTTTAAACTGGTGGGGCGTATACAGAATGAATCAACGTATGCGAGTGAGCGCAGCGAGCGAGCCCAATGGCAATAAGAGGGATTCGGGGGGGTTCCTTCCCCTGAAGGATTTTTTTTTAAATTTACATCTTTTTGGTGCGATTTTCAGCACTATTTCTGTGATAAATGGACTAAAAATTCAGTTCTTCTAGGCATTCATAAAAGAAAACTCATACATTATTTCAGAGAATTTCTGGGTTGCCAATCAAGTCTGACTTCTGGAGAGGGCTATGGTACTAAGCAAGACTGCTTTGGCTCCACCCTTTCCAATAGAAAACACTAGTTTGCAATGTGAACAAGTTCAATGGACAAACCTGGGGTCTAGGGAGAGTCCCTCTCCTGAGAAAGAAATATAAAAAATATTGGCATATGGTGCATTTTAAAGCAAATGAATGCAGCGATAAAGCAAGGCTTATTAAGCAGTGGGAACGTATAGTCTTGAAATATTAAACTCATTAAAAACTGCCCTGTATCTTCTTGCATTAATTTGTTCAACAGTTACTGTAATATGTAAATTGTTCTGCATGATAACTTTAGCCCTTTAAAATGTATGCTTGCCCAATATCTTGCACTGCATGCAGCATTAACTTTGGAAAAATGTGGTCTAACCAGATTTCGGAAAGCACCCACAGCTGCTGGCTGTAACTAGTCATATAGGAATACATGCAGACAGGACTTTAAGAGACATGAAAAAAGTGGGTGCTCCCTTTAAAGGAACATACCAAATACATTTCTGTGATTGCCATAGTGTGCCATCAGATCGGTATTTTAGTTTCTCTCTGAGATGTAATTTTATCCAGATAAATGGCACAGCAACTGACATACGCCTAAAGCCTGTCAGTATGATTGGCTTTGTCACTGGGTGTTAGCTGTTTAAGATAAATGAGTAACAACAATGATTTCTTATGAATAATTAACATTGAAAATGTTTAAATTCTGAAAGCCTGAAATAGTGAGTCTCTGAATTGAATAGCATTGAGGTCTGTGGAAGGAGATTTGGCCTTCAATTATGTGTGCTTTATGTTAGATATATATCCTCTTTTTCTCTGCACATCTTCAACCTCCTTCTTTCCTCTTCAGCATCCTCTTTTTACTCTCCCCCGAATGCCCTGCCTCACATCTCTGCCACATCACCGCCCCCAATATGCACTGCACTCCCTCAAAAATAAGCCCTTTAATTTCTCTTACTTTGCCTTGCAAATATTTTGACATCAGTGTACCCCCTTCACACACGTGTCCACAGAATTTCAGTTGCAAAAGGAATGTACAAATATTGTTCTGTGTGTTCTGCAGAGAGGCCAACCCACTGACAGGCACTTACTTTGGCGTTAGCCTTAGCGCCTGCACACTCAATCAAAGCCCCTCATAAACACCTGGCATGGCTCAAGCCTCAAAGTATGCACAGAAAACAATACAGATAAACAACAACATTACAAAATAGCTAACTCGTCGGGAATGCAAGATCAAGTAAACATGTAAAATAAGAGAGGAACTACATTGCTGAAATGCATTCCCTCGACGTTTTTAACATTCATTGTTTGCAAGTCAGTCCATGTTTTTGGCATCAGTGTTAACTTAGGGGCTTGTACACAGGGCCAGTTTTAATGCCATACATCAGAGGACTGGCCACTGTAAGCACATGTTACACAGTAAGCACATATCTCTCGCTTTGGGCCTGACTGATATTTGGATCCATTTGACAAGGGAGCAAATGCTGCAGATCGCAACTAGGTCAAAGCATACCCAGTAGCACCCCCGCCAGGATCACTGCTCATCCTCCTTGGGTGGACTGCTCTGGTCTGCCAGCCACCCAACCACAGTGCCTAGCAAACATTCTGAGAACAGTATTGTTGGACAGGTGATTTAGAACATGAAGAACATACAGAAGACTTAGACTTCTACACACGACAAGCAATCACAAGTGGACAATATGGTTGGAAGCTCCGCCCTAACGCCCCGGCCCAGTGGCACATTCATCTCCCTACCTCTCAGCCCCACGCACAGTTAATGTGTTCGCTAATTTGAGAATTGCTAGCGGTGTATTGTAAAAAGGACATTCAATTGAGCCTTCTCTATGGTATGATCTGATTCCAGATCCAGAATGCTCCCCTCTGTTCCCGCCAACCTCGTGGTCTCATGCCCTCTCTCAGCCCACTCCCACACTCCTCCACAAACGTTTTACCTAACATCCTACAGAAAGCCGAACTCACTGTTGACCAGGCAGGACGAGTTGTTGGTTACGTTCAAGTGGAGAAGGCAGTGCATCCATGACTAACCTTGCAGATCGCTGAAACCTGAAACAGCCTCATTTTTCCATCCCTGGGCAATAGTAACTCGATTCATCCAAAAATACTAGGGTGCTTGGATAAAAATCTCTGGTTCGTGCTACACGCTGCCCAAAGTAAGTTTCTTGGTCTTCAGGTAATGTTAGAAAACCATTCTATGGATGCAGCATATGCCCCTCATGCTATTTTCCATACTTTTTTTGCTATTTTACTAATGTATGAGCTGTATCGCAGCTAAAGCTGACTGTAGCCAGATCTAAAACATTGTAAAGCATGATGCAAGGACAGTGCAAAAATGCTCCAAAACAGAAAATAAGACTTTTCATGCTTTGTATTTGAGGAATTCCTGACTTGCACCAAGTTTGAAAAGAAGCAAATCACTTGCTACTATTTTGTGAATCACAAAACGACTTTCTAGGATTTGAAATTATATGAATATTTTTACGTTATATACAATGTAAATGCCCCCATGACTAGGCCCTGGAATAAATATAAAATGATAATAAGCCTGGTTTTATCATTTTCTTTTTCAATCTAGCAGGGGGTGCGACGCTCCTCCGCCATAACGGAGCAGCTGCCACTGTCGTCAAGGTACTTATATGTGGACTTAGGTATAGACAATGTATACTTACTTACCTTTCGATATTTTGGATTTGAAATGTTGGGGCATATTACCAAGGGGGTTTATCTCCGCTTTTTTGGCTTTAAAAGCCAAGAAAGCGGAGATAAAATTATCTCCCTATCACCTAGCTGTTGCTAACACCAGTTAGCGACAGCTAGTAGGAGATATTGACCATCTTGGGCCCCACTTTGCATGTCAGTGATATTTATCACTCATAACATGCAAAGTGGGCGTGCCTAGATGTTAGCGACAGGAAACAGTCGCTAACATCGCTATCTCCTATTACCAACTTTTGGAGATATTCGCGCTAAGCGTGAATATCTCCAAAAGCTAACACCTGCCCCTGAGCAATTCTTAGCCATGTTATCCAATGGGAGGTGGATAACATGGCTAAGAGCATTAGCTCGGAAATGCATGAATATCGCTGACTTTTCAGCGATATTCATGCATTGCGGCGATTTTTATCGCATTTGCGATAAACCTTGGTAAAACCAAGGTTTGTTTGCGGTAAAAATCGCCGCAGCTCAGCGGTAAATGTTTGTCTCTAACCAAGCAATAGAGATAATTATCGCTATTGCTTGGTAATATGCCCCGTTGTCTTTATATTTGCATCCCTGGATATTCTAGCTTCGATGCTTAAGGGTCAGACCTATGGGCGGTTTTACACGACCAGTACAGGTTGCACGCACAAAGTGCATTTCGTAGGCAAAGCAGAACTTGCACCAAGTGCATCTTTCCCATTTCTTTTTTTTTGGCAGGTGCACCAATTGCCCTTTTTATGCGATCACACACGCTTGCGAGTATGCAGAAGTTATGTGAGCCAAGCCCATAGCTGGAAAAGAAACCCACGAGCGAGCTTTCAGGTGTCGTTTTCTGTAGAGAGGGAGGTAAGTGCTGGGATCAATGCGGCCCTTCTTGGACGGAGCGCGCTGAGTTTGAAACGATCCACGGAATGTTTTAAAATTAGTTCTGCATTTCTCTGCAGAGCTGGCAGGTCGCTCCAGTAGGTAATTTAAAGCAGAAGGAGGCTCGCGCACAATGAAATCTTTTCAGCAAATTCAATGTAACATCAGATGAAAAAACACAGGCGAGGTTTCTTTCCCACGGAAGAGGGTGCTGGAGAAAAGCATTCAGACTGGGGTGTAAACGTGTAAAACACTGAAAATGTCAAGTTAAGGTTAATCTATTATTTTTCAAAAGTGTACCATAGTTAATGTGGAAAACTTAGAGATATCTTTAGATGATTAAAAAGCAAAAATATTTTTGAACAAGAAACTAATTCTAGATTTGTGCGCAACTATATTATGACTGCACGAGCAAATTTAAAGTTTAATAACACCTTTTTTAACTGCAAATTATTTAGTATCAATTATAGCATTTCTAAGCACTGTAAATACGGGGTTATTATTTACGCAAATTAAAGGCAGTGATTTCGATCTCGGAAGGATGGCAGGTTGAGCTGGCCCTGCTGGGAGAGGAAAATGTGACCTTCACTTCACACAGAGTCGACTCGTCACCCAGCAAAAGGCCCCCCTTGTAATTTTCTGGTAAAATTCGTCAAGATCATGTCAACAATGTGGGCGTTCAGAGCCCGGAAGTTTTAGAAATTCACTTCAGCATTCATGGTGAAGTGTGGAATACAGCCTGTCGACGGACGATAAGGCAGAGCCGTGTTTTTGAAACCGCAGCGCAATCAGCCAGATGCAGTGAGGCGTGTAATTGCTGGAAGGAAACCCACAGGAAAGGATGATTAAAAAAAAACAAAAAAACTTCCGTCTAGCAATTCTGAACGCAGATTCTAGCACAAAAACTTTAAGGCTTCAGCTAAAACATTGGCAAAGCCAATTGATCTGACTTTGCTGATGCTATTCAGCAAAAGAAAACAAGCATTGTCAAAGCCACTAGGTCTCGCCTTTTGGCTTTGCCCCTGTTTTTCGCTGACTCTGTTCAGCATTTAACCTCTTTGCTGCGGCGGCAATTCCGCCGCAGCGCTAGGAGGGAGGGAGGGGGGGGGCGCGCGCGCTCCCATGCTCGTGACGGAACCGCTCCGTCACGAGCCTCGGGCGCGATGTGCTTGTGACGGAGCTGTTCCATCACGGCCCCACCTGCTCAATAGAATGCGCCGTGCAGGCGTGAAATCAGCGCCGCGCAGGCTGCCGAGCGGGCCATGACGGAACCGCTCCGTCACCAGCACAGCGCAACCGAGGCTGGTGACGGAGCGGTTCCGTCACCAGCATGGAAGGGGTTAAACATAAACCGTGGGGTGCAGTGTGTGTGGGGGGGGTGCCGTACGGGCCGCTGCAAGCGAAGGGAAGAGGGTCAGAGCAGCAGACTTGGTGCCTCCTCCAAGCAGGTCGCAGCACCTGTGGACAATCCGCTTGCGACCGGCCCTCCGTGGGCTATGATCAACAACGCAGAGTCGAGACCCGCAGAAAAAGTACAACCGAAAGTACGGCGGGAGGGAAGAAAGACAACAAGGACAACGGGAGGGGGTGGGAACAAAGAGAATGCGGACAACGGGCGGGGGCGCAAACACGTTGAACACAAACAACAGGAGGGGGCAGGAGCAAAGGGAATGCGGACAACAGGAGAGGGGAGGGAGCATGTTGAACATGGACAACGGAAGGGGGGGAACAAAGGAAATGTAGACAACAGGTGAGGGTGGGAACATGGTGCACATAGACAACGGGAGGGGTGTGGGAGCAATGTAAACCACAACAGGAAATTATAAAACAAGCCGAGGCAAAAGAAAAAGTAGTGGGTTACCAAAACATATGGCCCGTATTGAAAAGATCCGTGCAGCAGGAGCAAATGCCAGGGCGGAAACAAAGCAGCTACAAGGCGGGACTAATGTACTCTATCTACGAACCAAAACTATGGCATTTAGAAAGGCAGGCTAAGAAACCATTACCTTCATCACATCCAATAAGGTAACAATAGTTTGCTGATTTTCATATGTATTCTATTGTATCAAAACGTATTCAAAATCATATACAGCCAAATCTTCCTTATTTCAAAACCTCTCAAAATTCACATACAGCCAACACGTTTCGATCATAGACCTTCTTCAGGGCATGAATCACTAAAACGCTAAGGGGCACATTAGGATGGTGGGTGGACTTTGTCCGCCCGCCATCTCGTCGTAAAAAGGGACCGCCCTCCATAAGGGCGGGGGTCCAGTGGGTGCCATTAGGATGCGCCCACCACAGAGGCGGGCGCATCCTGCATTCCTAACATTGTGGCGGGTGGTGCACTCAGCACTGTGCGCCACAATGCCAGGAAGGCATGTTGTGCACTTCCATGCACACCATGGCAGGCACCGTGCTGTGCCTGCTATGTTGTGCATGGAACTGCAGGGGGGTACCACAGGTACCCCCATGTGCACCCCCCACCTCCAGAGTCCCTGGGGACCCGCAACAGGCCTCCACAAGCAATTCCTGCATGCCTTTCCGTGGCGGCAATGCCGCCACGGAAAGGCATGTTTCCGCCTCCATAGTAATATAGCTGGCGGTGTCTAACAGACACCGCCACCATATAAACTGCTTTTCCGCCTGGTAGGCAATCGGGCGGATTGCCTACCGGTGGAAAACTGGCATATGGTCTTCCCGTCCGCCGAGGTCCCCCCCGCCATGGTAATGTGGCAGGGGGGAAAGGCAGAGCAGGCTGAGGTTTTTGGAGGGCGGATCGCCACCGCCATATGGGCGGTGGTGATCCGCCCGTTATCCTAATGTGCCCCTAAGTGTTTTTAAGCCGCACTCTTAATTGCACAGCCACATAAGGTACACCTGAGAGCCTACATTACACATTTGGGTATCGTACTGACTACCTGCCTACTTCAGTAATACACACATAGACCGAAGCCTCAAGTGGATCTAGTCCCTTAAATCAACAGGACAGATATGCTAAGTGAACGTGTTGCATATACAAAGTGGGGTGTATGTGAGAAGTAGCATTATATTTCCTTACCCACCACATTACATAAGCACTCACTATTATCAGTATTTTTGGGCTGTTGTCAGTCAAAAGGAGAATAATGGGCAGCTCATAATAAGGGCATTTGTGTTCATAATTTATGCATGTTTCAAAAGAAAGTGGCTGCAAAAATGTATGGACAGAGGAATAGAAGAAAAAAAATGCCTCATTCTTTGTTCAGTAAGAGTTTGTTTATGAACTTGCCGATTACAGGTCTAGGTCACATGTATTAGCCACACCCTCAGCAATTCCAGAAACCATCAAGGGTGAGCCTCAGAAGTAAAAATTCAACTCAAGTCAACAAGCATTGGCAAAACGAATTGGTCTTGCCTTTGTGAGATTTATTAGCTTTGCTAATGTTTTTTTTAGCTAGGTTGCAAATGGCTGAAAGTGATGTAAAAAAAAAAGCTGTATGACACAGCCAGCATTTACTACATTATAGTGCTTTAAAACAAAAATTCAGTTATGCTGCACTGAAGCTAGTTCTGCTGTATAATATTTCTAAAAAACATTGACAAAGCCAATACATCTCTCACAGTTGAAGCCGATTGGCTTTGCCAATGCTTGTTATTAAATGCTATATTGTAAGTTCTATGTCTTGATATAGTGTTTAGAATGGCTGAAGTGCTAATGTTATAGAATGGAGAATGCCTTTGCCAAGATGTTAGTGTGTACAGATTCACAAACATTCTAGGACCACATAAAAACTGTGAAAACGTGCCATATAAATGTGCAGAATGTACATAAGCTGTAGGTAGACTGAAACGTCCAATAGGTTACAGCTTTTATTACAGTGATGTTCTAGGCTATGTGTCTTTTTGGGTGCAATGGTTACAGAAGAATAAAAAAAAGCACTCCAGACTGCTTGTTTGCTAGTATAATATAGCAATAATCAGTGTTGAACGGGTTTCCTAGAACTTTTGCCCTCTGTGCCACTGCATCATTCACATCATTACCTTATTGCCTGCAAGGAAAGTGTACTTGCGACTGCTTATTTGTTAGTAACATATAACAACGATCAGTGTTCAGTGGGATTCCTAGACCATTTGGCCCATGCCACTGCGCCTGCAGCACAATTCATTTTTCATTTCATAAAGCTTTATTCGGTTTGTGTAAAAACAACCATAAAAGCACAACATTGATAATACATGATTTGAACATATTGACATCATTTAGTACAGGAATATCAATAATTAAAAACCCCAAAATTAAAATAACCAACTTTTACTTGCATTGACAGATTTAAGTATATAAGTAGCAGTAAAAAAAAAAGTCATGTTCCTGCATCATAAAGAGCAGCCTCAAGGCTGCATCCACATTAAGAATGCCATATTTTAAAAACATGGGTTTCAAGTAGGCAATACGATAATTCATGTAGAGGTTACAAATAAGAAGAAAGTGCACTGTACTTTGTTTAGATTGTCCGTCACACGGGCATGGACCCACCGGGTGCTTCTTTGGGTGTGGGAAAGCTACAAGGTGGTGCACCAGCCCGAACGCTAATCTAGTAAGGACATACCTATGAGAACTTCTTGTCACCTGGTTCAAGTAGATCTGGAATCCTTCATAAACTAGATATCTGTTATAGAACAAACATGTCGTCAATTGCCCATTATTATAAGACCGCCTGTTAGCTCTATATAGCGGAAGCAAGTTTTGTAGTACTGTTTTAGACATCTCACCTACAGAGGTAAATATTAAAAATGACATTTACCTCTGTACTTAATTTCTCAATCGTATTCTCTAATTCTTTAATAACCTCAGACAGCGTGAGGGTCATCCAGAATGTTTAAATCAAAAATATCTTTAAAACTATGTACAATGTACTTTAGCCAGGGTATCCGAAGATATTTGTGCAGTTCGAGGCAATCTTTAATTATTAATCTGTTAAAAGCAGTCTCTTCTTTTAACCAAATGGAGCGCCAAATCATTAGAGGCCTTAAAGCTACCAAATCTGGCAAGTAACTAATCCCGACTTCTTTATGGATTAGTTCTGTTGGGGCGGAGGTTGGTAAAAATAGCAGTTTTTTGAGGAAAGTATGTTCCTCTGTTTGTAAACTGCTATCAGAATGGTGTCCCCATACCCCGGCCCCGTATAAAGCGATCAAGACGTATCTGGACTGGTAAATCTGCGTCAAGTCCCCTATATGTCTGTCGCCTAGCTTAGCCGAAAATCTGAACACTCCATGGGCACTTTTTGCCATTTAGCCTGAACATTGGTTATTTCGTGGGACCACTTCCTATTTCTGGAATAGGTGATCCCTAAGTAACAAAATTTTTCCACTTGTTGGACTTTCTGTCCATCAATAAAAAATGGATATAACTTATTTCGACCACCTTCACAGACCATAATATAGGTTTTATTTTTATTAATCTGCAACTTTCTTTCATTTATAAAAAAGTACAAACCTATCAATCAGCCGTTGGTGGCCTATTGTGGTCCTGGACAGTAGCACAGCATTGTCTGCATATAGCAGTGCTGGTATTTCTGTCCCTCTTGCCTGGGGGGCATCAGATTTTACTAGTTTTAGTATTGCGTCTATCTCATTGATAAAAAGAGTGAAAAGCAAAGGGGCGAGGACGCAGCCTTGTCTGATGCCATATCTCATGTTAAATTTTGGCGTACATTCCCCTCTAACTCCATGACGGACAGAGGTCTTTAGTTTTTCATACAGCTGTGCTAAAAAATATATGATTTCTTCCGGGGCCCCAAGTTTCAGTAGCGTTTGCCATAAAATTGAATGATCTACTAAGTCAAACGCACTGCTTAGATCCGCAAAACAAAGGAAGAGGGAACCTTCTTTAGCATGGGTATATTTCCCAATTATTAAGTCCAAATTAATACATTGTTTCAATGTTCCTCTACCTTTTCTAAAACCATATTGAGTGTTAGCTAAGATCCCATTGGTCTCAGCCCACTCTTCCAGCCTGGCTAACAAAATCCTGCTCAGTATTTTGACGCAGGAATCAAGAAGGGAGATTGGACGGTAGTTCCTGGCATCCGATTTATCTCCCTTCTTATAAATAGAAATAATGATTGATTCTCCCCAAGAAGATGGTGCTCCATTACTTACAGCAGCATTAAGAACAATTGTTAATATGGGGCCGCATAGTGCGGGTGCAGCTTTATAGACATCAATGGGTACACCATCAGGACCCTGCGCCTTTCCTGCTTTACTTGCTTTAATACCCTGTTCCACCTAATCCAGAGTGAAATTTAGCGGTACTATAGACCAGGGACCAGAAATGTTATTACAGTTCTTATTGGGTTTAAAAATCCCAGAAAAATGGGTTACCCAGGCTTCACTGCTTACATGGGACAATAGCTCTGGTGCCGAATTATCTTTTAAAAATGGTGAATTGACTATTGTCCAAAACAGTTGAGAATTTGATGTTTCTGCCACCTGTGCAAGTTGATCCCATGCCTCCTGTTGCAATTCCATTTTCCTCCGCTTAAGAGCCAGTTTATAATCTGTTCTTAAGTAAGCTATAAGCGGTGGGTCCCTCGGTTTGTTCGTTAACGCCTGTTTTAACTGTGTAAGCAGTGTAGTGCAGACCTGGTCGAACCATCCCTTAGTATGGCTTGGACCCCTGTTACCAGACCAAGTAAAAATGGTGTCTATATGGCAATTGATTTTGTTAAAATTCAATAGGACGATGGCAGGGTCACTGTTAATATTCAAATGATCATTAATTTCACTAAGACAAGTCGTTATTATATTGGTTAACACTTTATCCGCTTTCTCCCCTTTCCATTTTATTCTAGTTCTGTTAGGTCTATGCGGTTCAATATAGCCCACATATCTTGTAGTATTAACAGAACTAGCTCCCCAAATTGCAGTTATGAGAATAATACAATTGTGGTCGCTTAATTGGGATTCCTCTATCCTGGGGGTCATACAGAAGGGGGAGATATTGGAAGAAACCAAAACATGATCGATAACGGAGTTAGAACTCCTACGAGTAAAGGTGGGGATCACATTACCACTTCCATCTCTTGCAGGTTGTAATAGTTCCAGGTCACAATCTGCCATCATTTTATTTACAGATTCACCATAATTATTTTGAGGGAAGTGGAAGTCATCGTCTCCTGCATCATTCTGCACCCCACAAACCCTTGAAATGGACATAGGGCAAATGGGGATGTTAAAATCTCCGACCCAGATAATATTAAAAATGACATTTTCCTATGTACTTAATTTCTCAATTGTGTTCTCTAATTCTTTAATAACCTCAGACCATGTATTATCAAAAATATTATTATAAAAATGTATTAAAAGAACATCGCGAGCATGTTTATGGGAAAGCCAAAGGAGCTGAAGTTGTGTACCAATGTTTAAATGCCTTTTCACTTCCAATGACAAACTTGTCAGGATAAGAATTAGGAGGCCACCCTTTGCTCTACCAGACACCGACCCCTGTGCTGGCAAATTATACGAAACAAACCCATCATAACTGGCAGGTTCCGTATACCAAGTTTCTTGTAGACAGATTACATGATGGGAACTAAGAAAATCCATCTAGCCCAGCTTTTACCCTTTTGAGGCCAATCCAGCTATATTCCAGTTAGCCATGGATATCCCTTCGCTGTTACTTATAGCTGCCGGCTCAATTCGTAAGATGGTATGAACTACATGGGGGGGCCTCCTCTCCTAGGTTACTGTTGTGGTCCCCTCCTAGGTGTATACCTTGCCGTGGGGTATCTATCGCGTTGTCCTGTGCATCTAAGTATTCCCCCTCTGTCATACTGGGCCTATAGTTAGCCGCCATATCGGATGTAGGGCGGTCCAGAACCTGTCAATCGTTCAGATCAAGAGTGCTAAATAGTTCGTAACGATTGGAAACAAGTACCTCAAACATGGGTTCTAGCGGTTGAGCCCTACTTTTAGAATGGGTGTCCGATAAGATCTTTCCCCGAGTATCGAGCTTTTGTGGTCTATAAAAAAGACCAAGTGGGCGTAACATAATGCCCTGTGTTGTATGTGGTAACATTGCAGCTCTAAACAGCGAGGTACTTGCAAATTATTTTTTTTAAAATTAATAATAACACAATCTCCCTGTATATTCTTTTTAGATTGACCTATCCAATTTACCCTTCTGGTTGTAAGGATCTGATCTGAATGGTTCGCTGGAAATCCACAGTTGTAGTTAAGCCAGTGTACCGTTTTATTTTTAAGCAAATCATGGGTTTCTCTTTGGGTTCCTGTAAGGGCTGGTACATTCATCAGAACTGCCACATATGGTGCACAATTTGGAGGTAAATTGATTGTGTTACTACGTTTCTCCTCCCGGTTTTCTATGTCCTGGTCAATAGTTATGGTACGGTTAGTCTGTTTAGTCTCTAGCATTATTCTCCCGTCCATCTTTGCCTACTACTTCTTTCGTTGGTGGCACTGTAGTTATCTCACTGTTTTTTTTAGGGCATTCCCCCGGTGCAACTTTTGCCGCCATAAGTAGCTTATTATGGGTTGTTAATTCCCCACTTAACCTGATGACTTCTCTACTCAATGAATCTAGTTTATCAGACAGTGGTTTAAAGTAGCTGTCAATTTTGGCACTTAATATATTGATAATCTCATCCACCTGTATTCCAGCTAGGGCGCCAGTGCTAACATCACTTATTCACTCATCTGTATTAGCAACGGGGGCAGATTTCGATCCCTTGTTACTAGACGATGCCCCCGTTTGGACTGGGGCTTCCTACAGTTCCTTTTTGCTCCGGATGCAGGGGCCCTACTACTTGAAGACTAGTTGAGAGCATCAGTATGCTCATCGGATAGTGTTATAGAGGCTACCTCGTCTCTTGCTTTATCTGGTGCATCACCTCTTCTGGGAGAGTCACCACACTAGTCAGGGGATACGAGCAATGGAGCCAGCGGCAATACCGGCAAACTGTTCCCTTCCAGCGAGAGACGTTGTTCAGCCCTATCAATCTCTACATTAATAGCACTCACTGCTTTGACTAGATAATTATCAATAGTTGCTCCCGCATTTCCTGCCAGAGTTTTATTTCCCTTACGCTTAGACATTTGTAATACAACAGATTAAACTATACAATCACAAAAATCACAAACCATAATAGCCTATCAATTAATCATAGATAAAAAAAACGATAAAACTAATGAAACACATATGCCTTCCCCATAGTATAATGCTTAATTATATTTGGAAGCCGTTAACTCACTGGTTTTCCTATATATTCGCTTATATGAAGGAAAAACCAAGCGGCACAATTCAATTCAGAGCCCTGGTGACTGCACTTGTGACTGTTTGTTTAGTAGAAAAATATAGAAAGAATCGGTGTTCAGTGGGTTTCCTAGAGCTTTTGGCCTCGGTGCCACTGCCCCTGCTTCATCATTCAAATCGTGACCCTAGTGCCTGCAAGGACAAATGCGGAAATATTTAAAATCCAGGGGCATATTACCAAGCAATAGCGATAATTATCGCTATTGATTGGTTAGAGACAAAAATTTACCGCTGCGCTGCGGCGATTTTTACCGCAAATAAACCTTGGTATTACCAAGGTTTAACGCAAATGCGATAAAAATCGCCGCAAAGCATGAATATCGCTGAAAAGTCAGCGATATTCATGCTTTACCGAGCTAATGCTCTTAGCCATGTTATCCACCTCCCATTGGATAACATGGCTAAGAACTGCTCAGGTCAGGTGTTAGCTTTTGGAGATATTCCCGCTTAGCGCGAATATCTCCAAAAGTTGGTAATAGGAGATAGCGATGTTAGCGACTGTTTTCAATCGCTAACATCTTGGCATGCCCACTTTGCATGTCATTAGTGATAAATATCACTGACATGCAAAGTGGGGTCCAAGATGGTCGCTATCTCCTACTAGCTGTCGCTAACTGGTGTTAGCGACAGCTAGGTAATAGGGAGATAATTTTATCTCCGCTTTCTTGGCTTTTAAAGCCAAAAAAGCGGAGATAAACTCCCTTGATAATATGCCCCCCAGTTTTTTATGGGTTCCGATAAAGGCACAATTGCAGACAGAATACATAATTAGTGTGTAGCTAAACAAAAGCACATAAGCTTTCATAATAAGTGCCTTTAAACTTATCAAACTCTTCAAACCGATTTGCCACAGATGTAAAAAATAGAGCATATGCTTTACACATCACAGTGGTAATCAAGCATTACTAAATTTTGTTACAATGTGGCTGGCTCTATCCTGTGAAAAGATCTTATCCTGAGGTTGACAGTGAATGGGCCATAAACAGTGTAAATTGTCCAAGATCACCATAAGTTAGGCTGATGCTGAGGATGAAATTCGGATTGGTACTTATTTCCTAAAAAGGTAGTTTCACAAATTGAATGGATTCACCCAAAAAGAGGAATTTTGCAAAAAACTTGCCAAAAGTTTGTGCAGATGAAGAATGAGATAGATTTTGTGATGGCTATGTTTAAATAAAAATGTTAAAAAAGGGCACAAGCAGGATCCATGGGGAAAGTATGCTGTATTTCTCTTTCATATAAAAACTCTCACTTTGAAGTCAGCCGAAAGCAAAATAAAGACCCGGCTCCCACAGAAACACAGCTTGACATTTGACCTCAGCTTTGAATGTCTCACAAACGTGACAAGATAAGAACCTTATTTAAAGGGCTGGATATTATAGAAAACGAGTTTGTTTAAGAATACTGTAAACATGGCTTTAGCAAAGGTATGGACTCAAGTTGCACAGCCTAAAGGAAATAAAGCCAGAAAATGTGAGCTACAAACCATGAAGCTGATGGCAAGCTACGGGCGGAATTCATTCCCAGTTCAACTTTCTGAAAGTCCCCAAGATGTCTTTCACATACCTAGGCGGCGACCCAATAAGCAGAAGAAATCCAATTGAATGTAACGAGCAACATAACCCAGACAAGCCAAGATTACAAAAGCTAAGGTGCTTATGAAAGAAGTGATTCATGATTTTTCAGGCAGCAGCTATGTGAGACAAAGACCAAGATTCCAACCTTTGCTAGGATATTGAAGTTGGGCTTAAGGATAGAAAATCAATGACTGTTTTAGAAAATATTTGCTGAATCAGAAAGAAGTTTCAACCTTTGATTTGTATTCAGAAGGACAACAGTGAATTGATGATAGTTAATGCTATTTTCTGATCAACCAGAGATGGAAAGAATACACTGAAAACCTCTACAGTAGGGATTCCAATATCCGAGCAAAATTGAAGCTATTCCAGAGGACAATAGCTTCACAAAAGAACGCTTAATAATAGAAGAAGTCAGTGTTAAGGTTGTGGCCAATAAGAAAAGCTGCAGAAATTGATGGCATGGCAACAGGAATATCACAATTCACCATTACATATTTAGATTATTATCTAGATGTAGACATATGAGTCCCCCCACTTGCTTGAAATGAAGGGCTATTGGCTCTTACTACTTGATTTAGGAATAATTTATCAACTCCTTAGACCCTTGCCGGTGAAGGCGGGAGAAGAATCACCCAAGGAGACTGAAAGGAGAGTTTCTGTCCAGCAGAGGCCCCAGGGATGGGAAACAAGTGGACCCAGGGGAGAAATACAGCTATATTAAAACAATTAATCTATCTCAGCATTGAAACCAGGAAAATGGAGAGGCAAACAAGAAAAAGGTGAGCTCAACCACCTTCAATATGGAAAAGTTCTCTACTGTGTCTCTGTGCCACCTGGGAAAGAATGTATGATATATTAGGCTGCAATGGTGCAATATTATATTGCAATATTTTCTCTGAATCTGATTTCCTGCATGTTTACAGATAAACATTCAATATGCAGCCCAAAAGGCTCCCAGGATTGATGCAGTACTGTGGGAGACTCTGATTTTATATTGTATGAAATGGTCACCTTGGTGGCCAAGGAGTGTTTTGCATTAAGGAGAGGCCTACCACATCACAGTACAATAACCGTGACTATATACAACTTTGTACTGTTACAATGTTTTCAATGTTAGGGAATACAGGGGGATGGGAGCTGGGCTTGTGATGTACATACACACTAAGATGAAGTAAGCAGGGCTACTGCCACAGAGAAAGAACCATAGTCTTCAACAAACATGCATTTCTCATGGAAAAGTGTAGTACATAATAGAAAGACCCATATACGGATATAAGTAATGTGAAGATATTATTAATG
Source organism: Lissotriton vulgaris (assembly GCF_964263255.1). Lineage (NCBI taxonomy): Eukaryota > Metazoa > Chordata > Amphibia > Caudata > Salamandridae > Lissotriton > Lissotriton vulgaris. The sequence goes on along the minus strand of NC_141699.1, from coordinate 131,083,192 downwards.
AATATGAAAGGGTTAAAACCACAAACAAACACACTGACACATGACTATTTACTGGGGAAAGGAGGTTTGTTGTTATTGCTATCCAAGAGACACACTTAAAATGATCAAAAGAGTCAAGAATGAGACATATTCAATACCCAAAAGCATATTACTCCTCAAGATGGTCTCAAAATAATCAGGTACCTCTCTTTCTCCATGCACTAATGCCCTTTGTTAAAGCTGATGTAAAAAGAATAAACAATTGAAGAGGATAGATACATCATGGTCAAGGTGAAACTTGAAAGGAAAGGGTAAAAGGTGTAATTTGCAGTGTCCTATAGTCCCAACTCAGACTAGGATATCTTTCTCTGCAATGAGAAACATAACTAGCATTGTCGTGTAGTTCCCAGGAATCCCCAGGACCTGTGCGTTTTGGATGAACTTAACTGAGGGCTTGGTGTCCCAACCGCTTCTGGACACCCCCACAGGATAGGTCAGCCGTTAGACCAGCTAACTCTACAGTGCCACTACCATCCCCTTGTTTCTTACAGTTGTGCACATGCCGCCAGATTCATGAAAGGAAATTGCGCTCGCAAAGGGCCAGATTCTGAGAATCTGGCCCTTTGCGAGCGCAATTTTTGCATTTGTGATTCATCATCCTGAATGCAAAAATGGCTATTTGCGAAATCGCATATTTGCGAGGAATAGCATTTAAGGAATCTCTATTAGAGATTCCTTAAATGCAATTCATTAACCAATTTTAAATTGCGAATTCGCAATATTTGGCTGCTATTTACCACGAAGTCTGACTTCGTGGTAAATAGCGAAAAAATTGAAATATGCACTTTAGTGCATTTTTATCTGCTGCATGTTACACACACACATGTCCTTTGGACATGTGTGTGCGCAACACCTGTGTAAATTTGCATTTCAGGGGTGTTACAGGGTGTCCTTTGGACACCCCTAGCACCCTAGAAATCGCATCCTTATTTGCGATTTACTCTCCATTCATCCCTATGGGCCTTAGGCTTAGGCCCATAGGAATGAATGGGGAGTTATTCCTTATTTGCGATTAGCAATTTGCTAATCGCAAATAATGAATGTGTAGGAATCGCAATTTATTTAGCGATTCCTACAAGAATCCCGTTTTACAAGTCCTTAGTAGCGATTCCTTAATAATCGCTATTAAGGACTCGCAAAACGGCTCTTTCATGAATCTAGCTGTATAGTTTATGGCAACCACTGAACATGACAACCCTGATTTCTCAGGGATCGTGGAAAACAGTACAGCACTTTCCGCTCTTTCACTCATGCTCACTTATTCTCCTAAAAAACACAGGAGGGCGAGTAGGACATTTCAATAAGTATTTATTGGTCCAGAGTCAGTCTTGTGTAAAACATATTTGCTACAAGAATCAGGAGACAGAAGCATACGAAAGAGATTGCTAGTACCAATTTAGTAAATAGTAGGTACATTTCTACCATAGTGCTAATAAGATCAACATAAGCAGTTAAGATAAAAACAGTAGCACTTGCATATTCCTAAAATGCACGCCCTAAGTAATTTGCCTAAATTTACCTATCCTTGATCTGTATGTGTAGCATGTACATGCACCCATGTAGGTATGTAGCCAAGAAACCCCTAGGGAAGAACCAGCCCCCTCACCTCATGGTAGAGAATGAAGGACCCCGTCTCTACTTCGAGGATGACAACTCACAAGGGATGTCAGACCACTGGGAGTTGAACTCTCCTCTAATTTTCAGGGGGAAAAAAGGGTTTTATATACTAGAGTGGTCACTCCAGGGTTTCTCCTAGAATCAATATGTTTTGAAAATAGTCATAAATGTTTTGAAAACAATCCTAAATGTTTTTCCAAACAAATTTGATCATGCACAGCTGGCTGTTGGCCAAGGATGAAAACAGTGGTGACCCTTATATAGAATAATTATACTGTGCCTGAAGACATGTTGATGTACGTCAGGTACAGGGATTCTGATAGAGTACTGAGAGCCTGGTGTCAAAGAGACAGAAGCATCCATTGTCGTGTGGATGGGATAATGTATGTAAAAAGGGGGCATACATGACAGGACTAGCCTAAACAACATGACAGTATCGGTGCAGCTATCTTGTGGGACATACCTTTGAAAGGTTCTACGGGCAACCTATTGGGCCCCACTGCCTTCTCAGACTGCAGGGCTCTGAGGGACTTCACTAGTTCTTCCACTGTAAGATCCACTACTAGGGCCTCTGCCTCCTTATCTGTGAGAGTCTGAAGGGAGAAGTTGCGCAGGAACTCCCCACAGTTGGCCCCTGTTCTGGGGCTCACAGGTGTATAGAGGTTTTTTTAGTAGGATGCAAATGTGTCTGCTATTGAGGAGTTGTGCTTTGGATTTTGAGGCATCTTGGGGGTCAACTTGTGAATTATCAGAAGGAACTCCCCCAGAGATATACCCACCAAAGCTAAAGGCATTGATGTTATTCATATACTGGGGGAAGAGGGCAGAATTGAGGAAGGCTCCCTGAGATCTACATAAAATTTGAAGATGGGAAACTCTGCGGATGATGATCCCTATTAGAATAACAACATTGTTACTATGATGGAATGTGTGGTGTATATTGGGCCTGGAGGAGGGAGAAGTTATAAGAGTTGTTTAAATACTAGAAACTGTTTTTATTGGAGTCAATGATACAACTGAAGGGAACATGAGAGAGCACTTTTGCAGATAGAAGCTTTTGCTTTGTATTTTGATGTCAAATTTCTAATGAAGTTTAGTAGAATATTTTGGTTAAAGAAATAGCACTACATCATAAAGAAGTAACAGTTCACTTTCAGTGTCCCGAGTCACTCATCGTTTGGACGTTTGCTATTGACACCTTACAATGCTCTGCTACTTTTCATCTAGATTCACATTGTACAAGTACCAAATAAAAACATGCATACAAATTAACATCAACTCCAACGCTTTTTACAAAAATAACATACTATAAAAAAACTCTCAAATACACCTCTGACCTAATTATCCCCAGACCCACCATAATGTAAAGTAATGTCCCTTACAAAACAAGTTTTTTATTATTTTAATTTTGATGATTATATTCAAGATGGTGAACATCTTTTCTCTTTGCAGAGACCCATTGATATCAGTCTATGCATTATCCTGGCTTAGTGATCAGGATTTCACTCTCTCCTTACTAGCCTTATACATGCAATAGCCACCCTACTTTCATTTAGGCCAGTCTGTAATGCCCTTGTCCATGGTGTGGACCTCAAGTGTGGCTCAGCTTGAAATCACAGGTCTGGAGCTCTCTGCTTGCCTGTGAGACTTCCCTTGCTTCCAGATGATGGATGGGGCTCCAGCTCTTGAGACTGGCTCATTATAAAAGCCAGATTTGATCTGGACCTCTCTGCTTACCTTTGAGACTTCTGCATAGGAGACAGTAGCATCGCTTCAGGGTCCCACTTGTCAGACTCTGGAGCGGATCTTATTGCCACACCGCTTACCTGTGGTGCTTCATGGTGCTCTCCAGTGTCAAGGCGCCATATCCAGAGCTCCAGCTCCATCACATGCTCCACAGTATCTTCTTCAGTCTCTGCTAGAAGATCAAGATCAAAGAGTTAGTCAAGGATTCACTTTTCACGCTTCTCTAGCATTTCGCTAACAGGATTATGGGTCTCCACAAAGCAGCCCTTCAGATCTCCCACATTCTCTGTTTTTATCTCAGTGCATGACATAAAATATAAAGGCTAAGGGGTATCCAGAACATCAAACCACGAATTTGGATTATTATAGATGAAAGTTCATGCATAAGATTTTGGTAATATTATCCAAGAGGCACATTAACTGACTAGTGTTAATCTTGTTGGTAGTAAGTTCACAGCATTGTTGAATATAACATAAACACATAACGTATATTTATAAAGTGAATGTTCACCCAGAAGGGTATCTTGGCGCTGAATAACAGATATTTATAGTTATCCAACTTGATTTATCAACCTCAGAAGGATGAAAGGCTGAGTGGAACCTGTGACCATAATGTCAAATACAGACCCCTACAGTGGATGCATTAGCCACTAAGTCACTAGACCCTACCTCTGTAGACAACTAGTACTGTACGCAGTGCTTCATAGAGAGGGAAGGACAAGACTCTTTAGCAGGTTTGTGTCCATATTGGTAATTCCAAGTTTGTTTGTATATATATATTCAGACTTACCCTAAGTGAAGTAATGATTGCTGTACAACCTGTTGCCTTTTCCACTGTAGCGATTTTAGGGCAATACATGCCATCTAGCACACAGAACCTGATACGACTGTGGACGCATTCCAACCTGAAGAACATGGACCAAGCAGCACAGGAGGCATATTCTTCCTCTATTTTTCCCATTGCCCTTTCCCCCGCTCACGTGTGCCACTTGCCTCATGATACTTGCTTCTCACTCTAGAGTTGCATTGCGGCTTTCTCCAAGGAGGTCATTTTGGGGTATATAGAGCAAGCTGCTGCCATTTATGGCTTGGGCACTCCCCTTGCTATTCCTGATCTCCCCTCAGTGGTCATAAATACAGCAGTGTAAGAAATGGGATTCCTGATTGGGTGAAGTATACACCAAGGCCAGGAAGGTACCACCACTCTAGGCAGGGTGAGCTAGATACACATTAAAAGATAACCTGTGCTCGGATTGGGGCAAGATGGCTGCAGCTGGATAGTACCGCACAAGTCGCAATCTCTCCCTCTCCCTCCTGACCGAGTATGGGGCTCTGATTAGGATGCTGTGGACTCCTGGAGGTTCGTAATCCCTGGTGGTAACAAGGCAAAGAGACTTTGGAACTGTAAACCGGTTAGCGTCTCCAACAGACTTATTAATCTCTGCCATCAAGATCGGCTTGGTAAAAATTGCAGTGTTTCTCTTTCGAACCAGAGCGACAACTACAATGCCCCTGTGTGCCCCCAAGCAGGTGAAGGAGCAAAATGAGCCGGGGAAAGACATTCCAGCCCCGGGCATGGCTCAGCGATCTACAGGTACGGCATGGAGAGCTCCGAATACACTGGCAAAAAAGAGTGGGGAACAGCGCGGAAATGTCGACCACAGATGACGCCCGAAGCACTCCGGTACAGAAATCTACCAAAGACAGTGGCAAATCTAAGGATGCGGTAATGCGACAGCCTACCGTGGTTGAAGCATTCTCCGCCAAGGTCCCGGAGCAGCCAGACGTCGACGTGGGAAAAGACGAAGGCAGCGCCGTCCTCAAGGAGGCTGATAGAATGGTTGCCAGGCAACGCTCGGTCTCAGGGGCGCGAGCTCTGGCGGCCGAGCAGAGGCGCGGCAAGGCACACAATGGAAAGGACGAGGGAGCCCAGGAACTGCTCCCTGATAATAATGGAGCCGTGTACAGATCAACTATGGGCAACAATGAGGTGCAGAGAGCCCAGACCGTGGTGGAAGCCGGTCTCTACACTCCTCAGCAAACTGTGAGTACATGGGAAATTGACCCTCTCCTAGCAAGCCAAGAAGGTGATGCAAAGGCTATGCAGCAGCACAGGGTACTGGAGAGAGGGGGCGGCTCACCTGATTAAGACTATTTATTTTCCCTGAATGAGGACTCAGAGTCTTTTTTATCAAGCGTAGCAAGCTCCGGGGAGTGTTCGGACACAGGAACTAGCGCTTCTGATAGGAAAAGCACGCAGAAAAAGCGAAGGTCTAAAATCAGAGCCACCGCACCTGGGACCCCCTCGGATACCAACAAGAAATTTCTGTGGGACTATTCAGCTACCCTCACAATTGTACCAGGATCGTACTAACTCAATCAGCTTAGAAGGGGAGCTTCCATCTAACACCCCCCGCCTCAGCCTGCCTCACTAGAACTACTGTTTGGCACCTTAAAGCAGATGCAGGGGGAAGCAAGGGTGGTGAGTCGCAGGGCCAGGCAGGCAACAAAAAAGATCCAAAACTCACTCAGGAAAACGAACAAAATGTATGAAGAAGTGGTGGACAGAGTGGCGCAGGTCGAGGAGAGAACAGGAAGGCTGGAGGATGACGTTAGCAGCTGGCAGACTTTTAAACAAGCGCAAGAAATGATGACAGAAGACGCACAGTGGAAGCTGGAGGATTTTGAGAATCAGCAGTGAGGGAACAATATCAGACTATTGGGCGTGGCCGATGGGGTGGAGGGGGAAGATGCCATGCTATTTGTTGTTAACTTACAGAATCACCAGCCTGGCAGTGGGAGAACAAAGTGCAGAGAGCGCACCGGTTTCCGTTCACATTGAGGAAAGGGAGAGGAGGGCCACAGGAGTATATGGCCAGAGCAATCGTGGTTTATGTGGGTAATTACCTGCATAGACAGGAAATCATGGACAAAGCGAAGCCGATGTCTAAGCGCTCATTTAATGGCATCACTTTTTTCACCAGACCCGAATTTTGCCACGCTACTGTTCAGAGAAGGTGGAGGCTTAGGCAATTAATCGCCCCTTCCAGTCCCTAGGGTCAGAGGCTTATCTACTACACGCCGCCAGGCTCAAGGTGATCACAAAGGGGCAGGTCTTAATGTTCTCATCAGAGATTAAAGCACAACAGTACATGGAGGAGTAAAAGGGGCAGAAGGGTGGCTAAACTGTCTAGACTGAAGCACAGGGCAAAGGACCTTTGGATACATAGGGGGCCCCTTTTTCTTTCTTCTCAGGCCAGGGCATAAGGTGTTGGTGGTAGGTCGGTATAGGGGGTAAGGGGTATTCAGAGCGAGGCTTAACTGACATAAAGGAGGGAGAGGGATGCGATCACTGCAATCCAAAAGCGGTCACTCATAGGTCATGCTTTGTCACGATTCGCCACTGGTAGTCACTGACTGCCGCGATTTCGTAGGCGAATAAACAGACATAACGTGCTGAAACTACAAATCCCTACATGCCCGGCGATCTTGTGAGAGAGATCCTATGATGTCACACACGGAAGTAAAAGCCCGCAGTGGGAACTCTCCCTGCCGATAATTCTTGGATTTTCATCAGGAGCGGACCTGCAGCCGAGACTTCCCGGTATTGGGGCGGTAAGAGTGCGTTACGCACTGAGATTGCTGGCATACTTTCTAGAGGCCATTTCGCGCTCCCAATCTTTATTGGTACATTGCTGCTGTGGGCAGATATCGGAAGCTCCGATATTCTGCGCAGAGACCGGTGTTCTTGGTTTCCTATTTTGCTACCGTATTCCTCTCTTCGAGGAGACTGCTCCTTGAAGTCTCTTGCAGAGGAATCATTGTGTGTTTGTTCTTACGACTCCTCTATTGGCGAGGACCAATTTGCCGTGGTCTTCTTGCAGAGAGGTCATTGTTTATGGAACTTCTTGATGTTATGCAGCTTCTCTTTCACGTGGTGATTTAACCTCGTGGATTAAGGCTCAGCATTATTTTTTCCTTCTTGACACTACCCTGGTTTCTTCGAGCAATAAGTCTGATACTCAGAAAGCCATGGACTTCTTCACCCAGTAGAGGAGGTTCATACGTTCCAAAGACAAGTGCTGGAGTCGAAAGGCAGTGAGCGATGTGCTGGACTCTGCCACGCAGTCGAGGGATGCTTCGATTTCAGCAGTAGCAATACGCTGTCCTATGCTTCGATCTCGGGAAGCAAAACATTGGTTCTGATGCGATGTGTAGATTTTACTCCTGTAACCACATTGATGCACTGGGTCTGCTAGATGCAGACAGGAGATGCTTTGAAATACGTGTTGCAAGTATTTGGACCACTTCCAGTGAGCCAGGCACAGGAGCAGGGGTAGAGACTTTGACATCCCAGAGTCTCAAGGAACAGTAAGCAAGCCAACAAGCCCTTGAAGATCACTTGGAAGGAAGGCAGAGTCCAGCTCTCCTTTAGCAGAGTCTGAGAGCAGCAGGCAGCAGGCAACAAACAGAAAAGTAGGCCTTCCAGACCAGAGGTCCAGCTGAGTCCTTTGATTAGCTCAGTAATTCTTCTGCAAGAGTTTCAGTTCCGAGTCCAGTAGTGTCTGATTTTAGGGGGTCAGAGACCCAGTACGTATACCCAAAAATGCCTATGTTTTGGGGCGTGGCTTCAAAGCAGCTCTCTGAAGTACACAAGTATACCTTTCAACCCAGTCCTGTCTGCGAGGCTATCTGTGCGGCGGGGGAGGGGGGGGGGTAATCAGTCCTTAGTGTGGGAACAAGACAATGCCTATTCAAGTGACGTGTTAGCCCTTCTCTTCCATCCTGCCCAGACAAGGCCATCAGAATGCAGATGAATGTAGATTGGTACCCAGACACACCTATCCTTCCAGTGTTGTGGCTGTCGTGTCTTGTGTTCAACGATGACAGACAAATATATGTGTATGACAAGAGCTTTATTCTCTGCTTCCTCTTGTGTCCCTGTCCCTACTCTAACTGCCCCTTTCCTGTCTCTGCCCCTCCTCTTCCTCCAACCCCTTGACTCCTCCTATCCCAACTACTAGACCGTGTACATCATCACAGTGGCTGTCTAGAGGGAATGTACAAAGTGGCTATCACCCACCCCAGGTGTATTGGAGACAGGCTGTCAGGTACAGAGAGCAGTAATTGCAGAAAAATGTACATTTTCTGAAAGTGTAATTTCTAAAACAGTAATGTTAAATCCAACTTCACCAGTAAACAAGATTCATCATTACAATTCCAAACACAAGAAACATGAAAAAGTTACTCCTCTCTGATCAGAAATTACTGCTTAAAAGTGTGTTAAGGAATTCCCAAAGCTTGCTTATGAGAGGAGCAGGCCTCACAGTAGTGGAAAACTAAATAGGCTGTTTGTCACTAACAGGACATGTAAAAAATAAAGGTACATGTATTACCTTTTACTCGCACAGCACCCTGCCCTTAGGGTTATTTATGACATACCTTAGCGGTGACTTGCAATGCAATAGGTCTCGCATTAGGAAGTTTTGAGCTATTGGTCTTGTAAATAACAATATTTCTATCTATGTTTTTGTTGTTCAGAAATAGGTAAGTTAATAGCTTTGTCATTTACAACTGCAATAGTTATAATTTTGGCAAATGTTACACTTATAGCATTTGTAATGTAGCTTTTTGTAACATTGAGGCAATATATTTGAACTAGTGATGATGTTGTGGTGCTGAGTGATGTTGTAGTTGTGCTGAGTGGTGCTGTGGTGGTGCTGAGTGGTGTTGTAGTGATGCTGAGTCGTGTTGTGGTGGTGCTGTGTTGGTACTGTGGTAGTACTGTGATGGTGCTGAGGTGGTGCAGTGGTGGTGCAGGGTGGTGTTGTGTTGGTGCAGTGGTGGTGTTGACAGATAGTGTGGTGGTGTTGTGGTGTTTCTGTGGTGGTAGTGACTGTTGCTGGTCCCGCTTCGCGGAAACACAGCGGCTGCAAAACAACAAGGGGCTTCATCCGACCGGCAGGGCTGCGAGGGTAGAGCGGAGGACTCCACGGACCAGGAGTCCCCGCGCGCCTGTTACCAGCTGGGCTCCTCTCCCTGCCGGGCCCGCCCCCTCGGGGTCCTTAGCTCTCCTATAAAGTAAAGGTAACAACCCCGCTGCGCGGGAGCGCGCGGGAGGGCGCCGGGAGAAGCCCGGGACAAGGGTGGGACCGTCTGTGGCCGTCCGGGGCCGGACGAGGTTGGGTTGGGCTTAGAGCCCTGGTTCCTCTCACATTTTGTTATCTTGTAATACTTTACACCACACTTAGTAACATCTTGTGGCACTATTACCAGCTCCTAGATATGGCCCTAAGATCGGGCAAACAACGCCTAGTGCATATTCAAACCTCAAAGGGTGTTGTTTCAGGCCCTCTAGATGCTTTTATCACCCGAGCCACAGGAATATTAGAAAAAGAAATTGAACTAGTTGAGCACAGATTGTCCCTGGACTTAGTTACTGGGAAACGCTCTTCTATTGGTGCCCTGGCCCGTGTTAAAAGCCCTTTAACTAATGCTGCATTTAACTTTATTTCTACCTCAGAGACCGAAGTGATAGTCCATGTAGATGGGGACGGAGTCCCAACATCCACGTCCAATGAAAATATGGAACTGAAATCTGACAACAACCTGACCTGCTTAGAAGCTGATAGTCAAAATACGGAGGACGACGAGAGTAGCTCGTCCAGAACCCCACAATTAAATGTTCCTACCTTACCCAGTACGCCTGTTTCGCCACCAGTATTTACTAACCATGTTTCACGGAAAAGAAAGCATGCTTCAAGCCCACAGGGAGAAAAGGTACAAAAACAACTTAAAATAGATCATGTCAATAGTTCCTCCCACTCCCATACCATCCAGGAACCCCCAATAGTGTACTGTCCTTCACTGGTCCACTCAGGGTCTTCTAACCCTTGCCCAACATGTTTCAGCAGTGACGATGTCTTGCTGGCTAAAATGGAAGCTATGTTTAAAACCCTATTGATTCCGGTCTTAGAAAGTACCAGGATAATGTCCGCTAAAATAGATGTCCTGGAAGCAGCGGTCAATATCAATATGGACCTCTTGCAAAACTTAACAACTACTAATTTCAAGACTAGGGGCCTTAACTCCTCAGGGGGTGTTAACCAAAAAGGGGGGATAATCACAACTATCCCCGTAGGGACAACATCAACTACCACCATTAATAAGAAACCACTAATAGGGGCAAAAACTACAGCTGCCACATTGACTACTGTTAGCAGAGCCCCTACTAAAGAAACACCAAAGGCTAAACGCCCATTGGCAACTAACAACACGCAGGGGAAAAAACCTCCAGCGAATGGTGCAGCAAATCAATTAAATAACACTCCAGCACAGACATCTATAATGGGTAGGGAGAGGAAAAACCCTCATCCAGACAGGTAACAGAGGACAGATAATAGAAATTCACGAAACCCTCCCAGAGTTAACTTACCTCCTGAAGCGTCACAATACACCATCGTCTTAACCGGAGTGGCCCCCCTAAGAGAGGGTATCAAAGAATCACAAGGGGATCTGCGGAATAAGGTCATTTTCTGGCTAAATAAACATCGCCCACTCCCCCCGTCATCTCCCACTGAAATCCTCTATGTAAGGAGAGTGGAATGGGTAGGTAAGGGCGAAAAAGATCTGGAAGGTGATTGTATTTTAATCTCATTTAGAGATCCCTGGGTGGTGGATAGAATCCAAAGGAAAGCTAGATTTGCCCGTTTGGGTGATGTACAGACCTTACACCTTGGTTACTTCTACCCCCATACGTACCCAAATAATCAAATGGGCCCCAATCATTGGAAATTTAAAGGGGGGAGGCCCCGAGAGCCCTTAATCCACCACCCCCCTTACTACCCTCCTCTCTTTAACCATTTCGAGGCACTGTCAGACCTAGAATGGGTTGACTGACTATGTGCACCGATCCAGTCATCGAACACAGCCATAGTGAAGGGGGAGGGAGTGCACATCCCATTCAACCCTACCTCGGAATCAGGAAAGGAGCAACAGTCCTTGTTCCATAACAACATTAGAACGCTGAGGGGGCTAAGCGAGGAAGAGGCTTCCATTTCTACTATAGAAGAAATCAGTCTAACAATTGCCACCCCACCGAGCTCCCATTCCCCTTCCATTGTTAGCAATAACCTTGCAGAAATAGATTCATTAATTTCACATATGGTGTCTTGGAACGTTGCCGGAGCCAAGACCCGCTTGATTTCTGAGGACTGGTTGGACTTCATAGGCAAACATGAGGTTGTGCTTCTGCAAGAAACATGGGCCACAGCTCCGTTTTACATGGTTGGATTCACAAACTTTTTCAAACCAGCAATAAAAAGTAAAAAAGGGCGGGCGTCAGGGGGACTGACCATATGGGTAAAACAGGCCTGGTGTTTTTCAGTTTCCGAATTGTATGTGGATAACCCCGACATTTTGGCTATAAGGCTGAGCAAAGCAGGGGGGCAGGATATGCTCATTATTAACATATACTCTAAAGGCCTTCCTGGCGGACGATGCCCAAAGCTGATAGGTGCCCTAGATACATTACTAACGGGCTGGAATAAAGGCACATTTATTATAATAGCGGGTGATATTAACTGTACAATTGAACCACTGTACTTGCCGGAGGATAATTGGGGGTTTGAAGAAGATGCGACTTGGAAAATCCCCGAACTTTCCAACAAAATACCAGTTAAAGCAACGGAGGCTGCTCTGAATTGGACTGCTTTTTGCCTCACTTGGGGATTAAGGGCCACGAACAGTCGCACCAAATCAGACATTGGAGCCAATCCCACTTTTGACAATGGTGTGAGGAAAAGTCGTATTGATTACATCTTCATAAAAATGGAATTTTGGAGCCTAATTGTTGATATGGAAATTGTAATGCGTCCGGAAAGTGACCATAACCCACTGTCCCTGAAATTTAAAATGTATGGCATGAAAAGATTAGCGGAACCAGATCCAAGGGGGCAAGGGGTTGTAACCATATCAAATGACCGGAGGAGACTGAAATTGTCAATCATATCAAATGATGTAATGTTACAGGCCAACATTGAAAACGTGGTGACTAATGCTTTAAATAACGTGAGGTCTGTTGTTGTTGAGAGGGGCCAGGGTGATTTAGATAAGATCATGGGCATTCATGATAAATGCTTCTCAGAGCTTAAAACTATTCTCTCAAAACCATGTAAGTCCAACACCGGGCACCAGAATGCTCCAAGGGCAAAATGGTACAACAGAGAGTGTAGAGAGGCCCATAGCCATCTAATAGAGAAAGTTAAATCCAGGGACCTGAGTGCAGTAAAAGTGGCCAGACAAAGGTATAAAAGAGTTCAATGGGAGGCAAAGAGGGAATGGGAAGATGATTTTTGGACAGACCTTTTGGACGCTAGTAAATCCAACAACCAGACAAAATTCTGGGATATTGTTAAATGTGGAAAAGATGGTGATTTCCGTACTCCGTCTAACCACGTATCCCCAGAAGCCTGGATAAATCATTACTCCTCCCAATTTTGCTCAGTAGTTGTTGACCCTACGTCTGCATCGAATCTGCTACCTGCATTACCCCCTGGCAATGTGACTATGTCTTTCACAGAAGCGGAAACGGAGCTTGCACTAGGCTTAACCAAGAGGGGGAAAGCTCCTGGGTTGGATCAAATCCCAGCAGACCTATTTAAGCTAAACTTAGGCCTTTGGGTACCCTATTTAACTAGCATAGCTAACACCATAGCGAGAGGTGCCCATATCCCCAAGACATGGAAGGGGGCGGAGATCCTCCCTATACATAAAAAGGGTGATAGATCAAACCCAGGGAACTATCGCCCAATCAGCCTAATTGACTGCTTTCAGAAAGTTTTTGCTCGTATGATCCTGGCGAGGGTCCATGGGTGGATGGAACTCGAAGGAATACTGTCCCCGTTACAGGCGGGCTTTAGATCTGGTACAAGTACCATTGACCAGGTTCTGAGGTTCTGCATGATCTTTTGGAAGGTCGTTATACTGGGAGGTGGCACCATCTTTGCTGCTTTCATCGATTTGAAATCAGCTTTTGATTTGGTGCCGAGGGGAAAATTATGGCAGGTACTAAGGGACTTAGGAATGCCGGGGGAATTGGTTGAGATGATTACTAGATTACACGAAGATAACTTTGCTAGGGTAAGATGGGAGTTACAAGGGCAATACACGGACTCATTTCCGGTCTCACGAGGAGTCCGCCAGGGGTGCGTTCTCACCCCCACCCTCTTCTTACTCTTTATAGATCAGGTAGTGAAATTCTTCGGGTCTACCAACACTGATGCACCGTCCTTGGCGGGGACTAAATTCCCAATGTTGATCTTCGCTGACGACACCCTCCTCCTTTCAAAGACCAGGGGAGGTTTACAGTTGGCTTTAAATCACTTTGAGGAATACTGTAAACAAAATGACCTTCAGATAAATGTGGGGAAAACTAAGTTTATGGTTTTCTCCAGGAAAAAACCAATACGTAGTAGTGTACAACTAAACAGGGTTAACCTGGAACAAGTTGACACGATGACGTACCTGGGGGTCACTCTGGATTGCCGGCTGTCTTGGAAACCACAAATAGAGACCCAACAGTTAAAACTCGTCCAACTGACTGGTTGTCTCTTGCGTGAGCAAAAGAAATCCATCACCAAAAGGGTTGTCCCCGCCCTACAAATTTATGATGTTAAAATTAATGCTGCGACACTTTATGGGGCAGAGCTATGGGGTTTCATGGACCTCTCGAGTTTGTATAGAATCCAGTGTAGGTTTCTTCGTAACCTGGTAGGGCTGCCCTAATCAACCCCACTGATCCCACTTTGCCACGACATGGGTTGCCTTCCAATAACGGACATGGCAAGATACAGAGTAGTGTCCACTTGGAGGCGCTTATGGACTTCGGAGGATCTGGCACTTTTTGCAAAGGAGCTAACCGAGGTGAAGGCTAGGGGGGGTTCGGAGCGAATCCCATGGCTTCGCTCGGTGAAAAAGAGCCTGTATGATATGGGCTTGAGTCATCTGTGGGTCTCGCCAGGCACAAACAATTTTCCCTCGAAAAAGGAATTTAAGGGTTTATTTTGGGCCTCAACTCGCCTTCCCTTGGCACACGCCTCTAGTTCTGAAGACCTGACGGGGCGCTTTTTAAGCTTTAAACTGGATCCAGCCCGTGAGACATACTGGGACCTTATTTCCAGGCCAATGGACAAAAAACTGTACCACCAATTTCGGGTGGGCTCATTACCCCTTAATTCCTTTACCTCATCTTGGGGCAATAACTCCACTAATCTTTGCAGTCGTTGCCCCGGATGTAAGGAAACCGAGGGTCACTTCTTGTTCGCCTGTCCCCAATACAGAGAACCCCGTCTAAAATGGTTAAAACCCATTTTTATACGCATGACATGTAAAAAATCCTCGGACGCAATTTGGGCTTTAAAAACAAACACCTCTGATTTTACCGTGATATGTTTGGCCAAGTATTTAGGTTGGGCATGGGCAATCAGAGCTAGAAGGAACTGAACTGCCTCTTGATCACAAAGTGAAATGTGCACAGTGTTTACCTGCATATGTCAAACCAATTCTTATGATTAGCCATATTTAATGTCTTGTTTCGTTTCAATAATGGTTTAATAACTTTTAATTGTGGTTTTTAGGCTTACTGTATATTTGATAACATATTGACATTATTCTTTTAATAAGATTTTGTATAATGTGGAGACTTTGAAACTGTTTTTAAATATTTTGTCAAAATTGTCTTTTATGATTTTATCATCGAAATAAAGACATTAAAACCTGAAACCTGACTGTTGCTGTGGTAGTGCTGAGTGTTGCTGTGATGGTGCTATGTGGTGCTGTTGTTGTACTGAATGATGCTTTGTGGTGCAGAGTGTTGCTGTGGTGATACTAAGTGATAATGTAGTGGTATTGAGTTGGGCTGTGGTGGTGTGAGTGATAATGTGTTGGTGCTGAGTGATAATGTGATAGTGTTGATTGATGCTGATGTAGTGCTGAGTAATGACGTGGTGATGCATGAGGCATAAAGGTACTAAAAATGAGTTTAACATAGGGCAGAAGAGCATAAAAACTAAGGAAATACTAGTGTAACAGAATGTAGAAGAAAACAAAAAGGTAGTGTAACAGGGGGCAGAAAGGCATAAGAAACGTAGGAAAAAATAGTGAAAGATAAATATGATAGTTTGACAAAATGTTTATTTGTAAGTATATGTACAATAATAGAATATATGTTTTTGAGCATATCTTACGTTTGTATAAAAGAAGCATTAGTATTATTTTCTGTAATAAAACTATACATCTTAATGAAGTAAACAAAGAAATATATATATTTACGTGCAATTGGCATTATTGTGCAATTTACAAACTTACAAACATGGTGTTTAAAACTGTTTTGTTATTTACAAATGTGTCGCGTATTAAAAAAATGTTTGTAAATAGGATGAACAAGGTAAGTAATAACATATTATTCAGAAACAAATTAAGTTTAGGAAATCTAAAGCACATTAGGCATGAAAGTTATAGAAAGAAAGAAAACATTGCAATAGTTTTTTTGTTTTTTTGTAATATACTTTTTCTTAGGTATGTTTCAAAGTTGAACAATTTTAAAGTGAAGTACTTCTAGTAAAGTACACAATCAAAAAAAGTAATATAGAGTAAAGCTCAAAAAATTGTGCATTAACATTATGATAAAAAACGTAAAAATGCAGAACAGCATACGAAAAATGTAACAGGACGTTAACATTGTGATTATATATGTATGGCAAAAAAATAACAAGCAAGCTGAGAGCGAAACTGCAAGCTGCTCGTGCACACACGCTTACGCGCTGAGCATGCGTGCTGTCAACTTTGCCTGGGACATGGGCGGGGGATAGAGCGCGTGCCAGTGTCTAAGTTCTTGTGAGCTGACGGAGCTTCGCGTGTTGCAACCTGTGTGACGGAGCAGAACTTGCAGACGCTTTCTACAGAAGTCTACTCTGACTGGTAAGTGGGGCATGCTGTATGTATGGAGCGCGTGCTATGCTGTATGTGTAAAGCACTTGTTATGCTGTATTTGTGAAATGTGTGACATGCTGTATGTGTGAAGCGCGTGGCATGCTGTTTGTGTGAAGCGCGTGGAATGCTGTATGTGTGAAGCGCATACTGACGTTTTAAAGAAGTTCTAAACACGAAAACGCAGCGAACAGCAGTGCGAATGTTTGAATGTGTGTTTGTTTTACGTTTGCAGATTGTACGAAGCTTACCTAAAATGGCGGCTTTAAGTTAAGTTGTGCATGAATGTTGGCGCATGGAGTTAACAGTAAAAGTACGAAAAAGCAGCATTTTAGCAAAAAATAGAAACGCGTTTGTTTTGTAATGTTGCTTACTCTAAACACAAATGGAGTTACATTAGAAAAATAAGAATTGAAACGTATTTGTAAAACTGATTGTTTTTGATACGCGCAGTCAGGGCAATTAAAAAGCAGCCCTCGAACAAACGTAAGCATGTTAATTAAAAGGCAGTCATCAAAGAAACGCGTTTTAATTTGGATCTTAACTACTTGTACTATAAATGAAGTTAGTATGGTATTTATCGTGCATGAAATTATTAGTGATCGTATTAGTGATCGTATAGTTCAAGGAACGGCGTTTTTATTAATCAACGAGAAGACATTGTTTGTGGCTGTTGTTGATGTTTAATGCAAACGTACTTCTTAAAATAATTTCTCTTGATAGGCGCAGTCGGGGCGTGTTAGCAAATAAGTAAGCGTGCGGGCAGTAAGGGCATGTCAGCAAATAACAAAGCGTGTCAATTGAAATGCAGCTTTCGAACAAACGCGTCTTTCTGTCGTTGTTGCGTACTTGTAACACAAGCGGATGCCGACTTCATTTGCGGGTGTTGTCAGCTTTTACTTTAAACGTCGTTTGTAAAATAATTAAAAGTGAGCGTGTTAATTCAAAGGCAGCCCTCAAAATAATGATTGTAGCTGAGCATAGTCGGCCGTGTTAATTGAAAGCCACAAATGCGCTCAAGCTCCATAAAATGCCGACTTTATTTTTAAGGTGAACGTGAATGTCTAAAGCCTATTACACATGGCATATTTATTATGTTATATTATGTTTGCAATCATACTAACTTTACAAGAGCACGCCTCAGGCTCGACAGCGAAAGCCCAGGCTCCACAGCGAAACTGACACCGCACACACAGCAAGCAGCCAGCAGCGCACTCCCGCGGACAAAACTGACACTGGAAAAGCGCGCGTTCGACTCGTGTCTACATTCCCAGAAATGGGCAACAATAGTTGTCGAGCAGACAGCAAGCAATGCTTCGCAATGCTTGCACGTCTAGGCTCGACCTAAAAAGGGAGTTTGAGGCTTGTCAAGTAGTTTTAAATGCCAAGTCAAAGTGGCAGTAAACTGCACACACATAGACTGCAGTGGCGGGCCTGGGACAAGTTGGAAAGATACTTATGTGGGTTTCTCAATTAATGCTGCTGGCCCACTAGTAGCATTTGGGGCCCTGTGTATGTGGTATACCACTTTATAAGGGACTTGCCAGTACATCAAATATGCCAATCAGGTATACAGTAATGTCAACATGTTTAGGGGAGTAGCACATGCACTTTAGCACTGACTAGAAGTGGTAAAGTGCTCAGAGTCCTAAGGCCAACAAAAAGAATTAGCAAAATGTGGAGGAAAAAGGCAAAAAGTCTGGGAAAGACCACCCTAAGGATGACCAGTCTAACATGCAGCAGGTAGAAAAAGTAATCAGGCCTTTCAGGTCCATGTTTACTGTGGTTTGCACTCCTCCTGCCTCTCATTAGCAAATACAAAGCTACTGAAGGACTTAACAGAGAGCAAATACTGTGTAATGCTATTTCCACTATCTGTATAATTTTGGTGAATCTAAACACTTGACTTTCTTAAGCCTGTTCTCTTCCCTTGTTCTCTTGTTTCACTCTGGAGCAATGAAGGTTGTGTTACCTTTAGGTCACCCTATGCCTCCCTAGTCAATTGATTTTTTGAGACACTAAATATTTCTTCCCTGCCTCTTTGGAATGCCTTAGATAGGAGGGGGATAGTAAAAGATAAAATGTATTGAAGAACACGAGACACAAATGAAACAGTTAATATTCATAGCTCCCAGATATTTGTATTTCAGTTCCTGTTTTCCAGAGGAAGGATGTAGTTTCCTCTGGCAGTTCCAAATGAGACAAAACATAAATTTCCCAAGCTGCCAATCTGAAATTATTTTAGCAGGCTTTGGGTAGATTCATGTATTGTCTGGGATTGGATTTGTATTCGTAATCAGATAGCCAGTCTATCCGGAGTAAGGCTGATAAAAGCCCATTTAACAGGAAATTCTTCAGCTACGGTCTGAACTTGAGATGGTCTTGCTACTGCCTTAGGGATGAACGTGGGCTGGTCTACGGTTTCTCCACTGGCATCCTTCTTATTGAACCTGTTATAGGGTGCTATATCAGACTCAAAGATGGGTTACAGTGGTGGAATAATTTAGTAAGGTACATAAGACCCAGAGGCCACTATGTTCTGTGGGCAATGTAAAGAATTATGAAGGTTATATACTCTGTTTACAAGCCGTCCAAATCAAGGCTCGAAGGGCAGGAGTGATGTATTCTCACTTTTCCATGCCTAGGACTACAGTTGCATCTCAATTTTGTAATTTAGAATCAACTAAATGTAATATAAACTATTACCCCGGAGTCAATGCATGTGTTGATATAGTAACTGATGCATGGAAATACTTTGAGCCTATTATTAGGTCGACATGTCTCTGCCCTAAATACTACTTCTAAATGGGTCAGTGGACTTTCATCAGGACCACAACCCTTTATTTGGTAAGATATCTTGACTTGTGAATACTGGTAGAATACGTTTTCCAGCAAAAGATGATCGATATTAGACCAGATCTTTCCAGTGGTGGGTTGAGCATCCACCATTCTGAGGAATCTCTGCCTGTCAGTAATTGTGCCTCTCTGGCTGGGTGTCACAGAGAAATCTGTATCTTGTTTTCCAGCATTCACACCCTCAGTCCACATCCAACCTTGTCAATCTGGTCTCCTCTGGGACTGTCATGTGTGTTGTGAAGCTGCACTACCCTTCTACGAAAAAATGTGTAGCTGTGTCAGTATTGCAAGCTGACATTGACAATACAAGGAACACTGTATGTAAAATGCCAAGTGCCATCATGGCACTCCTGTCTTTGCAAATAGTGCAATATTTAATAGTTCAAGGGGCGCCCCTGTTGCGATGAAGATACTGTTCTTCATCCACACACTAGTTGTAATGCTTCAATATACATCAACGAGCAGTGGCAATATGAGCACAACTTTGATTCTCACTCACAACATCAAACATTTGTCCATTGACACCACCTGATAGACACACACTATTCCATCCAGTAGTTTGACAGCTGTCAGCAGTACATGAGGCATATAAGTGCTATATGAATGCAACTATAATACAAATTAGAACATTGGAATGTTGCGAGCTCCACTGAAGACAACGGAGTAGCTCTGGGCTTATAATGGCTGGTATAAGCATGGAGCTCCAACAGTACAATGTTTGTCTTCATGTTTCTCCCTTTTTAATTTAGAACATTCTACCTTTAGTGGGTGGAATGTTCTAATGGCCTTATAGCCCATTTGCCTTGGACTATACTAGCTGTTAAAGGCACTTGCCCCTGTCATAGGCCCTCTTCAGGTTAAGGGCCTTTAACAACTGTTATAGCCCTCCGCAGTGGGCTACAGGCCTATAGTGTATTTAGACTCTGGGCCAGTAATTTTGGGAACACCCAGCAGAAACTAACTTCCATTATTACTATACACTTTCCCAGGCTACAAAATGCTGGCAGATACATGTTCAATATTTAGCAGGGAATTTGCAGTCTTATTGGATCATATCCAGGTATTACCAGTCCATCTCCCGGTAAACAGCGGAGATGCTCACAATTAAGCATAAACAATACCCTGCAACACAATTACTAGCCCTTTTCCAGTCCATATAGTTAATAACATAATCCTGATGAGAGAATTATGATAACAACTTAAGTCATAAAAGAGAGACTTGAATGCCAGCTCACACACCTACGGATAAACATCAAATTGTGACTGTTTGGAAGTTTTATCATATGCAATTATTTTCTGAAAAATGTGTGGTGTTGTTCAGATCTCTCTGGAACATTTTAAGTGAATTACATACAGAATAACCTAAATCTTTTCAAGGGTGGTTGTTTTAGTTTATTCATATGTAAACTATGCACAACAGTACTTAATTGATACTTTGTGCTGCAGCAGAAGGAGGCGACTCAGTTACAGTGATGTGTTGAGGCTGTGCATGATTACGGTTTTACTGCTTTCTGTTTGTTAGTCGATAAAACAAATATTTCTATAGAATCAATGGTAAAGCAGGTCCTTCACTGCAGCTCATACAGGTGCTGTAGACAAAGCACGGAGTAGGAAAAACGTTTTTTAAGTTGGCAATACATTTGACACAGTTTGACCAATCTCCACAAAACTTTCTAAAAGTGCTCTTTTTTGCCTAGTTTGTGCATGGAAAGTGTCGGGGTGATCTGGCAAGTGGGGCCTGATAAAGAAAGGGGGGGCTCATTTCCATAGAATTCTTCAGGCAATGTTACAGCAAAAACCTCCGTATGAAATTACACCAAATGTGACAGGAAGCTAGATCTTAGTTTGCAGATTGTGTTTTTTTTTATTTGATGTAAAACTATTCAGTAGTTTTTGACAAATCAAGGTTAAAAAATAATTGTATATCTGGACGGTTGGGTTCGAGAGACTTACGCAAGAGTTCCTCTGACCCAATTAAAAAAAAGTAGAGCATTCTGATTGGCCCATGGAGCTTTTTTCTTTGGACCATCTCACTTCCACCAGAGTCTCCCTCCTGCAGGAGCAAGCACTCTGGCTGACTGCTAGCAACATGAGAAAAATGTTGCTAGCAGCCATTAGAACTCAGAGATTTAGTACCCTGTCCTGAACTTGCAAAGAAAATATATATGTGGGGGCAGAGTAGGGCTCCCCTACCCCCTTATGCCCCATGGAGGGGATCAAGAAACACCTCACTGGGGCCAAAATTGGATAAAAAACGAAATGGGGGCTGAGCCACATTCCGTAATTAAAGGGAGGAGGGCATGCCCCACCCCGCCTTGGTTGTTTCTGGCCCCGTGTACCCCATCCCCCACAGCCCAATTTATTTAATATGAGAAGTGGGGCCACATGGCCCGCCTCCCTGAGCCGCATTTGACGCCGGGAACCCCATCCCCCGGAGCCCACAGTATTTTTTAAAGGGAAAGGCCCCCATCCCTGAGCCTTTATAGGGCTTGGGGACCCCATCCTCTGTGGCCGGCTCACTTGCTGGTTTCTGGGAAGTCAAAACCTGGGACACAGCAGTTTCCCTGACCACACCGGCAGGGAAACTTGTGTTTGTTCCTGCCTGGTGGGAGCATTTTAAAACTCCTGCCAAGTAGGAGCAAACACAAAATCTGCTTCCAGCGGACGGGAGCATTAAAAATGCTCCAGACGGCTGGGTGCAATCTTGAGATTTGTGTCCATGCACGCGAGGAAACAGATCAACAGATTGCTCCCACCCAGAGGAAGCATTGTAACTGCGGGCGGGAGCAATGCCGGCTCCAGCCGCATACTGGAAGCCAGCTGGGGCTGTGGGTGTACGGGGGCTTCCCCCGGCCTCTAACATTGTGTTTGGTGGGTATCCTGGAGATGTATGACTGTACGACACGTACCGTCACAACACGTGCTTTTACAACGCGTCCCTTACAACGCAAGTCGTTACCACGACTTGCGTTGGGGGCGCGGTTTGAGAATAGTATAATTTACTATTCTAACACCAGTTCCCGTGGACACTAGGGAAGGTGTTGGAATAGTAAATATACTATTCTTAATCCTCTAGCGCCCTCCAGCGCAAGTCGTGGTTACAACTTGCGTTGTAACGAACGCGTCGTAAAAGCAGTGCGGAGTAAAATCCACATCGTAAAGGATGTTCCCCTATCCTGGGTGGGCACCAGAGCACCCACCTTCAAATAATGCGGCCATCGGGGATGGGGTCCCTGGGACATACCAGGCTAGGGGGGGGCATAGTTCTCAATTTTAATTGCTGCTGAGTATGCAAAGGAACACATCACCTACAAGTTCTGCCCATTTGGCCCGCCCCATCCAATTAGTAGTATGCAACAGGGTTCTTGCCATTTTCCAGGCTAATGGACAGTGTGTTTTCTTTATACAATTGCACATTGAAAAACGGTCTAAAATCCTTGATCAAGGATTTTAGACCATTTTTCAATGTGCAATCGTAAAGAACACACCCTGTCGATCAGCCTGGAAAATGCATCGTTGATTTCTTGGAGCAAAATCTCTTCTGCAGTGACTGTCCAAGATGAAGGGATTGTTTCTTGTCGTCGCCTGGTCTGGTAGCAGAGTCCACGGTTCTCCCTTTTAATTGTGGCTGAGTATGCAAAGGTGCCAAATTACCTACAAGCTCTGCCCGTTTAGTCCTGCCCCTGCCACGTTAGTAGTAAACAATGGTGATGGCTCCAGGCGGCTTTGCCAGGTCCTGTTGCCAACCCCCTGCTGTCCATGTAGAAAGGCTGTGTGCAATGTAGGGTTGACCCTGCAGAAACACCCAAAGGTCATGGGCAGCTTTAAGTTAGATAATAAAATCTTACTTTACGTTACAAAAACCCAAAAATGCACTGACAAAAAAAAAGATTAAAGTAACGTTATAGTTAGGTGTGATAAAAAGATCTGTTTGTGTTAAACAAAAACCTTCAAAATTCACTGAAAAAAACAAAGGTTAAAGTAATGTTATAGTTAGGTAAATATGTCAGTGACAACATTAACATTTCAAACTTTAAAACACAGAGAGATTTGCCAGTTATAGCTAGAAGCTAACTATAATTTCCAACCCCGCCATGCACTGCATATGACCTCACATATAACATCGCCCATGGCATATTCTATGACATCATTCATGACATCACTGATGGCATCTCAAATGACATCAATGATGACATCCTCCAAAACTTTCTTTGTACACATTACACCATAAACTAGTATGGCATTAGAGGCCTGAAAGTAGGTACAAAGTAGCTTAGAATAATATGAAGCATCATTGATGCCATCACAGATACAAGTCCCTTAGATGTTGTAAGCATGTGCTTTGTTCAACATAGACTCTATACTATACACTTCATGGGTAGCCTACTTCACTTTAACAATCACCCACAGATACATGGGAAATACTTATTGCACGGTGTTCAGTATGTATAAAACTGTTCAGAGAAAACAAAGTTAATTTAGGATACTCAATGTCTCAAAGCTATGGACAGCTTTTAACTGTGTCAAACCCTTCACAGTCAACAAACCTACACTGAGAAATGAAGTTGAAATGAGTAGAAAAGTGGGTACTGTAAACAGTGTTTACTCTATAGAGAGAGTTTACTCTATCCCACACTTTTTGCAGACAGTGAAACTCTCACAGAGTATGAAAAAGTAGCTACTAAGAACAGTGTACGCTCTATGCAACACTTGTCAATAAATACACTATTCACTTAAAATAACCAAGGTTTGAAGGTGCTAAGATTGTAATATTTGCAGCCTTCAAACTGTGGTGAAAACTTTAAAGATAGCCCATTTTCTAAAGCAAAATAAGCACATGTACATAGGTTAGTACCTGGTGCACACTGTCTTATTTGTTATGTATAAATTGTCATGCTTTGACTATTCTGTCTAATAACTCAAGGCTGCCTAAAATACTTAGTATGTAGTATGTAAACGGGCTGAACACAAGTCATCAAATGTCACCTGCACACAGAGTTACTCTTCAATGTTGATTTAGGTTTAAAGTATTTTATTTAAGGCACAAAAACACGGGGAGGGGAGCAGGAGGTCAAGCATACATACAATACAAGAAGCGGAACGTTGCAGCGAGTCAGAAGAAAAACAGGGAGGCAGGAAGCCCCAGAGGGTAACTAAGCAAATACAAGAGGCAATAAGGCATTGTGAACGACCCCCCTGTTGGCCCCCACTCCCTAAGCAAGGCCAAACCGGAATAGCACCCCGCAACACAGTAAAGGAGAAGCATACCGTACCGCCAACCCCCCAACCCCAGAAAGGAAGAAGAAAGGAGAGTAAAGGAAGAAAAGAAAGAAAACAATACCCCAACATCCCCGTCCGAAAGGCAGCAATAGAAGCATATAACCCCTCTTCCCGCCCCCAACCCCCGGCCCTCAATCCGCACATTCACTCCGCCGCAGCTGCCGGCGGCGTCAGCCTAAGGAGGCGCTAATACCGTGGACACGTGAGCTCGTGGAATTCCGTGGACAGCAATGCCAAAAAGGGGTGCCAGAGCTCCTCGAACTGGTCGACATTCCCAGCCACCGTTAGCGACATCTTCTCCATACCCAGTACCTGCCAGAGTCTATGCAGCCAACCAGTGATAGAGGGGGCAGTAGGGGTGCGCCAGAGTATCAGTATGTTCTGAACGGCTGAACCTAGTGCAATCGCAATCTGCCTGCCCCTGCGGGATTTCAGCGGGTACATCAAATCATTGGGGAGGCCTAGCAAGACATACGCGGGGAAGCGCGGAAGCTCGATCTCAAAATGTCTATCCACCTCATCTAAGACTTCCTTCCAGTAGGCCGACAGCACCGGGCACTCCCAGAGAACGTGCGTGAGGGTGCCCACCTGGCCGCAGCCGCGCCAGCAACCTTTATCGCCTATTTTGCGCATCTCATAGAGCCGCTCCGGGGTGTAGTACCAATAGGTGGACACTTTAGTGAAGGTTTCCGTCAGCCCAGTATGGTACGCAGAGTGCCTCGCCCGATACGCAATCCTGTCCCACTCCTTGTGACTCAGGGTCCTGCCCAGTTCCCTGTGCCAGCGCTCCCTCCCTGGGTTATGGTAATGAAACGGCGGGGGTTGGAGAAATTTATACAGATCAGTGATGAGCTTGGCGTCCGAGGTCCGGGTTACCAACCATCGCTCGTAGGGCGTAATTGAACGGGCAGCGACGTCACGCACTGGGGGTTGAAGAGCCCAGTGGCGGACCTGCATGTAACGCAGCCTGTCCCCCTCCATCAGGCCAAACTCCTGTCGGAGCTGCTGGAAGGGGAGCACGCCCTCCGGCCCGTAGATCTGGAAAAGCGCCCTGCAGCCCGCGCTCACCCAGTGGGAAAAAGCTCCCGGCTCCAAACCCGGGGTAAAGTCCGGATTGCCAGCGATGGGGGTGAACGGCGATGGAAAGGTCGTGAGCTCACGCAGCTCACACACCGCATCCCACACTCTCAGCGGGACCCGGGTGATAAAAGTGGCGTAGAGATTAGGCGGGCGGTGAGCGCGCCGCAGGAACTGGACCTCCTGGAGGGTACGGCCTGCGACTGCCTGGTCCTGAAAGAGCCAGTGCTTATCCGATTCCCACCGGCTCCACTCCACCAGATACCGAAGCTGTGCCGCCTGAAAGTATCTCCGGAGGTCCGGGACTCCGAGACCCCCCGCCTCCGGGGCTAGCATGGAGAGGACCCGCTTCATCCGAGGCTTACGGCCCTGCCACACAAAGCGGGATATGTCCGCCTGCGCCTGCCGTATCCAACCCACAGGGGGCTGGAGGGGCAGAGCGCGGAAGAGATATAGGATCTGAGGCAGTATCGTCATCTTCACCGCCGCGATACGGCCCAACCACGAAAGTAGGCCCTTGTTCCATCGGCCGAGTTCCTCTTTGATCTTTTTGCCCAGAGAGGAGTAGTTAGCTGCAACCATGGCAGGCAGGGAGGAGGCAAGCAAAATGCCTAGGTAAGGCACCGTGGAGGAGGACCACTGCAGAGGAAAGAGACTCTGAAGGTCTCGCCTGGTGGCAGCAGAGAGCGACACGTCCAGTGCAGCCGACTTAGTCATGTTCATTTTAAAACCCGCCACACGGGCGAAGGCGTCCAGTTCCTGGACGCAGGCAGGGAGCGACCGCTTGGGGTCGTCCAGGGTCAACAAGACATCGTCCGCGTATAAGCTGACAGTGTGCGTGTATTGCCCCATCTTCACCCCAATAGCGTCTGGATTATCACGAATCCTCTGTGCAAACGGCTCCATATAGAGGGCAAAGAGGAGCGGCGAGAGGGGGCAACCCTGTCTCGTGCCGCGCTCAATGGCAAAGCAATCGGAGCTGTGTCCATTGACACGCACTGACGCTGATGGTCTCCTGTAGCAGTTAAAGACCATAGTGCGGAACTTCTCGCCCATCCCCAGTTTCCCAAGGACCAGCTCGAGATATGGCCAATGAACCCTATCAAAGGCCTTCTCCGCGTCGATTGATAGCAGCATCCGCTCCCCCGGAACGCGTGAGGCCTTTTCCAGCACGTGCGTCACCCTCTTTGTGTTGTCAACCGTCTGCCTACCGGGTACAAAACCGGCCTGGTCTGCCTCCACCAGACCTGGTAAATGTAAACCCAATCTGGATGCCAAGATCCCGGTGTAAAGCTTGAGGTCCACATTTAGGAGCGAGATGGGCCGGTACGAGCCGCACAGGGTCCGGTCCTTCCCCGGCTTGGGGATAACCGATACCGTTGCTGAGAGAAGGCCCGGCGGGATAGCTCCCGGCTCGGAGAAGGAGTTGAACAAGCGAGCCAGTAGAGGCGCGACAGTGGGACAGAAGGTTTTGTAAAACAAGGCCGTATAACCATCCGGGCCCGGGGCTTTGCCGTGCTTTAGCCGTGCAATCGCGGAGATGACCTCCTCCACGTGAATGTCCCTCTCCAGGTGGTCCGCTTGGGAGGGGTCCAGGGCCGGGAGGGTCACGGACTCCAAATAGGCCTCAGCCTCTCCCGGTGGGGAAGGCTCTGCCTCGTACAGTGCTTCGTAAAAGGAACGAAAGGTATCTGCCACCTCCGCGTCACCGGAAACCGGGATCCTGTTCACTCCCACCAGCTCCTTCACCACATTGCGCTGCTGCGCAGCCCTGAGCCTATGGGCCAGGAGTTTACCGCACCTGTCTCCGCCGGTGTAAAAGGCATGCTTCAGGCGCAGCGCAGCATACTCCGCCCGATCTAGATCCAACGCAGAGAGGAGTTTCCGAGCCGCCTTCAGCTGCTTCCAGACACGAGGAGCCCCCGTCCGGCGGTGAACCTGCTCGAGCTCCCGAACCTGCGCTGTCAGTTCCTCCCTCTTGCGTTGACGTTCCCTGTTTTCCGCCGAGGAAATGGAGATAAACTCCCCTCTGACGACCGCTTTCAAAGCCGCCCACAGCGTCGCCAGGGACGTGGCAGAGTTGTTATTGTGGGTTAGGTAGTCCTGGATGACCTCCTCCACTCGCTTTACGACCGATTTCTTATGGAGAAGCGTGTCCCGGAGCCGCCACATCCCCCTAGAGGGGGGGGCCGCCGGCCAAGCAAAGATTCCGGAAACCGGTGCGTGGTCGGACAAGGACAAAACCCCGATGTCCGCTGCCGTGGCGGCCGAGCGGAGCGGTCCACTCACCAAGAGGTAGTCTAACCGTGAATACGTGCGGTGCGCGTGGGAGAAATAGGAGTAGTCCCTATCGGTGGGGTGCAGGACGCGCCAGAGGTCATGCAGATCCATTTCCGCAAGCTGGTCCTGCACCGCCCTAGAAAGCTCCCCTGTCTGCGGAAAGCGTTGGGCAGACCTATCCAGGGTGGAGTCGAAGACCATATTCAGGTCTCCCCCCAAGATGATATGGCGATCGGGCGAGGCAGTAACGTCCACCAACACTGATTCCAGGAAACGATCCTGGTGGTCATTCGGGCTGTACGCTGAACCAACCGTAAAGGTAACACCTCCCAAACGCATGCGATACACCAGAAGCCTCCCTTTCTGCTCAGCATGTTTATGTAACACCTCCCCCCTGAAGGAGCTGGCTAAAAGAATGGCCACCCCAGCAGTCTTAGTCGCAGCAGAGGAAAAGAGTTGCGTAGGGAACTTGGCAGAGCGCAACCTATGGCAGTCTTTGGAAAGCAAATGGGTCTCCTGCAGGAGGCAAATATCCGCCTGCGACCCCTCCAACAGGGAAAGGATCGCCCTACGCTTCACGGGGTTATTCAGACCCTTAACATTAAGGGTCACTACCTTCAGGGGCGGCATCGCCTCCAGGGAAACAACGCGCTATGCAGTGGGCAAGGGATCAGCGGAGGGGGCGCGCGGGGCAGGGGCGCAGGGAAGACCAGAGGCAACATCGCACATGTTCGGACCACTTCGGACGGGACCCCCCCCACCCCCACACCAAACCAACAGTGAAACCCCCCCAGAACCAACCCATGGCAACCAACCAAAGTAAGAAAAAACAGAAAACAACACCCCATAGTCTCAGTCTAGCCCAAATGGGCGAGTCTGTAGAAAAAAGTCAAGTGGACGTCCAGCCACGCATCCCACCCCCCCCCCCCCCCCAGCCCCAGTTCAGCACCGTTAAAGCTAAGAATCTCTCCCCCCGGAAAAAAGTTAGGCCGTTAGGGCCACACCAGTAGCTTCAGGCAAGTTCCTGGCCGCATTCCTCAGGGCCTCCGCCATTTCTGCCCTGATGGTGGGCGAGTCCGGACGACTCGCCGGCGCTGACGATGGGCGCCTCCTCGACCTCCGTCGGCCCCGCCGCTCGGGGCGCCGCCATGCAGGTGTAGCCCCCTCCTCCTCTGTAGCAGTAAGGCCCAATACTCCACAGACATCTTGCAAAGAGCGCAGCTGATGCAGCACCCCATTCCATCGAAAGATAAGACGGAAGGGGTGGCCCCAGGAATAGGGTGTCTCATGCTCTCGCAGAAAGTCCGTCGCGATGTGGAAAGACCTGCGCTTCTGCAGTGTGATGGCGGACAGGTCCTGGTAGAGCGCCACAGGTCTTTCACGAAAGGTCAGCGGCTGCTTCCTGCGGGCCTCCGTCATGATGCGCTCTTTCAGGGGGAAATCCGGCAGGAAAGCTAGGATATCAGGCGGGGGAGCCGATGACTGGCGCTGGCGGCCCACCCTATGCGCTCTGTCAATGCGGATCGGGAAGTCCGCTCCTTCCTCCAAGATGTCGCGGAACAAGTCCTGCAGATAGGCCACCAGGTCCCCACCCTCATCCGCGGACGGAACACCTCACACCCGAATGTTATTCCGCCTGGACCTGTTCTCGAGGTCTTCCGAATGGGCCTGGAGCTCAACACATTGCTCCCGGAGGCGGAGGACGTCCTGCTGGAGATGAGTTATCTCTTCATCGCGACGCTGGGCCGTCGTCTCCACAGCATCGACCCTCTCGCCCAGGCCCTCGACCTCCCTGCGCACCTCCCGGACCTCTCCAGCCACCTCGGTCTTAAGAGTCTGAAATTCCTCCTTGAGGGAGCTGAATAAGTCCTCCATGAAGGACCTCGTGACTGGTGGCTCGCCCACGGCTGCGTCCGTTGATGTCCGGGAGGCCCCCGGGGACGGCTGTGTCCTGTCGCGTAGTTGCTGGGACCTGCCGAGCATTTCCGGCAAAGTGCGATCTCCTCGTGCCGCGCCACGTCTCCCAGCCATCTTGGCCCCCGGTGAAGCCTAGGGTCAGTCGCTGTAGACGAGCGCCACCGCTCGCGGGCACCAAATGTGAGGCCTTCGGTGGGGACAAGGGTAGTGCGTCACAGGCGACAAAATGGCGGCCCGGTCCTGGGCAAGACGACCCCCGGGCCACCAGGGCAGGCAGCAACGTCCAAAGTGGAGGCCTCCAGCCTCGTATTCCCAGAGAGGGCAGTAGATGAGTCGGTGCCAGGACAAATCGAGGCTCTCGTAGAAGAAGGGTGCGGGCGAGGGCCACTGGGCACAGCTACACAAAGACAAGATGGCGGGAGGGTGGGACCCAAGGAGGCAGCCCGGGCCGGCAAGTCCATGGGCGACCCTCAAACAGCAACGGGTCCGGAAGGGGCGAAACCGGCGGCTCCCCTCACCACTAGTTAATTCGCCCGGCATGGGCACAGCTCAAACTCCGCCATCCAGCGTCTCCGGGCGCGGATTTCGCAAGGCGTCACCCCTCGAAGTCCAAGGCAGGGGGAGGGTCGCCGGCGCAGGGGTGAGGTCCGTCGCCCATCAATGGTGTTCGCCACCAGGGCACCGGTCAGGAAGCTCCGGCACTCCGCGAAGTCCGTCTATTCCGCTCCCTCGGGAGCTCCGGCTTTCAGCTGTTCAGAACTCGGCCTAGCCGAGGCGAGCGGACAGCGCCGCCGTATGCCCCGCCTCCAAGCTCTTCTCCTCGGGATGACCCAGGCTCCGCTCCTCGGAGCGATCTTCGGATAAACTTTTCGGGGACTTCCCCCGGGGCCAGGAAAGTCAAAGTGGCATCAAAGTGTGCCCCAGGAATTCCGGCACAGTTCTCTCGCCCGCAGTGCAGCCGCGGGGGGAGAGAAGCGCGGCGATCAGGGCTCGGGCTGAGCCGGGCCGGAGGAGCTACGGGAGGAAGCGTCCGCTCACCCCGCCATCTTGGCCACGCCCCCTTCAATGTTGATTTATAATGTGTTCAATACCTCTACACACCTATGATACATTAGGAGCACCTGCGTTTTGTAAAGACTTACACCCATTAGCTGCTCACAGGCTGTACAAAATTAGGTAGCAAAATAATATGGTAGCAACTCGTCACTATGCAAACTATAAAATATACTAATATACTTATTGGATGTTGTCATCAGTCTCAAATTATGTCATAGAAAATCTCTATATGCCCCCACTATACTATCTCTATATACCCCAACTAAAAACTCCTCACTACCCCAACACTTCCTATCTCTGAACACTGAAAACTCATTGCTACCCCTTAACACAACCTATTCCTGAATCCAAAAAAGCACTTCTACTTCTTAAGACAATGCATCTTTGAACAAAAAAATCACTACTACTCCTACACACCACCCATCTCAGAGCCCTAAAAAATCCTTACTACCCCATATCACATCAATTCCTGAACCCTAAACACTCTTTGCAACCGCTAATCCCACCCCACATTACTGAAACCTTAAAAAACCTTAACACTGTGAAACCCAAACATCAATAATCATCTCAACTCCAATATTAAGATGCCCCAAAATGTTACCTAAATAAATAGGCTTCAGCGTCTCCAGTTAAACTAGCTATTAGAGACTACACACCTCATCAAAATAATACAATTTAGCCGTGTTAAACAGAAATAAATATTTCAAGCGTAAAGAACTAATGTCTAGGCTAAAAAAATAAGGCAAAAAGTGGATTTTCAGTGCACAGAAATTAAAATGTGGTACCGGGAAAATATGCATGAAATGCCATAAACGCTCAAAGTACAGAAATACAAAATAAATGCTAAATCATAGAAGAGGTTGGTCCCTAGCTAATAGAACTCTAAAAAGTATTTACTGTGTCAGACTCATAAAGAAAGTAGACACATCCACAAAGTCCAAGAACTTTTATAAACAAATCACACTTTCTTAACCCCTTCCATGCTGATGACGGCCCCCATCCGTCATGCATTACAGTGCTCGTGTGCTCATGACGGCTGGGGGCCGTCATAAAGCCATTGATTCTTCAATAAGCCTAGCACACGAGAAAAATCGGCCCAGCATGGAAGGGGTTAAAATAGATTCTACGAATGCAGCATGACATGATCATGGTTAGGGTTGCATTGGCAAATCAGTAACATATATGTAATTAAAGAGACATTAGCAGTAACCCATTTCCTTTTTTAGGAACAACAAGAAAAAGAACAGCGATGCATCGAATATAATAAGTCCTATTTAACAAAAGGATTATAGAGAAAACAAGAATACAAGAAGGTTATAACTATCATGCTGTATGCAAGGGAAAAGATGCACAATATAAACACAATAAAAGGAAGGGACGGAGAGCAAAGGAACACTATTCAAATACTTTGTAATATTAGGCGTAAAAAAGATGGTATATGATAAAACACTGTAAGCATGGTAGTATGAGAAACTAAATGACATAGTATAAAATATAAAAGCATACATATCTTCTAACAATCTCAAGAAAAGACAGCAGGGTGAAGTTAAGGTGGCTTTCTTACATCATCTGATACAGTAATAACTTTAGCAGTAGAAGAGGCAGACAAAGATAAATGCATAGTTAATGGGAGCCATAAGAGATCCCTCTTAATTGTCAAAGATATAGGAGAAACATAATTGGTGTCTAGTCTATGGTGAAAACACACAGCATTCCTCCAGGATCTAAAAGCAACTTTATCTGCGTGTTTCCAATTGGAGCCTCAGCCTCAGAAAGATACGATTCCTGGAAAAGGCTATATCAGTTTTTAATTAGGCTAAATGAAATAACACCCATTGCCTTTTAATAGGATTACCTAACCTTTAAATATTCCAAATAGTAACCCAGAATGTAACATTAAAATGATAATATGAACAATCAATAAGCCTACAGTAGCAAGATTGAGATCAGGATAAAACACTTATGAAAAGGAAAAGGCATAGAAATAGAGCATTTGTTTGATAAGAATAAGGAAAATAAGAGTGGTAAAGTAGATAAAAGGAAGGAGAAACTGGTATAAAAGAACCATATAAGAAGGTGCCAAACAAGGGGAAATAAAACAAGAAACAAAAAGATAGAACAAGCCATACAAATGACAACTGAAGAACATACCTACAAAACACAATGACGAAAGGGGGATGGCGGCACCAGAGGACGACGACAGTACTCGAACTCCACCAAACAACAGGGCAGCCTTGAATTGAGTATGGACATCAATATACAGAGGACACCATATGGGAAACAGGAAGTGAGAAATACACGTGTATTAGAAAGAAGAGAGACAATAAGAATAAAGCAACTTAAAAATTAAACAAACATTCCTTGTATTATACAGAAATGGCTGTAGTCAGAAAATAACAAATAACAATCAAGTAGATTTCAAAGTATCTATGACATCTGCTCCATGTTTCTGAAGAAAATCTTATAAAGCAGCCGGCTCCTCATATGTGGTAGTCTTCTACTTGTGAGTAACCTTAAAAAGACATGGGTAAATTAGGCTGTATATGGCATATGTAGTTCTTAGCTGAGAACGGAAATCAGGAATTGTTTCTAATGATCAGCAGTGGCCTGAGCTACATCTTGAGAGAAGAACAGTTGGTGACCCTCCCAATATATTTGTTTTTTGGATTCGACAGCTGACATAACTTGAAGCAGGTCAGTATATTGCAAGTAAAACAAGACGAATGTGGTTTTCTGGAAACTCTGGGGCTAAGTCTGTTAGCCCTTTGTATATTGAATGGGGCACTTATGAAAAGGAAAAGGCATAGAAATAGAGCATTTGTTTGATAAGAAGAAGAAGGAAAATAGGAGTGGTAAAGTAGATAAAAGGAAGGAGAAACTGGTATAAAAGAACCATATAAGAAGGTGCCAAACAAGGGGAAATAAAACAAGAAACAAAAAGATAGAACAAGCCATACAAATGACAACTGAAGAACATACCTACAAAACACAATGACGAAAGGGGGATGGCGGCACCAGAGGACGACGACAGCACTCGAACTCCACCAAACAACAGGGCAGCCTTGAATTGAGTATGAACATCAATATACAGAGGAGACCTTATGGGAAACAGGAAGTGAGAAATACACGTGTATTAGAAAGAAGAGAGACAATAAGAATAAAGCTACTTAAAAATTAAATAAACATTCCGTGTATTATACAGAAATGGCTGTAGCCAGAAAATAACAAATAACAATCAAGTAGATTTCAAAGTATCTATGACATCTGCTCCATGTTTCTGAAGAAAATCTTATAAAGCAGCTGACTCCTCATATGTGGTAGTCTTCTACTTGTGAGTAACCTTAAAAAGGCATGGGTAAATTAGGCTGTATATGGCATATATAGTTCTTAGCTGAGAACGGAAATCAGGAATTGTTTCCAATGATCAACAGTGGCCTGAGCTACATCTTGAGAGAAGAACAGTTGGTGACCCTCTGGATTCGACAGCTGACATAACTTGAAGCAGGTCAGTATTTTGCAAGTAAAACAAGACGAACGTGGTTTTCTGGAAAATCTGGGGCTAAGTCTGTTAGCCCTTTGTATATCGAATGGGGCAGTAGTAGACATTTCCAGAAGTTGGATAAAAAAGTTTGAAAACAAGCTGTCGGATTAGAATTTTGTGACGAACGCTGCTACCTTGCACATCTATTATTGCTGCTATCCTGACGCTGCTAAGTGTAGATGTATCTACAGCATTTTAGCTACCTTTCTTAAATTGTTCTTAATATTTTTAACTTCCCGACCCTTTTCCTTACCGTGTGCTGGCTCCGCTTCATATTGCTGCACTTTAATAGCCAGTGGGGTGCTTTACTTGCTATTTTGCACGGGGATTGTTTGTTTAGTACACGCCCCTTTCCTAGCGCCGTTCTCAGCGTTCGGCCCCAGCGGTACCCGGAAGTGAGGCGGGACCGCATTGCACCGGGGTTGACGCTCTAGTCGGCTGATCACCCGACCGCATATATTTGGGAGAGGTCGCGCATTTGAGTTGTGAGTATTTTGTGACGAACGCTGCTACCTTGCACATCTATTATTGCTGCTATCCTGACGCTGCTAAGTGTAGATGTATCTACAGCATTTTAGCTACCTTTCTTAAATTGTTCTTAATATTTTTAACTTCCCGACCCTTTTCCTTACCGTGTGCTGGCTCCGCTTCATATTGCTGCACTTTAATAGCCAGTGGGGTGCTTTACTTGCTATTTTGCACGGGGATTGTTTGTTTAGTACACGCCCCTTTCCTAGCGCCGTTCTCAGCGTTCGGCCCCAGCGGTACCCGGAAGTGAGGCGGGACCGCATTGCACCGGGGTTGACGCTCTAGTCGGCTGATCACCCGACCGCATATATTTGGGAGAGGTCGCGCATTTGAGTTGTGAGTATTTTGTGACGAACGCTGCTACCTTGCACATCTATTATTGCTGCTATCCTGACGCTGCTAAGTGTAGATGTATCTACAGCATTTTAGCTACCTTTCTTAAATTGTTCTTAATATTTTTAACTTCCCGACCCTTTTCCTTACCGTGTGCTGGCTCCGCTTCATATTGCTGCACTTTAATAGCCAGTGGGGTGCTTTACTTGCTATTTTGCACGGGGATTGTTTGTTTAGTACACGCCCCTTTCCTAGCGCCGTTCTCAGCGTTCGGCCCCAGCGGTACCCGGAAGTGAGGCGGGACCGCATTGCACCGGGGTTGACGCTCTAGTCGGCTGATCACCCGACCGCATATAACGCTATGTGTCAGCGACCGCGCAGCGGACGCGCGCAGCGGGCGCGCCGTCTGCGCGCCGAAGGAGCGCCAAAGGAGGGCCCGTCTGTGCCCGTCCGTGTCCCGGACGGGCCCAGGGCAGGGCCCCCAAGGTGTTTTCAATCCCATCAGCCCCACGCTGCTCTGCGGTATACCCATGCAGACCTGATGGCTCTTAATTCCCGTGGCTGCGTGGAGAGCCATTCGTGGCTGGTGAGTGAAAGTCAGGGCAAAGTGTGTCCGGCTTGTAGTTATCATCTTCCTAAGCCTGAGGTCCGCTCTGTACAACCCAGCCTGGATACCTGTAGGATCCGAGCGGCGCTTATCAATGCTAGGTCTCTAGTGAGACATGCTGCGGCTATATTTGATATCCTTGGGGAGAATAGGCTTGATCTACTCTTCGTTACAGAGACCTGGATGAATGACTCATGCGCTCCCGTCGTTGAACTGGCAATCCCACGTGGGTTTAAGATCTCTAGAGCAGATCGCCCCAAGGGCAGAGGGGGAGGGATCGCAGTGATCTATAGAGAGCATTGGACCCTTTTATGTGAACCCCTTGAAGGCTTTCATGAAGCAGAACTCCTGCACTTCAGTCTTGCTTTTAATTCTCACTGGACACTAGGTGGCTCACTTGTGTACCGTCCTCCAGGCTATATTGGCAACTTCATTGGGGATCTTGAAGAAGCCATCATACCCCGCACACTTCAGTTTGCAAATTATCTCCTTTTGGGGGATTTTAATATCCATATGGATATGGCGGATTGCAGTGAGGCAATTAGATTTGGAGAAACTCTTTCAATGGCCCATCTTAAACAATGGGTGGAGACTCCAACGCATGCGGGGGGCCATGTCCTTGATTTAGTCTGTTCTAACTTTGACATTATAATGGAGCGGCCAGAAGCCATGACCTGGACCGACCATGAATTGGTTAGATTTTCCTGGACATTGACTATCGGCTCTGGATTAATGCCAACTCAGTCTCAGGCCCATCAGCAACGTATCAATGTTGCATCCTTTTCTGAATTTCTTTCTAGCTGCCAGCCGATGCTGACTACTGAAGTTAATGCAGCAGTTGACGCTTTTAACACATGGATGGCTAGTGGCTCGGCAGTTTCTATGCAGAATAAACGAGTCTGCCGACCCCGCTTCTTGCCGTCCCAGCCCTGGTTTACCCATGGCCTACGGGAGCAGAAGCTGAAGTGTAAGAAACTGGAGAGGATTTGGCGGCTTGATTATTCGTCGGAGGCGAAGAAACGGCTGCGCTGCTCCCAAAAGGAGTACTATAATGAAATCAAGGTGGCCAAAAGTAATTACTATGCTGGACGCATTGAAAAAGCCAGTAATAATAGCAAAGAAATTTTTGCTATAGTCCAGAGTTTTCTCTCTCCTAGAGCCGCGCTACCTACACTACCTTCTTCCAATCAATGGTGCGATGAACTTTCAGATTTTTTCTCTGAAAAGATTCTGAAGATCCAGCAAGATCTCCAAACTGCCTTGAACAAGTCCCTGACATCCACCTCATTGCCTATATTGGAAGCTGCTTCTTCGGAAGGTCTGTTTACTTCCTTCTCCCCAGCCTCTGAAAAGGATGTTTTACCAATTCTGTCTGCCCTTAAATCTGGTTCGCCCGCCGACCCCTGCCCTGCTAGAGTTCTGGGAGGAGTGTCGGCGATAGTCTGCCAGGAGGTAACTAGGATTGTTAACTTATCTCTTTGCTCGGCCTCTGTGCCTCTGAGCTGGAAGCAAGCCAAGCTCCTCCCATTACTGAAGAAGTCTGGCCTGGACCCGACTATGCCCTCTAGCTATCGGCCCATATCTCTTTTGCCAGCGTTGGCTAAGACATGTGAAAAGATTGTTTTTAGACAACTTGAAGGGTTTATTGAGTCTTCTCATGCGCTCCACCCTGCTCAATCGGGGTTCAGGGCGGCCTACAGCACCGAAAGAGCATTAATTGAGGTTTCAGAGGCTATTCGGGAGTGCCTGGATGGAGGCGGCAGGGCGGTTCTGATCTTACTAGACCTCTCTGCCGCCTTTGATACGGTGCCCCATTCGTTGCTTCTGGCCAGATTGGGTGCTGTCGGTATTTCAGGCCGCGCTTTGGGTTGGTTGACCTCATTTCTGAAAGATAGATTACAGCAAGTGTGGGTCCCCCCTTATGCATCTAAGGCTAAGGAACTTACCACAGGAGTCCCGCAGGGGTCTACCTTAAGCCCCTTGCTTTTTAATGTTTATCCATCTCGCACTGGCCACAAATCCAAGGCATGCTGAATAGCCTCTTTTGCCAGTTCAAACGCAGTCTACTGTGACTCACCCCACTCAAACGCATTCTTCTTTCGTGTGACTTTATACAAAAGGGCCAAAATGTCCCATCCTTTGCTTTGCAAATTAGTTACAATTCGATCTAGCTGAATTTGAACTTTCTCTTGTGTTTCGCCTTGAATCATAATATCATCAATGTAATGACAAATCTGCACTCCAGAAATTATCAGTACTTCATCTAAATGTTCTGCCACCAACCGGTGACATATCGTCGTACTATGCAAATAGCCCTGGGGCAAACTTCGAAATGTCACTTGTCTGCCACACCATGAAAAACTGAATTGTTCCTGACATTCTGGAGCTATAGGAATAGAAAAGAAAGCATTGGCAATGGTAATAGTCGCATACCAAGTACCTGTATGTCTCTGAATTCTTTCTATCAAAGTGACAGTATCAGGGACGGCAACAGTCAAAGGTGGTGTATGTTTATTCAATACGCGGTAATCCACCGTCATGCGCCATGAATTATCACTTTTGCGCACCGCCCATACGGGATTATTCCATGCAGTAGTGATTGGAACCACTACCCCTGCGTCCACCAAGTTTTGAATTGAGGCATTGATTTAATCATGCCCACCAGGGATTCTGTACTGTTTTATAGAAATCACTTTAGTCGCCTGAGGCACCTTCACAGGAGGAATTTTCAAGCGACCTACTCTCACTGAAATATAACGTTTTGTTCCAAACTGATAGTACCCGTCATCTAAACACAAAGTCATTCCTTTTAAAATGTCAATTCCAATGATATATTCAGAAAGAGGCACTACTAATATGCTATATTCTCTTTTTGGTATTCTTCCGATTTTTATCTGGAGATTAGTTTGCAGGGGGAGGAGAGAGCCTAGAAATGTCTGCACAGCTCTCTGCTCAGGTTGGAGATTGTCACCTTCTGCTGTGTTTGTAGAAATTATTGTCCTTCCTTCCCTTCCTAATGTAAAGCGCTCTAATATCCTATGGGATCTAGTTCGCACTATATAAAACTGTATAAATAAAAAATAAAAAAAATATATGCATACACCAATAATATATGTGATCAAGCTTCGCAGGGAAGCTTGATTCAGGATTCAGGGATTCAGGAGGGTCTGTGGCAGTGATCCTCCTGGACCTTAGTGCGGCGTTTGACACCGTTAACCATCAGGTGTTGATTCAGCGACTGTCAGAGGTGGGTGTGGCAGGGGTTGCTCTGAAGTGGCTTAGGTCATTTCTCAATGGCCGCACATTCCAGGTTTGGGAAGGCAGCAATCGGACTACATCTATCCCCCTCCAGTGCGGGGTGCCACAGGGCTCCTCTCTTAGCCCTACATTGTTTAATGTATATATGGCCCCCCTGGAGGATGTGGTGGCCCCTTATGACATTAAGATCGTCAGTTATGCGGATGATACGCAGTTGGTGGTCGCCCTATCACAACTGGCAGAAAAACCCGATTTGTTGCACTCCTGCCTGTCGAAAGTCCACACCTGGATGGATGAATCACCTCTTAAGCTGAATGGTTCGAAGACAGAGATAATGCTGTTAGGGAATAAAATCCCCTCACTCCCACGGACCAGTTGGCCTAGCTGTATGGGTGATCTCCCAACCTCGAAAGAGGAGATTAAGAGTTTGGGGGTCTGGTTAGAACAAGATTTGTCGTTTAGGAACAAAGCTAAAAAAACTGCAGGAGTGTGCTTTGCCCTGTTACGGTCAGCCCGCAAAATTTTCCCTCTTCTACCTTTAACATCTAGGAAACTGCTGATTCAGGGTCTGATTACATCGAGACTTGATTATAGTAACGCTATTTTTTTGGGCGCTCCTGAATCCACTTTCAACAAACTTCAGCAGGTTCAAAATGCGGCGGCAAGGCTGCTCATGGGCTTCCCCAGAACTCAGTCAGCCAGACCTGCCTTAAAGGCACTGCACTGGCTTCCAGTGCGGGAAAGGGTCAAATTTAAGGCGCTTTGTACTGCCCATAAAATTCTTCAGGGGAAAGGCCCCCCAATACTGAGGAATCTAGCGGTCCCCTATAAAGCAAATAGAACGCTGCGTTCTGATCAGAAACACCTTCTCCTAGTCCCTAGAGTAAAGAGGGCCCGCACTGGCGGGAGAAGATTTTCGGTCAACACAGCGATGCTGTGGAATTCTCTTCCTTTAAAATTGCGTGCTGAGACTTGCACCCTGCGTTTTCGTAAATGTCTCAAAACACACCTGTTTCTTGCTTGATTGCACCTAACTTGCCATTTCAATATCTGTTGGTGTCCGGATAAGCGCTGGGATGCCCGAGGGTAACTGCGCGCTATATAACATTTTAAATAAATAAAAAATAAGCGAAACCCGTTATGGCGGACATGCTGGGCACAATAAAGGCACTTTGAGTTTTACACCAGAAATCTTGGGTCTGCTCTTCGTCTACGGGAAAGCAGTTGGTGGTTACGACTTATCTGATACACCAATAATATAAATACAAATATAAAAAATATACTTAGCATTTTAATAAAATAAAATATTTTTAATCTTTTTAAAATACATTATACACTACATTAACTAAAACAGTAGAGAAAATATTGGATAGCGAAGGGAATAAAATTACTATTACTACTCCATAGAGTGCAACAGTAGTGAAAGTTTTGGATAGCATTGAGGTAAAAGTTACTATTCCCACTCCAGACATTGCAACAGTAGGGAAAGTGTTGGATAGCGAAGGGGTAGACATTTCTATTCCCACTCCAGAGAGTGCAACAGTTGGGAAAGTGTTGGATAGCGAAGGGGGGAAAATTACTATTCCCACTCCAGAGAGTGGCAAAGTAGGGAAAGTGTTAGATAGCCTAGGGGTACAAATTATTATTCCCACTCCAGAGAGTGCAACAGTAGGGAAAGTGTTGGATAGCGTAGGGGTACACATTATTATTCCCACTCCAGTGAGTGCAACAGTAGGGAAAGTGTTGGATAGCATAGGGTAAAAATTCCTATTCCCACTCCAGAGAGTACAGCAGTAGAGAAAGTGTTGGATAGCGAAGGGGTAAAAAATACCATTCACACTCCAGTGAGTGCAACAGTAGGGAAAGTGTTGGACAGCATAAAGGTAAAAATTACTATTCCCACTCCAGAGAGTGCAACAGTAGGGAAAGTGTTGAATACCTAGGGGTAAAAAATTAGTATTCCCACTCCAGAGAGTGCAACAGTAGGGAAAGTGTTGGATAGCAACAGGGTAAAAATTACTATTCCCACTACAGAGAGTGCAACAGTAGGGCAAGTTTTGGATCATGAAGGGGTTAAACTTACTATTTCCACTCCAGAGAGTGGCAAAGTAGGGAAAGTGTTAGATAGCCTAGGGGTACAAATTATTATTCCCACTCCAGAGAGTGCAACAGTAGGGAAAGTGTTGGATAGCGTAGGGGTACACATTATTATTCCCACTCCAGTGAGTGCAACAGTAGGGAAAGTGTTGGATAGCATAGGGTAAAAATTCCTATTCCCACTCCAGAGAGTACAGCAGTAGAGAAAGTGTTGGATAGCGAAGGGGTAAAAAATACCATTGCCACTCCAGTGAGTGCAACAGTAGGGAAAGTGTTGGACAGCATAAAGGTAAAAATTACTATTCCCACTCCAGAGAGTGCAACAGTAGGGAAAGTGTTGAATACCTAGGGGTAAAGAATTACTATTCCCACTCCAGAGAGTGCAACAGTAGGGAAAGTGTTGGATAGCAACAGGGTAAAAATTACTATTCCCACTACAGAGAGTGCAACAGTAGGGCAAGTTTTGGATCGCGAAGGGGTTACACTTACTATTCCCACTCCAGAGAGTGCAACAGTAGGGAAAGTGTTGGATAGCAACAGGGTAAAAATTACTATTCCCACTACAGAGAGCGCAACAGTAGGGCACGTTTTGGATCGCGAAGGGGTTAAACTTACTATTCCCACTCCGGAGAGTGCAACAGTAGGGAAAGTGTTCGATAGCAGAGGGTTAAAATTAACATATTTATCAACTAAATAAATATTTAAATTTAAAAAAATAATAATCAATTAATAATGCATTCTTTATAAATAATAACAAATAAAAATGTATAATTACTTCATTATAATTAAATTACTTCCCAGTTTATTCCCCTATAAACCAAAAACACACTCTTTAAAAAATAACACAATTAATATAATTATCAAGTAATCAATTAATACAAATTAATTACCAATTAATAATTTATTAACAATTATTTAATTATCAATTCCAATAAATAGAAAACAATAATGACTTTAATAAAATTAAATTACTTCCCACCCAATTCCCCTATAAACCCACAACCCGCTCCTAAAAAACATAACACAACTAATATCATTATCAATTAATCAATTAACAAAAAGTAATTAGCAATTAATAATTAATTAACAATAAATTAATTATCAAAACCAATAAATAAAAATGATTAATTACTTTATTATAATGAAATTACTTCCCACCCTATTCCCCTATAAACCCACAACCCTCTACGGAACTAAAACGCAAAATATACTTAAAAAATAATTAATAACTTCTTAAAATGCAATACATATATTAAAAAATAAATACAATACTTAAACAAAAGTATATAATACATACATTTAAAATACATACAAAAATAAATAACACTAATATAAACATCGATATTATTAACAACAATATTTTTACAAACGATATTACTGTCTTTGATATTATACAACTCAATATTTCTTACCTTACTGTCAATATTCTGGTCCACGATATTCTTCCATTCGATATTTTTTTACCTCAATATTAAAAACTCGATATTACTGTTGGTCGAGGAAAAAAACTCAATATTATGTCTGTTTACCCTCTGGCAGCACGAAGGCATCCCGGTCCGTCCTAACTTAGCGCGATCCCGCTATCTTGGATCGGCGCCAAAACCACGCCCCAGCAGTAACCCGTTTCTTAAGGTAATAAAAATCTTCCATCTACTCCCACAAGAACCATCTTCAGGAGATGATCAACACAAAATGAAACATCCTACTAACAATAGCTCATAGATTCTGCACCTCTACGTCAACACTTCCAGGAGAAGCCCTTGAAAATGATTCCTTAGGTACATGGTGGAAGCTTCACTCACAAAACAGTCTTTCTAACAACGTTGTACATGACCATTATATTTACAACCTTCAATTGGTGTTCCGCAGAGACAAGAGAGAGATTGCTTTGCAACAAGACATGGCTGGGAGGGGAAATGAACAGGTTGAACAGATCATCATAAACTATATTCATATTAAAAATAATGGTATCTTAAATGGAAATGCAGCATAACTTTTAGTCTCATTATCTACCATTCTAAATGGCTTAGGTAATTAATTTTAGTTATAACTTCGTTCGTTCATCAGTTATGACACTACGCATTCTAAAAAAAAGCCCTAATTAAAAGAAATAATTTACACACAACTGTGCCCATTTTTTATATTTTCTACCACACTAAGGGGCTCATTAGGATGACTGGTGGACTTTGTCCACCCGCCATCCTGTCATGTGTAGGGACCGCCCGCTATAATGGCGGGGGTCCCGTTGGGGGCATTAGGATGCGCCCGCCACAGTGGTGGGCGCATCCTTTATCTTTAGCATTGCGGTGGGCGGTGCTGAAAGCACCGCCCGCCGTAATGCTAAAGATACATGTTGTGCATTATAAAGCACAACGTGACAGGCACCGCGCGGTGCCTGCCACGTTGTACTTTGAAATGCTGGGGGGTACCATAGGTACCCCCCATGTGCACCCCCCACCTCCCGGAGTCCCTGGGGGCTCGCAACGGGCCCCTGCATGCCTTTCTGAGGCGACATTGGAAAATGCCCATGCTGATATGGCTGGCGGTGTCTGTAAGACACCGCCACCATATTAAACCTTTCCCGCCTGGTCGCAAGGCGACAGAGGCGGAAAAGCGGCGAATGGTCTTTCTGTCCGCCGCGGACCCACAGCCATCTTAATATGGCGGGGGGTCATTCTGGAGCAGATGGCGGACGGATTGCCCCCACCAGGCCGGCAGTGGCTACTGCCAGCCTGGCGGGGGCAATCCTCCCGCCATCCTAATGAGGGCCTAAACCTCTATACCATCAACCCTCAAACCCTTTAATGTGTTGTGAATGTAATGTGTTGGAACTTACCTCATTGTTACTTACTTTGGGGTAGTAGTACATTTGTTATAATGGTCACTCTAACTTCGCAGTAGAAGTGAATTTGCTGTAATGGTCACTCTTTTTCGGGGATGTATTGTAGTGGTAATATACCATGAAAATCCTTGCACTATTACTGGGCACACACACCTGTATTTAAGCCAGAAGCAGATATGTACTCTTTGGGTCTGATTCACCAAGATAAACTTTCACTTTTTCAGTGTGTTTATGATTGTTTGCTATTCACATAGGGATTTATGAGTAGTATCTCTACGAGTGCTGAGTCTCCGCATATAAAAAGACCTCTCTTAATCATCAATCCCTTTGTGAATAGCAAACTATCATAATCTTTCACAAAAGTGTACATTTACCTTTGTGAATCAGGCCCTCACTATCTACCCAGGACATATTGGCCTCTCTATTTCACCTCCTCCTGTCCACTTGCAGCACAGTACTGCCTTTGTAAGGAGAAAAGGTTGCTGAATGTATGGTCTCCATGGAAACCTGGCCACAGCATTCTGCTCCCATCTGTCGAACCCGTGCAACATACCTGGGGCTATTATGCAGAGAGTAAAAACACCACGTGCGGTGTGCTAAAGCAATGTGAGAAG
Organism: Lissotriton vulgaris; assembly: GCF_964263255.1. Classification (NCBI taxonomy): domain Eukaryota; kingdom Metazoa; phylum Chordata; class Amphibia; order Caudata; family Salamandridae; genus Lissotriton; species Lissotriton vulgaris. Next base: position 131,038,517 of record NC_141699.1, on the reverse strand, counting down.
GCAGCATGCTACTTCGTGGAAAGGGAAATTTCCACAATATTTCCAGGGCTGTTTTTACACTTTCATCTTTTGCACAGATGTTCCTATATATTTAATTATTAGACAAAAGCTGTTGTGCTCCCTAAAAAATAAGAAACAGTGCCACCATGTGGCAGCCTGTTCTAAAAGCTAGTGTTGACAATAAAGTGCAGGTGCCGTGCATCCAAAACCACTGGCTCAAATTAACCAGTGGTGGTAGGCCAACCAGTTAGAGAGGAAGGCGTGAGAGCTGATACTTCTCTAAGATGTGTGAGCTGCTCACCCTACATCGCTTCTATATTTCCAGTGGTGAACCTTGTGAGGAGAAGCATACCGGGTCAGCATAGTTTAAAGCTCTTGCATCACCACGATGAAGGAACCAGGATCTCTTCCAATCCTGCTTTGGAAAAGTAGGTACCACAGAAGATACAAACAACAGTTTTGTATGACATGCAGGTTCTTTAAGTAACAGGATACAAGTGGAAGATGTATAAAGAAGCAGAGGAGAGGTGTGACGCAGTAGCCAGAGCGGCTGACTCCGGAGCGTGGAGTTCACGGTTCAATAGTCGGCAGCAGCTCAGCTCAGCATCGTGAGACTATGGGCAATAGCTGACTTAATCTCCTTGACAGCTCCCAGTGCCTTGAAAACCTTAAGAGAGTGATATGTTTGTGCTTTACAAACAGAGGGCATGTCAGGACCGACTGGGACACTGAATCCCACTGCCTTATTCAATCACACACTTGCATTAAACACTCTGCCAACACTCCACATTCCACCACCTAACTTTTTAATAGAATAACTCCTGCAAATACAAAATACCACACACTTCCCTCTTCATACGCATTCAATGAGTAAGAAAAACATCAACTCAACAGCACACACCACCTATTCAAGTATACTTCAAAACTACAACCATAACTTCTCCACAACTATATGTTATTAACTCTCCACAGAGATACTACTGCATAACAAATCACTGACCTGAGAAAGTACTTATGACACACGTACCAGACAGTACAAAGCTATGCATAACCCAACATAGTATACCTGAAATCTTGTCAGCACCACCTATCGCCTTGTCATCTTGAGAGAAACCCAGCCTGCTCCCTGACGCAAAACCTTTATTATAGCCTTATAGCCCGCCATAGCGGACTATACCGGCCACTAAAGGTCTGCTCCAATGTTCGGCGAGGGCTTTTAACAGGGGAACAGGGCTTTAACGTCGGCATAGCCTAGCTACGGAAGGCTATAAGGCTATTAGAACATTCTGCCACTAGAGGGCAGAATGTTCTAAAAATAAACAAAGGCCTCACGGAGCCCAGAGGGATTGCAATGCTGCCCTTGGTCTCTATGAGGCCTTTGTTCACAGCAATAGCTGTGAAGGACAACATTGGAATGTTCGAGCTCCGGGCTTCTACCGGCCATTACAAGCCAGGAGTACTCCATTGTTTTCAATGGAGCTCCCAACATTCCAATGTTCTAATAATGCTTAGCCTGCCCCACGCATCAGAATGATCTGCTTCAGGGAAATCCAAAACTCACTGCTACTTTCTACCAAGACACCATAAAAGTTGTCTGCGGTACCTCTGTGCTCTCTTGACCTCCTTTGAGATCCTCTCACTCTATCAACTACTTGTCTGTTTCCTTAAATTAATCTTTTACACATTCTTTCTGGTGGCCACAGCTTGTTCATAGCAAAACTACCTTCCAGCACAGAGATTTCCCCATTCTGAATGAGGAGTAGTGTGCAAAATTCCCGAAATTTGGTTTTGTGTATTTACGCAAAATGTTGGCAAAATTATGCAGAATACAAATTTGTCGTTTAGAGCTATATTTTAACCTAAAATGTGTTCCCACATCAATTTTTTTAGTCTAAGATAAATGCTGCACTAAAAAATAGTGCAAAAAAACAAAAACACAGAGAACAGCAGCTCACATTCTGTTGTTCCCGTACACCCGTAGTACATTGTTACCACAAATGGCATTTTGGCTGTAAATGTTTACTAAAAAGTCATGTAAATATGCAAAGTGGCGTAATTGCATAATTTCAGGACTTTCACGTAAAAATAGTAACCTGGGATTACACCGTTGTATATTACCTTTCGCCCTAGCCTATTGACGACATTGTGCATAGCCATAACACTGATAAAGAATCCTTATCCAACAAAAATAAGACTTGATGGTAATTTGAATTGCTTCTTTAAAAACACGACTCACGCAGTTGACCTTTCCATTCTCTTCTGGAGTAAATAAGCCAGCTCTTTTGTTCATCAGCTCCGCCCTCTTTAGGAACTATTGCATTTTCCTAGAAGTAAACTGAATACCATTTTCTGATATTCATTTTGAGGAACTCCACCACGTCAAGAAACCTATTCTGAAATTTTAATTACCACATCTGTGGTTACAGCTCCCGCCATTATGATGTCAGGCAGCATGGAGAAAAGACAATCAGCACAAACAGTTTTTAATTCGCAAAAGACCTAGGTGCCATGGTCCTTCTCAGGTGGTCACTGCAGCCTGAACCACCCATTGCCCCTGCCAGCCTTGCCAATGACAGTACTAACACAACTACTAACCCTCACCCTCCTGTGGCAACTCAGACTATGCCAGGCCACCCAAAGCTATAATAGTAGCATGAACAGGAGGTATTATCCATTTTCAATGTATACTGACTTATTAAACACTGTTGTTTGTTTTGTTCATCTCGAAATTAGACAGATAGCGCCACCGAGTGGTGGACTGTTATTAAAGCCATGCTGACAATTAAGTGTGGAATTCGAGCATTGGAGAAAACAGACTCAAATTAAGCACAGTGTAAAATACTTCTTCCTGTGCCAAAATGGCGAAAGCCCCCATAATATTGATAGTTGGCTTTTGGAAGAATTAAAAATTTGCTAACATTCGTGCCAAGAATTTTCAATTCTATAAGGACGAGAGGCGAGGATTATGCTTTCTCATTTCTTTACTGAGAAAAAACACAGCAGCCAATAAGAACACAGTAAAGAAACAAAACACTACATTTCCCTTGAGTACCACTGGTAACCATAGAGGCTACATACTATAAAAAGTACCATAGAGGACAACACTTCCTCTTTCTTTGTCCAGAAACAGTACAACAATAAGAGCAAAGTCCCAATTGAAACCAAAGGATACATGAAGGAGAGCACGAGGAACAGACCACCGGAAGGCAGAACGAAGAAGCCGAAGCTAAAGATCTTCCGGGCAAACCACAATCCTCAGGTAACGGAAAATACGAAGGCAGAACCTCATTTAGGATCTAAACCTGAAAAGTAAAGCAGAGCCACACCCACAATGGTTTAAGTGCATCGAAAAAACCAAAATAGGGAGGGAAAGAAACATTGCATAGAACATCATGAAACATAGTATATTACAATTGTTAACCAAGTCAAATTACAATGAACAATAGAAATGCAGATTTAAAAGAAGGGTGGGATAATCCTCGCCTCCTGTCCTTAATAGAATTGAAAATTCTTGGCACGAATGCTAGCAAATTTTTAATTCTATGGCAGGATGGAGGCTCCGATTATGCTTGTTCAAAGCTTAGCCACCAACACTGAAGCAACATCCACAATAGGTTCGAAATAGAAGGTTTTAAACACAGACTCCGAAGACCAATCAGCGGCCTTCATGATATCATGGAGACTGACACCCAAAGAAAAAGCCTTAGAGGCCATAGCTCCACGAGCAGAATGGGCACCAGAGATGGAAACGTCAATGCCAGCTTCCAGCATTAGCCAACGCACCCATCTCGCTAACATAGCAGAAGTCACAGGTTTGAAAGGCTTTTGCAAAGCAATCAACAGTTGACCAGGTAAATCATGTCGAAAAGGTGCAGTACTTACCTCATAATCTTTGATGCATTGAACCACACAAAGTTGTGGGTTATGTGGAAAAGAAGGATAAGTCACAGAAGACGTATTACATTAAGTACGCCTAGAAATAACAAAAGTCACACCTTCGGGCAAGGTCCAAAGCTCAAACATATGAAACCCGTTTGCAGGAAAGCAGGCACAACAACATAGTCAGTTTAGCCGATAGTTGCTTGCGTGTCAATAAAGAATTGGAAGGCCAAGATTCCAAGAAACGCAGAACAACAGACACATCCCATAAAGCCACATACTTAGGACAAGGAGGTTTTACCATCCGAATACCTCTGAGTAGTTTGGAAATCAAAGGATGTTCCCCAACAGGCTTTCCTTCGATAGAAACATGCCCAGCTGAAATGGCAGAACGAAAATTATTAACAGTCCTATAAGCCAAACCAGACGAAGCAATGGACACAAGAAAATTCAGGATCAAAGCTATATCTGCTGAAGCGGGATCCACTTTCCATTGTGAACACCAATCACACCATCGTTTCCAAGCTGACGCATTACGTTTGTGTGTGTTGGGGGCCCAAGCCTCATCGATATATCTGGCAGCGTCGCTAGATAGGCCTGGGACTTGCCAGCGACCCCCGAAATCCTCCACGCCACCAGACGGAGATGACCCGATAGAACGAGGGGGTGAGGTTCTAGAAGAGGGTCCAGCAACAGGTTCCACCTGTGGGGAAGAAGGAGCGGCATCGAGCAACTCATCTCCAGAAGAACTGGAAACCATGCCTGAGCTCTCCACAGAGGAGTGATTAGAATGAGCTCCAATAGAAAGTGCCTCGTTCGTGCCAGGACCCTGGGGATCATCACAAAAGGTGGAAAGGCATATACAGCAGAGGAGGCCAAGACTCGAGAAAAGCATCCGTGGCCAAGGCCTCCGGATCCGGACGCCAACTGTAAAACTGGGGAAGCTGTTTGTTGAGGCGAGAGGCAAACAGGTCGGTGTGACAACGTTCCCAAATCCGGGACAGCGTCCGAAAAACTCGAGGATGAAGTCTCCAATCGCTGTAATCCCGCAGATGGCGAGAGTTCCAGTCTGCAATCTGATTGTCACGACCAGGAAGGTACTCTGCAATAACCGTGATCTGCTGTTGCAGACAAAGATGCCAAAAGTCTTTCGCAATCTCCGCCAGGAGTCTGGACTTTATTCCCCCCAGTTTGTTGACATAGCTCACCGCTGAGACATTGTCCATGCAGAGGAGTATGCAACAATTCGATGCCTGAGGGGTCAGACAACGAATCGCAAAGGAGCCTGCTAGAAGCTCCAAACAATTGATGTGAAGATTCAATTCCTCCCGGGACCAACGGCCCCCGTTGCAACGGGGCCGCACCAGGCTCCCCAACCCCAAAGACTCGCATCCGACTCTATCACCACATATGAATAGCGCACAACCGTTCCAAGACTCCATGTGCTCCAGCCACCATAACATCTCCCAATGAGCATCCTCCGACAGAGGAATGTGATCGGAATAACGAAGACCCTTCTGGAGATGCTTTCTCTTGAGATGCTGAAGAGCACGATAATGCAACGGACCTGGGAAGATCGCTTGGATCGAAGAGGACAACAGACCTACAATTCGAGCCACCGATCTCAACGAGACCATCTGTCTGGACAGGACCATCTTCAATTCTGTCTTGATGGCTCTGATTTTCTGACCGGGCAAGAGGAGTTGACAAGAGACCGAGTCGATACGAAAACCGGGGAAGTCCATTGACTGAGAAGGAAGGAACTCGGACTTCTGAGGATTCACAAGAAAACTGAGTGATTGTAATAGTTCTATGTACCAATCCAAATGAGTCCGCAAAAGAAGAGGGCATTGCGCCATGAGCAGAATGTCGTCAAGATATATTATCAGGGGAACCCCGCGGGCTCGCAAAGACTCCACCACTGGGCGCAGAAGCTTTGTGAAACACCACGGAGCTGATGAGAGGCCGAATGGGAGGACAGTGTACTCTAACCAATTCCCGAGCCACTGGAACTGAAGGAAGCGTTGATAAGAATCGTAAATCGGAACCAACAGATAGGCATCTTTCAGGTTGAGACGGACCATCCAGTCCCCTTCCTGAAGAAGGTCCCTTAGAAGATGGATACCCTCCATCTTGAAATGACGGTATACCACTCCGCCGTTGAAGTCCTTCAGATTGAGGACCAAACGTGCACCGCCTCCCTTTTTCTCCACCAGAAAGACATTGCTGACGAAACCGTTGGGATGCAGAGAAGTTGGAACGATGGCCCCTTTGGCCAGAAGAGACTCGACTTCCTCGGAGATGAACGCCTGATCTTGTTGGGAAAAAACAAGGGGCAGAGGAAGATGGTGTTGGTGAGGATGTTCGTAGAACTCTAGTCTGTAACCCTGCACCGTCTCCAACACCCAGCCATCGTTCGCGATTAATCACCAATTGTGGAGGAAAAACTGCAACCTGCCCCCCAAAACATCCTCTGAAGCCAGAATCAAGCTCACCGGAGTTAGAGGAGTCGTGACGTACTCCTTGGTTCCCGCCAAATCCACCTTTCTTAAACTGTCCTCTCCCTTTGCGGGAGGGATAGAAGTTTGACTTGTTTGAATCATAGTAATCTTGTCCACCTCTCTGGGACTGGGATCTGCGCTGATTTTGCTGGTTGTAACATCTGCCGGACGAGCGTTCCCGTCATCCGGCACTTCCAAAAACCGGGCAAAAACCCCGACGTAGATTAGATTGTGCCTTGTCAAGGCCACTGAATGTGGCTACAAATTGCTTAAGTTCCTTTAGGAATGGATGTCCAAATAGCAAACCTTGAGCCAGCAAACCAGATTCAGAAGGAGCCAAATCCATGAGCTTTGGGTCCAGCTTAAGTAGGATAGAGCGGCGGCGCTCGCATGAAATTGCGCAATTTGCGTAGCCCAACATAGAGATAGCCCTCTGTGACCAACCCACCAGCTCATCCGGATCGATGAGAGCACCAGACTCTTTGGCCCTGAAGCCCCGTCAGGGGACCACGAAGGTCCAACAGTTTGTCCTGACAGGACCGCCAAGATCTGTGCAAACCCTTTTTGGGATCTTTTGAATACTTTTTCATATAAGTTACCATGGTTGGATCTACCTCTGGCATATCTGCCAACTTATCTGAGAGATCTGGATGCGGGCATTCCGAACACAAGCGGGCTCGAACATCCTTCTCAAAAGGACGGCGAATATGGGTTTGGACATATTCTGCCACTTCAGGGGAGGGAAGCCAGGAAGTGGAGTTGGGATGGACAATGTCCGAGGGATCAAATGTGAGCAGCTGAGGATTGGAAGGGCGTCCACAAAATGCTCCTTACGAGCCTTCTTTTTAGGAGGAGGAACCACAGGGCCAGCGGACGATGAATCAGAGGAGGAAGAACCATCTTCAGAAGGGGAAACTGGGGACGAACGTGCAGACTTAGTAGATTTTTTAGAAGGCTGTACTGATGACAGAGTCCTTGCCAACTTAGCAAAATCCGAGTGATGCAGATTCTTAGGAGACTTTTTAGCATGCCCAGAAGATGGAGGCAACCAACCCTGTTGTGTTGCATATTCAGACAAATGACGCTTCAGTGGGGCAATGGCGTGGAACAAAGCTTGACCCATCAAGTCACTGTCCATAGAGCCTGAGGGCTCCTCTTCGTCATAATAATATTCTTTGTCATCATAATAGTCTCCCATTATGGCAACTTCAAGTTGTTAATATGCCCATGTGAGGAAAAAGACAATATAAATAGCCAAGGTCAATTCAGGGGGAGTGGAACCCCAAAGCAAGCCAAATGCAAAGTGCAGGCGGAAAAACCTGACAGCACAAAGTGGAGGGAAGTCTTGCTTTTAAACAATGCCACTCTAGGCAAAGCCTATGCGTAATTTTACTACCCCAAAACTCAGTTGTAAAAGGGCGTGGGTTGAGGCAAGTATCTGACAGGCAAAGTGGGCTCACGCTGAAGAACCAGTGTTCAAACGCTCTCTGACGAAGTTCGCCGTCAAAAGGAATGCTCTGTGTACCTCAAAGGAGCAAATGTAAACAAAACGCTGTAGAGCATGCGCGCTGACAGCTGCCTGCCAATAGAGAGACGCGCGAGCCTCGTGTGCGTCTCTCTGCCTCCCAACTCCCGCTCCACTAGAAGAAACAGGCGCGGACACCGCGCGCCTACAACCAGGAGGTGCCACTCGCTCCCAAGTACAGAAAATGACCGAAACAACCGACAGCAAGTAACGGGCTGAAGCCCCAACACAGCAACAGGGTAAAACGGCCAGAGCCGCCACAAAGAGCAATATTAGGGAACAGTTAAGCCAACAGGGCGGCGAACAGCAGATTAAAGCACAGCAAATGCAATACGGTAAATGTACACCATAAAATGCAAAGTAGAAGAAAAAGTGCACTTAACTGGCTGCGAAGCAGCAAAGAAAGAGGAAGTGTTGTCCTCTATGGTACCTTTTATAGTATGTAGCCTCTATGGTTACCAGTAGTACTCATGGGAAATGTAGTGTTTTGTTTCTTTACTGTGTTCTTATTGGCTGCTGTGTTTTTTCTCAATAAAGAAATGAGAAAGCATAATCGGAGCCTCCGTCCTGCCATAGAATTAATTGGGAAATTCAGCAGGATGAGCCAGTGAATATGTAGCTAAATCAACATCACTGGTTCAGCTGGTTGCCGGCAGCATGGGCAGATGGCCCTTTTCTAAGAATGGTGGCAGCTGGAAAGGTTAAGCAAAAGTGTGCATAACAACGATCATAACTGTAATTAGGTATACACCATTGCAAAATTCCATTTAAGAAAATAATGAATAAATGTAAGCAAGGTCCCTCTGTCACTAACTAGACGTTGCAGACAGTGAACATGAACAATTAACACGACAGTTGTGACGGTTTATGTTAAAAGTGACATCAAGTATAAATTAGATACAATTGCTCTCTTATGTATGAATAGCCTTTGCCCAGCTGCATTGCCAGGCTAATATGTGCGTGTTCTCATAGTATTGATCAAAAGCAGAGATTGTACCAGGATCTGCAGAAGAGAAGCAAAATAATGCTCTGTTGTACATGTACAATGCCATACAAAGAATGGTTCACGCATCAACGAAGCAGCATTTAATCATCAATTCCCCAATTCAAAATGGCGACCACAAGTGCAATGAACGTGATGGTCTAATCACACTCTAACTTCACCCCTTTCAAAGATGACTAGATGACTGCCATTAGTGGATGTTGTTGTGTCACACACAAAAGTATGTGAAGTTGAGGGAGGGCAACTCACAGCAGTCGCTGCCGAAGCCTTTGCTATGTGAGCACTGGGTGCAGCACCGACAGCTGGAGCAAACTGCACAATGTGATGTTCTACCCAACAGGACACACTTGTGCCCACCACTCAATCCTCTAAAATTCAGATGCAGTTACTGATCTAACCAGATGCAAGCACCTTCCTCAGTGAGCTCCACTGGCCTAAAAATGTTTCCTCTTCTGCCACCCTTCATCGGAAGTCTCTCGCTCATCGCCGGGGTGGAAAAGTAGGTTCTGTAGAAGACATAGTTTATTATTTCTTCATTAATGAGGAGTTGGGCCTTGATTTTTTGGAGACTCTAGTCAAGCTTGCACCATGTCTGCTATGGGTCTCTATATTATGTTACCCTCTGCTTTTGTCTAGTTGAGACAGCTGGCACAAGATTTCCCGGCCAAAATACTTGTACTGAACAAAGCTGGCCTGATTTATACATCACTCCTAAGACACTTATCAAGGTGACAAAGAAAGCTTTCCAACGTCTTTCCAGCATGACAGAATATGAGTGGCTGTATGACTAAAATAAGGAAAAGATCTCTAGGAGATTAGGGCCAGATCTATGAAGCAGTTTTTGGTTGCAAACTCTCTGATCCGGAGATTGAGACTGGAAAACTGCTTTTACCAATGTACAAGACCTATTCTAGGAGTCAATAACTTGTTGCCGATTCTTAAAATGGGGTTAGAAATGGAGGAGGAATCGATATTTTGAAGGGGAGTGTTGTAGGCGTGCATTCCAAATGGATATTTCTATCCATATGTACCAATGATTTAGGACCTAAATAGCAGTTGTCGAAAGTTGACAAGTTAGCGACCACCAAGTTGGGTGGAATCCCATTCACAAAACTAAAGGGGTTCTTTGGACGACACCCTCTCCTTTGTGAATGCAAAAAAGTTTGCTTGGGTGTAGGCAGTGGTCCACTGGATTCTTAAGGAAAATGGGCTGCATTAAAAAAAGTTTTCTTTTTTGAAATGCTATCGTAGACACAGTGGTCTGCTGACCCCAGCATGCCACCACTCCTATGATGGAATCCAATCGATTTGTATATTTAAGAACCAACCTATTAGTACAAAGGTCTCTGCTTAAAACTGTTCACTGGTGGAAAAAATACTGTTCCCAGTTTGTGACTAGTATTTCTGTTTCAGATATTCACATATTTGGCCTAGTTACTCCCATCCTTGCGAGAAAATGTCCAGTCAGACCAGCCCGCACTTTAACTTCTTTTGTTTATTCTTTTTTGCTAATCAAAAGTAGCATTTGTACCTGTATTAAAGGACAGCCAATTAATTTCAAGTCTGATTGGCCAGTTCTTGCATCGGAGATGTTTTAAGTCATCGGCAAAGTGGGCTCTGACCCATGGCCCCGGTCTTTCAGGGGCCCCCTTGAAAGAGCTAGCTCTGTTCTGCAGAGTTTTGACCTCACGACATTTTTATGATTCTTAAACAGGTTGTTTTAAATATAGTTTCCTTTGAGGTATTTTAATTCGGGTGATGTGTGGGGGTCTATTACAGACATTTTGCCGAGAAATGTTTAATGCAACATCCATTAAAAAAGTTTCTTTCCGATCAAATCTGGGCCTCACATATGAGAAATGGGAGGGTGTCACAGAGATTATTTGTAGTAATATTTTTTTAATAACACATTTTATTCAGTTTTCCTGAAAGAATCTGAGCCATAGCCCTACAAGTACCTGTAGGAAGTCAAATAAGTCAGGAGTACCGGAGTCTTTAAAAAATTTAATTCCTACGAAATGTGCAGGTTACACAACTTGAACATAGTGCAGACTATACTAAATACCAGTAATTGTACAAAGGTTACTTGCATAGAATGGCAGACTGCTACATAGTATGGAATGATATGGTCAGTAGATGTTTGTATGGGTAGGGATTCCTGTCAGGGCTCCGAAGATGGGATGGGGGAAGGTCTATCCCACGATATGTCGCCCAGTGGGCCCATATTTTCCTATGTTTCTGGGGGCATCCACAGGCTTGAAACACTGCAATCTATTTGCAGTAATATTAGTGAGCTGCTGCTGTCAGTGACCAGGCCAACAAGCATTGGCATAGCCAATAGATCTCGCGTTTGGGACCTTATAAGTGTTTAGCCAGAGCTATTGGCTTTGCCATTGTCTTTAAGGAATAGTGTAGAGAAGTGAGGCTGCTGTGCAGCGTGTTGAAAAATGACCTGTGTGCATCGTGGTAGCATGTAGAAGTGGGGCATTAACAATGGAAAGGTAATCGATTATTAGAGAATGTTGAAATGTGGAGCACTGGGCTCGACCTAAAAAACGGGGAGCAAGTCACAGAATTAAACAATAATGGAATTATTGACCTTAGTGTCAGACTCCAACGCAGGTCATAAGTCACGTGACGGTCAATTACTTGGTTTTTTGACTGGCTCCTCCATCATTACATAAATATTTTATATTGAAATGTTAAGAACAAAACAGTCAGTTTGATTCCCCAGAAAGCAATGCATAGCTGCAGGTTTTGGAATGTCTTTCAGAACAGAGTAAGCCATCTATGAAAATAGTTGAACATCCTTGAGCAACAAGACAGGGCTGAAAGAAGAAAGTTTGTACGAACTGCACAACTCTACTTATTACCAAATGGAGTATAGCCGGTGAACATCCATAGTTACTGTCCCTAACACTCCATCAGTACCCTAGCCTGCAGCTGAGCACTGGGTCAATTGAAAGGCAATAAGTACCGTTATTGGCCAGAGAGCCAGTCAATAATGCTAGATAATGTAAACATACCTACTAAAAAATACAAACTTTAAAGCACTGATCATTGCTTCACCTTCTGACTAAGCAATTAAGCCATGCTTGTTCCCCAAAGCTTGTTGGTGAGTGGGTACTTGTATTTTATCATAAGTAAAAAATTTGGAAAGAGACTCAAAATAAAAATATCAGTCCTTTCTATACGGTGTATATCGCTGGGAAGCCAGTTTTTTTTTTTGTAAAATCTTTTTATTAACTTTGCTCACTGACCCGCAAAATACATAGCAGTGTTCAATTAGCATGAAATAATTGGCAATTCATTGTACATTCAAGGGCAGATCGTACCGTGTCAGAATACCACCACCTGTATCACTCCTCACCCGCTCCTTCCCCCCGTTTCTCGGTACTTCCGCCAGGGACTCCAGATCTTTCTCCATTTCTTCACACACCCCCTGGCCTTGTAGATCATTTCCTTCGCCCTATGACACCAATCTAAATCCCGCCGCCACTGGTCCCATTGTGGGGACTCCTGCGCCCCCCAACCCCTGGCTACATTTCTTTTGGCCACCCCGGCCGCCAAGGTCAGCCAGATCTCATTGTACCTTGACCAGTCCGTCGGGCCTTTGATCATTAATAAAAGCCATCTTGGTTCCACCGGGACTGGCGACCCCACTACTATTTCCATAGTGCGAGCCACCCTGTCCATAAAGGTACCACGTTCGGACAATCCCAAAGAATATGGAAGAAAGTTTTCTCCTCTTGGCAACCCCTCGCACATAGAGGGGACTGGCTCCTGCCCCAAGAGAACAAGTGAGTGCAATGGTAGTAGTACACCCGGTGCAAAATTTTAAATTGGACCAGACGGGACCAGACACGTACGGCTATTTCGCGTGGGCTCTGCAGGGCATCCTGCCAATCATCATCTTCTAGGCTACCGAATATCCTCTTCCCATTTCGCCCGCCGAGACAACAGGTGGTCAGGCATATTATTTATTAGTTTGCGATAGATAGTAGCCTTGGGCTTCTCTAAGATGGGGTCAAGCAGGAGCCTGTCCTCCATCGGCGAGTACTCCGGGATTGAAGTCTCTAATGGGATATGGGTGCGTAGAGCGTGTGTAAGACGCAAGTAGTGGTAGTGTTGTGAATCATGCATTTGGTATTCTTTTTTTAAGTAATCAAAGGACCTAGGGGCACCCCCCTTCCTAACATCCCCCAGGTATTCAATGCCAATCAATTTCCAGCCATTGAAGCCGGTAAGCCTCTTCTCCATCAACTGGTCTACAAACCAGAGCGGGGTCCTACCAGTTATAGTACTTGCCCATCCCAGTAATTTATTGGCCTCTCTCCAGCACTGCAACACCCTGTGTGCGAAGGCAAGTCCCTACGATTCTTTCGTGAGTATAGAAGAAGTTCACAATTACCTTCCGGCATGGCGTATCTATCCACCCTATAGGCTGGTTCCGAGTCTGCCACCTAAACCCAGTCATTAATGACCTGGAGCTGAGACGCCCAAAAGTACAACCGACCGTCCGGTAGGGTCAGCCCTCTGTCGTACTCCCCCCTCGTGAGTTTACTCAGTGCGATACTCGTTTGTATAAGCTTTATTCGAGACAGTTCTCATAAAAGCACATAAAATCAAAACAATTATACAATAATACATAATTACAGAGTAAAAATTCATTAAACATGGAGTACAGCTCATACTACGTTTGCGTATAAAAACCATTTGTAGCAGATAATATTACGTGAATCATTATTAAAAGGAATACCTGATTACCTGATTCCCCCCAGGGACCGTCGTCTAATTGCCCAAGCCCAACCCAGGTATTTGGCTACCCCTATGACTATCGAATCCTGAGTTGTTGTACATAAGATTCTTAGAGCCACTGCGCTGTCTCGTGTCCCCAGGTTTTTACATACCGGCGAGAGCCATTTTCTCCTCGGATTTGTGTAAGCTTGACATACGAAAAGGAAATGGCCTATGCTCTCCTCGGCATTTTCGCATGCTGGACATAAGTTATTGGTGGGTCTGTGCCAGCCAGATGTCAGTTTCTTAAGGGGGATAGATCCTGATCTTAACTGAAAGACGAGTTTCCTGTCCATTGGTACCGTGATGTTATCCCAGTAATTTTCTAGGACAGGAAGGATTTTTGTCTCCAGGAAGCGACCAGACATAGAGTCGGCCCTGGCGTCTTTCAGCAGCTTACCACCCACCCAATCCCAATATTGTTCTTTGAGGGCTTCTTTGCTAGGGAAGATTTCTCCCTCAGGGTTATTCCAAAGATTTGAAAACCCTAAGTTTACTAGCATGGACTTCAGATGTTTTAGCCATTTTATCTTGTGGAAGATATCTTCCTTGATTATCCATAGAAAACCCTCCGCATATTGTCTTATTTCTGGAGTCGTCCAGAGGCGTCTGGAGTAGAGGACTGGGCGCAATCGGGCTCTGTCTACAATAGTACGTCTACCCAGCTCCAAAAACAATGGGATTAGGGGAGTGCTCTGTGGGAGTCCTGTAATCCCTCGCATGAACTTGTTCTCAGAAATCTGGAGAGCCGCTAGACTATCCCAAGCCCATAACTCCGCACCATATAATGTGGCACCCAAAACCTTTGCGTCATACACTATTATTGCGGGTTTTATAGGTTTTGTTTTGGATTTGCGGTGTTCCCCCCTTAGAGCACCTGAAAGCTGCTGGTGCTTTAAGACCACTTTATCCACATGATGCGTCCAGCCAATGCCCTCTGCGATCTGTACTCCAAGGTACGTAAATTCCGTGACAGTATCTAACCTGCTGCTGTTTAAGGTTACCTTGGGGTAATTCCTGCGTCCTGGGGAAAAGGCCATTAGTTTTGTTTTTCCCACATTCACCTCTAGCCCATGCTCTGTGCAAAAAGCATCGAAAATGTTTAATGCACGTTGCAGCCCCATGGGGGTCTTAGACAAGATAAGAGTGTCGTCGGCGAACATCAGGATCGGAACCCTGGTGTCCGCTAACGACGGGGCGTCTACACTAGCCTTCAACATTCTCTCGACAATCCCGTTAATAAATAACGAGAAAAGTAAAGGGGCCATGGAACAGCCTTGTCGGACTCCCCTTTCCACTGGGAAATCCGCTGTTGTCTCCCCGCTTCCACCCCACTGGACTCTAGCGAAGTTGGATTCATGCAATCGCATGATTAGTGTTAGCAGATCAGCAGGAATCCCCAACTTTTGCAGAACCAACCATAGCTTAAACCGGGGGACTAGGTCGAACGCCGCCCGCAGGTCGACGAACGCGACATACAGGCAGCCCCTTCCCAGTACAACGGTCTTCCACCGCAATATGGTGAAGCGGAAGACCTGATCAATGGTACTGGTTGCTCGCCTGAATCCCGCTTGGTATGGAGAGAGGGCATTGTTGTCTTCAACCCAGTCCATAAGCTGGTTTGTTACCATTCTCCCAACTACTTTCTGTATGGTGGCTATTAAGCTTATAGGCCTATAATTAGCAGGCAGTGAACGATCACCCTTCTTGTGGATGGGGATAATGGTTGCACCTTTCCAAAGGTCTGGGACCACTTCCCCCTTCGCTAGGGCATTTGCTACAAGGAGGGTATATCTCGCCCATCTAGTCACATCATATTTGAAAATATGAGGGGGAATACCGTCTAGACCTGGCGCCCTCCCACATTTCGCGGAACTAATGGCAATTTCCGCTTCTCTAAGGGAGAACAGATCGTCGGTTGCATAAACTGGTGTTATACTATCAGCTGCCACGGGATGGTTGACTTCCGCATACTGTGGTCTAAAATAATCAACCCTAGCTTCCTCTGCTACATTATTATCTGGCTTCGCAGGACCAGCTCCACTACCCCACTTGATAATTTTCCAAAATGACCTGGAGTCTTTGTTATCAGAGGCCTCTTTTAGTTCGGCCCAGTGGTCTTCATCCCATTTCTTTTTGGCACGATAAATGGCCATTTTGTACAGTTTCCTATTCTTTATCACTGCGGCGCGGTCCCTATTCCTTATGGCTTGTCCCAGGTCTAGTCGTGCTGATCTACAGTGACTATCAAACCAGCTTCCCACTTCTTTAGCTTTCTTCCCTTTCCTTTTTTTGATGAAGAAACATGGTCTCAGGAGGGAGAATAACTTATTGTGGATTTCGGTGATACCACTATCCCCTGGAACCACTGGAACCGCTGCTTCCATCGCGGAAATTGCACTATCAACCACGTTATTGATGTAAGTCATAGTGGCCTCATTTGCCAATACCTTGGGCCATTTTAACCTGCGTTCATCATTACTCATAACAGGGGTTTCATCGTATGTCTCTAGAGGGTTTCCCGCACCAGTGTTCCACCACCTATGAGTCACACAGAGGGGGTTGTGGTCACTTTCAACCCGGGGCCTAACAGTCATATCAACAACCCCATTCCACAGCTGGAGACTACACAATATGTAGTCGATTCGGCTCCTGTTGATACCATTGTCAAAAGTGTAGCTGCCCTCCTTGTCCCCAGGTGTCCTCCCATTCAGTGCTCTTAAACCATGTTCCATACAAATTCCATTCAGTAATAAGATCTCTTTTGTCCATCTCTTTACAGGTTTTAGGCATAGAGATGGTACTCCCCAGAGATTATCCTCTTCACTCTCCAAGAGGTCATTTGTGCAGTCCAAAGGTTCAAAAGTCCTGTTGAGGTCCCCTACAATTATCATCACACTTTCCTGGGACTTGGCCTCTATGGCAGCAGACAACAGCTCAATAGTGGGTAAATTGGTTACATTGTTACCTCTCACATAGACATTATACAAATCTATTGGTTGACCCTTGGCTACGGAGATTCTTAATACTTGCAAATCACTATTTCCCAGGTCCAGCATTTTGATGTTAATGTGCAGGTCCTGTCTAACCCAAACAGTTAGGCCTCCCTTGGGCCGCCCTCTTCCCCCTTTTAACGCTGGTATATAATAGTTCAAATAACCAAAACAAAAGAGGGGATCACAAGCCCAGGTTTCTTGAAAACAGCAGATATCATACCCACTTATAAAGTTCACCCAGGATTGGGAATCCAACTTACTGGCCAACCCAGCAACATTCCAAGATAAAAGCGTACCAATGCTAGCATCTGGCCCATCTCGAGTGTTGGTGATTGTAAATACTTGGGCTAACATTGGGCTTTCAGTAGAATTAGTCAGCCTTTCTAGGTCATCTATTGGATCTACAGTCGTGTTAACTGTCGCTGGGTATGGTATCATAACATTAGTATTTAGGATTCCCAGTCTAAAACCACCTTCTTCAGCCAAACCCCCCGTCTCGATATTATTGACCGTTAGGTTTGTAACAATAGTATTACCATAAACATCACATAACCCTTTTGGCTCGTTATTATTCCCACCTATACTATCTGTGCTGGTTTGTCAATATCCCCATCCCGGGTCCTGCCATCCTACATGAGAGTTGTAATATGTATATGTGGTATGATTATGACCACCAGGAGGAGGTGGTAAGGGATTGACTGGCCATGATACAGTAGGGGGAATTAGGGGTTCATTGAGTAAACTAGTCGTTACACTGGTGGGTCGGGGGTAAAAAAAGGTAAGGTCTACAATTCCGATACCTCCCTTGTTTGTTCCCCATCCCTGCCTAGTTATCCATCCCGCCACCCTTGGATCTTGAAAATTAACCACTATACAATCCCCACCCAAGGTTTTCGGTGTATATCCCATCCAATCTATTCTCCTTAACCCTATGATTAGCCCGTCGATATCGCCAGGCAGAGGACGGTTTTCCATTAACCAGTGCATGATCTTGTTTTTGAGCATCTGGAAAGTTTCTCTCTGTCCTGGGGGTAGTGGTGGTACATTTATAAGAACTGCTACATAGGGGAAGGAATCTGGGGTGAGATTAATCGGGGGTTTTCTGTGAGGTGGCTTTGCCAAGGGCAGTGGGATAGATTTGGGAACTTGGGGGACATGTTGGGGGGCAGGCTTCAACGCCTGTTGTTTATTATTTGTTTGGGTCGGTACTGGAGTTTTACCTACCAACGGACATACGTTAGCCCTATTCCCTCCCACCGGAATGTTTGGAGCTATCTGCATGTTATTAATTATGTTTGCAGTTGTTGGTACTTTGCCCGCTTGGTGACGCGCTGTAGCCTCAGCACTCGTAACGGTTGGTGGATTTTGTGTCAGGGGAATTGTGGGCTGTGTAGGGTGCATTGTGGTCGACTGAGATAGATCAGAACCAACGTTCGCTCTCTCAGTTCTATCTGAGGATTTTACAATTACTTTAGCTGTAGGTTTGCTTTGTTTGGGAGGTAAAGGAGAGCTATTTCGGGGGTTTCTTCCCTTATCCTGGATAACAGGGTTATTAAGGACCTGAGAGTTTGTGCTTGCATCCGCCCTATTCGCTTTAATCAGTGATTTTGTTGAATAGAAATTGTCTAATGTTGTCTGTTCAAAATGGTTTAGCCTATCTGCAAGCTTGGCAATTCTATTCTCAATAGGGGTGAGCAATAATCTAAACAATTTTTCCAATTCAGGGAGCACATTTACAAGTGATAGCACCTTTTCTTTACATGGTACAGTGGAGTCAGTACAAGGATTGTCTTCTTTGTCTTGGCTATCCAAGGAGACAAGATTAATGGGTGAGACACTTTCTGTACTTTGAGTTTCTTCGGTAACGACCTCTCCAGTGTTCACGGGTTTGTGTAACTTCCTGAGTTTTTGTGGGGGTTTGACCACCTTTTTACATTTTCTTGCAGACGCTGGTCTTTTCCTTTTGGACCCGAGCTTGGGTTGGGCCAATGTAACCTGAGCACCAGAGTCAGGGAGCGGTGTTGGCTGGATTTTACTACCACAGGGATTATTTGATTCTGTCACAACATCCTTATTTGATTTTTGGGCCTGAACCTCAAAATGTTCATTTGCAACTGGGAGGTTCACTGATGACAAGGGAGTTACCAGGGTGGGGTAAGCTAGATTTGGAAACTTGTCCGTTGAATTCTTGAGTATTTCGATTGATAGTCTACGCTCTGCGCGCTTCTCTGCCAAGGTTAACTCTTTGTCTATTGCCAGTGAACGGTTAAAAAAGAATTTGTCTAAGGGGCCAATTGCCAGTGGACCAGACTCAACAGGAGGAGTTATCAGGTGGCTATTTACAGAACTTGTTGATGTGGACATTGCCATATTAATCACTAATCAAATCCAACGTGTCAATGCCACTTACTGGAGAAGATGCTATGTGTCACTGGAAAGGGGGGTGGCCCAGCCCGGCCTCCTTCGGCCCCTGACGGCCACAGACGGTCCCGCCCTTGTCCCGGGCTTCTCCCGGCACGCTCCCGCGAAGCGGGTGTCTTGGTCCGTTTTATTCCCTATCAGTGTCAGTCATTGGTTGGTGGACAGGGGGGTGTGGCCAGCGGGGAGAGCAGCCCAGGTGTGAGCAATGGGCGCGCAGGGGCTCCTGGATACTGGAGTCCCTGCCTGTGCTCGCAGCCCCGCCGGCTCCTCTGCCTGCCCGCTCCTCAGCCGTAGACTCTCGACAACCAGCAGCCCCAGATGACCAGGCGCTGCGGGACCCGCGAAGCGGGTCCGGCGAGGTCAAAAGTCCCAGATGAAGCGCTAAGGATCCCACGAAGAGGCGCACCCTCGGTCAGCAGCACGAGCAACAGCAGATGCAGATTGCAGGTAATCCACGGGTCGATGGACACAGCCCGGTTTTCAACTCCAAAGCGGGGGGCGTGGCCAGCGGGGAGAGCAGCCCAGGTGTGAGCAATGGGCGCGCAGGGGCTCCTGGATACTGGAGTCCCTGCCTGTGCTCGCAGCCCCGCCGGCTCCTCTGCCTGCCCGCTCCTCAGCCGTAGACTCTCGACAACCAGCAGCCCCAGATGACCAGGCGCTGCGGGACCCGCGAAGCGGGTCCGGCGAGGTCAAAAGTCCCAGATGAAGCGCTAAGGATCCCACGAAGAGGCGCACCCTCGGTCAGCAGCACGAGCAACAGCAGATGCAGATTGCAGGTAATCCACGGGTCGATGGACACAGCCCGGTTTTCAACTCCAAAGCGGGGGGCGTGGCCAGCGGGGAGAGCAGCCCAGGTGTGAGCAATGGGCGCGCAGGGGCTCCTGGATACTGGAGTCCCTGCCTGTGCTCGCAGCCCCGCCGGCTCCTCTGCCTGCCCGCTCCTCAGCTGTAGACTCTCGACAACCAGCAGCCCCAGATGACCAGGCGCTGCGGGACCCGCGAAGCGGGTCCGGCGAGGTCAAAAGTCCCAGATGAAGCGCTAAGGATCCCACGAAGAGGCGCACCCTCGGTCAGCAGCACGAGCAACAGCAGATGCAGAGTGCGATACTCGGATTACCCCCGTCCTAGAGCAGCATCCGCAGGGCCTGGGAGATGCGCCGGAACACCCCGTCTGGCACTGGATATGGCAAATTCTGTAGGGTTTAAAGGAGGCGCAACATTTGGAAGAGTGCGGCGCACCCCATCAGAGTGAGAGGCAAGGACCGCCAGTGAGCGACATCCGACGCTAACCGTGCCCAGTGCGGCTCTAGATTTTTGGCAAAGAACTACACCCTGTCCCTAGTGATATACACACGAGGTATTTAAATCCTTCAGTGACTACCAAGGCCGGGCATCGCGACGGGACCCTCGGGGGCCCCCGAGAGAGGGTAAATCAAGGGTTTGGTCCAATTAATCCTGTAGCCAGAGTAACTTCCAAATAACTCGAAGAGGTGGAGCGCCTGCGCCATGGAGTGGCAGGGTCTGGTCATGTATAGGACTATATCGTCAGCGTATTAGGATATACGCTCCTCCCACTCATCGGTGAGTGCCAAGCCCCAGAATGACAGATCTCTTCTAATTCAATGGGCCAACGGCTCTAGTGCCCGTAAAATAGGAGAGGGGTTAAAGGGCACCCATGTCTTGAACTACGCACAGGGAGAACTCACGAGACTTTATTCCGTTCACTCTCACCCTTGCCACTGGCTTCTCATACAACAGACGCACCAAGCTACAGAAGGCCGCCCAAAGGGCAGGCGTTTCAAGACCATGAATAAATACGGCCATTCAATGCTGTCAAAGGCCATTGAGGCGTCCAGCGCCATCAATGCCGTTTGGGTGTCACCCACGTCCTCAGTCATATACAGCACCCCGTAGAGCCATTGCAGATTATGCTGCGTACTCCTGTGGTACAAAAGGGGGTGGTGATGGGCGGAGCATCTGAATCATTCAAACACTCACACCCAGTCAAAAGATCTGGGTTTAATCCATCGCCGTTCTTTAGCCCACTCTGCCACCCCAGTTCAGACATGGCTATATGCAAATCAGTCTGACCCTGTGCCTCATGGGAACAGTCCAGCACGAACTGTCAAACTATGTCTTCCCTGGACCGGAAACAAGCTACCAAAGAAGGAACATGTGTCTCATGGGTTCTGTCATGACATTGGCCTGCCGTTTGTAAATTTCAACTGGGAGCCCGTTGGGCCCCTGCGCCTTCCCAGCTTGAAGCGCGTTAAGGGCTTCACCCGATTCCAGGACCGTGAGGTCCGCCTCTAGGCTGTCAGTCTGCTCCTGAGACAGTGTGGGAAGCGCAAAATCACGTAGGAACTCCTCACAATCAGATTCAGATCTGGTGCACACCGGGGTATACACCGCCTCATAGTAGGGCGCGAAGGCCTCTGCTATGTCAACTCCGACCGATACCAAGGTTCCCGCCTAGTTCCTCACTGCCATGATAGCAGCTTCATACTTTTATTCCCGGCATGTAAATCCGGTGTTGCACGGCTAGGGAGTAGGCCCGTGCCTCACCCTCTGCCAACGAACGGAGTTCCCGTAGTTTGAGGGCAAGCTCGTGACTGTGCTCCACCGATGGGGCGCCCCACCCCCCGTTCCAACGCCTCCACTTCCCCCTCCAACTGCGCCATCTGGAGTGCTTCTTCCTTCTTCTGCGCACCAATCAGCGCCAGGACCTACCCCCTCAAAACGGCCTTAAATGCTTCCCATATGGTTACCCGGGAATCAACAGAGCCCCAGTTTTCATCAAATTATAATTGGGAGTCCCCCAGCAACTTGTCCACTATAGAATCGTCTTTGAGGCACCATGGGTCTATCGGCGGGTAGGTCGCCCTGGCCGTTACCGCCCGTTTGAGATTGACATCCACCGGTGAGTTGTCTGATATTCCTTGGGCCATAATGCAGGAGTCTACAAAGTCACCTAATTGGTCCACCCTGGCCAAAATAAGGTCTATTCTGGAGAAGGACCCATGTCGAGCAGAGTAAAAAGTGTATTGCCTTTGTGCGGGGTGATGTACTCACCATATATCGCTGAGGCCCAGCTCTAAGGTAAAACTTAGCAAACCAGGCTCCCCCCTATGGCCCTGTCTCTCCCCTGAGTGGTCCAGGTCTGTGTCCATAACCGCGTTATTGTCTCCTCCCAGTATCAGAGTACCCCACGGAAGATCCACCAGATGGGACCCAAGCTTTGTGTATGTCGGGGCATGCAACCCAGGTGGAATATAGCAGGAGCTAGACACTAGCGTGCAACTCTCCCATTTGGCCGCAACCGCCACCAAGCAACCCAAGTTCTCCTCCCACATGCCTGTAACAATCAATGGAAGAGCTCTGCGGACATGAATCCCCACCCCCCCATGGAGCCAGACGTGAACCTTGAGTGGGCCAGCAGCTTGTAGCCGAACCGGTCCAACAGCCTACAAGTATTGCCTCGCAAGTGAGTCTCCTGTAGGAGAACTATATCCGGGCTGTGGCGCTTCACATACTGCAGGACCCAAGTGCGTTATATTTTATTGGCCACCCATTTAGATTCCAGGACCAAATCCTTAACCGTGACTGATCGCCCATTGAAGTACAGAATCCTAGAGTGTGCTGGATCCCCTTCATACCATTGCTTGTTGCTGGATGCAAAACCATATACCTGTGAGGTTAGGACGCCATGAGCCAAAGATAAACATTGTGTGAGAATGAGATAAAAGTGCACCGCCTTCTTTTGTATCACACGTGTCTTAATGCTTTCAACAAATAGTTTTCGAATTAGGAGCGTGCTGGCAGAGCGGCGCCTCTTGTGGCGAGCACGACAATTACATTTCCAAACATAAACATTCCCGCAACACCCATGCTCTCCGCCAATCAACTCCCTGCCTCAACCTCCCACCACTGGAACATGCAGAGTGCCTGTCGCCCCGTCAATCCCATACCAACCAAATGAGGGAACATAAGCCTGCATCCGCAGAAGAAGTCATACTGAAGTGGCAGAGTTCACACCCCATGAAGAAATCCCCTAACAAGACCCCCCCAGTGCCCTCCTCTGACACTCTGTAGCAATGCCGAAGGCCTTAGAAACACAATGAGGGCCCAGACCTTCCCTCTAATGAAGAGTCAACAGTCCCGGAGCCTCCCGTCTGCCCCCCTGCAAAAAACCAGATCCCAAGAGGCACATCGCCTCTCTTACTTTCCTTAACCACAGTGACTCATGTCCACCACGCCCCTATAGTCACTTGATCGGTGTCTGCTCCGTCTGCTGAGGCCCTCGAGCTTGGCTGTCGCTGATGTGGGTCCCCTGACCCGCACGGCTGTGTGGGAAGCGTTGCGACCCATTCTGGCGACCCACGGTCCGCCAGCCCTCCATCCCGTTGCTTGCCTCCATCAGTAAATCAAAGAACACCTTTTCCCCATCTAGGATCTTGAGACGTGCAGGGTATAACATAATTAATTTTATGCCTTGCTCCCTGAGAGCTCTCTTGACCCCTTCAAATGATCTACGCTGACGCTGAACATTGAGCGTAAAATTGGGGAAAAAACGAATTGTGGCATTGTCTAGATGTAGGTCCCCCGACACCCTAGAGGCCTGTAGGATGGCATCCCGGTCTCTATAGTTCAGGATTCGGGCGGTGATAGAGCATGGAGGGGCCCCAGGCTTGGGCTTTTCCCCCAGCACACAGTGTGCTCTTTCCACAGAGAAAAAATTGGACAGGCGCTTTGGCTTTAGGTGCTTAAGTATAAGATCCTCCACAAACCAGTCCGTTGACGGGCCTTCCATGCCCTCCGGCACTCCCACAATGCAGATATTGCTGCGCCGCGCCCGGCCTTCCTGATCCTCCAGGAGGGCGGCCATGTCAGCTTGGTTCTTTGTGGGCGTGGCTACCTGCTCCTCAAGCCTCTTTGTTTTAAACTGCAGACTGCCGACACCACACTCCACCTCCACAACCTTGTCCGACATTTTACCCAAGTCCACGCGTATCAAATTCACCTCTTCAGTCGCCAAATCAAGCTTGGCCTCCATGGTGCCCCGCATCTCCTTTATGGCGCCACGCATCTCCATATTTCCCAATATGATGTCCTTTAACATCGCTGGCTCCCTCCTGGAGGGTCATCCTCCCTCCCCATGCTGACCGTGTACATGTCTATATGGTTTACCTGTCCCTGCATCAGGGGTCTATGGCGGCCCATGGTCCGGAACTCCACCACGGTCAGAGATTCCGACCGCTGTTCCTCTCCTTCTGGCAGACCTCAGGACACTCGCCAGGGTGTCACCGCAGCCCCTGGAGATGATGCGGGACCCGCTAGGTGTTGCACCACTCTGCTGCGCTCTATGACTCCGGCCCACTCTCGGTTCATCTAGCCACTCAACTGGGCCACACACCCGGCAGCTCACTGCCTGTCCCAGGCCCAGGCGTGCACGCTTGTTCTGGCGCAGGTCAGGCCCAACGATGTCAGAGGGGAGCTCTTATATGCAGCAGTAGGGCCCCCCTCATCCCGGGGATCAGCCGCCGAATGCCCACAGGATTGCTGGCCAGTGTCCGCCCAGAGATGCCTCAGTCTCCCCTGGCGCCACACTCAGGGCCACGTGGGCGCACCCGCCATCACAGTGTCACCGCCACTGCTGCCTTGCCACCCGCAGAGTGTCCAACAATGGCAGCCCTTCCTCACTGACCAGGCCACACTTCTCTGGGTCCCCCGCCAGCCAGATCAGCCGCAAGCCGGTCTCTACAGCTCCACCTCCAGCATGGACCGCTCCGCCACTGTCTCCAGTTCGGGCCAGGCCTGTCCCCATCTCCACAGCCTCTGCCTGGACCGCCCTGCCCCTCCTCGCGCTCCTCCAGTATGCCTGTCCCCAGTCCCGTCAGGCCTCACACTGACCTGCTCCCGCCTGTGGACCGCTGTCTTCTCCACCGGCACTGCCGACCGCAACCGCTGAGTCCCGCACCTGGGTCCAACCTTCCAGCGCTCCTCCGTGCCCACTAGGACACCCGCCTCAAGGAGCGGGACAAGCTGCACGGCCGAACTTCACTTTTTCAGGCTCACCGCCACCCGGGCCGGGGCGCACCACCAGGCAGGGCAGAGCGCTCGACAGCGGCAGTCGGTCGGGTGTCACCAGCGCACTTCAGCCGCCGCACGCAAATAGCCCCACCAGGTCACCTTCAGGTGGCGAGCTTCACAGATCATTCCCGGCGGCGGCAGGTGCCATTTTGTTGCAGTGTCCCTTTGCAGTCCAGGACCCCGGATCCAGGGCCCGGGAGAACCACTGTCTGGAGCCTGGTACAGCTCAGAAGCCCTTCACAGCCTCTCTACAATGTTCACGTGCAATAGGTACTGCTCCGATGCTCCGATGGCGTCCGAATATTTTATTACTAGACTCAGCGGCGGCAGGCGGCATTTCCTTCCCGCCTGACTCACCGCCCGGACCCCGGTTCAGTTGCCCCGGAATTCCACTGATTATAGCTTGGCAGGGCCGAAAAGCCAACTACAGTCTCTCTGCAGCCTCCGTATGCGGTGAGTGTCTCCCAATGCTCGGATGATGCCGGATGGTGGGTGTATTTGGTGATTCTGCTAGAGCAGCTCCTCTAGTGTGCAGCCATCTTCTTTGGCTGCATGCCATGCCTCAAGCCAGGTTATTTTTAACATTCCATTTAAAGCATTTAAATAAAATGCAAGGAATCTATTTGCAAATACCACCCTGATTCAGTGCACCTGAGAGCATACATGTTGTGTCAAATTGCCTGAAGCGAAACAGCATAAACAAGAGTTTTATAGCCGGTGAAGAATTGGTTATCAATTATGCTTGGGGTTTCAAACTCCATCTTAAACTGCCAGGAGTGGAATATTCAACCTGTTGAAGGTGTCATGGGACAACCAAGGTGGTCTTTTCTAACTCCCAGCTCTGACCACTCGCAGGATTGGCTTCACTTGGCCAGTCTAGGCCTACAGACTGGTGCCCTCACAGTTTGAAAATGCAACCAGAAGAGGTGGCAGGCTGGGAACTCTGCATAGGGCCACCTTATCTCACCCTTCAAATCACCTAGTGACAAAAGGTGACAGCTGTGTGGACTTTCGCTTTAGGTTCACATGCGCTCACGTCGAACTTGAAACATAAGTCGACCTATTAGCCTAAATTATTATCATTCGGTA
The DNA here is from genome assembly GCF_964263255.1 of Lissotriton vulgaris. Lineage (NCBI taxonomy): Eukaryota > Metazoa > Chordata > Amphibia > Caudata > Salamandridae > Lissotriton > Lissotriton vulgaris. The sequence goes on along the minus strand of NC_141699.1, from coordinate 131,012,216 downwards.
AACCTGGGTGTAATCATAGGGGCTGTGAACTGAGTGAAGAGCGTACACAAGTACCTCCTCAAGGCTGCTCATAAGAGTGAGGAGTCCAGCACTAAATGTACCAAAGAGGCCTCACTGGTGACCTTACACCCAGTCGCTCAACAGTTTCCAACTCCATCAAGCATGTTTTAGCTGCTCTTTTTGTAAGTCGAGTTTCACACCCCACAGTACAATAGGACCTGCTCCAACACTATGCAGAACATGCCGTGTCTACAGACGCTAGCCAGTAAGATCGCTTAGTAGTCTGTTGTACCCAGGTGTGTTAACGCGTCTGTTGTCTGTTCCAGCTTATTAAAAGGAGTACCTTTGAGAACAAAAACCGCCCAGAAGTAATTTCGTTTGTATACAAGGGGCCGATTCACAGAACTTACTTAAGACAAAATCCTAAACTTACTACTTTTGTTATTCACAGAAGTTAGGATTTTGTCTTGAGACAGACTTAAGACATACCTAATGAGCCTCATTATTCTGCGCACAGACCCCTCCTCTAAACACATATTTACCAACGAGACTCACATGAGTACACCCACGCCGTGTAGTAACGATATATTGCTCTGATGTCTGAGTACAGTCGAAATATGACTCCGGAAGATAATGCAACTGGTACACCCTAAGCCTTGTGCTTATCAGCCAACAGTGCACCTCGAGTGCTGTGAAATATATAGTGCCGTCATCTGTCAAAGAGCCTGGACAAGAAAATGAAAGAAGTAATTCTACGTGTGCTGCAGCGCGTCCAGTAATGCAAATTTGTCTATTTCAGTCTGGTGGCCAAGGCCCAACCTGAACCTCCAGTAAGAAGCACCAGCAGCACACAACAGACTAGAATCTATCACGGTAGTACATCCTCAGGCGTTCTTTCATGTGACAAGTGCTTTATCACCATTTACCTGGCCCCTAAGCACTTTCAGAATAAAGACACCCTTAGGAAGTGGGTACGAAGGGAAGGTGCAGGAATGGAAGGGCGGAGACGAGGGAAGAGATGAAGAGAAGAAATGGCAGGGGAGCTGAAGGAAGGGTGCCTGACAAATATAAGCTGACTGCAGAGGGAACACGCGCGGCAGCAGGGGCCTCGTGCAGCAGCAGGGGGGAGGTGGGGGGCTGAGCGATTCCCTTGCGAGAGTGATATTTGCTACCATATGGCGGCTCTGGCTCCCGACGTGCACGCGTTGCCATTGAAGGCGTGCACGTTTTAGCCTGAAAAAGGCAATCAATTGCTACAGGTCACTTTTGCCTAGGCAGCGCATGCGTTCTGCGTAGGTGACACCTAAAAAGGGCATGAAACATCTGAAACTGGATTATAAATTCAACATTGTTTCGAAAAGGCCCCCAAAATCCTTAAGATGTCTGTCTTGCATATCTATTAATATTACTATTGCCTTTGATTTCTGATGCTGTGACGAAGCTTTTAGCTTCAGTCTTAAAACTGAGAGAAGGGTTGCCACTTTAAGAACGTAATAATGCTTCAGATTAATTGCTGATGAATACATGAATGAATCTGTATTTTAAATTGTTATAATACCTTTTTAAATGTTACCCGTTTTTGTATTTTAAATGTAAACGGTATAATTTGAAACTAATGAAGTGATTTAACGATGTTAGTATTTATGGTTTGTTTTAATAATCATGAATAACATAAAATTGAACAGGATACAAACGGGAGATAAACAGAGCGACAGAGTGCATACACTAAGCAACCATTAGGAATACATTCATAAATAGCCGGCCAACTCAAGAATTTGTGGCTTTCCAAAAGTCACTGCTTCCAAACCTGGAATGCCTGATGCATATTACACCATACGTCCTATGTATCATTAGGAATAAGTAAACCATTTAAGGAATGCAAATTCACCTTTCGTGACTTGCAAAAGTGAACGAGTATTCTTAAATCAAGCCCTTTGCACAGCAAATATGACTGACCCAGGCAAACAGGTTTGTGGACCGGACCAAAGCTGTGCACAGTCCAGAGAGGGAGAGTCTGTTAGAAAGAATGTGAGAATACATTGCATTTTAAAGGACGTTGAATCCAGTCTTTGGAAAGTATGTGCTATTTCTGTCTTCCAGAGACATAAGTGCTCCTTGTGGGGCACAGCTGTGCGAAGGAGCGGTGTTTACTCAATGTGGGAAGCACCGGCCTGCAGTTTGGGCCTCTCTCCAGCTGAGGGTGATTGCAGCCCAGTGTAAGCCCCTCCTGCGGGCACGCGGTGGTGGTGGGGGGAGGGGGCAGGTTGTGATATCTGAGAGGCCTTCTGCCAGAGTGGGACCGTAGGAATGCTGGCACTGGATCCAGGCTGCTGCTGAGGGCAGGGGTGCATCAACACAGGAGCTCTGTGTGCTTGCACTTAAGGCTTCCCGTAAGGGGTTTTACGTATCAGCGACTCGCCTCAACTATTTCCCGTAATTTCTGCTGCTAATTGACTAAACTAGGACCCAAAGGGACGGCTGGAGGTGACTAGGTGGAAGTTTGAAAATTGGGGGAGATAAGCTGAAAGAGGAACTGAACAAGCGGGGGTGGAGAGATGTGTGAGGTTCAAAGGCTGTCTGGCTGAAAGCTTTTGTATGGCACCTCTTTAGGCACAAAGGGCCCGATTTACGGTTTTACCAACTGTATTCTGTCCGTCAGGCTGGCAGAAGATATTACTTCCACCCTCCTGACGGACTACTATCAAATTTTGAGATGAGTGCTGGGTAAATTGAAAGGAACCGCCTTTAACAAGTTTTGCTTTTCAGAAAAAAAGTTCCAAAGCTGTAGTTAAAAAAAAACAAAAAACTAATGACCCCCACACCCTGGAAGTTTATTCCCAGGCTGTAGGTGTCTAGGTTTTTTCCATCCCTCACCACCAGGTTTTTTTGGCAGTGATGGACAGAAAAAACACCATTCACCCTAAATAGGGCAGGCGGTGTATTGTTCTTCCTCTGAAAGCTCCTGCTCAGGTGGGCCGTCGGAGTTAATTTTCCATTGATGGAGTCAATGGGGACTCAATCAGCCGAAACCTTTAGGTTGGCCAATCTGTAAATGAGGTAAGCATACCGAGAGTTTGATGGACAGGGTTTACAATAAAGTTCCCGTCCACCAAACTCTAAATAGGGCCCTGCATTTCTTCATAGACCCTGTTTATAAGTTGCATGATACTAGGGTAACAGTAAAATTGCATGCGATTTATGCAGCATTTATGGCCAGTTTTACTGTTGGGAAAATTGAGTCTGGTTCTCCTGCACCAGAAAAACTGTGCAAAAATCTAACTACTAGGATTTCCAGGGGTTTTCCGCCTGCCTAGCTCACACTCAAGGCCCATAGAAAGGATGAGTCAAAAAGAAAGACTCAAACGGAGCATTACTTTTGAATCATAGGGTTGTCCTCCCAACATGCCTAGGACCTTTGGGCCCGATTCACAGAATAAACTTAAGACTAAATCCTCAACTTACTACTATTTGGTATTCACAGAATGCACTTACTACTTTCGGGATTCACAGAGTGAACTTACTACTTTCGGTACTCACAGAATAGATTTAAGACTACTAACTTTATGTCTGCACTCGGGCTGGAAATTCCGACCTGGAGGCGGAGCTTCCAGCTTGGGCGCGGAGCTTGCGGCCCAGAGGCGGAGATTCCGGCCCGGAGGCGGAGCTTGCGGCTTGGAGGCAAGCTTCCGGCTTGGAGGTGGGGATTTAGCCATGGCTGAAAATCTCCACCTCTGGGCCGCAAGCTTCACCTCCGGGCTGGAAGCTCCGCCTCCGGGCAGCAAGCTCCGCCCCCAAGCTGGAAGCTCCGCCTCCGGGTCGGAATTTCCAGCCCGAGTGCGGACGTAAAGTTAGTAGTCTTAAATCTATTCTGTGCATACCAAAAGTAGTAAGTTCATTCTGTGAATCCCGAAAGTAGTAAGTTCACTCTGTGAATCCCGAAAGTAGTAAGTGCATTCTGTGAATACCAAATAGTAGTAAGTTTAGGATTTAGTCTTGTTTATTCTGTGAATTGGGCCCTTTATCTTTACATTGTTTTCCTGGGAGGAGAATAGCGCCTTTAAGTTAGGCATTGGTCAGCACTGGATCACTTGTTAACTCCATCACTGCCACCCTGAAAGGAACTGGCATGTGAATGGCCAGTAGCAAGGAGCTGCCCATTAGTTTCAACCTGTATTTTGTACCACACCCCCTCCCTTAAACTCGGAAAGGTGGTGCAAGTAACAACGTATTTTTGGTACTCCATGAGGCAAAAGGTTTATAAGTAGAAATGACAATCGAGAGATATTTAGCTCTTCTGGACGGTGCTGCATGATGTTGGCACTGACCTCTACAGGAGCGAGCATGCATCCAGTTTTGCTGTCCTGGGTGGGATACATGTGCTTTGTACCTCTCATTTCATTATCTCAGTTTTGACACCTGGTTCACTGGATTCAGGGCCCATGAATGCATTGAATAATAAGAACTCATTCCCATTAGGTTGTGTGTCACCTGGCATTAATTATTTGATACTTACAGGAGATCCCTGCTAAACTTGGGGCCCTCTCAAACCATTTCAGTGGTTCACAGGGAATCCAAACATTAAAACGGGGGACACCATAGCCATGAGGGTGTACCAGGGCATTACCATTCAGTGGAAGATACATTCTAGAAGTTCACATCGGGCCCGGCTGCCTTCCGCTGGCAATGCACTCCCATTTGTTCCATTGCCTGAGGCTCAGGAACAAACAGGCCACCATCAGTTTATCATGGATGCATAGCAACTAAACACACCCCAGAGTGCCATCTCACATTCCCATAGGCACAGAGAGAAAACTAGCCATGTATAGGTTGATGATAGGCAGAGTGAGGAGTTCACCCTACTGTACCTCGGTGTGGGTCACCGAAGTGCAGAGCAGACTCTGGATCTCTGTCTAGGAATGATTTCTTGGTACCTGAGTGTGTGCTAGGTCTGGAGCAGAGCCAAATCCATGGACATGAAGCAGAGTCCCACCTGTACCTCGCCTGACCTAAACAAGATGGTTGCCTCACTAGTAGTGACCATTCATGTGTCAAATATTTGCTGCCATGCAGGAGTCAGTGGACCCGGGGTTCTAGATAACGCCTCTATACCTCCAAGCTCCAACCAAACTAGTGCTAGAATGGCTAGCTACTGGAACCTAGTGCTAGCATGGCTAGCTACTTGGTACTCTATGATCCCCCCATCTGAAGAAGGCTATCCTAGCTTAGCGATGCCATAAGTAATCATTTCCCCTCCCATAAGGGTCAAAGCCAAAGACCAGCACCACACATCTGCTTGCTTAGCAGCTGTCAGCAGCTCTCAAAGAGTAACTAAAAACTACCAGCCTTTGTTAGAATAGAATAGTCTCTCATCATCCATATTAAAAGATTCTCCTGCAGCTGGGCAACATTCTAGTAGTGCTGTAACACACACCCAGACTCAGCCAATGCCTTCTGAGGCAGTAATGGGCACACTACTTGTGGTACCCCATGGAGGACTTGCAACAAATCGCCCTCCCTGGGCAATGTACAAACACGATACCTGGTCTCGCTCTCTCTATCTCTCTCTCTCTCTCTTTCTATTATGATTGAGGTTCTTTCAAAATTCTGTGCGCTTGAAGCTTGTTCCTATTATTCTCATTCCATAAACCAGTCACACTGCGGGTGGTTCGGATCACTTATAGCCTGTGATTGAAAGAAGTGAAGAGGGCCATCAGCTACATTAATAATTCTTTCACCCAGTGCTTTGTTATCATTGTTTTTGGTGTGTAGTGTACATAAGACCGATTGTGTGACTTAAACTGTGCCTAAAAGCAGTGTCAACCAAAATGGCTTTGTGGTGTAATATTGAGAGAGAACAGAGACTATGGTTACTACTTGATGAATTAAATGAAAATCTGGGCTTAACTGATGCAGATCTAGGTTCCAAGTTAATGTGACCATGCAACAGAAGCCCAAACTATTTTCTTTTCTGCAGAAAAGTGCTCCTCTGGCCCTTAATAATCGCCCCCCTTTATAGCCAAAGAATAATCCCTGTTCTATTTCTCTTAAGCTCTTTCACATACATTGCATTCCATCTTCAACAGAGGCGAGGCAGGGTTATGTCCTTTTATAGCTGTTACCTTTATGGGAGTTTCTAATGGTAGCTGTGGGATCATCTATGTAAGATTGAGCATCAAAAAGAAAGTGGTCTAGAATAGAGAGCATCAGTGCCAAAACACATTGAATAGGAGTGGCATTAGAGGAGAGGCCTGTGCCAATCCATTAGCCAAGGAGACATCTATTGAATGGAAAGATCTTGCACATACCCTTTGCAATTGAAGAGCTAGAAACAGCATCCAACCGTAATCATATGATGGTGTGGCGTAAGTCACAGATGTCGAAGAAGAGCCTGATGGACCACCATGGCAAGTTCAATGATCAAGTACAGGGGGCTCATCACAACAATGCCTCCTCGTCCAGAAGTCCAAGGGTGTTCTTCCAGAAACCAATTGGTTTAGGGAGGGGGTGTGGCCTAACAGCCAGAGCTGGTGACTCTGGTACTGGGGGACCAGGTTCGAGTGCTGGTGTCAGCTCAGCATTGTGTAATTCTGGGGAAATCACCTAATCTACCTGTGCCTAAAAAATCGGACTTTGTGTAATGTAACTGCTAATTCAGCCTCAAAAGAATCATTTTCTGCAAATGATCCAATGTATTAATATATGCCTTACAAAATATAAAACTTAGATGTCCTACTAGTCTTTTCAATCTAGCCCCAAAGTAATTTCTTCTGTCTGTACCCAATTCAACAAAGAACTATTTGTGTTTATCTTTCAAAGCTTACTATTTTAAGTCTCGCCCACGTAGAGCTTTTAGGTGTCTGTTGTCAAAGATGCATTGTTGACAAAGCCAAAACTTACAGTGGGCTTTGGGCCGAAACTTTATTTACCATTGGTTGACTTACTTGTCACTCATTTGCTTGTTTCTTATTCAATGGCTTTCCTTCCACTTTATTTGTATGTCCCTTCCCTGGAGCAAAGCTGCTTTAACGTCCTTTTCATTGAATGACTCAAATTTCCATTGATCCCATTAAGAGAACAATGCTTTTATTTTGCTTATGGCACTCCATGGGCTGCACACCATCCCCCCCCCTCCAAAAAAAAAACATAGCATTGACCCTCTGGTCCTGGCCCACACCAGGGGACTTACTGCAGTACCAATTAAGAAAAAAACAATTTGGCCTGGGGATTCCTATAGGATCACCCCACTAGGCCTACGGGGGCAGGGAATTCCTACCCTGCCCCATATCGTTTTTTAACCTCCGAGCTTCCGAACATGAACACAGGCTCCCATTGAAGAAAGGTGTAGCTGGGGAAAATCGTGTACCCTGTGGCGGACAGCCCATGATGCCTGCCACACTGTGCATGGTTGGAAAGGGGGGTCCCTTTGGTACCCCTGTGGACCTGATTCAGATGGCCCCGGGTGAAGGCCCTGCTATGGGCCCCCATAGACAGATTTGTTCCGGAGAAACCAAATCGAAACGGCTGTCCGAATTGGTCATTGTAATTGCTCGCTTGGAAACCGAGTCCATAGAGCTATACGGTCCAGCTCCAAAAGACGCGACCTGTCCGAAAGCCTTTTGGAACCGATTCAGGCCTACCAGTTTACCGGCATCATAATCGGTCGTTCAGAACTGGGTAGGATTCAGTCGGAAACAAGGGCTCTGCATTGGATTTGGCAAACCCAAATCCAATTCGGAGCCCTTCTGAACTGGATCGTAATCAACCCCTAAGTAGTAAATGTATATGTGTGAAGATCTCTCCCTAGAAAAGATAGGAAAGGATGAGATACAGATTTCCACTGGTTGGTTTGTGTACTGGGTATTTTAATAACTAAGCAGTACTACTGTACTTTATGTACTACAAAATGCAGTCTGTGAATCATGCCCATAATGTTAAGGCCTGGGCAGTCAAACCGAGTATCTAACTGGAGAATGGGCACAACCAAGAGAGTTATCAGCACGTCATGTCGTGAGACAATGACTGACACTACGTGATGACACACTTCCTGTCTGAGGCATACATAAAAGGAAAGGCTATGTGGCTTAGTGCCTGCATAGATGGTTTTCATAGTTCTGTTGAGCTGGTCTTTTCTTCCTGAGACATAGGAGCTGATACAAATGTATGCAGACGGAGTAATTACAGTCATCATGGTGAAGTATTTTACTCCCGCAATGGCGAGGGTACTACACCCGCTGTATTTAGAGGTGTCCGCTGCCCTTCACACCGCCGTCATAACATTTCCTGGAAATGCATTGTAATTCTGATATCAGCCTCTGTCAACATGATGAAGCCGTACATCAAACCTACCTCTTTTTTCTATTTTCAAAAAGAAAATCCCAAAGCAGGATCTAGCAGAGCATGATCCCACCATTGCCATGGGTGTGAATTCACATAAATACCTGGGATAGTGAAAGTCATATCACCTTCGACCCTGATGACATTACAGGATGTGACCTCATATGACTGTTGATCCTGGTGATATCCTAGGAAGTGGTGCCACATGACCTTTGGTCCCAATTACATTATAGTACGTGCTCTCTCAGTTGAAGTGTAAGGTTATCAAAATAGCAGCTATGATATACCATATACAAATACTCTACTATGCACCTGTTTTGGAAGACTTGTGCTGGTTTGCATCCACAGTTATGCATTCTCTTTTTACCGAGCATAAATTCATACCATTTTGGTTAATTCGATCTTCTTTCTTTTTCAGTGTGGTGCATTTTAATGTAGTCACTTACTCTGACAATTTGCAAATGTTTCACTGCACTGTAGTCCTTTGAATGTGTACTGTTGTTCTATTACCTTGAGTAGTAGCCATTTTTTAGAGTGGTGATAGGACAGCTATAAATCCTTGAACAAGGATTAGTACAAGCACCTCTGAACTTTTTTCTTAGTTTTAAACTCTTTTCTGTACATTCTTTAATGTTCTAAGTCAAATACAACATATTATTGGAGTGCAGGTGAGAGAATGGCACAGCGAGGCCATAGTTTCTAAAGGAATGTACCAGGCATATTTCTCATTTTGGCTCCCCTGATGCTAGGGGAAGCAAGGACAGTACCAGGAGTCAACAACAACATATCTGGGCTTGCGGCTGTGACCCATAGCGACCCCTAAATAATGTCCATGACCATTGCAAAGCTATCTAAGAAAGAGTGTAAGGTCTAGCTCTAAGGCGAATCAGTTTCTGGAAGAACATTTTTTTCCAGTCAGAGGAACATTTTGGGTTATTGAACCTGGAACAGAATGGATAGCTATCCACATATTACATTAAAATAGTATGCACTTTGAGGAAAAGGGAGATAAAGTGATTTGCTTAGAAGTGCTCAATGGGCCTGGTATATGTTCAGTGGTATCTGAAAGCCCTCCAATTTCTGGAGGAAATGCTAATCATGGACAACAATACTCAAGATGAATTTCTTTCATCATAGGTAGAGTACGGCGGAGAGAATAAAGCCAGTGGATTATGCTCTGTAGTTCGCCTTTCCTGCAGAGGTTTAAGGATTTTTATTTTCCACTAAAATCTAAATCACATGTTTGATAACGTGATTAAGGGCCACTCCTCTCATAATTTGAGTTTTTTTCACAAGTGGTTCTTTATTGACATTGTATGCATACATACATTGTAGATGTGATAGATAAGCCATACATAATTTTGTGGTTACTCATATGATATTAACCGCACACCAACTAGGGTTAAGATGACTGGGGTCAATAATGATGATACATCAGCATAATATATTCACACAATTGAATCCCTTCACCCTGTGGTGCTCATACATTCTCTATTGAGGGAATGGAGTTAATATATGTCCATCATCAAGAAACTTATGTTGTTCATATTTATACATGCCGGTGGCGTGAACTTTCAAACCAAGCTACCATGGAGACGACTTAGCATCTACTTTAGCATGGATGATAAATCATTCCCGTACCCTGTGTCTATCAGATAAGCTGGGGGTGGATTATGGGGATCAACATTAGGATAATGATATTGTAGCCTCAGGCCTGGGCCTGGGGGGGGGCACATGGGACAGGGGGCAGGGAGCAACGAGCTCTCAAATTCAGAGTTAAGATCATTTTTAAATTTCACAGAGGCAATGAAAAGATGAAAGAAGTACAAGACAGCCTTCAGCGGCCTCCAAATATGTCTCCTCGGGTATGGAAATGTGGTGCTCCTGGCAGCAAGAAAGGAGTTTTAGACTACTAAATAGGCAAAGTAGGCACCTGCCTATGGGCCCCACTCCTTGTAGGTGCCTGCGACAACGGATCAAAATAATATTGATTTGACCTTGAAAGAACATTACAATCAGGCTTTCTTAAATATTGTTTCCAAAAGATAAAAAAAATGAAGCAACTCAAAGAAAAGAAAACTTTACATTAAAGACTATATAGAGAAAATACTGTATTCATGTAAAGTACCCCTTAACAACTTAAAGTACATAAACCAGAGACATCAGATTCACAAAACAGCTTGTCTCTTAAAAGCTCATCTTCTGGCAGCTGTCAGTTTGTAAAAGAAAACGGTGCATTGTGTATTAGGAGATAATTTGTGATGTTGGCACCGAAATTTCGACTGCCTAGGGGCCTTCACAGGGTTTAATTTGTCACTGCAAGAAAGTAAGTGAGTGAGGAGCAAAGATGTCAGATTATATCACTATGCAGCGGTGTTGTAGGAGAGTAGGGTCTACTTTCCTATGGTCACCCCAGATTTTTGCTTTTTCAACTTCACTGGTTTTGGACATAATGTGGCTGTGGGCCTGCTAATCAGACCCACAGCCTGCTGTTCTCTCTCTAAATTCACATCCATGTACTTTAGGTACATACCCAATTGGACATTGGTTCACCTTATCAGCCCCTGTACAGTGCACTATAGGTGCCCAGGGCATAGGCGTATCCAAGGCCTACCAGGGGCTGCAGCATATCTTTTGCCACCCCTGGCTGGCTATCCAAACCGACACAACTGGCTGATCACTCAGCTGGGGCAAGGTCGTGTAATCACCCCTTGCTTAGATATAGTATACCTATATCTACATCTATATCTATACATATATATACCTATAAGTCACTCCTATGGCAGGCCTCGACAATCCTGGAGGCAGAGTGGTTGGTTTTATGTGAGATGGTGCTCCAGCATGAGCTGTGCCTGTCTGCAGCTGTCAGGACCAATTCCCTTAGCTGTTCCAGGATATTGCCATACCATATACTCTTAAGTGCATTATAATCCTTGCGGTTATTTGCTAACTCTGGTTTGGCTTTATCAAAACATGTAGTGTAAGGTGTCATACGCTTTGGAATACTACCCTCTCGCCAGTCCTGGTGACGGGGGTAGCATTCCACCCTTGTAGAGGGAGAAGACATGTTACTTTAACTAAACGCGGTTAAACCTAACCAAAGCCCCAGCATCACAAAATGGACGCTGCTGCCACAGACACGAGCCTGGCCTCCTGCTGCTGACCAAAACTCCGGCAGGGGAGGCCTGGACAATAGATATCCTGTCACAGGGAGGTGTTACACCACCCCAGACAGGAGATAGTGGATTGTAGCAGGGAGGGTTGAATTAAACTAGACACTGCCTGGGGAGCACAAGGCTTCCCGTGCATAGTCCAGTTCAAACCGGTGCTTGGACACTCCAGTCCCAGCTCTGGCGCGAAACTGGACAAAGGGAAAGGGGTGTAACCACCCCCTTCCTGGGTCCTACTCATAGGAGGGACCTAGCAGGTAATCCAGCCCCTTGATTTGGAATAAAGGTAGGAGCTGTGCCCAGGAGCAGTAGACTATCCTGACTGAAACTTTGAAACAAAACTCTGGAACCTTCGACATCCCACTCGACGTGGAAGACTAAAGAATCTCCCTTGTGGTCAAGGAGTGACCATCCTGTGCAAACAGGCACCATCCAGCACCCAACAGTTTGCTTTGTTGCAGTACCTGCCGGAACTCGAGCAACAGAGATCAACAAGACCCAGCTTTCATGACTTCTAACAGCCTGATCTGCAGTCCCTGCAATTCTGAGACCCGTGGAGGCTACGTGAAGTGTGGAGCCGGCCATCTTGGAAAGACAGCGAAGTGCTGACCGTGCAGCTTCTGAGGCACCCTCGAAGTTGTGCATTGGGGTTTGAGAAGCCCCAGCCCCGAGCAGCTTGTGCACCAAAGATCTCCTCTCCACACTCATCGAGTGCTGCGTTGGGCCCTTTTGCATTTTCCTGCTTGACGCGTTGGTCTGGTCGCTTGCCCGTTGGCTAGTGGCCCCAGAACCAATGAACCTTGAAATTTAAACTGCTAGTCTGGTTGTTCCAGACTGGCCCTCGCTCCCCTGAAAAGCAGCCACCGCTCTGACCTTGCTGGTCCGAGTAAGAAGCGATCTTCCAATCCTGCATGGGTTGCACTTGTGGGTGTACTTGTAATTGTAAAGCGCACTGTGACTCCAAGGAGTATCCTGGCGCTGAAGACCGCTGGGGAACCCGTCCTGGTTTTCCCTGTGAGATGGCTTGTTACCTCCGATCCGGAAGCTGACTCCGCCGACAGTGAAAGCCTTTGTGGGACAGATCGTGCTCCACTCCTGGTCATCGTCGATGCCCCAGAGTCCACGTGGCAGCGGAGACAAGCTTCATGACAACCACCTGATTGCGCCCGACATTGCCTGGTTCCTTCCTGGTTTCATCCTGGTCACTGGCTAGTGACCGAGACTCTGTCCTCTCTGCTTTCAGGTACTGTACATCTTCGATCCACCCTTGGATCCCACCGGACTCTTCCCTCCTGGTCGCCTGCAGCATCTTCATCTCCAGGCTCCATAGATCTACACGACGAAACCCGACACACTTTGGCACCTATGCACCCGCTTCCTGTGGGTGAGGTAACGAACTAACACCGGTGCTCCTGTAGTGGTTTACACCTCTAGTGTCCTAGTTTAAAGTGTGGTAATTCTATTCCAGTCGGAATACTTCCAAAACAGTAACTCTTTAACTTTTACGCGCCATTGACTTTGCATTGGTGCATGCGTGTGCTTTAGGCACTGCACCTGTGTCCCACGGGCCTCTCCCGACTTCATCACTGCTAGTCCTGAGTAGTCCCAGCGATTCACAATGCCCTAGGCCTTACCATTGTTCGAGAGGTGGTACTTATACCACTATTTTAGTATATGGTTTGAGTGGCCACCGGGCCTATCCAAGATTGTGCAACCTTTGAATGTTTAACTGTGCTTTTGTTTAAACGCTTGTGCCTCTGTACTCATAAAGAGTACAGAGGATTATTCTAGCAATAAATACATATATTTTTATAATATATAACTTGTGTTGTGTCCTTTCATTTGATATTACAAGATTGCATATGGTAAAACAGCTGGCTTCACATGCCCTCTTGAGTTTAGCCTAAGACTGCTTAGTCCATGCTACCCCTAGGATAGCTTGTCTATAAGTTTGACTTTACAACCACCACCATAAGGGATTGTTTGGACTGATACAAGGTGCCCACAGAACTGTGGACATCATACATCAGGCCAACTTCTCACAGTTGTGTACATCTGTGAGGTGTGCCGTGGAATGAAGTCACTGGGTAGTGTATGGACTGTGAGTGAGGGGCCTGGGAAAAATACATGAGCTGCCCCAGCCAGGCAAATCGATGTCTGTCTTCCCTCCTCTCCCTTCATGCCATTGACTCCCACTCCGGTTCTGACAGGGGTGACTTAATTCTTGCCTACCTTACATATGGTTGCAGCATGGCTTTAAGTGGGAGGGGTCCTAAAAGAGGCGGGCCCAAGAAGTATAATTAGGAACCCTTTCCAAAAGACGTGTCCAATGTAAAGAAGGGATTCCCTTAAAACATTTACTCTAAAATCCTGTACTTCCCGTAGCATGCCTCCCACCCATTATTTTGATGCCTTTGTGTCATCTTACCTCGATGGTTTGCCAGACAGAAGGTTCTCTTACAATGACGAAGCTGGAGGAGTCCCTCAGAATTAAGTCTTAGTCATTGATGTATCTTAAATCCCTAAAGTATATTCTGCAATCCATCAAATTGGGCTCTCCGCTTGACCCCATTCCCCCCCCAAAGTTGAACTACTTAATGACCCTATTCTTTCCATCATTTTAAAACTCCTTAATTCTTCCTTGAGCCCAGGTTTTTTTCCCTTAGAACTGGAAACATGCTCTGGTTAAGTTTTACAAAAAGCTGGCCTGGATCCCTCCTGCTGGTCGAATTTCCACCCCATCTTGCTTCTTCCGGTCTTCTCCAAAAGTTTGGAAAAGCATGTCAACATTCAACTCTCCACCTTCATTGAGACTCATCGTCTCCTTCACTATTCAAAGTCGGGCTTTAGGGCAGCTCACAGCATGGACCCCGCTCTTCTTGGGATGACTGTCTCAGACAACATCTGGACTCGTGTGGCACGGCGGTGCTCATTTTGCTTGATCTGAGTGCGGCATTCGACACGGTGTCTCGCTCTATTTTGATCAACAGACTCGAGGCCTCAGGCATTGGAGGCCTGGTTCTGGAATGGGTGGCCTCTTTTTTTAGGAATCGCACCTTCCAGGTTTCTTCGGCTAAAAATAGATCTAAGACGCTAGGCCTGTCATCCGGAGTCACTCAGGGATCTATTCTAAGCCCCTTACTCTTAAATATCTACGCCCGCCCTTTAGCAGAAGTCATTGAGAAATGCGGGCTCACACTGTTTTTCCATACTGATGATACACAGATCATCATTTCACTATCGGATGCCCTTCGACATGACCCCTTACTGTTTCAAGTAGGCCTGAGGAATATTTCCGTCTGGATGAACAATAATGCTCTAAAACTTAATGGCGGAAAACCTGAGATTCTGGTTCTGGGCAACAATCCGGGTCTCTGGGGACCAAGCCACTGGCCGGATTCTCTGGGGCCCATACCCTCTCCTTCTATGAAGGTCAAGAATCTTTGCTTCATTATAGAAGACAAGCTCTCTCTAAAGCCATAAGTAGGTAAGGTCTCTGCAGTTTGCTTCTCAGTCCTTAACCCCTTCCATGCTGCCGTCGGCCATTGGCCGACGGCAGCACTACCTCCCCAGTGCTGCCGTCGGCCGATGGCCAACGCGGCCCCGCCCGTTTTGCGGAAGTGCCGCACTGCGGCAAAATCGGGGAAGCATGAAACGGGTTAAATGGTTGAAAAAGATTCTCTGGCTTACACCTCCAGAGGCAGAGAGAAGAGTCATTCAGGCCTTGGTGCCGTCCGGATTGGACTACAGCAATGTGCTGTACCATGGCACTGACAAGACTTTGAGTAGACGCCTTCAGACCATTCAGAATGCTGCTGCCCGGTTAATTTTTCATCTACCGAGGCATGCCCCTGCCTCTCCTTTGCTCCAGGAACTGCACTGGTTAAAGATTTCAAAACGCATCAAATTTAAGGCACTTTGCTCTATGTTCAAGGCCAAACAGGGCCTGGCTCCTGCATACATTGGTAATTCCATATGAACCTACACATTTTCTAAGGTCTTCCAGCCATGCTTTGCTCGCCGCACCTAGGTTCTGCTATACCCTCATCAAAGGTCGCTCCTTTTCCTGTCTTGGCTCCAAGATGTGGAATTTTCTCCCTACTTCCCTTAGGAACTGTAATTCCTTCATGTCGTTCGCAAGAAGCTGAAAACTTGGCTTTTCTAACTACTGGCTATGGGTCTCTCAGTTGGCAACTATCCTGCGCCAGGTTACCCCATGGGGTAACTGCGCGCATTACAAGTCCATCATCAAATCAAATCAAAATCTTTCTGTTATTACATCCAGATGTGCCACACAATAATAGACATACACCTAAAACAACCAGACCTGTTGGCTTTGCCAGTGCCTATTAGTGGGATCAGATAAATGAGTTACAATGAATTTGTTGTGAATAATTAGAGTTGAAGACGATAATATTCTGAAGATATGAGACTGAGTTAAACATTTCTAAGGTCTGTGGCAGGGTTAGAGTTCTTTGGAGCATCTCAATCACGAATATTCTTCCCTCTTCACCACTTTCCTCTGCAGTCACCCCACATCATTCTGAAATCCTCTATCCGTATATCTCTAACCTCATCTGTTTTAACTCAATGGCTTGATGGATTAGGTGGGAGCGGGAGCTTGTTTTTGAAAAATAAAAAACTTTGGATATGTTTGACGGCCAGCCATCAGGCTTGATGGAGCCACCTGTTAAGCTTTTCCTGCATCAAGAGGAACTGCCATGACGGCGGCTCCTACCAATGTATAGAGATGTCCGCTGGGCTGGTGAAAATCTCTAAATTTAGCAGGCAAAGTAAAAGCAATAGTCAGCCTGATTCATCAAGCGAAATTGCGCTCGCAAAGGGCCAGATTCTGAGAATCTGGCCCTTTGCGAGTGCAATTTTTGCATTTGGGATTCATCATCCCAAATGCAAAATTCGCTAATAAAGAATTCGCAAATTTGCGAGGATTAGCATTTAAGGAATCTCTATTAGAGATTCCTTAAATGCTATTCATGAAACATTTAAAAATTGCGAATTGGCAATTTTGGGCTACTATTTACCGCGAGGTCAAATAATAGGGAGATTTGTAGAGCGCATGGTGACGCCGACGGCGTGTCCCCGCGCTGAGATCCTAGTGCAGGCTGGAGGGGAGGGAGGAGGAACACTATTGGGAGTAGAGAAGTGTTTTCAGTTTAGCTCTAAAGGTGGACTCTGAGGGTTCCAGGCGGAGCGCCACAGGGAGTTCATTCCAACTGGACGCTGCCAGGTACCTAAAGGACCTGCCACCCATCCTGGCTTTGGACACATTAGGAATGGCCAGGCGTCGCGTGCCAGATGATCTGAGGGAACGCACAGGCTCATATTGTGTCAGAAGATCTTGCAAGGGGAGGGGTGCCCTACCGTTGATGATCCGGTGGCACGTGCAGAGTACTTTAAATGTCACCCTGTTTCTCACCGGGAGCCAGTGGAGTGCTTGAAGCGCGGATTTTGAGGCTGATCTTCTAGGCCGTCTGAGGACCAGCCGGGCTGCGGCATTTTGTAAAACCTGCAGACAGTTTAAGTTCTTCTCGAGGGTCCCCAAGTAGAGCAGGTTGCCATAGTCCATTTTGGAGGTGACTAAGGCGTGCACAAGAGTTTGGCGGGCTTTGATGGGAAGGAACTCCAAGACCTTCCTGAGGGTCTTGAGGGTCCCAAAGCATGAGCCGATCACACGGTTGACCTGAGGTCCGAAAGTGAGTTTAGAGTCGAACCAAACACCGAGATTCCTCGCCTCCTGGCATGGGACTGGTGTGGGTCCTAGGCAGGATGGCCACCACTCTGATGTCCAGGCCGCTTGGTCTCTCCCCACCACCAGCACCTCAGTCTTGCCTCCGTTGAGCTTGAGACAGTTGGCAGACATCCAGGCAGCAAGATCTTGCATGCATGCTCTGAAGATGTCTGCCGACAGACCGGGCGCTCGCGATAGGGAGATGACGAGCTGTGTATCGTCAGCGTACGATACCATGCGCAGGCCGTGACTTTCCACTATAGTGGCAACCGGCGCAACATAAAGATTAAAAAGTGTCGGGCTCAGAGACGAGCCCTGCGGGACCCCCTGATCGAGGGACACTCGCTCTGAGTAACAGTCACCCAGTCTGACTTGGAAACCACGTCCGGATAGAAACGACTGGATCCATTTTAGAGCTGCGCCTCCTACCCCTCCATTGTTCAGACACTGTAGCAGGATGGAATGAGCTACAGTGTCGAACGCGGCGCTCAGGTCTAATAGGATCAGGGCCATGGTGTGGCCCTCGTCAACACCCTGCCTGATGGTTTCGGTTGCCATGTGAAGAGCCGACTCCGTTGAGTGTCGGGGCCGGAATCCAAACTGGGTAGGGTGTAGGAGACTTGTGTTCTCCACAAATTGCATTAACCCCCATCTACTGGCTCCTGCTCATATTTCTCTCTCATATCTCTCTCTCCTCCTGTGCCACTCTCACCCTGTTTTCTTCTTTCTCCTGTCCCCCTGCCTCTGTTCCCCCATCCCCGCTCAACCCCTCGGACCCACACCTGCCTCCCCCATGCCGGGGTTTCCTGCCATCTCCCGCCTATTCCCCGTGCAACAGGGGGGCACCATAGGCCACTGGTGTGGGGCGCTTCTTGTTTTCACCCTCTCCCCTTCACTCTTCGCCATCACCAACCTGATGTCCGGAGCATCTTCCCTACCCTTACTGTCGGCTGTCCAAGCTCTCTGCCGATCAGTCAACATATGACATAGGGCGATGTATACTGTATTCTGCTCTCTTCATTCGCTGGCGCACTTTGCACTGCCTAGCGCTAATGAATGCATTCTTGCACCATAGTGCAAGGGTGTATGTGTTAGAGTCACAATAGTTCTTGTGCAGCAGACATGCAAAGAGTTAATAACGAGGAGAAATCGTTGCATATCTCCTCGTTAACCCAGCCTCAGAGAGGCGGACAGTTTTGGTTCAAACTCATGTCGACAACTCTTTGTAAGACTGAGTTTGCACCAAAATCCATGGATACCCATGCACCGCCCTTGGAAGGCCTACCTGACAAACAGTGATGCAAGGCAGCGCGATGTCCTGCATTGTGTTACTTTTTCTTACAAAGCCAAGCAAATCTTCATTTGTATGGCTTTATAAATACAAAAAAGTATTTTGTATCAGGGCTGCGTCAAAAAAGTGACAGATCCTAGTTGCGAAATCTTTGGAAATCTGGGTCTATGTAAATATCGGTTTGAGTCAAAATACATAGATGAATGCACTGAAAAGCCTATGCAGCACCTTTGGAACACCAGCTTGTTGACAAGTAATGTAAGGCAATGCACTGTGTTGCGTTATTGTTTTTTTTTTACAAAGTCACACAGACCAACATGTGTGTGGCTTTGTTAACAGCACAAAGGATTATATGTCAGGGCTTCGTCAAAAAAGTGGCACAACCCCAACCCACAATATTTGTAAATCTGAGCCTAAATATACTTAAGTTCCCTATCCCAAAAATTAAGAACCTAAAACTTCTCAGTTAAATCAGGATGACAAGAAAAACAGACACAAAAATAGCAGACCTGACTCAGGGCCCCAGACCCAGCTACTAAGCCAAGAGTGTATTTATTTGGTGGTATCACAGCCCAAACGCCCCCACACTGAAGCTGCGCCCCTGAAAATAACCAAGTTACCCTTTGTCTATTTAACATAGTAGCGTTCAGCCGTTTTCGATCACGTTTACTTTGATATGTTGAAAAATATATGCAATTTATAAAATGTAAAACCTAAAAATTTTATTTTCACATTTCTTCACCTAAATGGTTTAGTTTATTTTGTAAAATAGTCTATTAACTTTTAAGTGGGGATTATTATAAGAGCAGGCTATCACTCGTGATGTCATTTCCTATGATGTCACTGTGAATTGTATTTGATCATTAACCCTGTTATTTTCCTTAGGACTCGAGTCCTGTTTCAGTTGCTGTATGCTCTGCCCTGCAGGAGAAACCAGAGACAGAAGATTCGAGCTGGACCCCACTCTCCTTCCTGCACAGAACTTTAAAGCACGAAAAACAATGAAGAAAGGTGGCATTTCTGATCATATTTTGCATGAACATATTCAGGCAAGCAAGGATTAAGTGATTCACACAAAATCACACAATGTTCTGAAGCTGTGATTCAAAACCACGTGACTAGTGTCACCAGCTCAATTCATCCCCTTGCATTTATTGTTTAGTCTGAGATTTTAGCTGAACCCTGTTTTGTTATTGGGTCGAGACCTCAGATTTCTGGTAAATATCTGAAGTGTGTGGAGGCCTGACCATTACAAGGCGGTGAGTTCTGACGTTTACCTACCATATATAGGCATACAGAGGTGTGATGTCACTGAGTCAAAGGTCATGGAGTGTCACTTCCTTTGATGTCACTTGGTCAAAGGTTGTGTGGTGTCACTTCCTTTGATGCCACTGGGGTCAAAGGTCTGTTGGCCTGCCTCTCCCCCTCCGTACTGCTCTGAAAGGTATGCATGAAGGTGTGTTCTTGTGCAGAGTGCCTGTGCATACACTTAACTCGAAGTTTCTCTCAGTTAATTCATGAACTACATACAGCCCACCCCGAAAACAGGGAGAGTCAACAACTGCTTCCAATTTCCGAGTTGTGCTGCCTGCAACTCAAGCACTAACTGAGAATTTCAGAGTTAAGTGTAAGCGCTGTGCAATTTGCAATCTGCAACAACATGCTGCTTCCCTCACCACCATCCGGACTTCTACCCCTATGGACATCTCCAACTCAGTGGATCCCTCCAGACCTGAGACCACCACCCTTGAGTGCAACACCACCTGAACACCTGGCTGAACGATGGCAAGAATTTCCTGCTCTGTAAATATGTAATATATAATTGCCCAAGCCTAATCGCTGTTAGAATGCAATCCTGAGTGAATTTGCAATTTGTATGTATTTATATCTCTAACCACTAGTATATGTAGTAGACCTTTGTACTTACTACCATTACTATGTGATTTTAGAGTTTATCTGTTTGTATGTCTTCCTTGAGTGACATTACAACTTGTACATTTGCAATTTTTCCCTCCTTTCACTCCACTTGTACATTTGCATTTTTTTTCCTGTTTATATCTCTTATGTAACCCATGTAATCGAAAGTCCTTATGTAACGCAACTGGTTCTTTTGTAAAGCGCTCTGACACCTTCGGGTAATGTTCGCGCTATATAAAATCACAATAAATAAATAAACAAATAGGCTCTGAGCTCTGCCCCAGCATACAGGTTCATGATATCGCCCCATATCCGGCGAACGCTGCAGATGACTGCTTAAATATTTGTTTAAGAACTACTTAGAAACAGGCTGGTGTCAGGGTGGACGCCAGAACCTACATTCCTGGCCACCCTCGCCTCCTACACCCAGTAGAACGTTTAGCTATCAGCATCTCGTGAAATTGACTGAACCCAAGATGGCCGCTGCACAGAACCATTAGCCAGCCTAATGTAAGCGCATTGATTTCCTCTGTACGGGAAGTCTATTGATTAAGCTGTTATTCAGCAGGAGAGATACATAAATATTGACCTGCTGGATTAGTGTACTTAAGGCCCATCTCTCCAAGTGCTTTACAGGCAAGTTTGTAAACAACTGTTTTTATCCTTTTAATGTTTAACCTTGTCTGATGTCCTTTGCCTGCATTGTTGGAGACATCTTGACTGGGATCTGTACTACTGACCTTCGTACAAACTGGAGATAGGGCCTTTAGACTTATAAAGTATTGATATTTCCAGGAGTTGGTCACCCTTAAATAACTTTCTTTAACTATTCTTTTTGGAGTCATTCACAGTGTAAATAATGTCCTGCATGTGTTCTCTTTGGAGGCTCTCATCATTTATAGAATCTTTTGCACCTGCCCTCCTTGGAACCATTTTCCCTTCAGATAACCTTTTACACCTGTCAGCTTTACTGTAATATTCACCATTTAAAGTCCCTTCTGCTCAAAACCTAATTGGAATCTTCAATTTAATTTGTTTATAAAGTGCTTGGTTGCTGCAGTGGAGCTTCCAAGCGCTGCTACAGCAAAAGACAAAAGATCATACCCCAGTAATTAAAAGAACATGTTGTCAAATGTTTCTTAAACTCATATGAAGGACACAATGGTAGCTTAAGAGGAAGGGAGTTCCAGACTTTGGGCACTAAAATGGCAAAAGAAAGATCCCATTGCCTTGCCCATTTGTACCGGGGGATCTCAGCCAGGTTAAGGGTCCCCAAGCGCAAGGATCATTCTTGACAATAGGGGTGGATCAACTCGCTAAGAATTCGTGGGTCAGGCTCCTTGAAACCATTCGCCAGTTGAAGAAGCTTCTTTCTCATTGAGGTCATTCACCATTTCAAGAACCTTCTGCACATTTCTTCCATGGAATCGTTTCCCAGTTAAAGATCCTTCTGAATCTGTCCTTCCTGGAGTCATTCACCTCTTATTAAATCTTCAGCACCTGTCCTTCTTGGAGTCATTCACAATCTAAAGAACCTTCTACACTTGTCAGCCTTGCAGTCATCCACCACTCAAAGAACTTTCTGCACCTGTTCTAAGAGTCATTCACCATTTCAAGATCCTCCTTCACTTTCAACGTTTCAGTCATTCGCCGTGTAAAGAGCCTTCTACACCTACCTACCTACCTACTTTGGTGTCATTCGTCATTTAAGAACCTCAGCACCAATCCTCCTTGGAGTCAGTCCCCCTTTAGAGAACCTTCTGCACCTGTCAACCTTACAGTGATTCACAATTTAAAGAGCCTTTTGCTCGTGTTCTCTTGAACTCATTCAATTGTTGTTGAATATTCTGCACAAGTCAAAGTTCTACTCGTTTCTCTGTAAACTCTGTGAACTAGGCCAAACTTTGCTCAGGAAATAAAAACTTTTCTCAGCAAATAAAAACTTTCCATGTCCCAACTGACCTGCTGCAGGACCTATTGGGTGAGTGAAGTTGGGCATGCCCCTGGACCATAACCACTCTTATTGTTCAGACTTTTAAATCCACATAATCCTACTCTAGGACTTCTGAAGCCACATCACGCAAAGTAAGAAACCAACGAGTCAGATGTGAGTTAAACCTGTTCTTCACCTCTCGATTTAATGCTTGTTAAGAATCATCTTTTATCCCAGCTTCAAATGAACAACCAACCAATCACCTTGGGAGTTATCAAGAGCCCCCAGAACAATAGGACTGGAATACAGTAACCAAATCTACAATTATTGCTCAAAAACGACTCAGTGACAGACTGCAAAGACTTCAGATTCAGGCTGCTAGAATGTGCTTCAATCCACGGAACGATGGCCACGTGACAGCAGCATCGAAAGCTATCTAAACAAGGATGTGATTCAAAACTCCCTTCACTATGCTTGTGTCCAACCAGGACAGACCGCAGAACCGGAGCAGGTGGAAGAACCTTCTCCTACATCGCAGCCAAAGCCTGGGACCAGCTCCCAGTCAACATTAGATGCTGCTCTACTCTGCACACTTTCAGGAAGAGCCTCAAGGCCTGGCTTTTCGGCTGATTCGGAGCTGCAGCCCCCCATCCCCCACTTCCCAGCGCCTTGAGACCCTCATGGGTGAGTAGCATGCTTTAAACCCCCTGATTGATTGATTGTTGTCAAGCACTACCTTCCTAGTCTCTCATTTGGTCTCACTGTTGTACCAGGAGAGAACCTCATATTTACTATAAGAGGGATGTAGATGCTGAAGTGTGTACCACCAGCCCTTAAGCTGTTGATAAGTCATAGCATACATGCATACTGCCCATGTGATTTGATGCATGCTGTATGCTGAGTAAAGCATGTGTGGTTATGATGTCAGAAAGGATTGTTGCATGAGTGACAGGCAATTGGAAGCTAGCTGCTGAGGGGGCTGCTTGCTCAATTCAAATTTTTTCCAGGACGTAGGAGACATCCTACACTTTTCAGTTTACATCTTTGAAGGCTAACTATTCTATTGGAAGAACTCTGCATTTTGAGATTCTGGTTGCCAGATTTATTTATTTATTTATTTATTGAGTTTATAAAGCGCAACAGCTACCCGTAAGGGTTTCCCGGCGCTAATTGAACAGAAACATCCTGATACTACACAAAAAGTGACCTACTGATTGAAGATATATACAACAAGGGGTGGTGAGGGACAGAGTCTCTGAATTAAGCAGAAAGCTCTCACCCAGTCAAGAGATCAGGGCTAGATCCAACACCGTTTTTTAGCTCACTGCACCATCCCAGTTTCAGAACCTGGCTGTATGCAAATTAGTCTGTTCCTGTCCCAGTGCATGATGGGAACAGGGCAAACCAAACTACAAAAGCCAATTCTTACACTGGGAAGGA
This sequence comes from Lissotriton vulgaris, assembly GCF_964263255.1. Classification (NCBI taxonomy): domain Eukaryota; kingdom Metazoa; phylum Chordata; class Amphibia; order Caudata; family Salamandridae; genus Lissotriton; species Lissotriton vulgaris. The sequence goes on along the minus strand of NC_141699.1, from coordinate 130,988,382 downwards.
AACAAGCTCCCGGGGACCGGTTTCTGGCATTACAGCCGTCTTCGGCACGGTTTGCTTGAATCCTGATGGTGCAATGAGCAAGGGTCTCACATCTGAGAATACCCTTCCACGCTTAGGGTGGACAAAAATATATACAACAAGGGGTGGTGAGGGACAGAGTCTCTGAATTAAGCAGAAAGCTCTCACTCAGTCAAGAGATCAGGGCTAGATCCAACACCGTTTTTTAGCTCACTGCACCATTCCAGTTTCAGAACCTGGCTGTATGCAAATTAGTCTGTTCCTGTCCCAGTGCATGATGGGAACAGGGCAAACCAAACTACAAAAGCCAATTCTTACACTGGGAAGGATACAAGCTCCCGGGGACCGGTTTCTGGCATTACAGCCGTCTTCGGCCCGGTTTGCTTGAATCCTGATGGTGCAATGAGCAAGGGTCTCACATCTGAGAATACCCTTCCACGCTTAGGGTGGACAAAAATATATACAACAAGGGGTGGTGAGAGACAGAGTCTCTGAATTAAGCAGAAAGCTCTCACCCAGTCAAGAGATCAGGGCTAGATCCAACACCGTTTTTTAGCTCACTGCACCATCCCAGTTTCAGAACCTGGCTGTATGCAAATTAGTCTGTTCCTGTCCCAGTGCATGATGGGAACAGGGCAAACCAAACTACAAAAGCCAATTCTTACACTGGGAAGGAAACAAGCTCCCGGGGACCGGTTTCTGGCATTACAGCCGTCTTCGGCCCGGTTTGCTTGAATCCTGATGGTGCAATTAGCAAGGGTCTTACATCTGAGAATACCCTTCCACGCTTAGGGTGGACAAAAATATATACAACAAGGGGTGGTGAGGGACAGAGTCTCTGAATTAAGCAGAAAGCTCTCACCCAGTCAAGAGATCAAGGCTAGATCCAACACCGTTTTTTAGCTCACTGCACCATCCCAGTTTCAGAACCTGGCTGTATGCAAATTAGTCTGTTCCTGTCCCAGTGCATGATGGGAACAGGGCAAACCAAACTACAAAAGCCAATTCTTACACTGGGAAGGAAACAAGCTCCCGGGGACCGGTTTCTGGCATTACAGCCGTCTTCGGCCCGGTTTGCTTGAATCCTGATGGTGCAATGAGCAAGGGTCTCACATCTGAGAATACCCTTCCACGCTTAGGGTGGACAAAAATATATAAAACAAGGGGTGGTGAGGGAGAGAGTCTCTGAATTAAGCAGAAAGCTCTCACCCAGTCAAGAGATCAGGGCTAGATCCAACACCGTTTTTTAGCTCACTGCACCATCCCAGTTTCAGAACCTGGCTGTATGCAAATTAGTCTGTTCCTGTCCCAGTGCATGATGGGAACAGGGCAAACCAAACTACAAAAGCCAATTCTTACACTGGGAAGGAAACAAGCTCCCGGGGACCGGTTTCTGGCATTACAGCCGTCTTCGGCCCGGTTTGCTTGAATCGAAATTTGCCTAGCTTACGTAACGGTAAGTTTCAATTCTATTAAGGACACGGAGGCGAGGATTATGCTATATCTTCCTTCGCTTTATTAACATAAAGAAACCACAGCAGCTTAGGAAAAGATATAATAAGAACAAAAAATGCTTTAAACATAAAGCCTTAACGTAATGTTCAACAAAAATCAACAACAACTCCCAAGAGTCTCTTTGCCATAATCATAGTCCACAGTCCTTTGTCACTGTTCATCATCCCTATATAACCGGACTTCCCATCATCTTCCTCCTCTTTCTTCGCGCAGATCACGCTAAGCCCCATTGGTCCTGTTTAGCCCCGTCGTTGCCTGCCAAAAAAGGAACAGCATCAGCGAGGTGGCCCAGGAAAAAGTTACAACAAGGCGAGGAGCATACAATGAACAACACAGTATAGACAACGTAAAGGAAAACGCTTTACTTACTGCCATACGGGTGGGTAGAGACACTACCGTAGTCCGGGCGGGATAATCCTCGCCTCCGTGTCCTTAATAGAATTGAAACTTACCGTTACGTAAGCTAGGCAAATTTCGATTCTATGTCAGGACCGGAGGCTTCAGATTATGCTAGTTTAAAGCTTACTTACCACCAACTGAGCTAAATCCACCACTGGCTTAAAATAAAACCTCTTGAAGGTGGAATCCGAGGACCAGTCCGCCGCTCGCATAAGGTCCTCCAGACGAGCACCCACCGAGAATGCCTTAGAGGCCATGGCCCCCCTGGCGGAGTGTGCTCCAAAGAGAGAAGTATTGATGCCCGCTTCCTGCATGACCCAACGCACCCACCGAGCAATAGTGGGGGAGGAGACAGCTTTGTGTGGCTTCCGCAGGGCAATCAACAACTGACGCTCGCCCGGGGGGCGCAGATCCAAGGTCAGGTCCTCATATGCTTTGAGGCATTGCACGACACACAACTTAGGAGTGTCAGTAAAGGCTGGATAAGAAATGGAACGCGACGACGTCTTAGTGCGTCGGCCCACCGTAAAAGTAACCCCATCCGGGGAAAAAATGCGTGCAGAAACATCCAGCGCGCGCACGTCCGAGACGCGCCTACAAGAGACCAGACATAACAACATGGCTAATTTCGCCGAAAGCTCCTTAAGAGACAGATAAGAATTCGCTGGCCACGACAGGAACAGATTCAGAACCAAATTGACGTCCCAAAGGACGGAGTACCTGGGTTCTGGCGGCAGTGCGAGGCGAACCGCTCGCAGAAGCCGGCACACAAAAGGGTGTTCCCCTACCGGATGGCCATCGATGTTATCATGGCCCGCAGAAATCGCCGACCGGATAGCATTGATCGTTCTATACGCTAAACCCTTGTCGGCCAAATGAGCCAGGAAATTCAGCACGGGAACAAGGCCGGCGACCATGGGATCCAAATCCCTTCGTAAACACCAACGCATCCACTGAAGCCAAGCGGATCTGTAACGCTTCGTCGTACTATCGGCCCATGCTTTGGAGAGCAAGTGCTCAGCTGACCCCGAAAGGCCCGGGAGCGTCCAGCGTCTCCTGAGAGCCTCCACGCCACGAGGCGGAGAGTGTTCTGCATGACGAGAGGGTGAGGTTCCCGATCCGGGCTCGTCAGGAGCAGAGGAAACAGGGGGAGTAGGATTGGAAAATCCCAGGAAAGTTCCAGAAGAACCGGAAACCATACTTGAGACCTCCACAGCGGTGTAACCAACACCAGGTCCGCACCCTGGCGGCGTATTTGAGCCGCCGTTCGCATGATCATGGAGAACGGGGGAAACGCAAACGGCTGTTCCCGACTCCAATCCTGCAAGAACGCGTCCGTGGCCTCCGCCAGAGGGTCCGGCCTCCAGCTGTAGAACCGCGGCAGCTGGTGGTCGAGACGGGACGCGAAGAGGTCCACCGAGAAAGGGCCCCAAAGGGAGTGTAGCCACCGGAAGACTCCCGGATCCAGTTTCCACTGGCTGGCATCCCTGAGATGTCGAGAGTGCCAATCCGCTACTTGATTGGACTTGCCTGGCAGATACTCCGCCGTCACCGCAATGTGACGAGACAGGCAATAATCCCAGAAGTCCTTCGCTAAATCCGCCAAGGCGCGGGACCGAGGACCTCCCAGGTGGTTCACATACCGGACCGCCGAAACATTGTCCATTCGGAGTAGGACACAAGCCTTGACCGAATCTTTGGTCCAACAGCGAACCGCGAAGGAGCCCGCCAGGAGCTCCAAACAATTGATATGCAATTGTTGTTCTTCTGACGACCAGGCGCCGCCGGTGGAAAAATCCCCGCACCGGGCGCCCCAGCCCGACCTGCTGGCGTCGGATTCTATGACCAAGTCCGGAGCCGACCCGAAGATCGCTCGCCCATTCCATGCCTCCATGTGAGACAGCCACCATGACATTTCCTCCTTCACTTCGTCCGTGAGGGGAACCCACTGGTCGTAACACATCCCACGGCGCAAATGCTGTGCCTTCAGGCGCTGAAGAGCCCTGTAGTGCAGCGGGCCTGGGAAAATCGCCTGGATGGAGGACGATAGGAGGCCTACCACCTTGGCGACGTGGCGCAGTGACGTACGATCCTTCACGATCGTCTGCCGAAGCAGGTGTCGTATCTTTGCGACCTTCCGACTCGGTAGGCTCAAGACCGCCTGAACCGAATCCACCACGAAACCTAAAAAGGTGATCTGCTGAGTGGGAACCAAGACCGACTTGGAGCCGTTGACAACGAACCCCAGCCTCTGAAGCAGGCCGACAGCCTGACGCAGCTGTCCCGCCAGCACCTCTGGGCACTGTCCCATGAGGAGGATGTCGTCCAGGTACACTATCATACGGACTCCCTGGCTTCTGAGAAACTCCACCACCGGGTGAAAGACCTTCGTGAAGCACCACGGGCCGAAGAAAGACCGAACGGCAGGGCGGTGAATTCGAACACCTTGCCGTCCCACAGGAATTGTAGGAAACGACGATGAGGGGGGTGGATGGGAACGACTAAGTAGGCATCCTTGAGATCCAGTCGCACCATCCAATCCCGAGGGAGGAGCACGTCCCAAAGGAGGTGGATTCCCTCCATCTTGAAGTGACGGTAGACCAACCACCCATTGAATTCCTTGAGGTTGATCACAGGCCTCTTGCCCCCATCCGTCTTGTCTACCAAGAAGACGTTGCTGAGGAACCCATGCGGGTGGCGCGTTGATAGGCGGATGGCTCCCTTGCACAGCAAGTCCGAGACCTCCCCGTCTATCAATCGCGCGTCGGACTCTGAGAAAACCATTGGGCGCGGGGGCCTCACCTGAGTTGGCTGGTCGTGAAACTCTATATGGAAACCTCTCACAGTTTGCAAAACCCAAGCATCGGCAGTGAGCAACTCCCACTCCCCGTAGAAGCTTGCCAGCCGCCCCCCAATCGGAACCTGATCCAAGCAAAGAACACTCACCGGGGGCATGTCCTTGTCCGGACTTCTTCTGGAATCCTCTTCCACCATAGCGTTGTCCCCTCGTGGGGTAGAAATTGGTGTAGTTGGCCGAGGTCTGGTACTGACCTCTTCCGGAGCCTTGTCCACGGTTGTTGGTCTGCTGACCACGGCCGATCGCGCGGCCCCTGCCGCGACCGGCCCCTCCAGAAAAACGCTGGTGAAACACCTTCTTGATGCTGGACTGGGCCTTGTCCAGCGACGTGAACGTGTTCACGAACTTCCCCAGCTCGCGGATGAAAGGTTCCCCGAAGAGGCCACCCTGGGCCACTGCACCTGCCTCCGACGAGGCCAGGTCCCCCAGCTTCGGATCCAGTTTAATAAGGAGTGACCGCCGTCGCTCCGTGGACAGGGCACAGTTGGCGTTGCCCAAGAAGACGATCACCCTCTGGGCCCAGTTGGAGAGCACCTCCGGTGAAATGGCGGTGCCATTTGCTCGAGCCTCCTCCGCCATGTCGAGGATCTTCGTTGCGGGCCCGACCGCATCCAACAGCTTGTCCTGGCAGGCCCGCCAGGACCGATCGATCCCCTTCCTGGGGTCTTTCATGAATTTCGCCAGGAAGGTGGCCATCTTGGGGTCCAATTCTGGGGTCATAGCCACCTTCCCCTCCAAAGTAGGCCGCGGGCATTCCCCGCGCAGGCAACCCCTCGCTTCCTTCTCCAGGGGCTTGCGCAGCCGGCCCGCGACGAACTTCGCCACCGTCTCCCCCGGGGCCCAGGCCGCGGATCGGGGGTGGACAATCTCGTCCGGGTCCAGCATGCCCGACTCATCTCGGGGCATTTCCTTTCCCGAAGGCGCCGGGAGCCAAGAACGGGTCGACTCCCCGTCGTCATCCGTGTCCGGAGAATCGTAGATCAGGGAAGCGGGCGCCGTCGACAGACCGCCCGAAGTGCCAGGGTCCACCAAGGGCGCCGGAGGCACCGCCGTCGCTTTGGCCAGGAAGGCGTCACGAAGACGCTCGAAGGCGTCCTTATCCACGCCCTGGGACTCCGATGAAGGCCCCTCACTCCGGGGTCTCTTCGGAGCGGGCGGCAACCCGCCGGACGTCCCCGGGAGCACGGGGGGCGGCGGCACCTGCGCCGCCGCCAGCTTGGCACACTCCTCCACGATGCGGGCCGAAAGGCGGTCCTCCATGGGCCCTACCACCTCCGTCACACAACGATAGATGGAGCTGTCCACCGCCTGATAAAACTCATCATCCTGCAGATAGGGGCAGGCCTCCTCCTCATACTCCCCTTCCATGTCGGAACCAAGGGCAAATGCGGGGCACCCAAGAGGGCGGCAACCGAGAAAGTTCTCGAATGTGGGCAGGCCCAGCGGCTGCGATCACGTTTTGGGCCAGCTGACGTGGCAGGTGGGCTGCACCAACCCCCAAGCGCGCAGACCCTCCTCGCCGGGACCGGGTCTACGTACCCCTCAAGCGCGCTAGGCCACACACTGTTTAAAGAGGTGCACAGATCTCGCCCGAAGGCGATCCACGCGGTCAAAACCGCTATACAGGCCCCAGAGGGCGTCAAAATTGTGAAAGTACAGACCCGGATCACCAGGTGTCAGAGGGGTACGGGAGGGTCGGCCCCTGCGCAAGCAGACCCCACGGCGCGGCTCCTCGTACTGCGGAGGCGCGCCGGAGGGTCGGCGAGACGACAGGCCGCCCCCTTGCGGTCTATGTACACACCGCACACGAGTGGGAATAAAGTCGCGTAGGAACGAAGAACGTTCCCGCAACCAGGGACTCTGAAAGGGAATAAACCACACAAGGAGTCCCCAAAGACCGCAAGACAATCAAGTACAATAAAGAAGACAAAATAGAAAAACACTTATCTGGCTGCGGGAGCAGCGAAGAAAGAGAGGAAGATGATGGGAAGTCCGGTTATATAGGGATGATGAACAGTGACAAAGGACTGTGGACTATGATTATGGCAAAGAGACTCTTGGGAGTTGTTGTTGATTTTTGTTGAACATTACGTTAAGGCTTTATGTTTAAAGCATTTTTTGTTCTTATTATATCTTTTCCTAAGCTGCTGTGGTTTCTTTATGTTAATAAAGCGAAGGAAGATATAGCATAATCTGAAGCCTCCGGTCCTGACATAGAATCCTGATGGTGCAATGAGCAAGGGTCTCACATCTGAGAATACCCTTCCATGCTTAGGGTAGACAAAAATATATACAACAAGGGGTGGTGAGGGACAGAGTCTCTGAATTAAGCAGAAAGCTCTCACCCAGTCAAGAGATCAGGGCTAGATCCAACACCGTTTTTTAGCTCACTGCACCATCCCAGTTTCAGAACCTGGCTGTATGCAAATTAGTCTGTTCCTGTCCCAGTGCATGATGGGAACAGGGCAAACCAAACTACAAAAGCCAATTCTTACACTGGGAAGGAAACAAGCTCCCGGGGACCGGTTTCTGGCATTACAGCCGTCTTCGGCCCGGTTTGCTTGAATCCTGATGGTGCAATGAGCAAGGGTCTCACATCTGAGAATACCCTTCCACGCTTAGGGTGGTCAAAAATATATACAACAAGGGGTGGTGAGGGGCAGAGTCTCTGAATTAAGCAGAAAGCTCTCACCCAGTCAAGAGATCAGGGCTAGATCCAACACAGTTTTTTAGCTCACTGCACCATCCCAGTTTCAGAACCTGGCTGTATGCAAATTAGTCTGTTCCTGTCCCAGTGCATGATGGGAACAGGGCAAACCAAACTACAAAAGCCAATTCTTACACTGGGAAGGAAACAAGCTCCCGGGGACCGGTTTCTGGCATTACAGCCATCTTCGGCCCGGTTTGCTTGAATCCTGATGGTGCAATGAGCAAGGGTCTCACATCTGATTGAAGAGCCAGGTTTTCACTGCTCTTCGAAAACGAACATGGCTTTCCTCAGTGCAAATAGCCAATGGAAGAGAATTCCAAAGTCTAGGTCCTAGATTGGCGAAGGCACTGCCGCCCATTCTGGACAGTTTGAACTTGGGTACACAGAATAAATATTGACAAGAGGAACGGAGCGAGCGGGAAGGGATGTAAGGCTTCACAAGAGACTGAAGGTACAAAGGAGCTACTTTCGCCTTGATCTTATGCATATAGCAAAGAGCCTTGAACTTCACACGGCTTTCAATGTGGAGCCAGTGGAGTTCCCTCAGACGCTCCGTAATGTGGTCCGTTTTCCGACAACCGCAAAGGAGCCGAGCCGCAGCATTCTGAACTAATTGGAGGCGGCGTGTGACCGCCTTGGTGGACCCCAGATAGAGCACATTACCGTAGTCCAATCTGGAGGTCACCAAGAAATTAACCACAGATCTCTGGGTATTAGAAGGAAGCATCCAGAAGATTTTCCTGAGCCACCGCAAGATGGTAAAGCAGGTGGCTGCCACTTTGTTGACTTGATCCTTCATAGATAACCTCTTGTCAATGGTCACTCCGAGATTGCGCACATGGTTGACCGGGACCGGCAGGGCACCCATGACTAGCGGCCAGTGTCTCGGGCTCCAGAGGTCAGGTTTGTTGCCCAGTACCAAAACCTCCATCTTCCCACCATTTAATTTAAGCAGGTTGCTATTCATCCAACTAGCTATATCGTTGAGTCCTGTTTGCAAGGTGGATGGCAGAGTGGGGTCACCATGGGTTAAGGAAAAAACTATTTGTGAATCATCAGCATAAGTAAATAAGTTTAACCCTGACCTTTGAGCAATGTAAGCTAAAGGGGTGACATAAAGGTTAAACAAAAGGGGACTCAGAATAGAACCCTGGGGTACACCGTGTGGGGAGGAGTAAGTTTTAGAAGAGGATGAGTGAGAGAAAATTTGAAAGGTCCGATCATTCAAAAAGGACGAGAGCCAGTCCAAGGCTGTACCACCAATGCCAATGTTCGAAAGGGATCTAATGAGGATGTTATGGGATACAGTGTCAAATGCTAAACTGAGATCAAGCAATATCAGTGCAGCTGTTTCCCCTCGATCCAGAAGCAGGCGTAGATTTTCTGTCACACCTAGGAGAGTGGACTCAGTGGAGAATCCCGGGCGGAAGCCGGACTGAGAAAAGTGTGATAGGTTGTTGGACGTGACGTACTGAGACAAGTGTACATGAATATGCCTCTCCAGAACTTTAGAAAAAATAGGCAATAACGAGATAGGGCGAAAATTGGAAGAAACATTGGGATCAGCAGTAGGTTTCTTCAAAAGAGGAGTAACCATAGCATGCTTCCAGCAACTGGGGACCGTAGCAGTATTAAGGGAGTGATTAAGAAACGTGCAGATAATAGAAATCTGGGGGAGACCCAACAAGCGTAGTAGAGAGACGGGCACAGGGTCTAATGGAGAGCCAGACTTAACCTTATTCAGGATCTCCAGAAGGGTGGAAGGGAGAAGGTCAGGCCAGGACAGAAGAGAAGCCGATGACTGAGTATGGGAGGCAACAGCCTCACCAGCGCCCGGGAGCAGATCAACACAACAATTACTGGTGGAACTGACTTTTTGAACAGAGATGTCCTGGTATATGTTCTCAATCTTGGAAATAAAATACTGTGCGAGCTCGTCGCATTTACCATTGGAAAGGGGGGGGAAGTGTGGCTATAGTCCTTGAGCCTGCAAGTTCCTTAATCACGCTAAACAGAGTTTTGGATTTATTGGCTGCTTCATAGATCGTTTTGTTTACGTAACTAGCCCTAGTCTGTGCGCAGGCTTTATGGTAATGCTTCAATTCCGTTTTCTATACGAGGCACGCAGAGGGGGAGTAATCCCTTCTCCAAGCCCTTTCAAGTTTCTTACAGCAGGATTTGTCAATTTGAAGTAACTCATTAAACCAGGGGGCGGGAGATCTATGAATTGTATTTTTCTTCCGGACTAAAGGAAGGCAGATATCAATGGCTTCCCCGAGCCAGGTATTAACAGCATTAGCCATGATCTCAATGTCGGCTAGGTCCGGCCGACTAAGCGGCAAATGGTCAGCAAGAACTTTATTAAGGGCACCAGTGTCCAATTGTTTCCAGTCTCTCTTTTTTATGCTCCCCAAGGCACTGCTATTAGTCAATGTTTCAGTGCCAACAACTGTAAACTTAATCAAATAATGGTCCTACCACGGGACCGGCAAAGACGGAGAACAGTGTAGCTGGGGAATATTAGAGAAAATGGGGTCAAGTAGGTGACCGCCTCTATGGGTGGGACCCATATTGTGTAGAGTAAGGTTCATAGCTGCCAGATCTGCAATAAGGTTGCAGCTCAAACTGTTTGTAGGGTCATTTAAATGCACATTAAGGTCACCCACGACTAGAAAGGTACTAGACAATGAAAGCACTGAGCTTATAAGATCCGTAAATGGAGCCAGCCAGGCATTAGCTGGACCGGGGGCCGATAAACTAACAGGCCGGTAAGAGTAGTCTTGGGGTACAAAGCCAGCTTAAAGTGTGCTGCATCGCAGTTGCCTAAAGCAACAGGGTCTAACTGACATTGGTAGGTGCTTCTCAAAATAATGGCCAGCCGCCCCCGTTCTCCTTGGGGCGATCGCACCTGACAATGGCGTAGCCTGAGGGTGGTGCTTCCGCAACATCCGGACCGGAGCAATCATGGAGCCAGGTTTCAGTGATGAAGAGCCCATCAGGGGATTAATCGGTGAGAAGATCGAAGATCTCACGTCTATGTTTAGGCAGGGAGCGACAGTTTATGCTAAAGAAGGTATAACCCAAGGAGGAGGTGATAGGGGTCCTCTGCATGAAGTGCCAACAAAGCTGCGGGGCATCAAGAGAGAAGGAACAGTGAGCACAATATTGAGGAAGCTGGTCGAACCTATCAAAGGCCGAGACGGTGTGGTCAAGTATGGGTCTCAGAGCATAACGTTGTTTCGCCCCTTAAACATGTCTAGGCCTCGTAATTTGGCCAGGGGTTGTGGCCCCTGGACCCGTATGGGCGCGGACGGGCGCAGGCGGGCACGCCATTGGTGCGCCATCGGCGCGCGCGCCCGCTGCACGGACGGAAGGGGACACACATTTATATCGGAAGAGGGTGGGCGGGTCGAAAAGTCTGGATCGCCAACCTACACCTCCCTGTAAGATGTCGGCTCATCCCTGAGTCAACCCGCGACAGCACCTAATCGGCTGCGCGGATGTATGACGTTACAACGCATACTTTTACAACGCCTACCTTTACAACGCGGTTTTTACCACGCATACCATTACAACGCATAATGCTTTTAGGCGCTGGATAGTGAATAGTTTAATTTACTATTCCAACTCCAGTCCCCGTGGATAGTAGGGAAGGTTATTGGATAGTAAATTAACCTATTCCCTATCCTAGAGCGCCCCCCAGCGCAATGCGTTGTAATAGTTTGCGTGGTAAAAGTTGTGTTGTAATGGTAGGTCGTTGTAAAAGTTGCGTTGTAAAGGTTGTATACCCGGCTGCGCGGGTGACGTCAGAGCCTAAGGAGGTAGCCGGGGACGGAAATGAGCGAAATGTGCAAAGTAAGCAATAATACAATGGCAAGATAAAACAGATTAAAACATTTTAAAATTATCACACAGAGATAAACAATCACGCTTTCCCGGCTTTTCGACTCAGGAAAGAAAGTGCGGAGTGCAGAGTGTGAAGTCAATCAATGCTGGCCTGGAGTGTGGCGGCTTAAATAGCTGAGAGGGCGGGCGGGTCGAAAAGTCTGGACCGCCAACCTGCACCTCCCTGTAAGATGTCGGCTCACCCCCGAGTCAACCCGCGACAGCACCTAATCGGCTGCGCGGGTGATGTCAGAGCCTAAGGAGGTAGCCGGGGACGGAAATGAGCGAAATGTGCAAAGTAAGCAATAATACAATGGCAAGATAAAACAGATTAAAACATTTGATGACTCAATGTCATCAAGGGAACAATGCTTCAGTCATGGGCGTTTCTTTTACAAATCATTGTATTCAGGTTTGCAATCAAAGCCTTACTCAGTGGTATATTCATGTTGTTTGTATCCAATGCTATTCATAAATACAAGATTGTTGGTGTGCACATCTCAATGCAGTTTGTGCCTCTACTGGCACTTGATCAGCGGAGGCTGCAATAAATTGATAAAGTGCTGGAAGTGGCATGAAGTGCATTTGATTTATTTGATTGACAATCTTGAATATAATTTACGCATTGCAGAACACTGAACCATAGAAGGGACAGGATTGGTAAATTGAGTTAATAGCTGACAACGGCCCTGTGCTTTCTCACGCCCACCTAGTCAGTAAGGATGTATGACATTACAACGCATGCTTTTACCACGCATGCATTTACAACGCGGTTTTTACAACGAAAACCTTTACAAAGCATAGCGCTTTGGGGTGCTGGATAGTGAATAGTTTAATTTACTTTTCCAACTCCAGTCCCCGTGGACACTAGGGAAGGTGTTGGATAGTAAATTAAACTTATTCCCTATCCTCGGCGCCCCCCAGCGCAATGCGTTGTAATGGTTTGCATTGTAAAAGTTACGTCGTAAAGGCACTGTGTGGTCAAAGTTGCGTTGTAAAGGATGTTTCCCAGTCAGTAACTCTTATGACTACTATATTTTCAATTCAATTCCACACATTAGAGGGAAGCAAAATGTTCAATTATTTCCAAATGTCAGTTCAAATGTCGATCATATATTAGTTCAATTTTTTATTAAAAACCTATGAAACAATATATCTGTAGGACTTCCTTATATCACAAAATACGATAATTAGTAGAGCCACAGTCAATAAGTGTTTCGTGGTTTGAACCGCTTCTTCAGGGCTCGGGTTCCGCAGAGAAGAGTTCTCCAGGAAGGATCCACTCACTTCAAAGGTAAATGTAACTTGATACTTGTATAGCGCACTACTCACCCGCAAGGGTCTCAAGGCGCTTGTACGAATACCGCTGTGGAACCCATCCTGGCTTTCCCTGTGAGGCGTCCACTCCTCGGCACCCCCAAAGTGGAGGCCAGGCATCCTTTAGCGTTGTGGGGGCTGTTGTGGAGATTAAGCAAGCTATTGCCCAGAGTTGCAGAGTGGGACTCCATGATTGGAATAGGCACCGAGGCGAGAATTATCAGGTCCGTGGAATTTTGAGCCCAAGACCCGCCGAGGCGGGTGCTCTGGTCTGTGCTGTGGTGGCTGACGGCAGATTGGTGAGCGCTTGCCCCGCCTGTAGCATGCGCAAGGGGGCCCTGGAGAGCTGATGAAACCTTAAAGGACAATTGAAAAGTAACAGTCGCATAGAGGTTTCACATGCTGAGATTTTGCTGAAGGCAAAGTCTGTAAATAGGTTGAATGTCCACGGGTCTTTATTGTGGTGAGAACCCAAGTTAATGGCTTGCGAATCATGCTGCATCTGTGAATCTGTACCATAGCCCACCACCTTCTGAAGCCTACTCTATAAAGACACCACAACACTCAAACACTTCTAAGTAACTTTACTTCTTGTGGCAATGCACAAAATCTCAGTGTAAAGTTATTCAAAAGTGTAAGAGTAAATTGCACATGTAAAAGTTACCTTTGTGAATAGCCCTCAGAAATCATAAGCCAGAATATGTGAACTGGCTCCTTACATTACAATTTCTGAACTTTATAAATTTAAAAAAAAACATATAGACTTGTGGATGACTATCTTGGCATACATAAGAGGTTTCTGCTGATTGATGCAATCTTTGCAAGTCAACTTTGCGAATAACCCTTTCACTTTGTGAACAGTCCTAGGTCCTTTGATTTGATGGAGACATGTACGTTACACTTTTGCTGTAAATTTACACTCAGGTTTTGTGAATAGCCAAGAAGTAGTAAACTTAATCAAATGTGCAAATTACTCAAAAGTGTGAGGTATCTTTGTGAATCAAGCCCTTGTTTTTACACGTGACTGCAGTATGACCTGAAGCCATCAAGGCATGCTGTTACACTTGTTAAACACGGTGAGAACAGGGAGTTCAAAGAGATAGGGCGAAGCCCATGCCTCAAGGTGTTTCTGTTGTTGGTGTTTTTGACAAGGGAGCAATTAAAGACAATTAAAAGCAATCTCGGTAAGACTCGAATTGGCTCAGGCAAGCTTTTGTGTGTTTGGCCTTAATCGTAATCAGGCACGTACACTATTTAAAATTGAATGACAAGCCAGGTAAAGCCCCGAAGTGAATTCAGGCAACTTGTTTGCAGAGGTTTGGGATGGATACACTAATTGGAGAGCTTAAGATCAGAGCTTAAGACCTCAAATGGATTTAGACAGCTCTGATATTACTATATATGTTTTTCATGCTATCTGTGGTGCGTAGTTAGTCCCAGATCACAAGAGGGTCAGCTTGCTCTTTTACGATAAAGGATTATAATTAAACCCTAATAATTTACCTCACTTACTTGTTATCCAGTGGGAAGTCTTGGAAACAGCTGAGGTAGCTGTTTTTCATTCTTAATTCTTTATAGAAGACAGCACCTGAGTTGTTCCCTTTTTATTTTAGTGGAGAATTATCAGGAAGTGCACTGGCCACCCCATATTTCATATTTAAGGGGTACAGGGAGTATGGTTTGTCTGCATTAGAGAGTGACAGAAATTAGGTTTTGCAAGCACACTTCAAAGAGGCGCCACACCTGCAGACAATGAGAGTGGGTCAGGCAGAAGAAGGAGAGGAGACAAAATATAGTCCACTTTTTCTCAAAAGCAAATTCAGCCTTTCAATAAATGTTTTGTTGAAGCATTACGGAAATCTGGCTCGCGATCTGCTCCATATTTACCAGCAAAAAAAGATATAATACCTTCTTCCTCATCTTCCCTTTCTGCTGGACAATTATCCTCACATCCTTCGGTGCCATCCTGTCCATATCCAGAATATGAGTTGGATGATGAACCAGAGGCAAAATGTATACAAAAGGTCACATTTATACAACACTCAGAACCTTGACATCTGGCTGTTCATTTGAGCTTACAAATGGAGGATGAGGGGCCAAGCACAAATAGAGGCATTTTCCAGCAACTGTAATGTATTCCCTCTGCCAGTCTTCCATTAAATGAAGACATTACAGAGGTTTTGGTTAGAGAATGGAAAAATCCAGAGAAGACCACACTCCATAAATTCTTGTCAAAAGTGTATCCTGGAGCAAAGTGTGAACTGAATCTTCCTGCTACAGCAACTTCAGACCCAATGTTAGCCAATGTGGCCGGCAAATCTTCAGTGATGTGTGATGATATCGCCATAAAATACACAGTGGACAAAAGTGTAGAACCAGCTCTGAGGAAGAACTTTGCAAGGTTAAATATAGTCATCAGAGGTTCTATCTATTCAGTTTGCATCTCTCAGTCTTTAGTTAAAGACGTTCATTTAGTATCTTCAGAAATATTGTTGGGAAAAGAGTGTGTTGATTTTTTAGTGCATATTGAGAAGCAAGACAAATTTATTTCTGATGTTTGCTGCAATGAAGTAAAGCTGTTGTTTTTTCAACCTCAACAAATACTGCTGCCAGAAGACAAATCTATCTTCAATACTGGAATTCAGAAGGTTCACAAAAAGAAGCCCTGGTCAAATCATCAATTAATGATTCATAACTGCTTCAAGGTCAATTAGATGATCTTATTAAAAGCTTTAAAAAATAAAAAACATGCTCAAAGGTTCAGAAGTATGCCAAAGCTTGTGCAGCTACATTGGCATTACGATCAAAGATAAAAATAAATATTTTCAACACGCTCCATGGGGTAGACATAACTATAATTACAAGCAGTAATTTTTGATTGCTAAAACTCCTTTTTGGCCCAGAAGAAATATGAATCCTGATTACTCGGGTCCTTTGCTTCTTTGAGATCCAGTTAGAGGGAGGCTTTTGCAGTTCTTTCAGGTTTGGAAAACTTCCATTCAAGGAAACTGGGTGCTGGACACAATCAGGCAAGGGTATTTCATAGAGTTTTCTTGTGTACATTCAAGTGCAGGGCCAATTCAGACCCTCTGGACAAGGTCTCTGTTGAAACGTTTAAACATCCCTACGCAACCAGATGGTCTTTTTAGCTGCTTGAGAGGTAAGAGGAAGCAGCCGCGGCCGGTAGTAAGAGTACCGGCCGGGAGGTGATGTGGGAGGGGGAGGGGCAGGGTGGGGGGTAGTAATTTATGGATTACGGACCTTAACAGGTAAGTAAACTTATAAATAAATAAAATGAATTCAGTGCGCGCAATGAAATGAGTTTTATTTATTTATATGTTTACTTACCTCTTACGGTCCGTAATCCATACATTACTACCACCCACCCTACCCCTTCCCCTCCCCACGTCACTGCCCGGCCGATACTCCCACTACCGGCAGCGGCTGAGAGGGAGGAAGCAACCACAATTTAAATTTCAATACAGTGTAACCAATTTAGTCACACAATAATCCACTTGACAACTAAATCTGAGATTAGTATGAATGAATGAATGAAGGAAGTCTTGTATCGCGCAACTTAGCCCAAGGGCATCAAGGCGCCTAAGCTGGTCATGTAATGTACAGACACCAATAAGAGCATTTACAGATATACCTCAGAAAAAAAGATGGGTTTTCAATGCTTTACGGAACAAAGCGGCTGAAGGTTGCCCTCGAAGTTCAGGGGAGAGGGAGTTCCATAACCTCGATACAACCGTACAGAATGCTTTACCTCTCCACTTTGCTCTTAGAAACCTGGGGACCTCAAGAAGGTTTTAATTAGAGGAACAGAGGGATCGACTAGGAGAGTAGAGATGGATAAGTGACCCAAGACCCTCAGCACCTATACCGTGGAGAGGCCCATGGGCAAGACAGAGAATTTTAAAAGAGATCCTGGACTCAATGGGAAGCCAATGTAGGCTTCCCCGGGCTGCAGTGGCTGAGCCCAGTCTAGGTAAATTTAGGACCATCTTTGCCGCCGCGTTCTGGACCATCTGAAGACTATGTATAAGGCTTTTGTTAATGCCCACATAAAGGGCATTACAGTAGTCCAGTCTTGAGGAAACTAATGCCACGGTGGCCTGTTTCCGGGCATCAGGGGAGAGATAATGGGCAATTTTTCTAAGAACCCTAATAACACCACAGCAGGTGGAGACAGTCCTACTGACCTGATATAAATCAATCTCAGCATCACGGTATAGAAATACAGAACAAACAGAATGAGTCCAAATCTCCTGAAGAGATTTGCCCTATATAACAAGAAGCATACAACTAATTCTGCTATGACGATGCAAGTAATCAGGAAAAAAGAATTGAACATTAAATTGCATAAAATGATTCTTAAAATTAAGCAGGAGCATGCTATTTCTCCCTGTACTGCCGGGAGCCCTAAACTAAGACGCATTGAGTAAGTATGCATAATAGAAAGATGTCAGCTGACAGAGTCTTTAATAAAAGAAGCTTCAACTAGGGGACAAGTAGCATGAAGCCACACAAAGCAGAAGCAGAGGTCAGTACCTCATGAAGTTCTAAGATGTCTCTCTGACCCTCACTGCGTTACAGCATAAAACATTAGTTGCACTCAAGGTAAGTCATGTAATCCTCTCCAGTAACTTCTCACAATTCCAGCACAAATTGGTTACTGGCACCACAATTCCCACATTGATAAGTTGCTGCTTCATTCGTCCTTGGCCATTCTTCTCCTCCTCCGTGGGAACTTGCCTCCTTGTTTGTTACTGCGTATACCCTTCTATCTTACCTAAAACAAAAATCCTTCTTTTCTAACTAATAAGCCTTTGTTCACACCTGCAGTAGAAACAAAAAATGGAAACCATTGTACATTGTCAACTTCATAGTGCACAGGGTTTCAAATACGTGCACACTTCGACACCCACAGCAAATGCAGTTTCTTAACGCTTGAATACATTGCTAAAAGATTGCTCAAATGTAATACACCCATATGAATATACTTTCTTGTTACCCTGATAATAGCTTTAACTTTAGTCTACACATACACCTTATTTAATTAACTTCACAATTAGACACATCTAAACTTTAATTTCTTTTTCAATATTAATATGTAAATGTTGCAATTACTTTTATTATTCACATTTCTATGCACCTAATTTATAAGTCCCATTAGTTGTACGCGGAGTACTTTAAATATAAAATATCTTTTCTTAGTAACATTAATCACACAGAATATATTCTAGTCTTGATTACACATGATTATAATGCACATCTACAGTATCTTAAGATGGGATCAAAATTGTGCTGCTCCAAGCAGATAGCTGTTCTTCAATGATTCTTGAAGCGTCTTCAAAGGAAGGCAGTGATTCGGACAAGGAGTATACTCAAGAATGTTTCTTTTACCTAAATCTTTGGGGACATTTAGACTCATTATAAACTTAAAGACTCTGAATTTTTTTATGAGAACCATTTCAAACTAGTGACACTTCAAAAGATTATTTCTTTGATAAACCCAGGCAAATAGATGACTTCAATTGACTTAAAAGATACTTATCTTCATGTGCCATATGAACACTTCAACAAAAATCCCTGAGATTTTGTGTGAGAGAAAAGCACCTACAATTTCAAGTCTTAACTTTCTTACTAAAATCATCTCCGAGAGTATTCATGAAAATTCTGACCATTGGTAGCCCTTTTCGCAACAAAGGGGTAATGGCTCATCCCTATCTAGATGATTAGCTGATTCACTTGCTAACAATACATCAAGTTCATGAAAGTACAAACCAAGATTGCCTCCTACATCAAAGAAATGAATTTCTGATACATAATACAAAAAATATATAATTCCCTCATAGGATTTAGGTTTCATTGGACCTCAATTTCAGACAAGACTGGGAATCGTATCCTTGTGCAATCAAAGAGTATTGAAGCTTTAACATTCGAGCCCTACTCAGGATGCAAAGGGCTTTAATCAGAGACTTGCTTTTTCTTTAAGGATATATGGTGAGCTGAAGTCTTGTAGTAATCTGTGTTGAAGTCCTGAAATGAAATAAAAAATGTTAAGGTCTCTCTTTTGTATTCTTTTGTCATATTTTTGTGTTTGTCGTACCTTGATCAAGGCTATATACAGGTCCCTTAATACTGCATCTTCTGAATCAGTATAAGCTAGACTTTAAAGTCTTTAATATTCAGATTCCTATATCTCACAAGATAAGAGTGGATGTGCAATAATGGTTAAACGAGGAAAATCTAAAGAAAGCTATTTCTCTAAATCTCCATGCACCGGAGACTCTAACCACAATGCGAGCAGCCTGCGGGTGGGGCAATCCTGGGCCCATAAACAATAGGAACTCTGATGTCAGTCAGAGAAAGTTCACTCCTTACTGGAAAGAGTTGTCAGCCATCATCAGAATTGAGTAGTGGTCTAAGAACAAAAAATTCTGTGCTGAATGCTTATGTTAGTTGGGAACAAGATCTCTAGCACTAGCATCATTTCCAACTAGGGAGTTGGGCAGAACCAAATCTATTGACTCTGTCGGCACTTCACATTAAGGGTGTAGACAACATCTTATAGAAAACGTTGAGCAGGGTCTCCACTCCGTTAACACATTTTCCATTTAGTTCCAGACGCATTTTAGAAAATAACCAGGAAGCTTAGAATACTACAGTTAGATCTGTGGGTGGGTGCAGATAACACTATGCTCAAATATTTATATCCAGATTTACGGACTGGAGAGCATCGGCAGTGGATGCAGATACTCCTTCTCCTCTTTCTGCTTTGCCTCCTTTTCCCATAATTGCAAGAATACTGCTGCATCTTCTCAGAGAATGCGCGGAGGGGATTTGTGTAGTTCCTTCGGGTCTACCATGAGTCCCCTCTTTTGAGATTTGAGAGGAGGGTTCTACTGAAGTTAGATCTACCTAATGCTATGTCACTATCCATTCAAGAATACAGAAGGTTTTCTACACAGAAGTATCGATCCTGGTTTCTTTTGAGCCTTCGTCTGGGCCCCCCATTTTAGATGTGCTCAAACCCTAAATCCAGCAGGTTAAGAGGCAATGGGTTCAAGTGCTGCAAAGGTTCCACTAGATAGTAAACCAGTGCCTCTCAATTCTGTGCAGCATACAGTAGTGGCTCCTCCGCTAATGCAGGCTGCAGATGTTGTCCTCGGGGGAGGCATTTCTCAGGCTCCTATCTGCTTCTCATGCTGTCGTGTTAGGGGTGGGACCGAGCTCATTTCCAGTAGGAGACTGAAGCAGCGGTACACACGAAAGAGCAGGGCGTTGTATTTATTTATTTATTTATAAAGTTTTATATAGTGTGAACTAGACCCAAGAGGGTTCTAGAGCGCTTTACATTTAGGATTGTTGCATTACAAGTTACATCAGATATGCCCAGTCTTCTGGGTTTGTGCGGTTTTCGCATTCTTGTGTTTTTGTACCAGTGCTCAAATGTAAAGTGAGAGAAGAGTTATGCCTGGTGGTTTAGCTGAAAGATATTTCTACGGCTTGCCCCTGTATGCTATGGTCAGCAGTCGAACATGTTGCAAATAACATATATTCTCATCAGACCCTCTGTGTGATGTGTAAAGTGTTTTTGTATGGCTTAGCTATCCTCTCTTTAATGTGCATCAGTGCTCCTCTTTGTTGTGTTTATTACTGTTGGCGCTGGTCTGATTGGGTTGCTTCCCCAGATGTGTCCCACCTGGATTGTTGCAAACAGAACGTGACGCTTTAAATTATTCCTGCGTCCAGTTAAAGTCAACAAAGATATAATTTGCCCAAACATTGTGTTGTGTGTATATTCTGTTTAGAAAAAGAAAAAAATAAGCTACTCTAGCACTAGGGTGCATTTTTTCTCTGTCATCAACATATTTTACACTATTACCTTTAACGTTTTTCTAAAATGGCAAACTAACTAATTTGAAGAGATTTGAGCGACATGCATGCTTGAATCAGTGTTTCATTCTTCTCTGTAGGTTCAAAGACTACCACCACTTTGGCCAATATCACCTGTAGTTTAAGAGCAGAGTGCTACTGTGAATATTTCTTTGTGGTATTGGTTATGTTTGGTTGTGGGTGACTTTCAGAGATTGTGTAAACGACACATAAGAATGCTGTGCTTCCAAACCTCATCCTTTTAGATAGAACGAAATTAGGATAATCTTTATGTGGAACATGGAGAGATTTTAGTTTTTGCGAATGCAGTTTAATTTGTGTGTTTGGAATATGAAGCTGAGGGTAATCAAATCACCAAACCACTGCATTAATGCAGGTCTTGACAGCAAATAGAGTATACTGTTTATTGTAATGCTGTGTATTGACACATAATCTAATGCCTTACCTATTATTCTGTGAACTGATTTGTAATTTTTTTCTCTTAGCATTTAGCGGGCGCGCTTATTTATTTATTTTGTTTACTAGCTCCCATGCGCTACTTTCACATTCATAGCAGCCGCCCCCTTTCTTTACACATACACATACCGCATCTACAGAAAGTTACGCGGCTGACATTAAAGTGAAAGCGTGGAATGGGTGCTTTTACCAGAAAAAAACATCTGTTTGTCAACTTGACAAACAGATGCTTTTTTTGTCAAAGCCCCCAAGCCGCGGTTTCACTTTAATGTCGGACACGCCCCTTTCTTTAGATGCAGCTTGTCTAAAGAAAGGGGCACTGCCTTCATGAATGTAATAGCGCTGCATGGTCGCTAGTAAAAAAATAAATATTTGCAATGCGATAGGTCTCGCATTTGCGAGAGATTAAGCTATTGCATTGCCAATAGCTTAAACTCTTGTTACTGTGAGACCTATTGCTTTGCAAATGCTTGTTTAAAAGGTTCTCTTTTGGAAAGGCCATGTCTCAAGTCGTCGGTCCCAGCCTGGGTTTTATCTTTCGTTGTGAAGACATTACAAATCTCTGCTTTCAAACCAAGGGAAGAGATAGATTTTAAATTTCTATCACATAAAAAGTTTTTGTTAGTGCCAGTAAATTCTGCTAGAGGATGGAGGTAAATAGCAGCTCTTTTGCTTAAGGCTGTCTATTTGAAAGTTTTTGATGATAGCATTGTCTTATGGCTTGGATCTAATTTTCAAACAAAGATAATCTCTCCATTTCATGTTGAAGCAGAGATTGCCCACCTTCGTGTTTTCCTGATCCTTCTTCAGGAGAACAGATGTGACATTCATTAAATGTGGTTAGAACTGTTAAAATCTTCATTGCTTGCTTAGCGGACTATAGACTTTGTGAAAGTTTATTTATGACCTGTGGTGTTTTTGAACACTTTAAGTCACTGGTAGAGAATGTAAAGAGATTAGAATTAGGAACCAGTGGGTAGGCAGCCCTACATACAGGAGGATGCCGCAATTCTGTCCCTTGATGCCACCCTGGCATTCGATTCCATAGAGTGGTCTTACCTTTTGGAGGTCCTGAAACGTTTTGGGTTTGGCCCTGCTTCCATTCAATGGGTCTGATTACTATACACTGATTTGTTGGGCCAGGTACGAGTCAACGCCCACACCTCCAGACAATTCCAACTGCATAGAGGGACCAGACAAGGGTGTCCCCTCTCCCCCCTCCTGTTTGCACTTACCTTGGAACCCTTAGCCCATTGGATCCGAACTGATGTCTCCATCAAAGGGTTGCGGTGGAATGATGATAAGATTGATAAAATATCCTTATATGCAGGTGATATTCTTGTTTATGTCTCCTCTCCCAGATCCTCCATTAAATGTCATTACAAATTTTGGTAAATATTCTGGTTTCTCAATCAATTGGTCCAAATCCTTTTTGTTTTGTCTCCATGGCCCTCCACCCACTCTTCCGAGAGGGTTCTCAATTGCCGTGGCCAAGGACGGATTCAAATATCTGGGCATTTTTGCTACTCTAGACCCCAAACTCTTCTACGATCACAACCTAAAAGGCCTATTACAGAGGTTCCATAGCGACGTATCTCACTGGCGTGCGTTGCCCTTATCCCTCTCTGGCAGAGCGGCTCTTTTCAAAATGTTAGCATATTGTCCTTCAAAATTGTCCATTCCCAATTGCTGACTCCTACTTCCGTGCATTGGAGGGTGACTTGCGGCTCCTCCTATGGGATGGAAAGGCGCCTCGAATTTCCCTGAACAAACTTACTCAGGAATGGTACGATGGGGGTATTGCCTTGCCAAACATGCCCCTCTATTATTGGGCCTCCCAATTGGTGGCTACCAACTCCTGGATTCATGGGTCACCTACAAACCGGGCCTTTCATTTAGAAAGCTACCAGACAGGACGGGAGGGGTACTTGGGCGCCCTATATGGTAAATTCCCCCGAAATCGCTATGTGGGATCCATGTCACAAACCATAGCTTTCCTGTTGGTGAAACGTGCAGTGTCAATGCAATGGGGTGCCCCCCGGAGGCCTCTCCTGGTGGGTTGGGTGGCTGAAATGGATAGATACATGCTGGCTGAAAAGTCTGTATTTAAGATCAGGGGATGCCCCAAGAAATGGGACAAAAAGTGGGGACACTGGAATGTATATAGAGGTGAGATCTGTACCTCCCCCACTGTGGATATGGCTATGGATAAGGCTGGACCTAGACGGTGTAATGATCTTTAATGTGATTTTCTTTCTGTAATGCCCATTATATCTCATTCTGTATTGTACTGACTGTTTACTGGATGATGACTCTGCTTTTGTTTTTCAATAAAATGTTAAATCAAAAAAAAATAAGAATTAGGAACCAGTGTGTTAGCTGCTGAGGTTTCACTTGTTTTGTCTTGATATCATCAGGACATATTATAATTTCAGGCACTAGTTTGGGAGTACTGAAATTTCTTTTCAGGGAATTGAAGGTTGTGATATACTACTTTGTTTTATCTTCATAATGTAAGGACTAGGACAAAGCGGTAATGTCCCAATACCTTACCGGTAATTTTCATATAAGAACTAGGAAAAGATATTGTTGTGGAGGTAATGCTTTGATTACTTACCGGTAATGTTCATTACTCTGAGTACCCTTCCTTGTCCCAATACTTTAATAATTTCTCCTACCCTACCATTCTGTCACAACTTGATGTTTGGGAAAGACAGAACTGATGGAGGGTTTCTGGGCTATTTAATGGACCAGCATATATAGCCAGATTATATATTATATATTTAGGGTCTTGGTGTAGCGCACAACTCACTCCCAGAGGAGTATCTCGACACTGTGTTGATCACAGCAGAAGAGGGCACTCTAGAACAACCAGGTTTTGAGCATCTTTTTAAAGTTTGTGAAGTCAGGGCAGGTGCGAAGATGAAGCAGTAATTTGTTCCAGTGAAGTTGAGCCGAATAAGAAAAGGATCTATCCCCAAATCTAGAGGTGCGGATACATGGGGTTAGCAGGAGAGCTTGAGTTGAGGACCTTAGTTGTCTGCAGGTCAGGTATTAACTAAGTTGTGAGGACAAATAGGCTGGGCGGACCCTGTGAAGGGCCATATGAGTCAGACAGCAGAGTTTCAGAGTTTAAAGTTAAAGTTGAAAGAATAGTCCAATAATGTGGGATTAGTGTTGTAAAAAAAAGTTATTGGCGTCTGAGAAGGTGTGACTTGCCTGAGCATACTTCCTGACGAGCCCACAGACCTGATGGAACACTTTCGCTTCAAGATACTGGCCAGCCCTACCACCACCCTCCGAGGAACCCTCATCTACCGACCCTCTGGGCCCACAGACTTTTCGCCAACTCCATCAAGGACATCATCTTCCCGCATGCCATCGTGTACACCAACTACACCCTACTGGGAGACCTCAACTTCCACCTCGACAACCAACTGGACCCCAGCACCACATCCCTCCTGGACAACCTCCACAACATTGGACTCCACCAGATCATGATCGAACCCATGCACTCAGCAGGACACAGGGAACTCCATCACCTTCAGCCACACCACCGAACTCCCATGGACTGACCTTCGATGCGTTCACTTCACCCTCAGAACACCCATCATCCACCAACGCATGCACCTGCTTCCACAAAGAAACTGGACCAGAATCACAGACGACCAGCTAACCTCATCACTCAGCAACTCCACCCCAACCATCGCAGAAAACGACGACCCCAACACCGCAGCCCTGAGCACTGTACAGATGGATCTCCGACAGCGCCAACACCATAGCCCCCCTCAAGAAAAACAACAACACCCACGCCAAGAAAGCCAGATGGTTTACCACTGAACTTCAAGAGTCCAGACGCACTTGCTGCTGCCTCGAAAAGGCCTGGAGGAACACCAAATCCACAGAAGCCTACTACAACTTCAGAACCGCCACCAACGCCCACCGCCAACTCATCAGAAAAACGAGGAAAAAAGTGATTGAAGACAGAATCTCCACTCACGCACACATAAGCAAAGAACTTTTCAACATCAACAAGGAGTTTGCCCAACCCACCTGCAAGTCCACTGACATCCCTCGCTCACAAGACCTCTGCACCTTTTCCCACCACAAAATCAAGAGCATCTATGACAACTTCGACGAAGACAACTAACACACTGAACCCTCACCAACCACCCCTGACACCCTGAAGCCAGCGATCGACAACTAGATAGCCCTCACCACCAAAGACACACTGAAGACGATGAAGTCAAACCACTCCGGGGCTCCCACCGACCCCTGCCCCCACCACATTTTCAACAGAGCCGCCTAAACCATCGCACCCATGCTCTGCCACACCATCAACCGCTCCCTGGCAACCGCCACGTTCCTCGATGACTGGAAACACACCAAGGTCAACCCCCTCCTGAAGAAACCCTTGGCGGACCCCACCAACCTCAAAAACTAAAGACCCATCTCCCTGCTCCCGTTCCCAGCGAAAGTCGTAGAGAAAGCCATCATCACCCAACTCGCCACATTCATCGAAGAGCACAACATCCTCGACTCCTCCCAATCCGGCTTCAGAAAAAAACACAGTACAGAAACCGCCCTCTTCGCTGCAATAGACGACATCCGCACCCTACTGGACAAAGGAGAAACAGCAGCCCTCATCCTCCTCGACCTCTCGGCGGTGCTCGACACAGTCTCTCACCACACCCTAATACACAGACTCCACGATGCAGGGATCCAAGACAAGGCCCTCAACTGGATCTGCTCCTTCCTCTCTGGCAGAATGCAGCGATTCAGACTCCCTCCTTTCCTCTCCGACCCTACACCTACCACTTGCGGAGTCCCCCAGGGGTCCTCCTTCAGCCCTACACTCTTCAACGTCTACATGGCTTCGCTCGCCCCATCGTCAGAACCTACGGACACAACATTGTGTCATACGCAGACAACACCCAACTCATCCTCTCCCTATCCAACAAACCCAATACCACCAGACACAATTTTCAAGAAGGCATGGAAGCCGTCGCCAAATGGATGAAAAACAGCTGCCTACAACTAAACACCAACAAAACAGAAGTACTCATCATGGGCCCAAACCCTGACGCATGGAACGACACCTGGTGGCCCCCGGCCCTCAGAAGCCCCCACCCCCACGGACCACGCACGCAACCTGGGAATCATTCTGGACTCTGGGCTCAAAATAGACCGCCAGATCAACTCCGCCTTGTCCTCCTGCTTCCACGCCCTCCACCTCCTACGTAAGACCTTCAAATGGTTCTCCCTCGACCACAGAAAGTCCGTCACTCACGCCCTGGTCACCAGCAGACTCGACTACGGCAACATACTCTACGCCGAAATAAACAAAAACCTCACCCTCAAGCTACAGAACATTAAGAACTCCGCCGCAAGTCTGGTCCTCGACCTGCCAAGACACTGCCACATCTCCCATCTCCTGCGCACACTCCACTGGCACCCCATCGAAGCTAGAGTCACCTTCAAGATGCTCACCCACGCCCACAAGGCCCTCCACGACACCGGACGAGCATACCTGAACAGCCAGCTCAAATTCCACGCACCCCAGAGGACCCTACGATCTGCCCAGCTCTCCAATGCTGTGCTCCCCCGCACCAGAAAGATCAGATCGGGTTGCCGATCCATCTCCTTCCTGGCGGCCCGAGCCTGGAACGCCCTGCCGCTCCACCTCAGGCAGACAACATCATTCCCCATCTTCGCAGGAAATCTCAAAACCTGGCTCTTCAACAGACCCCCCACCCTGATGGACTGGAGGCTGCTAAACTCCACAGCCACCCCAGCGCTTTGAGACCCTTACCGGTGAGTATTCGTGCTTAACAAACGCCAGATTGATTGATTGATGATGTTATCACTGAAAAAAGGATGGCTACTCAGGGCCCGATTCACAGAATGAACTTAAGACTCAATCCTAAACTTACTACTATTTTGGTATTCACAGAATGCACTTACTACTATTGGCATTCACAGAATGAACTTACTACTTTTGGTATTCACAGAAGTTAGGATTTTGTCTTAAGTTTGTCTTAAGTCTGTCTTAAGTTTGTCTTAAGTTTGTCTTAAGACAAACTTAAGACACAATCCTAACTTCTGTGAATACCAAAATAGTAGTAAGTTTAGGATTGAGTCTTAAGTTCATTCTGTGAATCGGGCCCTCAGAGTAGTGAAGATTACTGGTACGTAATCAGAACATTAATTAAAATCAAGTACAATCTGGGTCGTGTCACAGACAAACAAAGTTCATTGGGAGCTGCTATAAGTAAAAAAAAAACAGGTGTAAAAATATTATTTTTTAAATAAAGAAAATCAAAAGCATAAAAAAATAAAGAAAAAAGTTAAGCAATATATTACAACACACAAAAGATCACCCAACCTTACCAATACTTGTATATTTTAAATTGTACTATTTGTTAGTCTGACTGTCCCACTCATACATTTTTAGTCTTCTGAAACGCAGAGTAATCGCGGAACCTTTTCTTAGGTATTGATGTGGAAATATCCTGGCTGCCTCCAAACATTCTGAACCACTGACAGGCAAAATTAGAGGTGCTTTGCAGCTGAACACGAAGACAAAAAGTTAGCCCCACGGTGTTCAGTTCCTTAAGTCTGCCTTTGTTCAGCACAAAAAGAGAAAATACTAGTGCAGTCATAAATTGAAAGGAAAGCAAAGGTCTGACACATAGCTGGACATTTCAGACAAAAAGGAGATTATTTCAGACATAAAGGAATGTCATGGTCTGTGCTAATCTCAACACCGCTCGATGCTTTAAAGAGTCAAATATGGTTTAATGTGCAAGAACTATAACCACTTCCTTTGTATGCAACTCCTGGTGCACACGGTGTGTTTTTCTAACTTTCCAACAATAGAATACATTGTGGGCTAGGTTTAGGGGGCGCAGGTTATAAATCTGAGTCGTGCAAAATTCACCATATTCGGTATTACATGCTTGGGAATGTTAGAAGTAATAAATCACCACACAATGATACACTGCCCATGTGCTCTAAGTGTCACAGAATGTCTCTGCATGGCCTGAAGGCTTGGGCGAAGTCTCCTCGTAACTTTGAAATGTTTCTTTAAAGTTCATCAACTCTAAAATGGAAAACGTGTATTTTGTAAAAACTTGTGGCAAAAAGCTGGAACCAGGGGCGGCTCTAGGCTCATGGCGGTCCTGCGCAGGGAGCATAGGTAGGGGGCCCCGGAAGAGGGGGTCCGGGGGGGGCGGAGCCCCCCGGAGCTCAGGAAGGTACCAGCGGGCCAGCAGTGGGTAGGGAAAAAAAAGAAGCCAATCAGGAACCAGGAGGAACGCAGGTGCAGAGGCCAGTGAAGGGGGGGGGGGGGGGGGGGGTGAGAGGGGAGGGGTGGTCAGGGTGTTTGGAACTGGAACCAGGGGCCGCCCCGCAAATATGTATCCATCCTCAGAGGTTTATTATATTAAGGATATATATTGGCGTGGTGGCCCCTGGGGTTTGGTGGCCTTGTGCAGGTGCACAGCTTGCACATGCCTAAGGCCGCCCCTGCTGGAACATCCCGCTGCAGCGCAGGACTGTGGCATCTTGTTCAGCAGGCAAGTACCACCGTCAGTGTTGTGTGGGTATCCATCATTTCCCCACTGCCGGAAGTCACAAGGCAGAACTTCCGGTGGCAAGGTAAATAGATGACCTGGAAGGACAGCAGCATCTAATGTCTTTCCCTGCTGCCACTGTTGGCTATGGCAGACGTAAGTAACAGCAGGGAAACAGGCAGAGCTGAAACTTAGAGCCATCAGTTATATATTTAGAAAGGATTTAGGCTGAGATAAAGAAGTAGAAAAGCTCTTTGTGGTTTTATAGGTGGGATGATTCTCTTTTCTTTTTTCAGCTATGTTTTAGGTCTTGTCATTAAAGAAGACAGGTCACACGCACAGGGCAGGCCATACGTTAGATGCCATCTTTTCTAATATATGTGAGCTGACAGTCGACCCCCCTCAAGTACTCGGCTGGACCGATCACCTGGCTCTACAATTCCGGGTGATGCCTGTGCCAGTAACCAAGCAGACACAGGGGCAGGAGACATCTCGTAGACCATGGGCAAGAGTAATGCCGGCCATGTTTGGGCAGGCCTACTCAGACCCTGCTGCTAACTTAGATGCGGATCCCAACTTGGCCTGGTCAAAACTAGAGGGAGCTATCCAGGTAGCCCTGGATGTTGTAGCCCCTCTTAAAAAGGTAACCGTTCAGGAAAGGGCAGCCCCTGCCCCCTGGTACACGGCCACCCTTAGGAAGGAGAAGGTCACTTGCAGAGTCCTAGAGAGGAGATGGAGGAAGTCAAAGGATGACTCAGATGAACTTCGCTACCGAAATTCCCACAAACTTTACCTCAACAGCAGCAATGAAGCAAGAAGATCACACTTGGGTATTCACATTACAGAGGCAAAAGACTCCTCTAGGGAACTATATAAGATCCTGAAGGAGTTTACGAATCCCAAAGTTCAGAATGTGTCACCCCCTGCCACCCAGGCTCTTTGTGATGAGCTGGCCAGCTACTTTACTCAAAAGATCGATCTGATCTATCAAAACATCAACATGGAGGAAGAGGAACGGGCTGAGGGACAACCACTCAACGCTCTGCGGCCGATTGGCGAGCCCTCTTCTGGGCTCGATGCCTTCTCGTCTGTAACAAAGGAGCAAGTAGGCTCTCTTTTAAGCCAGGTAAAATCGGGGTCACGGCTGGATCCAATACCGCCAGCTGTTATGGCGACCCTTAGCCCGGTGCTGGCAGGTGCGCTCTCCAAAATATATAATATCTCTCTGGAGACGGCTATCTTCCCGAATAAGTGGAAAATAGCACGTGTAAAGCCACTGCTAAAAAAAGTATCAGCAGACCCTAATGAGTTGCGGAACTACAGACCGATTTTGCTTCTCCCCTGCTGCTCAAAGGTCCTGGAAACCTTAGTAAACCAACAATTATCCCTCTATCTGGAACAAAATAACCTCCTGGATCCCTCACAGTCCGGCTTCCGTGCACACATAGCATGGAGACCGCACTGTTGGAGGTGACGGACACCATAAGATTGACTCTGGACAGAGGAACCCCAGTGATCCTAGTCCTCCTTGATCTGTCAGCGGCATTTGATACCATCTCGCATAAGCAGCTGCTGGACAGATTAGGGGGGATTGGGGTGAAGGGTAGGGCACTTAAGTGGATAGAAAGCTTCCTAACGGGCCGCACACAGAGCATCCAGTTAGAAACTTTTGTATTGCAAACCATAGAGTTGGACAGGGGGTCCCGCAAGGGTCCGTCCTGAGTCCTACCCTGTTCAATGCATAAATGACCCCCCTGGCCGATATCATCAGAGGCTAGGGCTTTGCGACCATCTCTTACGCGGATGATACGCAACTAATCATCCCTATTGAGGAGGACATTATGGCAACTCAATTAAAATTTAGGAGCTGCATGTCTAGCATCGCCAGTTGGATGAGGAAACATTTTTTACAACTTAATTCCTCAAAAACAGAGATTCTACTGTTTGGGAAGGCCAAAACCATCTGGTCTCCGGAATGGTGGCCCTCTGAGCTGGGTGAAGCCCCCCCCCCCCTAGGAGCTGGGCCAAGAATCTGGGCTTAAGAATAGACTATAAATTGTCTATGGAGGAGCAGGTCAAGAATGTGGCTGGGACCTGTTTTGGCACCATGAGGATGCTAAGGAAGGTTTTCCCCTGGGTTCCCTTATCAGCAAGAACAATCCTTACCCAGTCACTCCTTGTGAGTCGGCTGGACTACGGTAATTCACTGCTGGTGGGGGCAAGGGAGGATCTCCTATTAAGGCTCCAGGTGGTGCAGAACACGGCAGCCCGTCTTGCCCTTAACAAACCAGCACGGACGCCTTCTGCTCCTTTGTTGAATCAGCTACACTGGCTCCTGGTTAAGAAGCGAGCCATTTTCAAGATGCTTTGTGTGGCTTTTAGCTCACTTCAAGGTAGGGGCCCGGCGTATTTCAAAAACAAAATCTGTTGGTATCGGCCTGTGCGACAATTAAGATCTGGTAATGCTAACTTTCTGTGCTCTCACAGAATACACAAGGCAAAGATGGGCGGCAAAGCCTTTTCCCATCTGGCAGCCAGCCACTGGAACAAACTACCTCAGAACATCAGAGCCTGTAACGATATCATCTTGTTCAAGAAACTTCTAAAGACATGGCTCTTTTAGTAGCATTCGCCTAGTCTGACCTCTTCCTCTAAGCGCCGAGAGATCCCTTCGGGGATGATTTGTTGCGCTATATAAATCCTTGTATACTAAGGGGCGGATTTACAAGCCCCTTGCTCCTCTTTTACGCCCTAGCTGCGTTCACTTTTGTGACGCAGCGGCGGCGCAAAAGATGCGCCGTGGTGCGGGGTATTTACAACGTGACGCATCTGGGAGATGCAAAGGAACAGTAGTTAAGAAACTACTGGTAGTGAGCACTGTTCCTATCGGAAACCAGACTGATTTCCAAACTGTAATAAAACTGCTAACTCAAAATTTGACTGAACTCTTTATCAGTATATAGATGAATTTAATATTTGTATTATACATACATACAATGCTTTTAAATATCGATAATCAATCAGTTTCTTGTGATTTGATAATACACATAACCAACATGTGTCATTGTCACAATTGATTGGAAAATGATACTAATACAAATGTATTCTAACCAAATACGTTCACTGTACATCATGTGTAAAACAAATTACTAGCCAAACATCAATAATCTTCAGACTGTATAATATCTGTAAACCAGTCCCCTATCTTAGAAGGAGGTTACCCACATCGAAAGTATCCCCCCATGTGTGTCAGATGTTTTTTCTTATTAACTTAGTGTATTTATGTATCACCAATTATGTATTTGTGGATATAGATTTGTGATTTATGTTTTTCATTGCAGGTTTTCCCCCTGAAGAAGGGTACCTAAGGCTCCCGAAATGCATTGGGCACTGCCGAAGTGTAAAAACATTTTTGAAGATATGTTTAGTCAATAATGGACGTTTGGCTAGTAATTTGTTTTACACATGTTGTACAGTGAACGTATTTGGTTAGAATACATTTGTATTTGTATCATTTTCCAATCAATTGTGACAATGACACATGTTGGTTATGTGTATTATCAAATCACAAGAAACTGATTGATTATTGATATTTAAAAGCATTGTATGTATGTATAATACAAAAATTAAATTCATCTATATACTGATAAAGAGTTCAGTCAAATTTTGAGTTAGCAGTTTTATTATAGTTTGGAACTCCAGCAATGCGCCACTTTTACGGCACAGATGCGTGATGCATCTGTGCTGTTTTTGCCCCATGGTGCGTTGTATTGTAAATGCGGCGCATCCATGGTGCCGGAGGCATGGCGCACAATAAGTGGCGCATCCCTGCTGATATGCAGGGATGCACCACTTATTGTAAATATGCCCCTAGTTGTCTGGTAAGGGAACGCCTCTAGAGGACTGTACCAAGAACTTGCAGTGGACTTACAGCCCACCCAAAGCCTACCCTTGGTTGGCTTTATTGTCATTCTCATTTTGCTTGCTTCTTATTCGATGGCTTGCCATTGAATATAGCATCTTTACCATCTTCATATCTGTGCCATCAAAGTATATCCTCTTTACCATCCTTTTGATTGGCTGACTTGTATCCTTCCACTGATCACATTTAGGGAACTATTTTCTTCTTTTTCTTTAAGCACTCCAGAAGAGTGTATGTGTTATCATGATCTCTCACAGTGTGCAGTTTCCTCCTCACCAAGACAACGCACCTCCCTCATGAGCACTCCCTGAGGTTCCCTCCTCCTTTACTTTGCCGCTGTGCCTCGTGTGAAACTTTTTTCCATCCACTCCAGCACCCAACCTGCTCCATCCACCGACCAAGTCCCTTGCTTCCGCCTCCTTTTTTTTTAGGTTTCGCCTGTCGAAAGCTGCGCAAGCAGCGTTTCGCGCAGGCAAAATCTTTTGTTTTGCAGTATGTGGGCTTTGTCCCTCCTCAGTCTTCCATTGGCTAGCTCCATAAATGGAGGCTAGCCATTGGAAGACCGAGGCGTCCGTCATTCTGTGAGGCGACTCGTGGGCGTTCCGGAGATTTTTTCTCATCCAGCCCCTTTGTGACGTCATTCCGGCAGTGGGCGGATGTTATTTTTTTTCTTTCTCGGCCTGTTTTGGTCAGTTTCAAAGTTTCCTTTGCAGGAGTGGGCTGCGAGATTGAAGTTGCCAGGATGCGGTGGGCTGCGCTATTTCTTTCCTTGCAGGTAAGCGGCATTTTAAAATATTTTTTTATCCAGTTTTCGCCCACAACTCCTGCTGTCCGTGTGCCCGTTCCCGACCCCCCCCCCCCTCCCGCTGTCCGTGTGCCCGTTCCCACCCCCTCCCCCCGTCCGTGTGCCCGTGCTTCTTGTTTTCCGTTGGTGTGGAAATCTTTTTTTGCAATGTGGCCAGGCGAAATGTTTCTGCTCCGTTCCAAATTACAGAAGCAACAAAAAGGTGCATTTTTAAAGGTGTTTACATCAGTGCAAAGTTTCAATGACCCGGCCTAACTTAGCAACTATCATCTAAGCCACATTTCCTTTATAGGCTACATACATATCAGGAGGCAGCGGCTTCTATACGTTTGGGTATTCAAGATGAAGACGCTAAACTGGGCCTCGTTCCGGAGGAAGGGGTCAGCCAGCGGGATTCGGAGGACCGAGGAGCAGTGGGGCCAGGTATGCGCCTAGAGGCGGGGGAAGGAGGTGTTACATGACTGGGGTGTGCCCTTCATTCCGGGTGTGTCATTCCTGGTGTGGGGTTAGTGGAAGGCCCCCTGCATCCTGAATTCCGGTGCGGCATCGCTCAGGGCCACCGTTGGCTCCGCCCAGCGATCGCCCTTAATCTCTGCCTCATGTCCGGAGCAGGGCGCGGACCCCTCCAGAGAGCATGCCGGGTACAGCTTCTTGGCTCGTGTCCTCTTTAGGCCGATTTGAACATTTTCTTGCAGGGGTGACGTAGAAGGCAGGAGTAAACTGGACTCGGTGCAGTAAAAGGAACGTCACGATTATTGCTGTTTTGCATTTTTATGTCTTTACATTTCTCATATCTGTCACGCGCCTGTTCTGGAAATGTCTACATCAATGTTTCCTGGGTGATGTCAAACATTTTTTGCGCTGTTCCTTGGTCTAACTTCCTCTCAAGGTCCCCCTACTCCTCGGCCTAAACAATAAAAACCAATTTTGAAAATGTTTGAGTGTATTAATGGCGGTTCGGCGTTTCTACAAACAGGGGCAAGAACATGCCAATGCTTTAAGTGGGCCGGGTCCCTCCTGGTCTCGTTTTTTTTTTTAGGGTTGGAGGGGCTGTCCAGTAGGTCAGATGGCGGAATGAAAGGCTGATTTGTTGCTAGGCACATCTCTGTCAGCCAATGGGAAGCGTGGGCTGTTCTAGTGTGACAGAAATTTATTGGCACAGTCGGGCTCTAGATTTGGCCACCAAGTGCCTCACATTCCGGCATGGGAAGTGAACTGCTTGGGAGGTGAAATCGTGTCAGTAACACATTAGCATATTCTGGGATGCTTAGATCAGGCCGCATGCTGACAGTGGTAGTTACGAAAAAGGTCACTTTAACAACCACTCATTCAAACTATCTTATATGTGTGCGTTTATTTATGTAATGTTTTGCAATAAAATACATTTACAACTGCATGTTAATTGTCACTTGCACTTGCCCGGGGGATCACTGTCACAGGGATAGTATATATCTTTTTGCATGTACAGAATTCCTCTTGGCGGTCTCTCAAGTGAAAAATATATATATTTTTTCATCAATTTCACCGATAAGCTCCCAGCTTCAATTACATGCAAAGTTGTCCCTTTTTCCACGATGCTTTAGTCCTCTGAGGTCTTTTAATAACCAATGTTTTCGAGCGCTTTAGTTTCACTTGGTCAACTGAAGTGCACCAGGACTACAACTCCCAGAATTCACTCTGTTCTTAAACTAAAACCCAGGAGCGGAGCGCTGTGTCCTCATTGATCGAATAATCTTGTAATCTTTTAATCAGGGTGATGTATAGCCTGGGGCTGCACACATCTACATAAAGTGCCCCGGGGAAGGCCTGGACAGGTGTGAAAACAAATTAGCGAGGAGGGCAAGGCGCTGGTGTTAACTTTAAGCCAGTCACTGCTCAATAGGGTGAAATTTACTCCAAGCAGCTCAACAATAACAGGCACACGGAGTATTTGTCCATCTTTGCAAAATAGGTCCCTTTCATTTCTGCCAGCGCACACCAGTCCTTAATGTTGTGAGCAATGTCAGCCAATTAGAAGCCACACGACTGTATCCCTGCACTATTATAATCACCTAACACTAAAAACTACACATAGCAAAGAAGGCCTCGTCAATGTAAACATTCTGGCACACAAGTCTCCATCCATACACGAACCAGCCCTATCCGAGAAGGGGGGAGGGGGGGGGGGGGGGTGCCCCGGCCTCTCTCTGCTTACCGCACGTGCATCCTTCCATTTCTTTATACAGCAGCGCCGATGGTTCAGCCCGGAGCCATCAAATCCAAATGTAATTTTTTTTTGTTAGGTCTTGCATTTGCGAAAGATTAAGCTATTGACAATGTAAATGACAATGCCATTTATTTATCTGTTTTCAAAACCAATACATAAATAAACAATTTGTCATTTGCAATGCCAATAGCTCTAACTTTGTCAAAGGCGAAACCGTTGCATTGTAAATGCTTGTCTTTATATTTTGATACATTCTTCTCCCGTCCAATGCTCCCTTTGACATTTACTCACCCCAACCCAATCTCTATCGAGGCGCACCCACTGGTTTCCGTCATTTTTCCTGCACCCCTTGTGGTAATTTTTGAAAATGAGAGCGTCCAGCACCTACCATTTGGCTCCAGTAGTATCATATGTGGTATGCATGCATTGCGTCATGACATTTTTTCCCTTTTCTGCCGATGCTGCAAAACATTAACAGAAGAATTTGCTATTTGCCGATGCTGTACAGCATCGCCAATAATTGCCAAAGGCAAGAACTTTTGATTTCTCAATGTTTGTTACTAATGGGTTGTCAACACCCGATATATTCTTCACCTGTTCTGTTTTATTTTACTTTTTGCATTTCCCTGCTCATATCTGCCAGATATTTTCTACAAGTTTTGCGCTTGTATTGCAACTTTACTTAACGTCTTCCAATTCTGTTCTACTTCAACACAGCTTGAAAATAGGTTGTTTTGCATTTTCTCCATGATGAAATACAGCCATTTTTTGCACAAAAAATGCAGGGGCATATTTTCAAGGAAACTGTTGAAGCGCAGGGTTAAGCCAAGATTGCAAACGCCACACTCCAACAGTTTCCAAACGCAGGGAAAGGCCGTATTTACAAGAATACGGTGCACTCCTTCATTTCCCCTAGCGCTGGCACTAAATTTAGCTACCTAGTGCCAACACAGGAACCCTTGCACCATAGTGCAAGGGTGCCTGCGTTGCAGGGAATGATTGTTCATGGTCAGGAAGATGTCCCTTCCTGCACATAGACAATCAGTAATGGCGATTTGTAACTCCTATATGTGCTGCTTTATGCAGCACACATGAAGTTGCAACTTGTCATTTTGTAATGATTGTTTTTGTGCAGGAAGCGACACCTTCCTTCACATGAACACACCCTAGTGGTGATTCGCTGTGTGTATGTGTGCTGCAGAATGCAGCACACATGGAAACAACAAATCTGAGGAGAAATTAATAATTTCTCCTCTCTTCGCCAGGTTAGGATCAGTTTTTTCCTGGTTTTATTTGTGGAGCTGCCCCATATTTATGCCACCCTTGTAAATAGTAGGCAGCATCAAAAAGCAATGGGTGTTGCGGCAGAACGCTCATGGCAACACCCATTGCCCGACCCTTTCACGCTAAGTGCTGCGTGAAAGGGGGCCCTATTTACAAGGCGTAATTAAGCCACGTTAAGTGGCTTAAGGCCGCTTTGTAAATAAGATGAAGGGCTTATCGCCACCAGAACGTCACAAAAAGCGATGTTCTGGTGGCGAACAGTTCTTGTAAATATGCCCTGCGGTATCTTTAATTTCAACTTTCTGATCAGCCTCCTTCTGGCAGTAGCCCTTACGGGTTCTCACCACTAGTATTCCTTTTCCCAAAAACATGTTAATTGTAGCTCATAATGTTGTATCCTCAGATGTCTTACTTCAAATTAATTATATTATGCATACAAGGCTAAATTCACTCAGTACTCAACGCTCCCCACGACCACTCATCAAAGAGCGACAAAACATTTTTGTGGGTCAGCCACGGCATAGTCCTTTATTCACAACTTTACATTAACTTTGGTCATTAAGCGAGCATAAGCGTCATCAAGAATTTTCTTAAAGTCAGATGATGGCTAATCAGATGCAAACAATAGCCAGAAGGTCACATTAGGCGAAAACATTTATTCACATTATATACATTGCCACAATCATCAACACATACATTGTGGTGAAATCTCCTGTGCTCATTGTGCCAGCAGGCCTCAATTTGCACCGACCCTGCGTTCCACCCAGGACATCCCTGCATCATTGATGAAACACATTGACCAGCAGTCATTGGCAGCAACCTCCCTAAACCTCCACCCCGAAGGGAACTACCAATCTAGGGCACCGCATAATGCATTTGCCCTGCAGGCGTACCTGAGCATAGGTGCAGCCCCCAATGTTCTTACTCTGCATCTCGGGTAGGGCAGGAGAGTCCAGGACCACCAGCAGGTCAGTCCCCTTTCCTGACAGCCCTGTGCCCAAATGAAAGCCCCCCCCCCCCCTGTCCAGGGGTGTGGTAGTCCAGACGGGGAACATCCTTTACCACACAACTTTTACAACACAGTACCTTTACCACGCAGGTATTACAACGCAAGTCGTTACAACGACTTGCGCTGGGGGGCGCTGTAGGATAGGGAATAGTTTAATTTACTATCCAAAACCTTCCCTACTATCCACGGGGACTGGAGTTGGATAAGTAAATTAAACTATTGCACTATCCTGCACCCCCCAACGCAAGTCGTTGCAACGACTTGCGTTGTAAAACCTGCGTGGTAAAGGCATGCGTGGTAAAAGCATGAGTTGTAACGACATACATCCAGTCCAGACAAATACTCTTCTTCTCGGTATCCCCCGCTATTTTGCTGCCCGGGACCCAGCCACAAGGAGAGGAGCTTACTGACGCTCTTCCCCCCCCCCCCCCCACCCCCTCCCCGCCACTGACACTGGCTGCGCTTGGCCTCAGAAATGGACACCTATATGGTTTGGAAAGAATAAATAGCTCCTGACCCCTGGGGCACAAATCCACCCCCTCTTAGTGGAGCAACTCTGCCTTTGATACCTGGATTAAATTGTGCCATACCATAGTCTTGATAGAGTCTGCCAGAATCTTCGTGACTGAATGGTTCCGTTTTTTGACTGAGTTGTTCACTGCCTGAACAGATGCCCCCCATACCATACTGGTTGTGGAATTCCTTCAGACCAAAATATGGTAGCTGCTGGCAAATTATTCCTAACCCTTGAAAGTGCAGAGGATAGTGATGCCTGACACCCGTCGCCAACTGTGCCAATCCTTATCTGGATCTGTGGAAGTGCTGTGCCGTACTGTGAACAAAAGAGTGGCAACACCAGCATGCATGTGACCGTCCTCACCTGTCAACTGTAGGGAAGAATAAAGGGAGGTAAAGGCGTTACTGAAGATGGGGTGGAGGCCTGTGGATACCACCCTCTCCCACCTAGGCCAAATGAGGCCGCACATAGTACTTGAAGCATGATGATTTCTACCAGCGCACTCGTTTTGATTGCGTCTGCTGGCAACCCAAGTTAGGTGGTGGTTGTGGCTGCCCCAATGCAGAATGAGTGAGGCATGAGCCGCGACGTCTAGATGCCCAGCAGGGCCAAGGAGTGCTTGCATATCCATGTAAATTGGAATTGGGTCAGCCAGGCGCCATCCACATGCACCAACAGGTTGGGAACCCCATCCTGCTGTAGCATACGCAGGAACCCCTGTGTCAGTGTCACCGGACAATAGAGCGGCCCCTGGGGCAGCGCGAAGGATCACCCATGTTTCCTTCCCCAGCGAGTCTGTCTTAGATCTCCTCACCCTGACCTGGAGGAGGTGCCCCGGCACAATGACATCCGATACGTTGATGCCAGTGCCTAGGTCCAACCTCGATGAAGATAAGAGTTTGAAAATCCTAAACGCACCGAAGAAGGAAAGCAAATAGGCAAGACTGAAAAGCATCTACTCATCGGGTGATAGGCAGACCTAGGGTAAAATCCCCACTATGCGGTACAGCCTTGTGATCCCATCCCGTCACTGCCCGCCTCACCGAGGATCTATGGTCGGGTCCCCAACCCTCTTTAAAACTGCAAAGAAGGCGATAGCTGATAACTGCCTTCATACTAGGGACAGAGAGTTACCAGCCCTCTTGTGTCTAACCAGAAAATGCACCATCTCCTGTGTGGCAAATCGCCCAGCAGGCCCGGGCGAGCTGAAGGACGACTCATATGCCCAGCCTCGTACATACACTTAGTCTTGGGAGCAAGGGATAATGCTATTAGGTCTGGGGCAATGGGGCACCAACCTTCCACAATTCCTCAGGGAAGTTCAACATCCTTGCATCCTCTTGCAGCCACATTGCTCTGAATTCTGTCAACTTAGAATGAGACAGCACATTAGCTAACACATTATCCACTCCAGGAAAATGCATAGCAATGAAAATACACATTAAGTGCAAGTCTTCTGCGGATGAGAACCATAAGTAAGTGAAGCACTAGGGGGCATCTGGCGCTCTGATTGTTGATTGCCATCACTGCTGATATGTTGTCTGACCAGAACACGATTCTCCGGTATGCCAATGCGGAGCGCAAAAGGTGTAGGGTCACTATGATAGAAAATAGTTTTAAGAAGGTCACTTTGCTGTGAGCCCAGAGGACACCCATTCCACCGGCTAGTGTTTCATGCACCACCTTGTGCCAAACAATGCACCAAACCCTATGCTACATGCTGCAGATGTGTCAAAAGCCAACTCCACATTGGATTGGGCCGATTGCTGCAACAACAGGGAGCCAGTGAAATTGCCCTAGAACCGCTTCCAGGTGAGCAGATCCTCCCTAACCTCAGAAGACAATCTGGTGTGATGGTGCTTTGCCTGCAGCCCGGCCATTTCCCTGGCGATGTTCCTTGACAAAACCCTTACCATGGGTATTAATCTGAGGGAAAAGTATAGCTACCGCACCAGGACCTGCAATTGATGCAAGGTGACCTTCCTGGCTGCTAGGCAAGCTTCAATTGATGCCCTGAATGACAAAACCCTGTCCTGTGGGAGCCTACACACCCCGGCTACTGAATACATCTCAGTGCTCAGGAAAGCTGGTCTTATCCACTGCTAGTGGAACCCCTAAGGACTGTGCCAGCTGTCAGAAGCCTAGCAGGGCCTTCCCCCTGGGGGGCCAAGAACTGAAAATCATTTAGATAGTGTACCACATCCTGGGATGCCTCTAGGCCCTTCACTGCACACTCCAAGAACCTACTTAATGTCTCAAACACCAAGCAAAGCAAGCATTAGAACACAACATTGGCATGCAGAGATCGGCAAAGAAGTTCCCCTCAAAGGTAAAGCCCAGCAAGCGAGTATCATCTGGATGCCCTGGCAAGTCAGAAGGCGGCCTCTATTTGGGATTTGTCCATTAAAGTGCCCACCCAACCTCTGCAACTTGAGGATTCCCTCGTCAAGGGTGATTTCCAAACTTTTCTTAACTGAGGATCCTGGCAGGAAGGCTAGGCTATGAATGAGGCAGAATTTCTCCAGTTCCTTTTTTAGGGACCAGACCCGGTGCGGAACAAACTAGGGGGCATATTATCAAGAACGGGTCTTACATTATCGCCGCTTTTATCGGCAGGAAACTGCCGATAAAGCGGAGATAATGGGCTTGATAATATGCTCTATGAATTCCAATCGAAGCCCATGTTAAATGTGAAGACATGTAACATGGGCTTCGATTGGAATTCATAGAGCATATTATCAAGCCCATTACCGCTGCTTTATCGGCAGTTTCCTGCGGATAAAAGAGGCGATAATGTAAGGCCCTATCTTGATAATATGCCCCTTGGGCCATGCATAGGACAGACTCAAAAGAGCCCGCGACCCTCCCAGCCGGCACCTCTTTCATAAT
This sequence comes from Lissotriton vulgaris, assembly GCF_964263255.1. NCBI lineage: Eukaryota > Metazoa > Chordata > Amphibia > Caudata > Salamandridae > Lissotriton > Lissotriton vulgaris. The sequence continues at coordinate 130,947,114 of NC_141699.1, read as the reverse complement.
TTTTTCCTTAGCAATCTCAGGGTGTCATAGCAGGTTGAAGGAGCGCTAGACCAAATACGAAACCCATACCTGAAGCCATGATATAGCAGATGAGCATCTTGCTGAGATATATACTTGCCAAGAAGGTGAGCGAGCACATGCAAACGAGTGGACATCTTGCTAGAATGGGCAAAGCTAACAGCTTTTGGGGAGTGCTGCTCTTTTGGTATTCCTGCTTCCTGAAGCACTTGTTCTCTGGGTGACAATGTGTCTCACAATAGGAGCATATGTGTTTGAATTTGCAGGCGGACCTCTGCTACATTATTTCTTGTTATATTGCCGGGAAGCAAGTTTTTTGTCCCCTAAACTTTTTTCAGACCGAAAGGGCTATGGAGGGAGGGGTTTGTGACTACTGGTACCATGTAGATCTCTGAACGCCAGATGTATTTCTCCCTTTGAAGCCGCCCCCACTTTGACCGGACTAACATCATTTGCCTAAACTTCATATCATATTGAAGCCAGGCGGAGCCCTGAAAGTCAGAAGCCGCACTATGAATCATCAACATATAACAATTGGGGGGCATTATTATTACTTTATTTGTTCCTGGTGTGGCAGCTTTGCGGGCTGGGGCTGCTCTGATGACAGAGGAGCAGGAGGAGGAGTGGCTTGCCCACTCCAAGTGCGCATGAATGTTCTCCACAGAGGCTGCATTACAAACTGGGTGGAGAACATGCCTAGGCTCCAGTTCCCTAGCTGAGAGCAGAACCACAGTGCTCAGACCAATCACAATGCTGCATTGCAGCGTTGTGAATGCTCTGTCAGGGAAGCCTGGGTGCTTCCTGCTCCATTTCCGATACAAGGAGAGACGGAGGGGAGATGCGGCGGTAAGGTAAGCATTTTTTATTTCTTATTTTTTCTTATTTTTAGATCCCCTGCCTCCCGCCCACCACTTCCGATCCGTGCTGGCCACCACTTACCGATGGTAGACCCCCACACAACATAAAGGGCACCTTTCCTCTAAGAAGGAGTCTTCCACTCCTTGTGCTTTGCTTCGCTGGGGTTGCGCTTTGGTACCGCCATATTTTACAGGCTCGCTTATTAGAAGTCTTTGGTTTGAACAACGGATTGCATGAGCACCAGCTAAATACATACATTCATCCATGTTTTATTTTTGAGGCAGGGGAGATATTTGCCCAAGAATCACAAGATGTTGAGGCCACGCCAAGACTCGACCCCAGTTCCTCAGTTCCCCTGTTGGCGTCCCATCTGCCTACACTGCCCTAGTGCACCATCCTTCTTCGCAATGACTTGAGGCCGCTGGGCGACACCCTGGCTCTCCCGACATAGGCCGGATTTGAACCCTGGCTCTCTTGAACCCAGCAGTAGTAGCGCACAAAGTAAACGCTTCCAATCGGTACCGTCGACCAGGGAGATTCACCCGCTCGCCAGGGCTGCTTGGGATGCTACAACACCCTGCGGTCGTCCCAGAGACTCACCCACTTCAGACGGCCGACCTTACAGATTAAGCGGCGGTCACAAGTCAAACATCACGGCTCATGCTACTCGCTGGGGATACTCACCACCCCAGCTGAGCCCACAAAAAACAGACATAGAAGCAAGCTACTGGTCACACATGCGTGCAGCTCGTTGGGGATACTCACAAACCCAGATGAGCCAACGAAGTAAAACAAACATGCAACAAATCATAGCAGGTAAAACAAACATGCAACATGCATAGAAACAAGGCACCAGCATGTCTACTAGCAGAGGGCACTCAAGAAACCGAATTCTAGCCACCAAACCTTCCTAAAACCAATTGACTACGCAGTGAGGCCCCATGCCCCATGCCCAAACAGCAGACCAGTCACCATCAACCTGCTTCCCTCAACGCCTGTACTTCACCTGTGTGCTGCTCCCGAGATCTTGATGTCTGGAAACGCTGCAGGGGACAAATGACGCTGGTGGATATAAATTGCAGCAGGTCCACGATGTCGTGCCCAGACGATGGCACTAGGACCCTGGGGACCCAGCCTTGGGGACAGGGGACACCACATCCGGTCAGGGGAGGGGACCAGGGGACAGAATGGGCTAGGACCTCGGGGTGAGAGGTCGCAGTGGCAGCGCGCTGTATCCTGTATGCAATTAGCTAATAAAGTTACCTGAGTAACCAGCATTGTGTTCTGCGTGTATTCCTGGGACGGGGAACACGACATCTGGCGACGAAGGAGGATCGGAGCCCACCGGCGAGCAGAAATCACGATTTTAAACCAGGAGCCCACCCTGGATCGCGTTGTGACCGGAGCAAGAAGAGGACTGAAGTGCCATCAAGAAAGCGCAGCGACGCGGGAGCCCACCCCAATCGCTGCAGGAGAAAAGCCAAGTGAGCCGGTAAGTACCTAAGAAAAGCGCGAAGATTGAAGAAATTGGCGCAAGCTCTTGCGAGAGTCTTGGTGGCCATATTGGGATCAGGTGCCAGAGCCAATCAGAGCAGAGCTTACACGGGCGGCCATTTTGAAGTCAGTCATCGTCCGATGGCTGCGAAGTCGCGCGCGAATCCCGGCGGCCATTTTGAAGACAGGCGCGAGAGCCAATAGGAAGAGAGAATCCGCGCGGCGGCCATTTTACGGTCAGGCAAAGCGCGAGGAAGCACCAAAAAGGTGCAAAACGAAGCGCGAACAAAAAATAAAGGCACAAGAAGTCACAGGAAGTGACAATAACAAACAAAAGAAGGACAATAAAGAGAAATAAGAGGAAAGTCTGAAAGATAGCACAAGAGGTCACAGGAAGTGACTGAGATAAGTAAAGAAAAGCAACACAACAAAAGGGCAAGAAAAAAAAAGGAATCAACACAAAAAGAAATAAAGGAAAGAAAACAGGAAGTGACTGAGATAAGTAAAGAAAGACAACACAACAAAAGGGCAAGAAAAGAAAAAAAAAGGAAGAAACACGAAAAGAAATAAAGGAAAGAAAACAAAGAAAGTGCCCAAGAGACAAGGATGGCCGACCCAAAACCAAGCGCACAGTACAGGAGACCGCTACCATTCAGTTTATCTGAACCGCAAACTGGAATCAGATGGGAAAAATGGGTCAGACGATTTGAAAATTATGTAGAAGCAACAGATGTAACGACAGCCAAGAAATTAGGGTTATTCCTGAATTTAGTAGGAGACGAAGTTGAGGACCTGCTAGTGACACTGCCAAAAGAGGATATTGCCACTTATGATAAACTAAAGAAATGCCTAACGAACAAATTCGATCCACAACGGAACGTTGACTTTGAGCGATACAGCTTCATGATCGCCTTCCAGCAAGCAGACGAATTGCTGGCCGATTTCGCAACAATGCTGCGGGAACTAGTCACACATTGCGAATTCTATAAATTCGACAATCAACAGGCAATAAGGCTACGCATTATCGAGGGCTGTTGCGACACAGATTTCCGCGCTAGGGTCCTAAAAGAACCGATATCACTGGAGAACATCCTAGCACTAGGAAGAGCGGAAGCCAGAGCAGCAGCCCTTGCAAAAGAAATGGAACGAGACAAAGGAAGAGGTGGAGAACAGATTCAACGGATGACGAACAACAACAGATCAGGAAGCTGGAGAAAAGACAGAGGTGAACAGACGGTGAAGAAACAACAAGAAGGAACATGCTATAGATGCGGACTGGAGTTCCCGCACCGAGGCCCATGCCCAGCGTTTGGCCAGACCTGCAGAAAATGCAATGGAAGGAACCACTATGCCAGCGTATGTTAAGGGACGCAGTTTAGAAACGACCGAGGAAGACCAGGAAGAGCGCGAATGCCGACCAGCAGACACATCAGGCATGTCGAGACAGGAGCAAAAAGCTCGTCCGTAGAGTCAGGAGAAGAGTGTGAAAAAGAAAAAACTGAACAACTGTATCCCATGACAGATGTTACCATAGAATCAGAAGGAGAAGAAGAAGAAAATGAAGAAAGAATATGTCTTGTGGACAAAAAGAAGATAAAAAAGACAGAGTCGGTGATCATAAAGGTGGGGCCACACGAAACAAAATTTGTCCTGGACAGTGGCGCGACGTGCAACATCATGTGCGTCTCCGAATATGAAAGAATGAAAGTAAAACCGACTCTAAAGCCATCTCGGGTGGAAGTGTTCACATGGGGGGCCAAAAGACCAGTGATAAACATGGGAAAATTCAAAGAAGAACTAACGTACAAGGATCAAACACTAACTGAAGAAATATACGTACTGAAAGGAGATATCCCAGCGCCATGCCTACTGAGCAATGTCACGGCACAAATAATGGGTCTGATGGAAATGACATACAACATGTCAGAAAAGAAAAACATCTTGAAAGAATATCCCAAGCTACTACAAGGACTGGGAAAGCTGAAAGGACGACAGATAACGCTGCACATCGACAAAACAGTAATGGCCAGTTGCACAGCACCACAGAAGAGTGCCCATTCACCTGCAGCCACAAGTAGAAGAAGAACTTGAAGCACTACTAAAGCAGGACATAATAGAGCCAGCGGAAGGACCGACACCATGGGTATCACCCATCGTAGCTGTCCCAAAGAAAGATACGTCCAAAATAAGAATATGTGTGGACATGAGGATCCCAAACAAAGCAATTGAACGCGAACGACATCCTGGACCACATCTGGATGACATGATAAGCTGTCTCACAGGCACAAGGCGTTTTTCAAAACTGGATTTATGCAAGGGATACCACCAACTGAAACTGGACCCTCAATCACGGTACATCACGACATTCTCCACCCACCTAGGCCTTTTTAGGTACAAGCGTCTGAGCTTCGGGATCTAATCAGCGGCATAAATATTTCAAGAAAGGATACGACAAGTCATCAGACCAGTAAAGAACAGCTTAAATTATAGTGACGATATTCTCGTGTTCGGCAAATCAGACGAAGAACATGACAAAGCCCTAAGAGAGGTGTGCTCGCATTTAGAAGAAGCAGGTTTGACACTGAATGAAGAAAAATGCGAGCTAGGGCGAAGTGAACTGGTATTCCTCGGCCACATCTTTTCCAAGAGAGGAATGCGGCCGGATCACAGCAAGGTGGAAACACTGGAAAAGGCAAAGAAGCCAACAGACGTGGCAGAAGTGAGGTCATTCCTTGGGCTAGCAAGTTACTGCGCATGATATATCAAAGACTTCGCCACTGTAAGCGCGCCACTAAGAGAGTTGTCAAAGCAAGGACAGAGTTTCTCGTGGACCAACAAGTGCGACAAAGGGTTTGAGGAAATAATAAAGGCAGTGACAGCAGTGGATCACCTGGACTATTTCGATCCGAAGCTGTGCACAGAGCTCACCTAGATGCGAGTCCTGTCGGACTAGGAGCGATCTTGGCGCAGCATCAGCCAGGGAGGGACTCCCCAAGACATATAGTGGCATATGGAAGCAAGAGCCTGTCGGACGTTGAGAAGGGATATTCCCAACCAGAAAAAGAGAGTCTGGCAGTAGTGTGGGCCTGCAAACACTTCCACATGTTCATATATGGAAAGCCTTTTACAATTATAACAGACCACCAGGCATTGATAACAATATATGGCAATCCGAACACAAAGATACCGCCAAGGATAGAAAGATGGGGAATCAGGCTCATGGACTACAATTTTAAGATAATCCACAAGCCAGGAAAGGAGCACAACCCAGCAGATTATGTGTCGAGACATCCCCTGCCACAAAACTCGCAAGCTACAACGATGGCAGAAGAGTATCTCAATTTCGCATTGAAGCTCAGCACACCTGCAACAATAACATTACAAGAACTGGAAAATGAGACAAAGAAGGACAATACCATGCAGGAGACAATGAAGATCACCCAGATGCAAAGATGGAGACACCAGCGTGGAAAGAGGAGTAGACAAAGAAGAACTGCTGGCGTTTAAAAGGATAAATGAAGAACTGTTGGAGTGTGGAAATGGAATAATAATGAGAGGCACTCGGATAGTAATGCCCCGGACACTGAGAAGAAGAACAGTGGAACTGGCACACGAATCGCACCGGGGAATGGTGGCCACCAAGAGAATGTTGCGGGAAAAGGTGTGGTTCCCAGGACTAGATAGCATGGTGGAAGAAATAGTGACGCACTGTCATGTCTGTCAAATAACAGGACTTCCTCAAAACTGGAACCACTACGAATGTCCCCACTACCAAAGGTGGTGTGGACAGAGTTAGCAGCAGATTTCTACGGCCCCCTGGAAACAGGAAGTTACCTGTTGGTCATAATAGATGAATACTCAAGGTTCCCCATAGTGAGTCCAGTATCATCAAAATCAGCAAATGCGACACTGCCAGTGTTAGATGATATTTTTGCAGCCTGGGGTTCACCACAAACCCTCAAGACAGATAATGGCCCACCATTCTCATGTGAGGAGTTCAAGAGATTCATGGACTACCTAGGAATAAACCACAGACAAATAACACCATTGTGGCCGCAAGCAAACGGAATGGCCGAGCGGTTCATGGGAACCATCAAGAAGGCGATAAAGAGGGCAAAGCTGACACAAATATCAATGGGACAAGCCCTATGTCAAGTACTAAGGGACTATCGAAACACCCCTCACAGCTCCACGGGAAGGTGCCCTGCTGAGCTGGTACTAGGGCGCTCAAGCAGAACGAGATTGCCACAAATAAAAGAAGGGGAGAAAACAGGACACAAAGACATTGCTGCAAGAGACACGGAACAGAAAGCAAAGATGAAGGCCTACGCAGATCAAAGGAGGCATGCAACAGATACCAAAATAAAGAAAGGGGATACGGTGCTTGTGAAACAGCGACAAGCGAGAAAATCAGACAGCGCCTTCTCAAAAGATTCCTTGAAAGTGACAGAAGTAAATGGGCCAATGATCACAGCATCAGCAGGCCAGTACCACATTACACGAAACAACTCCCACTTCAGGGAACTGAGAACAAAAGAAGAAGACATGCCAAAACAAGAGTTGAAAGGGGATGCATCACCAGAAGTGTCACCACCGGACATCAGAGAACAGCGACCAAGACAGGAATGCAAAAAGACAAAAAGAATGATCGAAGAGATGTGAAGAGACTGGAATGTAGACACCAACATGTCAAGAGAGTGGAAATCTCTCTCTCTCTCTCTCTCTCTCTCTCTCTCTCTCTCTCTCTCTCTCTCTCTCTCTCTCTCTCCCCCCCTCTCTCTCTCTCTCTCTCTCTCTATCTCTCTCTCTCTCTCTCTCTCTCTCTCTCTCTCTCTCTATTTCACTATCACAAGCCATGGGACAATTCACAAGAAATGTTTGTTCACAACAAGGGGGAGATGTTGTGCCCAGACGATGGCACTAGGACCCTGGGGACCCAGAGTTGGGGACAGGGGACACCGGACACCACATCCGGTCAGGGGAGGGGACCAGGGGACGTAATGGGCTAGGACCTCGGGGTGAGAGGTCGCAGTGGCAGCGCGCTGTATCCTGTATGCAATTAGCTAATAAAGTTACCTAAGTAACCAGCATCGTGTCCTGCGTGTATTCCTGGGACGGGGAACACGACACACATCATCCTGGACACGCTGGAGGGAACGAAGTGGGTTTCCCAATGCTTCTCTGGACCTATATGGCCCCCCGGTGGGCCTCACGCCATTTGACGACATCGCGGGCGGGCCCGCTAAGATTAACTTCCAATGTTATGGGAGGGGGGCTCTTACCCGTGTAGCAACTAAGGGCACCCTGCCCCAAAGTGCGGGTGGCATCAAAACACAAGACTCGTATCTTTTTTTTGTCATTGCCTATAAGGTAGCTCATGATGCAAGCTGTGATAAGAATATTTATTACAGTTTATGAAACTTAAAAGAAAGTAAAATTTGTTATTGTGAAATATTAATGTCAAATAATTTTATAGATTCATTTTAAATCCAGAATTATAATGTTACAGCACATTAAGATAAATGTTTATAAGGCAATTATTTATAAAAAAGATATTTGTTCCATTTAACATCAATATCCCTAAAAGTAAATTAAAAAATACCCACTTACTTTGATTTTTCAACTAATATGTATTAACATTTATTAAAAGTATATAGACATATTTTTATATATTAATAATTATTTAATAAACATTTTGAAGTCTTTTACAATTTTAATGTTAAGATACATTTATGATTACACTTTACGTTTTTTTTAAATTATGTTTTTCTGCGAAATACCCATAATATATATACTTTTTTCGAAATAATTGTATTTATTTAGCATTATTTCCGATGGGGCCTTAAGTCCCTGCCATCATTATTCTTTATAAGAGTGAGATGCAGTACCTGTGAGTGGCCGTGTGTGGCTTACTCCAAGGCTGGGCTGGAATACATTGGCCACAGTTATGGAACCTTTTTGTCTGTAGTACCTTTACATGTGCTGTTTGTGAATAGCACTGGGATTACTTTTGTGTGGATGGGATTTTTGTTTTTGCGTGTCTCTCCTAAGCCCCTCCTTAACAATTCCTCAGCCCTTTGCTTTTAGGAGTAGGTATGCCACACTCCCCAAATCCCACCCACATTTACTACTAAAACGTAGATCTGCATGACCGAAATCTCCACATAGTAAAGATAGGACAGGTGGAGGTGGATGTTTTTGCACATAAATTTGTGAATTGGATTTTGTGGTACATGAGCAGTGATACTGTAGCACCACTAAATGTCCTGCAAAATGCAGTTTGTGGACAGGTCCCGCACATGACTAAATATACATGTGCACATTTATCTTTTTGTATAGGCCCCTATGGGCCTCATGTAGGTAAATGGTATTTACCGATTCGTAAATACCGAATTTTACTGATTCGGTATTTACAAATCGGTAAATGCTATGTAGGTAAATATTCGGTAGAAATTACCGAATTGTTAAGAGTCGGTAATTACAGATTTAAATAGTTATCTGCTACAGGCTAATGGGCACCCACCGAAACTGGCAAACGAAGCAATTCAGTTTCTGCAATACGCAGATGACATTGTAGTTCTAAGCCACACACCTATAGAGTTACAAAGGGTCATAAACAAATTAACAGAGTACCTTGACATAGTAGGTTTGGACCTTAACATCAAAAAAACAAAGGTCGTGAGACTGGCGGGCACGAGTAAAGGCTCCTTTAGATGGTATGCAAAGAATATCCAAATTGAGGAAACAGCCACATAAAAATATTTGGGTATCAAACTATGCAGAAACATGTCAATGGCAGAACAAAAACGAGACATCTCAGCAAAAGCACAATCATTGACCTTCGCCTATAAATTACTCCAAAAGAAACTTCAATGCCCCTCATACGGCCATCTTCTAAAGGTTATGGCAGCTCAACTGTTACCTACTTTGTCTTATGGGCTGGAAATATGGCAAGGGAAAGAAATCGACATCCTAAACAAACTACAGATTAGAGTATATAAATCCGTATTTAATCTTTTTAATGGATCGTCTCCAGAACAAATACGCCTGGAATTTGGATTACAAAATCAAGTCTTCCAGAGGAAAGCAATCTTTGCAAAATGGTGCTGGAAACTCAGAGCATCAGAAACAGGAACACTAAACAACCTTTGTTGGATGGAAATTAAGAAACAACTCGAAGAAAAAGAACCAAACACTTGGGGCACCTATTTGGGAATTGCCCTGGAGTCACTAAAAATCAAGGAGGTTTGGAACAGCCAGTTGGAACGAACATCTTTTAACAAAGTTTGCAAGCTAAATGCAAGTCACTATCCTTGCAAGAAGACAAAAGGATCTTAGCCAAACGCCGCCATGCTTGGTCTGTAATTAATTCATATAAAAGATTAAAACGTCAACTTTACCTTGATGCTCATTTTCGGCTATCGTTGAAAATAAAATTCATGGCATATAGACTGGGTGATCATTGCTCCAAAGATCTAATACCAACTTGGAAAAGTAATCAGCAAGAAAAGACATTCCGCCTGTGTGGGTATCATACAGAAAGTTTGCACCATTTAATGTGCACGTGCGAAAGAAGACATTTGTTGAAGTCAATCTTAAACGTTTTAAGAATCCGCACCTGCAGGCAGGCGGTCACTAACTGGTTGGGCGCATCATCGAACATCCTTATATGCCGCGGAGTAAAATTTATAACTCTGGTAAAGACTTTACTCTTGAAAAGCGAAACGGATTAAAACCTGGGTGGCCTTCTTTTTTTACTTGTAAATTTTAAGGAACATATTTTTACCATGTTTTATACCGATGTTTATTTTACTACATGTACACTTTTAAGGTTGTGGTAAACCAAATAATGTAAATTTTGAAATTGAAATTGAAAATTGAATCGGTATTTACCGATTCGATAAAATTACCGAATAGTCAAGGGTGGCAGGGTGTCACTTTGACACCCTGTTGCACCCCTGATCAGCGCTTGTGTGCCATGTGACACACATACATGCCCTTAGGGCATGTATGTGTGCCACATGGCACAGGTGTACATGCTCAGATTTGCATATACACAGGTATTCATTATTTACCACCAACTGATAGTTGGTGGTAAATTACGAATCCTTAAGGCCCTGTGGCATTCTTTACAGTGCCACCTACATCTCAAATTACAGATTCGGTAAATTACCGAATCGGTAAATTTACTGAATCTGTAATTTTTAAGGCCCCTACATCTCAAACTCCAAATACTGGTCGGTAACGACCGGTATTTGGGCACCTACATATGGCCCTATGTCTTTAGCTTACATTAATGTGGCTTGTGCTTATAAAATTGCAGCATTGGCACAGTTAAAATACATTTTGTACATGTGCTAAAACATTTTATGCAACCAGTTTGTCTGGCCTTTCTAACTGTCCATAAAATCATCAACAAGATATGCTAGATTTCTGTACAGCTGCGCTTCCTAAAGAGGACTTTGGGAAAAGTGCATGGATTATTTTTAATAAAAGATGTGGTTAGCATTAAAAACACTGTGGCTCATTTTTCCACTTTTTTATATTTTGGGTTTTGCTTCTCATACTTTTCATTCATTTAACCCTATTTATCTCTAATACCCCCGTTTCAAGTATTATGAATGCTGTAACTTTATTTTTATAATTACTTACAAATTATTGCCCTCTGCAACGGGCATTGAATTATTTATTCCCACCTAGTGAAGTCATTAATGACCCGTAATTTGTTGCTGCACGATTGTAATTGTGTTTATATATTGCTTACTATCCCATACAAGGTCTTGAAGCACTTTTCAGAGAGTTACACGCTACTCCAGAGCCAGTTAACCAATCAATTCTTTTTTTAAAAAAACATCCATTTACACACTTATTTAACCATTTATTCTTCCATCGTCCTTTACAAATACATATATAAAACATATTTATTTTTCAGAATTCACTGGATGGTGTCATCAGTGATGTCATGAGTGATGTCACTGACCATGTCATGAGTGATGTAATATGTGACGTCATCAGCAGTGCATTGCAGGCGCGCAAGTTATAGTGAGTCCAACTAACTATAACGTGGGAATTTCAATGGTTTTATGTCAGTAAAATTTAAAGCTAACTATAACTGGTGTGAAACCTATGGTTTTTTTCAGTGAATTTCATAGGTTTTTTAAATGCTAATTCCTAACTATAAGTCTCAGTTTATAAGTAAGACTGTTAGTGCTCTAGTTGTTCTTTAGAACACTCTGGGACATTCTGTCATTGGGCTATAGTTGGGCTACATCTGGCTGATATTTGGGCTACATTTGTTTTTTTTGTCTCTGGTGGCCATCTTTGGGCTACATTGGGCTACATTGGGCTACATTTGGGCTCTAACATATATATAGCCCAATGTAGCCCAATATATATTTTTTAATTTTCGTAAAAACCACTGGAGCATATATCTTGAGACATAGCAAAGGCACATCGGGCTACCAGTTTCCACAATTTTTTCATTTTTTTTTTTTTGTATATTGTTTTTTTTTTTTTTCTCGGAGCGCTCCCGGTGGGCGCCCCGGTGGGCGCCCCGGTGAGCTCCCCGGAAAGCGTAGTATTATGAAGCGCCCCAGGGCGCGTACCGGGGAGCGTCCCGTTAGTGCCCATGACGCAAACGAAAACGTGATCGTGACGTATCGGGTAGCCGCGTCCGCGTGATACGCCCTGCGTAAGCGCACCCGAAGCACTCGAGCGAATTCGATCGCGCAACGTAAACATCCGATGCGCCCCCGGGCGCCCTCGGGGGCACGTAGCGTAAGCGCTTCGGGTCATGTGTCCTGAAAATAACACTTTTCATTGGTTTATAACAGTTTTGGTTTCATAATGATGAAGCCCCTGGTCTTGTGACCTGAAAATAACACTTCTCATTGGTTCAGGACAGTTTTTTTTCCAAATTATGAAAGACCCCACCTTTTTTCCTTAATCTGACTTTGTCCTTTGACTTAGGAAGACCTGTTTGTACCTCTCTGTACCTTTTTGATCTATATAATGGATTCAGTAGCAGCAGCAGCTGGTGCATCTGCTTCACCACCACAACCACCAAGAGGACCACCTCAAGATTACATTGGTGGTCAACAAGAGGAGGAAGAGGAGGAGGAGGAGGAGGAGGAGGGGAGGAGAAGATGGCTTGAAGAAAACAATACCCCATACCAGCCAAGACCACACATTATATGGGAGTTTTTTTCGATCCCAGAGGGGAAGAAAAAAGTAAATGCAGCCAAGGTGACTTGCCTAATCTGTGGCATGGAACTTTCTAGGGGGAACCCTAAAAAAAAATATTCATTTGGAAACAACACAATGATTAGGCACATGCAGCGCAAGCATCCAATAAACTATTCTGCTGCAGAGATGAGGGAACTGGCCAGAAACCCTCAACAAACTACAAACACCTCCTCCAAAAGAAAGGAACGCACTCCGTCGGGACAAGAGGCAAGAGAGACGATGCCTTGCATTCAGCCTCGGTTTTCAGATTTCCGAATTATCTGTAAATATTGTGGGAAGACCATCTCCTACGAAGAACAGAGCGTAAAGCTCATCGTCCTTGCTGGGGACAACCACAAATGCCCCAAAAATCCCTAATTATTTATTTTTTTTTTTTTTGCTCCAGTTGAGCCATTTTCAATTCCCTGTTTTTTCGTTTCTCTCCATGAAAAATACCAAAAAAATATAAAACTGTTCAGAATACCCCAAAAAAGTTTAAAATGTTCAAAAAAACAATAAAAAAAATATAAAACAACAAAAAGAAGAAAAAAAAGAGTTCTTTTTAGAACTACCTCCAATTTATAAAAAAAGGCTAAATTTTTTTAAAACTCTGTCATTCTTTTTGCCCCATGGTCCGCTCCCCGGTACGCTCCCCGGTGCGCGTACCGGGCGCTCCCCCCGCGCAAATCAAAAAAAAAATGTCTTGCCCCGCTGGGCCCTTTTATGGCCCCCACATCAAACCTAGGGGGTCAGGGGGGTCTATCCCTGCCCCCTTATGGTCATTTCCCCCTTTTTTTTTCCACCTCTTGTGTCTCTATCCTACCGAGACACAAGATGGCGGCCGGTCCGGACTGTTTTGAATGTTTACAGACACCCGAGAGCCAATCAGCTTTCCGTGCGCACCTCGCGTGGCGCGGCCAGAGCGCTCCCCGGTGCGCGTACCGGGGCGCTGCCATAGATATATATATTTTTTTAACCTAAATTACTCAAAATCCACTGGAGCACATATCTTGAGACATAGCAAAGGCACATCGGGCTACCAGTCCCTACAATTTTGCCAAGTTTGGTAGAACTCCATTCAGACATTCGGGCTAAAAGTGAAGTCGACCGCCCTATGGAAATTAACATGGGGAAAACACGTTTTGGGACCCCCCTTTTATCTCGGCCCCAGCTTGACGAATCCCCCCCCAAACTTTCAGGGAAGGAGCGGAGCGGAGCGGGCCATTTTCTTGGAGAAATTCGCGAAGATACGTCCACCGGCGCCAAAGTTATTCCCAATAGAATGTTGCGGATTTCCTATGGAAAGTAGATCCTAACTATAACTATCTACTGGCGACCGCCAGTAGGTAATATAAATATATATATATATCTATATATATATATATGTATATATATATATATATATATATCTATCTATATATATATATATATATATATATATATATATAGATATAGATATATATATATATATATATATATTCACTGAAAAAAACCATAGGTTTCACACCAGTTATAGTTAGGAATTAGCATTTTAAAAACCTATTAAATTCACTGAAAAAACCATAGGTTTCACACCAGTTATAGTTAGGTGGAAATTTTACTCGCATAAAACCATTGAAATTCCCACGTTATAGTTAGTTGGACTCACTAGAACTTGCACGTGCAATGCACTGCTGATGACATCACATTTTACATCACTTATGACATGCTCAGTGACATCACTCATGACATCACTGATGACATATCAAATGACATCACTGATGACATCATCCAGTGAATGTGTATCTTTCTGAAAAATAAATATTTTTTATATATGTATATCTAAAGGTTGATGGAAGAATAAATGGGTAAATAAATGTCTAAATGGATTTTTTTTGTGTAAAATTGATTGGTTAACTGACTTATTAAATGTATCTTAGTGAATACATATATTAGCGAGTAATGTTTAAATATTTAAATATCTGTATCTGTGTCTCACTTTGTGTATAAGTGGCTGCATGGGTTGGTGAGTAGCTACATGAGTGTGTATATCGGTTATTAGTTGTTTTTTTGAGTATCAGTATCAGTGTCTGTATGGTTCGGTGGTGGATATTACTTAGAGCACAGATGCATGAATGAGTGACTCACTATTTGTATGTATTTTGAAGACAGCATGTGTGCAAGACTGTATGGGTGGATGATTGTGTGTATGGGTGGGTTAGTGAGTATGTGTTTTTATAATTGATTGTTTAATAGAGTAAATATGTTTCAGTTTCTGTAGAAGTATGTGTAGTGGTGTGTATATAGCAGTATAATCAAGTAAATGGTTTTTTGATAGTTTATTTGCATGTGTGAATTTGTGTGTGAGTAACTATATGGATGAGTATTAGTGTGTAACAGGATGTATAGGTGTATGAGTACATATGATGAGTAAGTACATGCATGAGTGACTATATAGAACTGTTGGTGAATGAGTGGATGTGTATGTAGATGTTGGAATTACCTAATAGGTTGCTGTAATTGGTATTGGTTTCTCCTTTTTTAAGAAAATGTTAGTTTCTATTTTTGAATGTGTGTGTCAAAGGTTATTTTATGCTGATAGGAGGTCTGCCACTTTGTCACAAGGATGTTGTCATCAGTGATGTCATTTGAGATGTCATCAGTGATGTCATGAGTGATGTCACTGACCATGTCATGAGTAATGTAATATGTGACATCATCAGCAGTGCATTGCACACGCAAGTTACAGTGAGTCCAACTAACTATAACGTGGGAATTTCAATGGTTTTATGCAAGTATAATTTCCACCTAACTATAACTGGTGTGAAACCTATGGTTTTTTCAGTGAATATATATATATATATATATATATATATATATATATATATATATATATATATATATATATATATATATATATATATATATATATATATCGTTCCATAAACGACCACGCCAGGTGAGATTTTCAAAATTTTCTTTATTGCCGCTGCCAAACGCGTTTCGACTACACAGTAGTCTTGATCACTGGTTGTGATTAAAGAAGCGCGCGGCCATTTTAAATAAAGTTTTTTTCAGAATCACATCCGTCAGTGACCACATGTCGACTGACAGAAAGGACAGACTTCATTTACCAATTAAGTACAGAAATAATGTTTCTTCATATTTCCTTTAACATAATTATACAAATTTGGTTAAAAACGTGTATGCATTCGCAAATGGTTGCTAGACACGGACAATTCAATGCGTTATGTTTACATGTCATGCTACGAGTTGTTTTTTTCAAAAAAACTTTATCAACAGTGCCATATGTTGACAAAGAGACAAGGTACTTTGCCAACGCTTATCACCAGGTCAATAATGTAAAATAGGAAAAATTTAGCCCATGTGGGCATACCCAGATATTTTTCGGATTTATTAAACCTTCAAATTTACCTTTGGGCTTAAAGCATTACACATTAAGTTTCCTCACAACTCATTCTACAAAATATTACATGAATCAATGGAGCTCCAGTGAGCAAGCACTTTTAGTTGTCCCTTATGCAAAGCAAACCACAGTTGTTTTACAGTTGACTCAGTTCATGTTAGTCCTGCTTAGTGAATACATTACACAGCGTGCTGTCCACACATTAATTGAAGTGATCAAAATAAATTCATACATATGAATAAAACAGACACTCCATATGAGACACTGACGATGTTAAAGGTGTCTATGTAGATCCTCTTCAATGTTAAGACCGTTCGGTTGCTTGGTGTTGAGCTTAATTATATATATGGATTCCAGTTTCCTCAACTTGCTCAGTCTGTTCCCCCCTCTTTGGCTAGCTGGAATAGAGTCGATCACACAATAGGTTAGTCCCTTGGCATCCCCACTGTGCATCAGCTCAAAATGCCTAGCTACAGGATAGGCCCTGTCGGCATTTTTAATTGCACGCAAATGCTGCAAAATCCTTTTATGGACTTCATTGATTGTGCTCCCTACATACCGGAGCCCGCAAGGGCACTCGAGGATGTAGATCGCGTAATCAGTTTTGCATGTGTATTTATGTTTGATTTTTTCTGTTCTGTTGGAAAGACCTTGTCTGTATTTACCACAGTTAAGGCCGTACTTACATGCCTTGCACTTCGTGCATTTTACGAAGCCTTTTTTGTCTAGCCATGTTGTTTTTAGCTTGGGTTTTGTGAGCATGTTGGATACCAAACAATCTTTAAGAGATTTAGATTTTCTAAATGTTACTTGTGGCCTTTTGGGGACTTCCCTCCCAAGCACGGGGTCATTTTTAATGATATGCCAATGCTTGTTGAGTATTCTTCTCACCTCAACGTGTTGTTTGCTAAAACTTGTGATAAATCTGCATTGGTTCTCTTTTTTAGGATCTTCCGTACTGCCAAAGAGGATTTGTTCTCTCTTTTGCTTGGAGGCTTTCTTTATTCCCTCTGCTATCCAGGTGTTAGGATAACCCCGTTCTTTAAATCTAGTACTCAAAACTGTCAATTCTTTTTCTGTTTCTACAGGAGTACTACAGTTGCGTATGACTCTAAGGCTCTCTCCATATGGTATGCTGCTCTTGAGGGCCATAGGGTGAAAGCTTTTAGCGTGCAACAAAGTGTTGCCACTGGTAGGTTTTCTGTACAATTTAGTTTGAATTTTGCCCTGTTCGACGTACACTGTTAGATCTAAAAAATTGACACTATCTTTGCTAATGGTGCTTGTAAAGCAAGAATAAGTCGTGGAGAGGATCAGAATCAGAAGCAAAGATTTTTATATCTAAGCTTCAGAAAAATGAACTAAATCTATCCTTTACAAGCACCATTAGCAAAGATAGTGTCAATTTTTTAGATCTAACAGTGTACGTCGAACAGGGCAAAATTCAAACTAAATTGTACAGAAAACCTACCAGTGGCAACACTTTGTTGCACGCTAAAAGCTTTCACCCTATGGCCCTCAAGAGCAGCATACCATATGGAGAGAGCCTTAGAGTCATACGCAACTGTAGTACTCCTGTAGAAACAGAAAAAGAATTGACAGTTTTGAGTACTAGATTTAAAGAACGGGGTTATCCTAACACCTGGATAGCAGAGGGAATAAAGAAAGCCTCCAAGCAAAAGAGAGAACAAATCCTCTTTGGCAGTACGGAAGATCCTAAAAAAGAGAACCAATGCAGATTTATCACAAGTTTTAGCAAACAACACGTTGAGGTGAGAAGAATACTCAACAAGCATTGGCATATCATTAAAAATGACCCCGTGCTTGGGAGGGAAGTCCCCAAAAGGCCACAAGTAACATTTAGAAAATCTAAATCTCTTAAAGATTGTTTGGTATCCAACATGCTCACAAAACCCAAGCTAAAAACAACATGGCTAGACAAAAAAGGCTTCGTAAAATGCACGAAGTGCAAGGCATGTAAGTACGGCCTTAACTGTGGTAAATACAGACTAGGTCTTTCCAACAGAACAGAAAAAATCAAACATAAATACACATGCAAAACTGATTACGCGATCTACATCCTCGAGTGCCCTTGCGGGCTCCGGTATGTAGGGAGCACAATCAATGAAGTCCATAAAAGGATTTTGCAGCATTTGCGTGCAATTAAAAATGCCGACAGGGCCTATCCTGTAGCTAGGCATTTTGAGCTGATGCACAGTGGGGATGCCAAGGGACTAACCTATTGTGTGATCGACTCTATTCCAGCTAGCCAAAGAGGGGGGAACAGACTGAGCAAGTTGAGGAAACTGGAATCCATATATATAATTAAGCTCAACACCAAGCAACCGAACGGTCTTAACATTGAAGAGGATCTACATAGACACCTTTAACATCGTCAGTGTCTCATATGGAGTGTCTGTTTTATTCATATGTATGAATTTATTTTGATCACTTCAATTAATGTGTGGACAGCACGCTGTGTAATGTATTCACTAAGCAGGACTAACATGAACTGAGTCAACTGTAAAACAACTGTGGTTTGCTTTGCATAAGGGACAACTAAAAGTGCTTGCTCACTGGAGCTCCATTGATTCATGTAATATTTTGTAGAATGAGTTGTGAGGAAACTTAATGTGTAATGCTTTAAGCCCAAAGGTAAATTTGAAGGTTTAATAAATCCGAAAAATATCTGGGTATGCCCACATGGGCTAAATTTTTCCTATTTTACATTATTGACCTGGTGATAAGCGTTGGCAAAGTACCTTGTCTCTTTGTCAACATATGGCACTGTTGATAAAGTTTTTTTGAAAAAAACAACTCGTAGCATGACATGTAAACATAACGCATTGAATTGTCCGTGTCTAGCAACCATTTGCGAATGCATACACGTTTTTAACCAAATTTGTATAATTATGTTAAAGGAAATATGAAGAAACATTATTTCTGTACTTAATTGGTAAATGAAGTCTGTCCTTTCTGTCAGTCGTCATGTGGTCACTGACGGATGTGATTCTGAAAAAAACTTTATTTAAAATGGCCGCGCGCTTCTTTAATCACAACCAGTGATCAAGACTACTGTGTAGTCGAAACGCGTTTGGCAGCGGCAATAAAGAAAATTTTGAAAATCTCACCTGGCGTGGTCGTTTATGGAACGAAGTGTGAGGGGCTCAATCCAAGGAGTCCTATCAAGACGACGCAACTCTCGATCTGGTGGAGGCAGTCAATACTTGGATATTCATCGGATATATATATATATATATATATATATATATATATATATATATATATATATATTCACGCTCCGTTTGCCCAACACAATTGAGTTGCACTCAGACACAGGCGTAAGGTGGCAAGCCTTTATTTTCAGTATGAGCTGACAGCTGCCTGCTGCTTCCAAATCCAGTCTCTCCCATACATTATGCCTGACGCATTTCGGAAGATACAACTTCCTTCTTCAAAGGCCATTACAGGATCGATGTGTGCTCTCAGGACTCTATTCCTCTTAATCCAATACAACTTTACACGCCCCCAGATGGGCGGGTTCCATAACCAGCAAAGCATTGTGGTATACAGAGTCCTGGCATTTCATGCACTATTTCTGGAGAAAACACGTAGGTCTGGTATCTACCAGGCTTCTTTGTTGGGACAGCAGTGGAGGATTTAGCATGCACCCGCATGCTGAGGCACACTTTGCGCATCCATCTGAGGAGTTTTAATAGTGACACTACAAATCCCATAAAGCTCCGGTGTTAGGACGAACACTGGAACAGCCCATTCAGGGTGTGTCAACAGGCATTTAAATGAGAGGATTGTGTCACGCGCTAATCTGCCGGAAGCCTCTGAGGAAGGAATGAACTGCATTCTGAAACGCGTCAGGCATTGTTTTGGCAGAGCTGCTTAAGGAATCGGCATGCTGGCGGCATGCATACCAATAAAGGCTTGAAGTCTACACTGCTGTAAGAGTGCTTCTCTTTCTTAGGGTACTTTTGAGCTGTTATATATATATATATATATATATATATATATATATATATATATATATATATATATATATATATATATATATATATATATATATATATATATATATATATATATCCTGCTCCTTTAGTACGCCAGAAGCGGGGCACTTTGTGGTCGGGTGCCGAGTTTGCGGTGGCATCCCGCAATCAATATCCAGCTCACAATTCCTCTATCCCATTAGGAAATGAACGGCACTCACGGGGCTTTGTTTTTCGTTAGCAGTTTATTCAAACAGACGCGTTTCCGATAAGGTTTCCTTCGTCAGTGTTGTTACAAGTATACATTCGCGGCTGCCATTTTAAAGGAAGCACATTACGTATGGTAATCAAAAGGGGACTAACGCGCCATCCGTTTTCGTGGGCGCCATCTTTAAACATAAAACATATTGAGTTTGTACATAATGGCATCATTAGTGGAAATCAGTTACAATACCGACATCTCACTAAAATGATTTGAGTGATGCAATTAATTTTGTACATGATCTCGCCGTGGATTGGCAATTGCAACCTTTTTAAGCCGGTTGCAAAAGCTGCTCCCCTTGCTATCCATACAATTTTATGCTGTATATCGGCTTAAGAATTATGCTTCCCTAATTAGCTTACAGAAAAAGAAAAGACTATATTTGTTACACAATTGTATAAAAAACATTCATATATAGAAGGTGATTTAATCATTAATTACCGAATTACATTTCATCCTTATATACCAAGATGGACTGCCATCTCCTCCCCACTGTTCAGACCGTTCGGTGACTTTGTCCCCATATCGATGATGTAGCGAGATTCTAATCTCCTTAATTGAAGAACTCTATCTCCACCTCTCACATGTGGGGGTACACAGTCTAAACAGAAATATTTTAACAGATCCCTGTTACTGTTGTGTATTACTGAAAAATGATCCGCCACAGGGTCGCTGGAATCTTTCTTATTAATTGCGCATATGTGTTCTAACACTCTTAGTTTTACCATATTTATGGTGCTCCCTATGTAGTTTAACCCACAGGGGCATGTCAGGCAATATATTGCATGAGTTGTCTGGCATGTCATGAACTTATTGATCTTCTTGTCTGTCTTTAAACCTTTAATCTTGTAGGTCAGAACCCTTTTGCTTGACATACTAGCTTTACATTTTCCGCACGGAAAAAATCCCTTCATGTCTTTTTGGGTGCCTTTTTTAGATATAGGGCTGTCGAGATGACTATGTACCAGATTATCTCTCAAAGAGCGGGCTTTTCTCTAGGTGATTAGAGGACCCGCAGGGATGTCATTTGCTATGATAGCATCAGTTTTCAATATAAAACAAACCCCCGTGAGTGCCGTTAATTTCCTTATGGGACAGAGGAATTGTGAATTGTGAGCTGGATATATATATATATATCCCCCTCCACTGGCATTTTAAGATATATATATATATATATATTATATATATATATATATATATATATATATATATATATATATATATATATATATATATATATATATATATATATAGAGAGAGAGAGAGAGAGAGAGAGAGAGAGAGAGAGAGAGAGAGAGAGAGAGAGTTTGATTGGCAAGGGTAGGATAGGGTGAGAAAAAGATTACCAAGGTGCCCTTTGGAAGGTGGAGGCCCAGGGTCATTGCCCACTTTGTCCATGCCTTAAAACATCTCTGGAGCCAAGGGCCAGCTCAGGCTCTAAGAGCCCATGCACAAGATGAGCCTCTAAAATTATCAGTCAGTAGGTCAAGCAACAAATATCATGTGAGTCTATTTCTTTAACCTGATGGGCTTCTCACCTTATTACAACAGATTATATTACTGCCCTGAGAAGCGTCTATAAAAAGTGATAGTTTTTAAAAATGAACTTAGAACCATGCTTACCCACTGCACCCATCCCTGAAAGCACTAAGGGCCAGATGTAGGTGGCCATTTACCGACCGGTAACGGACGATTTCGGCCATTACCGACTGGTAAATGGTCATTCCTGATGTAGGGGGCCTATTTTACCGAATCGGTAAATTTACCGAATCGGTAAAATACTGAATCGGTATTTTTACCGATTTGGTAACTTCCATATGTAGGTGGGACTCTTCTGAGTCCCAAAGGCCAGTCAGATTAGGTATTTTACCACCCAATCCTATTGGGTGGTAAAATACCGAATACAGGTGTGCATGCACATCTGTGCAATGTGACACACAGACATGCCCTTAGGGCATGTCTGTGTGCCACATGGCACACAAGTCCGGAATTGGGGTGCTAGAGGGTGTCAAAGTGACACCCCCTGCACCCATGCAAAATTCGGAATTTACCGAATCGGTAAATACCGATTCGGTATTCCACATTGATTCCTATGGGCTTCAAGGCCCATAGGCATCAATGGGAGATACCGATTCGGTATTTACAGAATCGGTAAATACCGAATCTTACCGATTCGTTATTTACCGATTCTGATTTACCTACATTTCCCCCCCTCTAATTTACCACTTCTTAAATACCGATGCGGTATGATTCGGTATTTTAGAAGTGGTAAATTAGAATTACCTACATCTGGCCCCTAGTCGCGAGTTAGTTGTCATGTGAGCACTATATGTGGCTTTGATTTTCATTACCCATGAAGCAATATTCATACTTATTAAATCAACCCCAAGAGGTGTTTTTACAGCACACATCCTGAACTCACATATTTGAATGTGGTCTCATATGTGCTAGTGAAGAAAGAAGAGCTCTGTGAAATATAATTTTTGACTAGGATAAAAACAGTTTGGTCAAGCAGGGCAGCCTGGATTGGCCCCAGGTCTTCTAGTTTCATACTGTGCAATTCAGCCTCTAGATGTATAAATCCAAGATCACTACTTTGTTTTTAAATTTCTTTTGGAAGAGGTTAGAGTAGGGTGTAAGCCAGCAGTTACGGGAAGGGTCGGCTCGTTTGGGCTCAAGGGTCCAAGGCAGTGGCAGCTCCTCTGCTATAGAGGAGAAGCGTCGCCACACTACCTTTTTACAGTGAAACAAAGGGAAAATAAAATGATAAAAACTTGCATTATTTTCATTTTATTTTCTCCTACTTACGCAGCTTTGCTTGTGCTGGCGGGGGCAGGGGAGGAGGGTTTATTCAGAAACCTCCTAAGAGTGCAATGGCTGCTTGCCCGGCCCACTCTGGCTGCCCAAAACTGTCTTGCGCACTTCGCATGTTTGTTCTCCATGCAGGCTGCATCGCAGCATAAATGGAGAACATGCCCAGCCTCCAGGCAGCTTCTGAGTGCCGAAACATGGCGCTCAGACCAATCACAATGTTGCTAAGGTAGTGTTATGATTGGCTGACTGGGAGCCTGGGTGTGCGTCCTGTTAACTTTGTATTCTTCAAATTTATACCCACTTCCCTCTGCGGCATCCCCTCCTCCCGACCCCCTACCTCCAATCCGTGCTAGCCGCCGCTGGTCCAAGGTGACCTCTTCAGCTGAGCCAGGCATCTTGCTTGAGCCTAGCTCAAGCTTTTAGGAGCCATCCCACCTCTAGTTTTAACTCGAAGCGAACAAAAGTTTCTAAGAAAAAAGTGCAACACGAGGTGGTGTACTGTGGTAGACTTTTTGAAAGGTTGACTGGTCATCTGGTCAGTTGCTGACTTCTGTATTCAGGTGTTAAAGTGGTACTGACGAGGTAAAAGTTTCGCCCAGGTAGAGTTGTCAGTTATAAGACCATAGCATAAAAAATATTGCTATAGAATGTGCCACACTATGCCACATACTTTGTCTTTTTTGCCACATAATTTAGTCAACCCTACCACATAATTTGGTCTTCTTTTTCATCATAATTCCACTGACCCTTACTATTCCTTACTCCATTTCATGGCTTTTCCTCCTTTATCCATTAGATACTCTGTATCAACAGTCCCTCAAAAATGCATTAATATATGATTTAAAATATGCTTAACGTTATCACTCCCATGTTTCAGTTAAACAACATAGCCTTTGAGGGTTGACACTGGGCCAAACAGCGAAGGGGGGAGCGAGCCCTGCTTTCAATGCATTCCAGTATTTATGTGGCATTAGGGAGCCCAGTGTGTGTGTCACTAGGGGTTTCCGCTTGCTGGCGAATATTGAAAGCAGATGATAGCTTTCCTTCCATTTCATTCCTGAGTAAGCTACCCTTTGACCCCCTTGACTGCATTTAATTCACATTTAATGGAGCCATTAGTTTAACATGCGAATGACGTTTTGACTGGGAGAGCTTCAGAGTTAATACATTGTCAGGTTGTTCACTCATGAATGAGTTACCAGCAGCACTGATGCTGGATTAAAAAGACATAAACATGTGGAGAGGAGGACAGCTAGACATGTATGGTGGACAGGACATGTGCTTCCCTGTCCATCATGCTGCTTTGATGAAGTGTAATACGTGTCATTATGTGGAAAGTTAAGAACAGTCTGGCAGGCAGTGCAGTGGAGGACAGATTCACAAAGATTGTATTTGTGTGCATGTGCAGTTATCCAAACTCAGGGATAGATTTATTATATTTATGCACAATGCAATGTGCACAAAGATTGTATTTGTGTGCATGTGCAGTTATCCAAACTCAGGGATAGATTTATTATATTTATGCACAATGCAATGTGCACAAAGATTGTATTTGTGTGCATGTGCAGTTTTACAAACTCAGGGATAGATTTATTATATTTATGCACAATGCAGAGTGCACAAAGATTGTATTTGTGTGCATGTGCAGTTTTCCAAACTCAGGGATAGATTTATTATATTTATGCACAATGCAGAGTGCACAAAGATTGTATTTGTGTGCATGTGTAGTTTTCCAAACTCAGGGATAGATTTATTATATTTATGCACAATGCAGAGTGCACAAAGATTGTATTTGTGTGCATGTGCAGTTTTCCAAACTCAGGGATAGATTTATTATATTTATGCACAATGCAGAGTGCACAAAGATTGTATTTGTGTGCATGTGTAGTTTTCCAAACTCAGGGATAGATATATTATATTTATGCACAATGCAGAGTGCACAAAGATTGTATTTGTGTGCATGTGCAGTTTTCCAAACTCAGGGATAGATTTATTATATTTATGCACAATGCAGAGTGCACAAAGATTGTATTTGTGTGCATGTGTAGTTTTCCAAACTCAGGGATAGATTTATTATATTTATGCACAATGCAGAGTGCACAAAGATTGTATTTGTGTGCATGTGTAGTTTTACAAACTCAGGGATAGATTTATTATATTTATGCACAATGCAGCGTGCACAAAGATTGTATTTGTGTGCATGTGTAGTTTTACAAACTCAGGGATAGATTTATTATATTTATGCACAATGCAGCGTGCACAAAGATTGTATTTGTGTGCATGTGTAGTTTTACAAACTCAGGGATAGATTTATTATATTTATGCACAATGCAGCGTGCACAAAGATTGTATTTGTGTGCATGTGTAGTTTTACAAACCCAGGAGTAGATTTATTATATTTATACACAATGCAGTGTGCACAAAGATTGTATTTGTGTGCATGTGTAGTTTTCCAAACTCAGGGATAGATTTATTATATTTATGCACAATGCAGAGTGCACAAAGATTGTATTTGTGTGCATGTGTAGTTTTACAAACTCAGGGATAGATTTATTATATTTATGCACAATGCAGCGTGCACAAAGATTGTATTTGTGTGCATGTGTAGTTTTACAAACTCAGGGATAGATTTATTATATTTATGCACAATGCAGCGTGCACAAAGATTGTATTTGTGTGCATGTGTAGTTTTACAAACTCAGGGATAGATTTATTATATTTATGCACAATGCAGCGTGCACAAAGATTGTATTTGTGTGCATGTGCAGTTTTCCAAACTCAGGGATAGATATATTATATTTATGCACAATGCAGAGTGCACAAAGATTGTATTTGTGTGCATGTGCAGTTTTACAAACTCAGGGATAGATTTATTATATTTATGCACAATGCAGCGTGCACAAAGATTGTATTTGTGTGCATGTGTAGTTTTACAAACTCAGGGATAGATTTATTATATTTATGCACAATGCAGCGTGCACAAAGATTGTATTTGTGTGCATGTGTAGTTTTACAAACTCAGGGATAGATTTATTATATTTATGCACAATGCAGCGTGCACAAAGATTGTATTTGTGTGCATGTGCAGTTTTCCAAACTCAGGGATAGATATATTATATTTATGCACAATGCAGAGTGCACAAAGATTGTATTTGTGTGCATGTGCAGTTTTACAAACTCAGGGATAGATTTATTATATTTATGCACAATGCAGTGTGCACAAAGATTGTATTTGTGTGCATGTGTAGTTTTACAAACCCAGGAGTAGAATTATTTTATGTGTGCGCATTACCTTGCGCAGTCCAAACTGCTGTGCTGCGCAATGAGGAGAAAGCAGCACTGTTATTCCCTGCACTGGCGCACAAACAGACTGGGTAACACCAGCACAACCTGTGTGTTCTTGAAGCCTAGCATAGGATTTGTTCTGAAAAACAATCTTCTAGTACAAAATCCGATACTTAACAAATTGTAGCTCATGCCATTCATTGCCGTGCAGCACACTTGCAAGTGTTTGGGGAAATTACTAAATGTTTCCAATTGAGGGCCTGCCTTAAGGAGGCTTTATACTTTGACGCAAAGCACAGCCGGCGTAACTTAGTAGATCGGCTTTGAGGCAAAAAGTGTGGGTGCGTGTGGTACTCCATCTAAGTTACAACCATGTAACACCCCCTTTATGCAACATGGCGCAAAGCAGAGCAAAGTGAAGTTTGTCTGCGAAAAAGGCACATTTCCAGCAAGAAACACCTTTATGCTCTCGAAAGTGAATATCCTTCATGACTTTGTGCCGTTTTGTGTCACTTTGCGCCGGCATAGAGTCTTAGTAAATCTCCCCTGAAGTTTTAAAATGCATAATGCAATATGTTGCACAAAAGGTTCATGGCACATACATTGTGCCTGAGTCCAAGGTTGCGTCCAGAGGGTGTGGCAGGTGCAGCTCTATGCCTGAAGCACTTCCTCAACGCACAGGACTCCTGCTGGAAAGGCGGTGGAATTACCGGAGATATTACAGGCCACCACACGGCAATGTTCATGCAAGACAGGAGTGCCCTGACTTACAGGTGGGATGTCATCCTTAACATTTGTCTGCAGTGGCCTTTGAAGGGCTTTCCAAGGAAATCAGCAATGTCCCCAATGTGAAACTGTGTGCACAGTACAATACAGTGTTTTCTGAGTTTTTCTGTATAGTGTGAACCTGACCCAAAGGTATCAGGTATCAGAGCGCTTTACATGAACACCAGTTGCCTTACTGATGGACACATTCATTTTTGTTAGGCACAGGGAGCTTGAGGGATTTGTCCAGAATCACAGGATGTTGAGCATCATTGCCGCGACTCGAACCCGGTTCCCCAGATTGGAGGTTGATCGCCTAGCCATTAGGCCACATCCTTAGAAATGCGCGTGTCATCGAGCAGTTACTCTTTTTTTCCTCTTAAAAGAGAGATACATTCTTCCATGTACAGAAATATCTTATTCACCAACCCACTCCCTCCCCGCCAAGTTTACCTTCTAAGCAAATTGAAGACCCTGCCAATTCTCAGCACGAGGCTTTAGATTCCATCTGATGTGAGTGAGAGCTTCAGCCAGCAATCCCTGGTGCTATCAAGATTGGAATCTGTCTCCTAGCTTCTTAGAGGGATTCCAAATTCAACCTCACCCCTCTGAAGGCACTTCCTCAGAGAGGACACTCATGCGAGGGGATATGATCTTAATGGAAAGGGGCGACCACTCGGTCCCCCCGAACGTATGGTAGGGGGCCCGGATCCCCCCGGGAAACCATTTTGGGCGGTGGGGCGTGTCAGGCTGGTATGCCCGAAGTGGCGTAGCCGGGGCGCGCCTTTTCCCGCCCAGGAGGGGTTGTCCTAGACACCTACACCGTTGGCCACGCCCAATAGGCGTACCGGAGGAGGGTACACGCCCTCCCGAAGAGGAATAAAGAGAGCAGGAATCCGAAGAAGCATCCTCTTGTTCTGTGCTTGGAAGCTGCACCCACTCGTTGCACGTGAGCCCTCGACGGAACAAGGAGCAATTTTGAGAACTTGTAATTTTGTGTTTTTCTTTCAGGACTTCGAGCCTAAGGGTCCAGGACCGTGTTGAGCAATAGGGATCGAATATCCGTTAACAATGCCTGGCAAGAAGGCGGGAAAGAAGTCCGGGACTGATCAGATGCTTCGCATGCTGATAAAAGATATGGCGAGTATGAAGAAGCAGATGGCAGCGATGAACAATACGGGTAAACCGAAGAAGGTTATAGGCCCGGCATTGCCGGGAGTTGTCCCCGCGGGGAGGGGGAAAAGGGTCAGGAATAGGACGGCGGGGGAGGAGGTCCCGATTCCCGAGTTACCCCCGGCAAGCCCGGTCATTGCAGTCGAGGCTCCGGTACCGATCCCTGGCGCGGGTCAACCGATTCCGGTTGTTGTTACGCCCGCCAGCGAGGAGGACATGCCTCCCGAATTAGCCGCCCAGTTGGCCGCATGGCTTAGCAGAAAAACAGGGGGTGCTACGGCACCGGGAGACACGGCCGAAGAGGCCAAGTTACTAATGCAGCAGTTGCGGCAGTCGCGAGATGCCGCGAAGGCGAATCTCCCTCTTGTCCCCCCCACAGGTGACCTCGGAAGGACCGGCAGCTGGCGTCGAAAAAACAGCGGGAACAGCAATGGAGCCGGGTAAGCAGGCATTGCCAATGGCAAGGGAGGGGTCTTTGCCCTCAAGACAGGAGAAGGTGGTCAAACATATACCAATGGCCACGAAAGAATTGATATGGGCTGATAAATACGTGAATATGTTTTCCCTGTTGACTGACCATCGCGAGATGGAGTATGTTAAGACACAGAAGGATTTGTGGCACCCGAGTGTATGGCGAGCCAAAATGTCGGGATTCAGGGTTGATGAGACAATCTCAAATTGGGCCAAGGCCTTTGCGATGTTTTCTGCAATTATTGGGGAACGTAAGCCCGAGGTTTTGTCCGAATTGTCTTGCTATCAGGCACGAATAATGGATTTTTATGAAACGTATGAGGGCGATGAGTGGATGGGTTACGATATGAAGTTTCGTAAGGCCAAGGAGTACGATTCATCTCTGACGTGGGATTGTCTCGACTCGATCTCTTGGCAGAAGCAGCTCCTGCCGGGCGCGACAAAGTCGTCCTCGCTTGGCGGGAATGGGTCGGGGCCTTCCCGCCATCAGCCTGCGGCGCCCTTTCGAGCGGGCCCCGTCGGCGACCACCAACCAAGGAATGGTGGGAATGGGGGTAAGAAAGGGGTCTGTTGGAATTTTAACAGGGGCAATTGCACAAGGCCACAAGGGACATGTAAGTTCAGACATGTGTGTGCAGGTTGCGGAAATTCTTCACACCCCGAGAGTGCGTGCAGAGCCAAGAATGGTGATACGGGGGGTAGAGGAGGGGCCAAACAGGTCTGAGGGGGACCATTGTGTACCTCTACCTACCCCCGTAGATATCATGGCAATGATCCCCTGGCTAAACGAATACCCTGATCATGTCTCCGCTGGGGTGTTGAGGAACGGCTTCTTATATGGTTTCCTCATCCCGGCGGGGGATTTTCGTGGGGAACCCCTTTGTAGAAACCAACTGTCTGCCCAGCATAATCCAGCAGTGGTTGAGAAGAAAATTGCAAAGGAGGTTGCCCTTGGCCGGGTTGCAGGCCCATATAGGCACCCGCCAGTAACTAATTTCATCTGTTCCCCGTTGGGAGTGGTTCCCAAGAAGGACCCGGGGGAATTTAGGGTGATCCATAACTTGTCAGCTCCGAGGGGTCTTTCGGTGAACGATGCGATTGACCCGGGAGTTTGTTCGGTGCGGTACGCATCCTTCGATGATGCCGTCGCCATGTTGAATCGCCTGGGGCCCGGAGCGCTGATGGCGAAGTCAGATATCGAGTCAGCGTTCCGGTTGCTCCCGGTACACCCACGGGATCAGCGTCTGTTAGGTTTTGTGTTCCAGGGCCATTACTACAAGGATAGATGTATGCCAATGGGTTGCTCCATCTCTTGTGCTTATTTTGAGAAATTCAGTTGTTTTCTGGAATGGGCGTTCACCAAAGCCACTGGCCATACCCAGGTTATGCATTACCTAGATGATTTTTTGTTCTTGGGGGCAGCCAGCGACACAAAATGTGCGCAGGCGTTACAGGAATTTTGCACTCTCATGAAGGGGTTCGGGGTGCCTTTGGCACCAGGTAAGACGTTTGGACCATCTACTTCACTCGAGTTTCTTGGAATTGAGCTCGATTCGGTGGAGGGATGTTTCCGTTTGCCAGTAGGGAAAGAAGTGAAGTTCAGGGCTTCCCTGGAACTGTGCATTAGCAAAGAGAAAGTCACTCTCCATCAGTTACAACAAGTAGTGGGCCAGCTTAACTTTGCCCTGAGAGTGATACCGATGGCCCGCCCCTTTTCCCGCTCTATTGCACAAGCCATGGTTGGTCTCAAGGAAGGACACCACCGCACGAGACTGTCTGCAGAGGTTCGCCAGGACATGCACATATGGTTGGCATTTCTGGCGGATTTCAACGGTCGAGTGGTGTGGAACAAGCCGCCAGCGTCCTCGGACGAGCTGGGTTTGTGGACCGACTCGGCGGGGAGCGTGGGATTTGGCGCCATCTTTGGTAATCGATGGTCGGCGCAAACATGGCCGATGTGGTGGCACACCAGCGGTCTCACAGGTAACATTGGGTTTCTCGAGTTGTTCCCCATTTTTGTGGCTCTGAAGGCATGGCCGGATGAGTTCCGAGATCGCTCTGTGGTGTTTTGGTCCGATAATATGACTGTAGTTGAGTGCATAAATAATCAGGCAGCACGCTGCAAGTGGATATTGAGATTACTGAAGGAAATTGTACTACTTAGCATGAGACTGAACGTACAATTCAGGGCGAAGCATGTGCCAGGTGTACTGAACCAGGCGGCTGATGCACTCTCTCGTTCACACATGCAGGCTTTCAGGGGTTATCTACCTTCCGCGGACCTAGCGGCGGCACCATTTCCCGAAGCACTCTGGCTACTCGGTGCCCCGGATTACAAGACCTCGTGGCAGCGAGCTTAGCCCCCAGGACAAGGAAGGCATACGAAGGAGCGTTTCGTTCCTATTGTGCATTTTTGGGTCCGGCCGGGGGGGACAATTGGGGTCAGGAGGATTATGTCCTGAAGTTTCTAGTTGCACTGCACAGTGAAGGCCGATCAGTGGCAACGGCCAATAGGCACCGGGCCGCCATTTCATTCATGGCGCAGGCGCATGGCATCAAGGACCCGACATCGTCCTTTTTGGTGAAGAAAGCCCTTCGTGGTTGGCAACGCCTCGAGGGTCGTAGAGTAGACGAGTGGCGCCCGATTGGGTTAGAAAGGTTGTCCCTGCTAATGTTGATACTCCCCACGACATGTTCCTCCCAGTTCGAGGCAGTGCTGTTCCGGGCCGCTTTTGCATTAGCGTTCCATGGGGCTATGCGGGTGAGCGAGCTGGTTGCAAGAAATAAGAAAGATGTGGAGGGAGGTCTGTGTCGGGATCACATTCTGATTAAGGGTGATTCAATGGTGGTCACAATAACCAGGTCCAAGACCGACCAGAGTGCTATGGGAGACAGTATTATTGTCCAGCGCATGCGAGGGTCCCCCATGTGCCCGGTGAAGTGCGTTGAGGAATATTTGGCGCGAAGGGCGGATACATGGGGGGAAGCCTGCTGAGACACATCGACGCCACCCCACTGACGAGGTTTCAGTTTCAGAGGGTGCTCACAATGGCAATCGCAGCGGCGGGCTTGGACCCGGGCGATTTCGGGACCCATTCCTTTAGGATAGGGGCTGCTACAGAGGCTACAGCCAGGGGTCAGAGTGTTGAGAAGGTGAAACAACTGGGACGATGGTCCTCGAACTGTTATAAAAGGTATGTGCGGTTGCACATGTTGTGAAGTCAATTTCATGCACTCACGCTTCTTGTCTTCTGTTTGGTTTACAGTTTCGCGAGCATGCTATGCGGGGCGGACTGTGCAGTCGACCCGGCACCTGGGGACCAGCGGTCAGAGATCACCGGCTGATGAAAGAGTGGTGTGGGTCGGGGGCCACTCATACGTGAGGCGGGCCGGGGACGTATTCAAAGCAGGTGACGTGACTCACGCAGCTGGGGAATACAGGTACAGGGTGACCTTCCACGGAAGGGGCGGGCTCTGTATTGACCAGTTTCAATGTTTTGTCGAGGAACTGTTAGGGCGGCAGAGGTCACCGCCGTCTGTAATCATAGTACACCTGGGGGGCAATGACTTGGTGACACTCGGACGGCGAGTACTACTCGAGCGAGTGCTGTCTACTGTTAGCTGGCTGGCGAGAAGGATCCCGGGGTGCACGATAGCATGGTCCCACATGATTCCCAGGAAGGTGTGGCGGGGGGCCTCTCTGTGTCAGCACTGAACCATTCAGTGATAAAGGTCAATAACAAACTTGGTAGGTTGTTTCGCTCGGCGCAGTTGCACTGTATTCCGCACGGATGTATTCGGGGGGATCACATGTATCTCGATGATGGGGTCCACTTGTCCCGGGAGGGGAATGTCTTACTCATAGGAGACTTCATAGCATGGTTAAGGGGTTTGTAAAAGCATGACCTTTAGTAGGAGTTTGTGGGGGGGCCGGATAGCCGGTCAACTATCCGGCCTGTGGCGGTAAGGTCATGATCGGTGAGCAGTAATTTCAAGGTCCCTAGGGGGGGGCGCCACCCACTATGGATGGGAGCGCCCGGGGGGAGGCGGCCATTGGCCCCTCACACGGGGAGGCGGCACCCACTAAGTATGGGTCGCATAAGGGAAGACGGCCATAGGCCCCTTCCAGGGGAGGAGGCGGCTAAGATGCCCCTCCTACGAATTTCCCGGGGCCCGGATATCCGCGACGGCGGATGTGATAGACAGTGTGGGGTGGGAGGGGGGTCCACGCTACCTTCTTACAGACACCTCACACGAGTCCTCGGACGACCCTTAAGATGGCGTCGAGTTAAAATAGGGGGCCCCCGCAAGACAAGGGAAATTGGAGTTGGCACAGAGGTACAGTCCTCTGCGCGCCCGCCCTCACATCGTGAGGGGGAGAGTTCTGGTAGTAGGGATCTGACACCGGTTGCGACCTTGCCGTTGGCCCGTAATGCTAGGATGTACAATTTTAATTTAGAAAGTATGCATTTGCAGGATGTTAGACTCGGCTAGGAAAACCTTTGTACTAGAGATTTGTTAAGGTTAGCCAAAGAACATGTCTTCATCGAAATGTAATAAATGAAAATTGTACATGATATGAAACTGTTATTTTAATGTTTTAATTTTGTTTCATATTTTTAATAAATACGGCCGGAAGGGTAACTCCCTTCCGCCTTCCAAAAGTTCAGAACTGCATCCGTCTTCCCATCCTTGGGGATTGTGTTAGGAGGGGGTGACAGGCATCCCGGACATATGGAAAGGGGCGACCACTCGGTCCCCCCGAACGTATAGTAGGGGGCCCGGATCCCCCCGGGAAACCATTTTGGGCGGGGGGCGTGTCACGGCTGGTATGCCCGAAGTGGCGTAGCCGGGGCGCGCCTTTTCCCGCCCAGGAGGGGTTGTCCTAGACACCTACACCGTTGGCCACGCCCAATAGGCGTACCGGAGGAGGGTACACGCCCTCCCGAAACGGAATAAAGAGAGCAGGAATCCGAAGAAGCATCCTCTTGTTCTGTGCTTGGAAGCTGCACCCACTCGTTGCACGTGAGCCCTCGACGGAACAAGGAGCAATTTTGACCCACCCACCAGCCCCTTATGGCAACGTTAGTACTGCAATAAAGTGATTTGCTTGATAACATCTTCTTACCTGGTTTAGGAGATGATAACGGTCTAAGTTTAATGATGTGATAAAATGTCTAGTAGTAGAGTCAAGTATTGCTATGTACAGTATAATTTTCTCCCTTAGTAGGTAAACAAATGTCGTATTTATTTTTTGGTCGGGCGGTAAGGTCATGATCGGTGAGCAGTAATTTCAAGGTCCCTAGGGGGGGGCGCCACCCACTATGGATGGGAGCGCCTGGGGGGAGGCGGCCATTGGCCCCTCACACGGGGAGGCGGCACCCACTAAGTATGGGTCGCCTAAGGGAAGACGGCCATAGGCCCCTTCCAGGGGAGGAGGTGGCTAAGATGCCCCTCCTACGAATTTCCCAGGGCCCGGATATCCGCGACAGAGGATGTGATAGACAGTGTGGGGTGGGAGGGGGGTCCACGCTACCTTCTTACAGACACCTCACACGAGTCCTCGGACGACCCTTAAGATGGCGTCGAGTTAAAATAGGGGGCCCCCGCAGGACAAGGGAAATTGGAGTTGGCACAGAGGTACAGTCCTCTGCGCGCCCGCCCTCACATCGTGAGGGGGAGAGTTCTGGTAGTAGGGATCTGACACCGGTTGCGACCTTGCCGTTGGCCCGTAATGCTAGGATGTACAATTTTAATTTAGAAAGTATGCATTTGCAGGATGTTAGACTCGGCTAGGAAAACCTTTGTACTAGAGATTTGTTAAGGTTAGCCATAGAACATGTCTTTATCGAAATGTAATAAATGAAAATTGTACATGATATGAAACTGTTATTTTAATGTTTTAATTTTGTTTCATATTTTTAATAAATACGCCGGAAGGGTAACTCCCTTCCGCCTTCCAAAATTTCAGAACTGCGTCCGTCTTCCCATCCTTGGGGATTGTGTTGGGAGGGGGTGACAGGCATCCCGGCCATATGGACTCTCATGATCTCTTCAAATGTAGCACAAGCACTTCAAAGTCAATGTCAGTGATGTGCATGGATTACCCATGAGGCTGCTCATTCTGATACACCAAACTATCTCACCTTAAATTGGTCTCGGGTGGTCATCGATCTCCGATGCGTGGTGACCCCATTCGGTGGGAATCCCCAGTTTTTAAGAAGGAAGAAATGCTAAAACAGCCATTCCCAGGTGGTGGAACCAGGATAGAAACTCAGTGTTACCAGTAATTAGAATGCTATCTTCACATGAAACCTCAAAAAAAGATGAAAATAGGCTTTTGCTCCAGTCCTTCTTCTCCCATAAGTGGACTTCCACAATTGAGCCCTACGAATGGATCACGATGAAGAGGTAACCCCTGCGCTATGGCCCTCGTTACTAATTGACCGTATTTTGGTGTGCCTGGAATCTCCGATTCCGGACGGTATACTTGCATCACCAACTGGTGAATACAACTTTTGTCCCCAGGACTGAAGATTGCCACATTTACCCCTGATTTCAGGGACAAATCTTCAGCTCAGAGCAGGCAGAAGATGTTAGCAGGAGTCAACAAGGGTCGTGGGTGAGTGTTCGAGGAGGTTGGGGGTCAGGGTAGGGTGCTCAAGTCCGGATGAGCGATGTCCATTACTTCCATGGTGTGCTCTGCATTTGGAGGGAGCTTGGCTGGTGGCAGTCTTTCTCCTGGGGAAAGGGCTTGGGGGCAGGGTGGAGATGGAGAGTGGAGGAAGGCGGTAAGATGGATTCCGTGAAGTCCTGCTCATAAATGAGAAGACATAATGTTCTCATTGGCAAGGAGACCTCACGAACTCCAAAGGAAAAAGGCTACCACTGATATAACTGGTGTCCAGTAATCCCTTTGTGGGACCCCCGGACCAGTTCCCACAGTAAGGATCCGGCCTGATTATGTGTTTGGCAATGAGACTTCCCTGTGACTTGCAATATCACTATGAAGTCCAAGAGGGTGTACTTTACCCTGTATATAGTCATTTTACAATGGGGGAAAAGGACTGAAAATTCGTCTGTCTGTCCCTTTAGGAGATGCAAGAGCGATCAGGACATTGTAACACTGTGGCTGACTACCTCTATGTCCCTACTTCCCTAGCTCCTGTTTCTACCTTAAACTATCTAAATGCAACTCCAAAAAGTGAATGTCTACCAATGCTTGTTCAAGATTTCTTTTCCTAAGATTTGACAACTGGGGTTTCAGCTTTTTTTGCGTGTCCCAGTTTCTGAAAGTTTAATATGAAATTCCACATTGTTTGGCAACTTGGCAGCCTGACCTGGCTGAAAATTGGCAATAAATTCAAAAATCCAAAGGGAACCCTTCACCCTGGGCCCGAAAAGACCTTAAGATGGCACCGTGGATAGGCTGACACAATTGTAGGTGTCCAGAAGAAGGTAGACTAAAATGTACATTTTGGTGAAGAATTTTTCACATTGCCCGCAGTGAAGTTTCGCACCACATGTGCTGGCAGGAATGGACGGCTGCGCATAACAAACGCCTACTGTACTGTGCGCCTTTACGGCCTGAGAAGTAAAACGCCCTGACCGTCTTCCGTGAAGGGTTTTGGACATGTGAAGGCCGCGCTTTTTTTCAGGGCCCTGCAGGATGCTCCGGCCAGCGCCAAGAGAAAGATGCCTTTACACGACTTTTTATTATTGACTCGCGCAGGAAGCGCGGGATCCTGTCTGGGCCTCGGTCTGCGCAGCACCTGACTTCAAAGGGCCCGGAACAGCGGGCCCTTTTACCCGAGGAATGCGCTGCCGCGCGGGCAGGGGGAGTAGAGTAAGCACCGGGGCTGGGAAGCTCAGTGCGAGGCGCGCGCCCTGTTTACTCAGCAGCTGAGGTTAAAGCCGGCCTTTCAGCGCGGGGCTGGCAAGGGACTTTATCACCGTGTCAGCGGCTGCGGTCAACCTGTTTGGGGGCTGCGAATACAGATTTTATACTGTAAAACACTTGGATTTACGAAGACAGTGGAGTGCAGAATGCGTGTAATGTACAGCTCCCCCCACCCCCTTTAAAAAGGCCTGCAGCATACAGTATGCACAATGAATGACAGAACACCTGTATGCCAGATACCAAGGCTGCATAGTGTGGAATCCACCTCATGCCTGTTTCATCCACTACAAGACCCTCCTTGCCCCTTTCTCTCGCAGGTCCCTGCTTTCTTCCTTTGTGACGTTTGTTCCATCTTTCTTTTCATCCTCTTTTCACGTTTTGTGTTTTTTCCCTTCTTGCTTCGTTAAACGTCTGATGAGAAAAAATAAGTGGCAGTCCCTAAAAATGAGTGCCGCTGGACCCCACTGGTAACCACCAGCTCAAATTAAGCACTGAGCATACATGATTCATTTATATAGCTAGTTGCAAGTGGAGAAAGAGAGGAAGAAAGGGATAAACAGGCTGAAAAAGACCCTACCAGAGGACAGGCCCATCAGAAGGGGGGGGGGGGTCATTATAATCCCCTGCTCTCCCACTTTTAGAGCCCACACTTGTGCTGCAACAATCATTTACAGATGTAAAAGCAAACCCATTTATTATGGTCGAGTCCGTTCACATGGGTAATACCAATCAATCAATCAATACTCCAATCAATCAGGATTTATAGAGCATGGCTATTTACCCGATAGGGTACCCAGACCCTTGCAGGTCTGAGAGGCTCATTCGAACAGCCAGATCTTGAGGGTCCTTCGGAATTCCGGAAGCAAGGTGATGTTCATAGGTGCTTGGGGAGGCTGTTCCAGGTCTTTGCTGCTTCAGATGCCGGATCCAACATGCTTCCCCTTTTCCTGCAAGATATACATTTTTTTAAACCTTCAAACAGGTCTGCATCCTAAGTAGGCAGTCCCTTAGTTTGTTGACATGGGCACTGCAAAAACATCTGACATCCTTGCAAGAGAGAGATAAAAAGACAGTAATTGTAGGGTAGTGGAAGAAAGGCTTGTCAGTGAACTGCTTCCCTCTCCCTGACAGCTCCGCCTAGGTAGCTGCTGCCCCTGACCCTTCCTGGTCTGAGGTCGAGGCCGTCCTCCACCAGCAGGCACCCGCCTGTGCCTCTTCCCTGGTGGTCCAGTGGGGGGCTTCTCTGCTCTGCAGCTGCTCTGTGCCTCTCTGCCTTTCTTTTTCCATTCTTTCATTTTTCTTTGCTTTTTTCACTTTTTCTTCTCTCTTGCCTCTTTCCACTATTTGCACCTTTTCCCTTCTTTGTCCCTACTCATCACCTGCGGTCCAGCCCCACTCAAGGACAGCTTCCCGCTTCCTGACCCCCTTCAGCACAGCTTCCCAGCTGTTCAGCCCGCCACCTCACACTACTTATGGTAGCTGCTACGCGGCGTGCTGCACCAGATGCGCAGCTGGTGTGCCAAAGGCTAGCCTCTCTGCGCTTGGACCGTGCCCCACGCCATGGACCCTGGTTCTCAGACCATCCTCCGCTACAATGCCAGCACCATCTATTCCCTCAACACCAGACACCATACTGCCTGCCACCAGGCATCGCCAAATGCTACCCAGGGCCCTTTTTCCTGACGGAATTGCAGCTGCACCTTTGCCTGCCACCGCACACCAGCCCCACCTTCCGCACGACTGACAAATACCAGTCCGACCACCTCAACTGCATCCTGCTGAACACACGTTCCCTCCACAAACACGCCGTGGAGATCTGAGACCTGCTTGACTCCGTCAACCCCAACATCTCCTTCCTCATGGAACCCCGGATGAACTCCACCTCGCCCTGGACATCACCACCGCCATCCCGGACGGCTAAAGATCATTCGCAAGTACCGCATCAACAAACATGGAGGACCTCCACGTACAGGTCCTCCACAGTCTAAATCCTCCTCTGTGACCTCAACTTCCACCTGGGAAACTCCAATGAGAAAAACACCTTGTTCCTGCTGGAGAACCTCACCACCGTTGCACTCAAACAACTGGTCACCTCCCAAACCCACACAATAGGACACACGCTCAATCCCATCTTCTCTGGAAGTGACAACGTCACCTTCAGCCACATCACTGAGCTCCTGTGAACCAACCACTGATGCATCCACTTCTCCTTCACCACACCCACTGTATACCACCATGCCTACCGCTACCCTTGCAGAAGCTGGAACAAGATCATCAAAGAACAGCTCACCACCTCCCTCAGCAAAACCCCTCCACCTACATCCACAGATGCTAATACATCAGCAAGCAACCTCCACCGATGAATCTCCAACTGCACCAACACTCTGGCTCTCCTGAAGAAAGGCCCAGGAAAACAACATTGTAAGAAAGCCAGCTGGTTCTCTCTCGCCCTGCGTGAGTTCAGACGCACCTGTGGACGGCTTAAGAAGAGATGGAGGAGCAGCAAGACCC
The DNA here is from genome assembly GCF_964263255.1 of Lissotriton vulgaris. NCBI lineage: Eukaryota > Metazoa > Chordata > Amphibia > Caudata > Salamandridae > Lissotriton > Lissotriton vulgaris. Next base: position 130,907,932 of record NC_141699.1, on the reverse strand, counting down.
CGGACGACACCCAGCCTTCAAGACTCTGTCACCGCACACCACCACCTCATTAGAACAACAAAGAAAGCGGACCTACAAGAAAGGATCAACGGCAACGCACTCAATAGTAAAGAACATTTCACCATGGTCAAACAATTCGCCAAACCCAGCACAGAGACAGCAGAAATCCCACCCTCCCAAGACTTCTGCAACAACCTCAGCACCTTCTTCCACCACAGGATTTAGGAGACACACAACAGCTTTGACAGCCTCGATTTCAAAGACCCTCCCTCCCCACCAGCAACCATCGCACCCAACAACACCGGACCCCAACAGACCCTACTCAGCTGAACTCCCCTCAACGCTGACGACACCCTCATGATCATGAAGAGCATCCACTCAGGAGCACCCTTAGACCCTAACCAGCACCACATCTTTAACATCAACTTCACCACTATCTTCCCTGAAGTCTGCCACACCATAAAATGCTCCATCAACTCCACATCCTTCCTGGAAGACTGGAAACGCGCTGGCCCTAGGCATTTACCCCTGCTAACCAGTGCTAAAGTGCTTGTGCTCTCTCCCTAAAACATGGTAACATTTGATTCCACCCAATAGGCCAATTTAATTTGCTCTTAGGTCCCTAGTAAAGTGGTAATAAATGTACCCATTGCCTGAAAATTAAATGCTAGTAGGGGCTCTGCAGCACTCACTGTGCCACCCACTTAAGAAGCCCTTTAAAAGTGTCTTGGTCCTGCCATTGCAGACTGTTTTCACAATTTAAACTGCATTTCAGCCTTGCAAAATAAACCTTTGGAATGCCTAAACCGTCCATTTTAATACTCATAAGTCACCCCTTGCATAGGCCCTAAACAGCCCAAATTGCAATGTGTATTGTAATGAAAAAGATGGACATGTACTTTAAGTTTTACATGTCCTGGCAGTGAAAAACTCAGAAGTTCATTTTTCACTGCTGGAAGGCCTGCCTCTCCCATAGGATAACATTTGGCTACCTTATTACATTTAATAAAAAATAACTTTTAATTGGGAGCAGGTGGGAAAGTCGAGTTTGGTGTCTAAAGAATTGTGAGTGAAAAGCCTATTTAATGGTAAATTTAGATTTTGAGTCATAATTCTGAAAATGCCACTTCTAGATCATTGGCATTTTCTTGTCCCAACCATTTGGAGCCTACAGCCTGTATCCTGAGTCATATGATTACGTCTAGCTGGCAGTTTGCCTTTGTGTATTACTCCCAGACCCTGAGACAAAGGGGTAATAGGTGTTGGCAGGATGGGCCATCTCTGACTTGATAATGGGGCAGAACTGTCGCTTACAACACTTGCACATCACTAAGACTCGACCTCAGCACACTCACAAAGGGATACAGGGAAGACAAGCTGGGGCTGGGCCTTGGACCGGGAGGCAGGAAATTCCAAACACCTTTGGGGTGGAAACTTCTAGAATCCTCTCCTCCTTCAATGCTGGCGCCAAGGATAATAAGTGGACACTCGGACCCAACTGTTCAGTACATATCTGGACCTCTGGAAAATCAGAATGAGTGCTGAGTTGCTCTGCTGTAAGAAGAACTGCTACTCTGCTGCCCTACTACTCTACTGTCCTGCTGCCAAAGTGAGAAGAGCGGAACCTGCATCTTGAATGCAGGACCACCAGAGCGAATCCAAGTGCTTGTTGGCTGGCCTCCTGATCAGCCCCTCAGTGACAGAAAAGACTCCAACCACCTTGAACCCTGTATCTGAACTCTACCTGCTGTGAGTGCTGCCCCTCCAATTGGACCCTTGGAATTGGGCCTGAAGGTGCTCTTCTAGCCCAGCTGTGGCCCTAGCACAACCAACGCCATGCGACACATCGCCTCGCAGCTCCAAATTGGAACTGCAGCTACCTGACAACTCTCCAAAGCAGGATCTCACAGCTCCTCAGAACAGCAACTTGCGATGCAACATCGACATAGGACTTCACATTACAGCCCTGCAGCTCCCCAGTATCGCAGCTACATAATAGAACCTCGTAGTAGAACCTTGCATCCTCAGCTGTGCAACGCATCCTCAATGTAGAACCTTGCACCCACCGGTGCGGGATGCTTCCTCAACAGAGATCGCACAACACTCCACAAGGTACTTTGCTCAGCGCGCCTAACTTGGTCCCTGTATCCGGCCATTCTCCAGTGCAGTTGGCCTGAACTTGTGACTTTTTTCCCGGTCCAGCCTGACCAGATAACCACAGTTGGCACGTTGTGCTTTTACGCACAATTGTTACCCAAATCTTTAAAATTGCATATCTCCTGTTCTATTGATTGGATTTTTGTCATTTTTGATTCAAATAGTTTATTAATATGTATTCGATTTTTCAAAATTAGTGTTGGATTTTTCTGGTATTGTGTTTTCACTTTATTACTACTTGTGTGCTTTACACATTGCCTCAAAGTTAAGCCTGACTGCTTTTAGCCAAGCTACCAGAGGGTTGAGCACAGGTTAATTTGGGGTTTGCTTGTGTTTCACCCTGATAAGAATTGTTTTTACTGATTGAGTAGGGTTTCACCCTCCACAACTAGTAACCTAATTACCATGTGCATTGTGAATATAATTAACACACTCTCAATCTCATGGACATGTTATTGAGTTTATGCAGTTGCAAGTCATATTTTAAACACATTGACATTGCTTTTACCTGTAGAAATGTCTGAGAGGTGTTCATTGAAGTACGTATTTAATTATCATTAATTTGGAAATTTATAATGCTGCTATAAAACTAATCTTCACACAATTCAGTTCATTATGTACACAATAGATGGAAAATATATCTCACTTCCTATGACTTTCTACAGTTCATTGGGTTACTACAACTGTTGAATAATGCACATTATGCAGAGGTCTGTGAGGAAGCTACAGGTAACCGATCCACATCCAAGCCTTCATCCTTCTGAGGTGGATCAATTCGCACTGTTGAATTCAGAAATGTTAACAGATATATTTCATTGAGTACAGAAATATAAGAGATAAAGTACCATCTAGCGTATTTTGTAAAAATATTGAAAGTCATGGAGCTGTTGTCCGTATCTAATAGCTCTGAAAGAGCTGCTGTCAGTGCAGTTTTAGGTGTGGAAGGGAAGCTAAGTACTGATGGTTGTAGGTTTGGGGGCATCCGATCATGTTCTTAAATGCATAATATCTGAGTAGGAGAGGGGACGGCAAGGCCCAGTGATGATCCATTACCATCTTCAGGGGGTGTGTTTGGGGTGTGATACCGTCCAAATAAATGCATTCTTGGCTGGGTCTGAAGAGCCTAAGTTGGATCTGCAATCTATGTCTCGCTTTGCTTCGTTGTGAACCAAGAATGAAAGACACAACAGAGATTTTTTTATGTAATGAAGGCGAAAAACAGAGATACTATCTGCTGGCTGAATTTCAAAATGGGAAACCAGATCATTTGGAATCAAAACCAGTTTCCCTGATGTCCAAATTTTGAGATCCGAGCCAAATATTTTATTTCACAGAGCCTACTTTTTATTTATTATCATATATTAGTACACTTTAAAAAAACTTGAGTTCAGGATGTGCAGTGTACAAATGCCTCTTATATTTTATTTAATGGACTTTAATTTTGCTCCAGATATAATAAGATTCTAGGTCATGATTAGAGTTTACATGGCTAGTGACATGCCTCTTAGTTCACTAATGGCATTGGCATTGGGAGGGGGGTCGAGCCGTTAATGTTTCTAAAAAACTATCACTTTTAATAAATATCTATCCATGTAATCTGATGTACTAAGATGAAAAACTTCTGTATGTTAAAGAAGTACACTTTTTCGAATTTTGAAGAGATTGTATCATATTTTTACATTATGTTTGTTGCATAATATACATATCAAACATTTTCATGGCTCAGCTAATGCAAGGACTCTTGGAGCCAAGTGAGTCATATAGCTTGCCTATTAATTTTCTTGTGTGCCCTCCTCTATTTACGACTGCGGCTCAGTACATGAGGCCGTCAGTCACTTGATCAAATTATTTGTAAAAGGCAAGGATGTAGAAACATGGGGCCCTGTCCACATGCACAGATTTGCCAACTCTACCGTCAAGACTTGTTATAGCAGAGACGAAGAGTGCGTGCAGATAAAATATAGTTTAAGTAGGTGATCCCAGAGCAGGGACTTCAGGTCATTGTATTTTAGGAAACAACCTGGCCCAGGTGGGATGGAATGGGGTATAGAATCTGCAGGAATGTTTGGGGTGTGACACCCCTCAAATCCATTCTTGTTTTTTTGTTGGATCTGGGGGGCCAGAGTTTGGTCTTCACTGTGTGTGTTTTGGTTATTCATGTAATTCTCAATTCACCAAGAGGTATTAACTTGTTAATTTTTTAAGTTGGGATCTTAAATGTAAATAGTAACTAGTTTACTAATGAAAAAGTACATCTGCACTAAAAGAAGTACTCATTTAATGGGTGCAAACCTATTACTTTTTGTAATTCACCAACATTGGCAGTAGTAGGCTTGGGACACTGTACCAGTCTCAGCTTTTCAGGCATGCTACTGTCAATCAAACACTCAAAAGATGATGGGATGAATGCTTGCAAATAGCGTGACCTCTGGCAATTGCTTGTGTAGCATTCTAGCACATCGTTTTTCACCCACTGTGCACTCTAGACCGTCGGCCATCTAGTGTAAGTCAGTACTGCCCCTGTTCCTCATGGGAACAGTCTATATCAAACCTTAGACATCTCAGAACTCCACCTTACAGTATACTGCTTTTTGCATGTGTAAATTTGAGATTAATACCGCCCGCCCAGTCTCACTGACTAATCTGTGCTCCTGGTGTTAAACTCCGCCACCTGAAGTATTTGAAGTAACTTAAAGTATGCCTCATTCATTTCAAAATTAATTTAGCTTTGTTGTGTATAACTGATTACACCATACCTGAAACAGTACCTATTAAAAAAAATCATAAATCTATATTTTGGACAACCAAAACAAGCACAACTTCACTGAAAAATGTGAAATCTATTGTAATTTGTGTTGAAACCTGCCGACAGAATTTAAAAAGAAGGCCAGCGATGACATTCAAATCATCCTGGACCAAGGAGAAACAGTGGTCTCTCATAACACCTTTATCAGAAGATTCCACAAGATTGGCATACAAGGATTCACTCTTAATTGGATCTGCTCCTTCCTCATGGGAAAACCCAAAGGGTCAGGCTGCCACCCTTATAGTGTCCTGCGAGTTTTATGACGGAACCCTTTTGGCTCCGAACGGACTCCGTAGAGCTGTGACGTAGGTATCAGAGTGGAAAGCAATAAAACTTGCTTTAGAATGTTGAATTCACAGTTACCAGCACAAAAACAAAGACATATAATACGAAGCTCTGTTTGTGGCATAGTTATTGGTGATTATTCAGGCTGGGAAAGACTCTACAACTGGCCAAGAGATAAGGGATGAGTAACTCGAAAACGACGTGCTCTCCCAGAGAGTTTGCTGTGGTCCAAGCAAACTGTTCATGTGTGCCACATGTGTTGCTGTTGTAGTATGAAACTTCATGCATGTGGAGTAAAAATAAAGCTACAGCCACTGTGGAGCAGTTGAAGACAATGAAAGCTTTGCAAATAATCTACATGTCGTTGGCCGAGAACCTGCTGGTCAAGCCATACATAAATGTACCCAACCGCCATGCAAGAGAAAGTTGTATATTATATGGAGTGTTAATGCAGAAGGTGGATTCAACCAAGTTTACGACGTGCAGTTCAGCACTTGCCAAATAATGTTGCAAACAGACATGCTACCAGGTAGAGATCAACTAGGTGTCAGAAATGGCAAATAGACATTTTGAAGACAAGAAATAAAATACTTACCGAATCTATTAAAGAGGGTCATTTTACCATAGCACTTGGTGAAGTGGCTCAGGGAGAAGAGCCCCGGGTTGTGTTTACTGAGCCGTTCATACCTGAAGCCATCCATACCTGAAGTGTCCAGCAACCAAAACTGCTGAGTAGGTCTCAGAACAACTTTACAGGTCTTCAATGAATAAAGAACTAAGAGCGCCTTTCAGAATAGTGACAATTTTCAGATGACTGCGGAGAAACTCATGTTTCCAGCTATCATTAAAGATGATTCAGAGATCATCACACTGCAAGGTCTCACCAATGAGATACCTAAGCCAAGTCCCAGTAATCAACCAGCTGTGTCATTAAGTTCCACACTGGTCTACAATGCTGATGCTTTCCTGAAACCATCCTCACCTTTCGATACAGCTAAAAAGCAAAACATATTGGTGATAGATGGACTGCTTGGATAGAGACATTTGATGATTTCATTGATGCCCTGGAAGAGCGAGATAACAAAAAGAGTATCTTAAACATCTTGCTGGTGATGGTGTGAAAGAAGTCAGAAAGAAAATGGAGCGAACTGACAAACAACTCACATAAAGTCAGATCAAAGAATCAATTAATCTCAAGTTCAACCCAATACCAAACGTTGATTACGAAAGATCGATTTTCAGTCAAGAAAGCCAAAAAGTTGGTGAAACCATTGATGAATTTGTGGAGAAACATAAAACACTCATCAAACACTGTAAGTTCAATTAATTTAATGATGAAGAATGTATGCGTCTTAGAGTTATTGATGGTTGCTTGTCAGATTTATTCAGACAACGAATGCTGAGAGAAACTCTTAGTCTGGAGTGAGCGTTGATAGTTGACACAGCTGAAGAGCACGCGGAAATACAAGCTGCTGACATGGAGGCACAGGTGCTCAGAGTGAATAGTAATGAGTATGAAAAGTAAGTCAAAACAAGAGAGTGAAGGACACAAAGTGATGCGTACATGTAAAGCGAAGTTATGTTTTAGATGATGATTTTAATTTCCACACAAAAGTAGATATCCTGCTATTGGACAGATATGCAAAGGCTGTGGGAAAGAGAACCATTTTATGATGGTGTGTAAAGCGAAGGAAAAACGTAAGTGCATCACAGTGTGAAGACAAAATGACCGCCAGAACATTCCATACACAATGTTCGATGCGCACTGACCTGGGCTCCCCTTCGTGGCCGGGCCTGTGAGCTCAAACCGGGTCCAGGGGCTCTGTGTGCCGGCCTGTTGCACTGCCAAGGGCACAGGACAGTGGCCCGTTGGGCATGGGAAGTCGTCCCCTTCCTGACTGGGTTCAGGAGCTCTGACTGGGGCCCTTGGGCGGGCACCCCTCCCCATCCTGGGCTCTGTCCTCCGGCCTTCTGTGTGGCAAAATGCCCAGGAAGGAGTCTTGCATCCCTGGGGGTTTCCCCCTGCTTGACTGGGCCCTGGGGCCCCTCCAGGCCCCAGAGCAGGTGTTCCCACGCTAGGCTCCGTCCACTGACCTGATGCACTAACAAGGGCCTGGGATGGGTGTCAGTTGGACTTGGGGCCTCTTTCCCTGCTTCACCTGCATGTTAAGGTGCCTGGGGCACCCTGGAAGCCCCGTGGCTGAGGCCCAGCTGGGGCTTCGAGCCCCTGGGCAGTAGAGCCCCCGAGCCCTCCAAGAGCAAGCGGGAGCCCTTTCGTCAAGGCACAGTCCGACCAGATGGCCGCCTTTCGAGCCAGACCATCTGGTCACCCCGTACCCCTCGACCATCTGGTCATGCACAATGCTTTCCAATGGCGCTACTAGATGGCCGGGCCACCCTGGAAGTCCCGATGAGGGCTCATTTGCCTTCGCAGTCCCTCTGTCTCCCAGGGCGCAAAGATTACAAGAAAGGGGGTATTTTTCCACTGGTATATTAGGGAGATGGTACCTCGGACTTCCTCGAGGTCTGATAATTCTCAGCCAGAGAAAGCCAGAGCCCGGGCCCACCTACTGGGCCTGCATCCCAGCCCTTCCCAATGGGCCTTTCCTCCGAGCCTGCCTGCCAGCATCCCCGCACAGGGTGCATGCCAGGGGAGGACCTGGCTGGCGCTGTGTGCTCAGATCGTTTAGGCACGCTTGGTTCGTTTAGGAATGGACTGTTTTGCCAGCCTCGGCTGTTCTTTCAAGCAAAGAGCTTCCACCCCACCGAGGTTCTGTCCAACTCGAGGGCCTGCTGCTCAGCGATCGAAGGCCGAGCAGCCTCAGCAGCTTGTGCTCCCCAGTGGTCCGACTCGAGTGGAAGGGTCTGGGAGGCACCACATCTTGGACACTGCCACCTGGTGGTCCGGGCCCCCACACCATCACCCGCTCCACCCAGCGCATTTATGCAGCAGCTCAGAATGAGAGTTCTGTGGGATGCCGCCTCAGCCCACCTCTTCCTTCTCCGGAGATGGCTAGGCCTGCTAGTGCCTGTGCAGCCGTACCTCTCCTCCCCCCAGCGAGCCCCCCTGCCTAGGTGGGTGGGCTTCCCCAGCAGGCTTCCGAGGGGCGCAAAGGGCGGTCGGGGGTTGGGCAGCTGCTAATATGGGACTAATATCGGTGAATGACAACATCAATATTCATCATGAAATAGTGAGTCAATTCCCTCCTTTGTTTCATGGTTGGGGAAAACTTAAGACTATGAAAGTAAAGTTACATATTAATGAAGATGTCCGTCCTGCTGCTCAGAGACATAGATGAATTGCTTTTCATTTACAAGAGGTTGTTGAAAAAGAACTTGAATCGTTGCTTAAGCATGACAATATTGAGCGTTCAACTGGTCAATGCCATGGGTATTTCCCAAAGTGGTAAGGCCCAAAAAGGACAGTGAAGGAGTTATACACATATGCATTGACATACATCAAGCAAACAAAGCAATTGAACGAGAACAACATCCAGGTCCACAAATTGCAGACATGCTGACACAACTGAATGGTGCAAAGGTCTTTTCTCGCCTTGATTTAAATAAACGTTATCAGCAGCTGGAACTCGAAGAAGATTGCAGGTACTTTACAACCTTTCCTTCACTTGTTGGGCTGTTTTGATACGAGAGACTCCGTTTTGGTGTGTCATCGGTTACAGATCTTTTTCAAGATGCCATTCGAAATGTCATTCAGCCTGTTGTCAATGCATTCAATTGTAGCGATGACACATTGAATTTCAGAGCTACACAGAAGGAGCATGATAGAGCTCTCACAAAAGTATGTTGTTTACTTATTGATGCAGGTTTGACTTTGAATGCAGACAAGTGTGAGTTCCACAAGACAAAGTTAAAATTCTTTGGCCATATCTTTTCAGATGGGGGTATGACACCTGATCCTGCAAAAGTATAAGCACTGTCCAATGCTGATCCCCCCACAAGATGTTTCTATGATATTTTCATTACTTGGCATGGCCAGTTACTGTTCAAGATACATACAAGACTTTGCTACTGTAAGTGCTCCTTTAGGAGAGTTAACAAAGAAAAATGTTTCATTCAAGTGGTCACAAGAATGTGAGAGGAATTTCAAGTAAATCAAACAAGCCATTGAAACTGCTGCTGAAATGACCTACTTCAATCCAAAGCTTCATACAGACGTTGTTTTTGACATTAGCCCAGTCAGGTTAGGCGCTATCCTTGCAGAGTACAGCAGACACCCCAATTTTCAAAGGCACATTGTGAAATATGCCAGTAGAAGTTTGACCCAGACAGAACGTGCCTACCTACAACCTGAGAAAGAAAGTTTAGCCACGGTACGGGCTAGTGAACATTTCCAGGTAATCCTATACGAAAAGCCTTTTACATTGGTAACTGATCATCAAGCTTTACTGACTATCTTTGGCAATCCAAAAGCCAAGATGCCTCCTCGCATTGAACGGAGAGGACTATGATTACACGAGAACAATTATACCATGGTGTATCATCCTGGGAAGGATCAAAACCTTGCTGACTACTTTTCCACAGTGCTTATTCTAGGTCTGGTAGTGAAATTCTACTCCAGTTGTGGAGTTGTTCCCATTTCGCTCTTCGCGTTCGAGTTCTAGAAATCATGGAGCAGAGATTTTTCCTTTCTTGCGCTCGTCAGCATTAAGTTGGCAAGCGCGAGCGAGGAAAATCTTACTCCAGACCACTTCCTAGTGAGATGTATGTCACTTATGGGGTATCCTGGGCCTTGAACAGGGGGTACTGCCCTGAGTGGGGCCTATTGGAATAGCCAGGGGGCATATTATCAAGCCTGTGCGCTAAAATTATCGCCGCTTTATCGGCCGAAAATGGCCGATAAAGCGGCGATAATGGGCTTGATAATATGCTCTGTGGAATTCCAATCGAAGCCCATGTTAGATGTCTTCACATTTAACATGTGCTTCGATTGGAATTCCATAGAGCATATTATCAAGCCCATTATCGCCGCTTTATCGGCCGTTTTCGGCCGATAAAGCGGCGATAATTTTAGCGCACAGGCTTGATAATATGCCCCCAGGTTTTTGGGTTTTTTGAAGAACTGGTGGCTCTGATGTGCAGGGTAAGTTGTTCCAGGTTTTTGGGGCCAGGTACATGAAGGATCGATCAGGTGAGGGGTGTGAGTGAGCAGGAGGTTGGAGGAGCTGAGGTGTCTGGTAGGTGTGTGGAAGCAAATGCAGCTGTGCAATTATGCAGGAACTTTGTTGTGCAGTGGTTTGAATGTGTGTAAAGAGTTTGAATAGGCAGGTATATGAATGCAGAGCCAGTGGAGGTCTTTGAAATATGTGAAAATGTGAGAATGAGGTGGGAGTTTGAGGGTTAGTTTGGTTGCCGCAATCTGGATAACATGTAGTCTCTTTATGAGTGTGCAGTGATGCTGGCAAACAGTGAGTTTCCATAGTCTAGCTTGCTGGTGGTCAGGGCTTGCGTGATAGTTCTGTGGCACTTGAAAAACACATCAAGCCAACATTTTGATCCTCTATTCCTTTAGGATCTTAATTATCAGCAAACTACAAATTATTTTATTACAAGGTAACCCCCATCCGGGGGAAAATAACCAAATGGTAATGCTACTGGCACACCTGCTCTCCTCCCGAAGGCCAAACACCTAATATTATAAACAATAAATTAAGCTGCTTACCACCTTCCAGCTGACCAGCTCCTCCCACTACTTAATAACAGCCACTGTGCGGCCTGCCACTGTGTAGCGCACCGCTGGCATGCCAAAGGCAAATCCGTTTGCGGCCGTCTGTGCCTGGACTGCACCCAGCGCCACGTACCCTGGTTCCTGTGCCTTTCACACTACAACGCCAGCATCTTCTACGCCTTTAACACTGGATGATCCACAGCCTGCCACTTCGCGTTGCTGAATGACATCCAAGACCCGTTCACCTGCTGCAACTGCACCTTTTCCTGCCTCGGCAAACCAGACCCACCAACCGAATGGCCCGAAGAACCGGACTCGATCACCTAAGCTGCATCTTACTCAACACTCACTTCCTCAACAAACACGATGTGGAGATCTGGGACCTGCTCGACTCCATCTCTCCTAATGTCACCTTCTTCACAGAAACCTGGATGAACCCCGCCTCAGCCCTGGACATCTCCACCGCCATCCCCAACAGTTACAAAATCATCCACAAAAACCAAACCAGCTGACTGGGAGGAGGCATCACCATCATACACAAAAACACCCCCTGCTTCAAAACTAGCTCTGACGATCACTCACCCGACATGGAGCACCTCCACTTCCAGGTCCAAACCAACCCGAACCCCACCCTCTGCGGCACCCTCATCTGTAGACCTCCAAAATCCTGCCCCCCTTCAGCAAATCCATAGCCGACTTCATCTCACACAACGCTCTCGCCTGAATGGACTACATCCTCCTCTGCAACCTCAAGTTCCACCTGGACAAACTCAAAGACCACAATCCCTCATCCCTTCTGGAGAACCTCGCCACCATCAGCCCCAAACAACTGGTCACCTCCCAAACCCAATCAGCAGGACACAGCCTTGACCCCATCTTCCCGCAAGCAATATCATTTCCATCATTTCCATCAGCCACATCTCTGAACTACATTGGACTGACCACAACGGAATCCACTTCTCCTCCACCAAACCCACTGAACACCAATGCGCCCACCGCTACCCATGCAGAAGCTGGAATAAGGTCTCTGAAGAACAACTCGCCACCTCGCTCTGCAAAACCCCACCGCTGACCTCTAATGATGCCAACGCCTCTGCAAGCAACCTCCATCTATGGATCTCCGACTGCGCCAACACACTGGCTCCCCTCAAAAAACCCTCCGGCAAGCAAAATCCGAAAAAAAAGCTGGTTCTCCCCCACCCTCCAAGAGTCGCTCGCTCGCAGGAAGATAGAGGAGCAGCAAGATCTTGGAAGACACGCAGCCTTCAAAACTGCTGTCACCATACACCACCACCTCATCAGAACCACAAAGAAAACTGGCATACAGGGACATATTAATACCAATGCACACAACAGCAGAGAACTCTTTACCGTGATCAAAGAATTCACCAAACCCAGCACGGATGCTACAGACATCCTGTAGGAAGCTGGCTCCGTGTATGAAATTGCCACTAGGTGGTAATACCTTGCAAATATTCCATGGGTTTCCTAAAAGTGTACAGGGCTCAATGTAAAACCCAAAGTGCTCTATTAGTGGCAGTGTGGCCGCATTAGGCCTAACATTGAGGAGTGTAAGACATTTACGCATGACAGTGATTAATAATGGACACAAGACTCAATAAGGAGATCCAGACCTAATTTACTTTATTTTAAGTCCACGATCTTCGTAATAAGGTAAGTATATTTTTAATTAAAAATACTAAATCGATACTTAGTAACTTTTCAGCACAGTTCAACGTTGTCTTCAGTCTTTTCTGTAGGGTCGTCTTCTCGCTTCTTAGGTTGTCACAGATCTAGTTTTAGGTCTGGGGTAGCCGCCTAAATACTAAATTTAGGAGGCATTTTAGGGGAGTAGCAGGTAGGGCAAATGGGTACCTTACCTGGGGTGACTACACCCTCTATTGTGCCACCCTCCAATTGGAGGGGGCATAGACCTAGCACTGATTAGAGAGGTCCCTCCATCTTTAACCCCTTTGCAGCGGGTGTAATTCCCCTGCTGTGCTGGGGGGTAGGGGAGGGGGGGGGCGAGCACAGCGCCCCATGCTCATGACGAGAGGCACAGTGCTCTTGTGCTCATGACAAGCTGAGCTCGTCATGACCACACCCGTTCCGGTGGAACGTTCAGCACAGCAGGGGGATTATCCCTGTGTGTGAGCGTTCCATGGATCATGACAAGCTCAGCTCAGCTCGTCATGAGCACCGGAGCACCGTGCCTCATGACGAGCTGAGCTTGTTATGAGCACGGATGGGGTTAAGATAGCAGGGACTGAAGGATGTGCTTTACCTTGCCTCTCCTACCTTAGGGTTGGCGTTGGGCACACCTCCTATTCCTCCCACCAGTTTTCCAGCCCAAAGTGGGGGTGTAAACTAGGGGCTGCCATCTGCTGCTAGCATCAGATGCTGGGGTTTGCATTACAAAGGTGGCAGCCCTTTGAAGCTTCCCTTTTTGAGCACTGGCCCATCCTGGGGGAGGAGGAGGGATACCTCTGCCCGGGATGTGCATTGTTACTGGTCCCAGAGAGTAGGGGCTCTCTACCCAGGGGTCCAGAAACATGTCTGCTGGTGGTTGGCTGCCTATGGCCGCTCGGAGATCACACCAGGGTTGGCAGGTTTTCAAGGGACACCTCTGAGGTACCCTCTGGTCACAAGGTACAATAAATCAGTGTGGATTTATTGAGAGGAATCGTTTGGTACCAAACACTCCTGTATTCAGTGAAGCCATCATGGTGCTGGGGAACTTAAGTTGTTGAGTTTCTAGCCCATATTCTCTCTATGGCTTCACTTGCACTTACAATATTCCGTAAGAGGCCCCAATATTGTAGGGGCACATCTGCTCATCCAAATATGCCCTCACCTGTGGTATAGTGCTCCCTGCCTTAGGGCTGTCAGGCCTGCTAGAAGGGTTGTAGTGAAGACAGGGCCCTGTGTGCACGCTTTGTTATATTAGCATAGGCTTATTAGAAGTTTAAATGTCATTTTGCCACTTTGCAGCTTTTGCACGCAATACTACATGTAACTGTTTATGTAAGTTAGACTGCTTGGGTTCCTCACATGAGAACTGTCTGTTTTTTACATCCCTAGGCTTACATCGCGACCTTAGTCTGTACACTGCGTGCAGAAGCCTTCAAGGTCACCATAACAATGTATGCTGTTATTCAGGTTGATCAGCCCCCGCTCTAGACACAACAAGCACACAGCTGCAACCAACTGAAATTGTAGTGCCTTTAATATTGTACTGTATGCATGATTTGGGCACTTGGAAGAAAACCTTTTCCAATGAGAGAGCGTTGCTGATCTTGGAGGTATGAGGTTCCCCATTCAAGCCTAAGAGACCTTCTATTATTATAAAACCTAGTTCCTAGCAGGGGAGGAGGGTTCAGAAGGCGCTATAGGACCTGTTTCCACTATCAATATAATGTGATTTCTCCCTTTGTGTTTTATGGAATTGTAACAATGCTGATCATACTATTTTTATTCATATGCCTGCTTATGTTAGCAAAAATACTGCATCTTAGAGCACGTAGTTAAAATAACCATTTTAAACTTTTCCGTGTCTCTAATTACTCACGTTGTGGACTGGTATGAGAATAAAACAAAAGAGTGTTCTTAATTCCCACCATTCCTGAGAGTACCCTTAGTCGCATGTTCTGGGTTGTCTAATCATTGGTACCTTCGCTATCGGACGGAGAGCTCATGGGACACTGATGCTTGTCGGATAGGGGTTCTGGGTACTTAGGTGAGTTTCTGGTACACCACAAGTCACTGAGGTCCTGGTTTCCTGCGCACAGTTCTGTGCCTACACAGAATCCCCGCAACATGGCGCACCTAATGTTTGGTCTTATATTTGAGACTCTCAGGTAGGGCTTATAACAGTCCACAACACACTCCTGTTTCCGGTTGACAGTAGTGACGGATTAACCTACATAAGGATGTGTTATAGGTTCATTCAAGCTTGAGAAAAAGGTTTGTACTTTGAATTACTACCCCTTTTTGTGCTACAATTCAAATAGATTGTTCTTTCTCTACTGTGTTCTCATGGGTGATGTTGATATTGCCCCACATAGTCGGGTGTCCCTTCGCAATCATTTGATGGCTTTTGGGGTATCTGTTGAAGACATGGAGGTTTTGTTTGTTCGTGAGTGCCGATGCTACACACCCATTTGAGCTTTTCTACTCATGGGTTACATTTCCTGCAGTGAATGCAGATGATGGCACGTTCCATACTTACACTCACTCGGCCGTGCCTGCTGTGTATACACTGTATAGGACACAGGAGGTTCCGATTTCCGCTTGGCAGCATCATGTTTGGTTTAATGGCGCCCTTCCCCACACTGTGGGTGCAGTTCGTTTGGGTCCCTTGTGTATTCCTGGGGCCACTTTGCCTGTTTTGGCCGGGTTTACTCCTCACCCACGTTACCTTATAGTCCCTGTTATTGACTTGAGAGTCATTTATGCCTCTGTTGTAGGGGTGCTCATGGCTTTAGTGCATTACGTTTCCCGCAACATCCAGGTGGGGGCACTTGGAGTTGCAGCGCAACCAGTTGGACCGTCCGGGATAAAAATTAGTTCTGTCAAGGTTAATTTGGTTATGGGCAAGCACTCCCAAGTTAAGGACGAGATGCCTTTTTGGCTTGCCGAGAAATTTGACCAACTGGAAGCTGTATTTCCTAATATGACTCCTGTTGAGAAACACAGGATTCTGACCATTGGTTTACAGAAAGACTTAGTTCCAGAGGTAACAGACTGTGGGACCTGGGGTAAAGTTTTTGCTTTAGCACGCCATCTATGACTGTCCTGCCCTCCGTGAACAAGCGTGTTCAGGATCAACACGGTCCGGAGGCGGCTGTTGAATTAGGAATGAGACTTGTCGGAGTGTTTGACATAGTTTCCGATCTCATCCTTGCTAACGTCAAGGGGGATGCGGTAAACTTTCAGGTGTCTAATGCTTTGCACAATTTCCCCGATGCCGATAAGCTCCGGCAGTTACCGAAAATTATTTCGGAGGCTTATAAGACCATTGGCCACAGTAGTTTGGGTGTTAAGCCTTTTGCTAAAGTAGCAGTTCAACCTCAAACTCAGACGGCAAAGTCTAATAAAGACGAACGTCCAAACTTTCCTAAACAAAATTGGAAATCCAAAAAACAGGGGAAGCAACAGAAGAAACAGGGGTCGCGTCCTGCATCACAGATACCTGTATCTAATGAGCGCACTTATGATTTGCGCAACCGCACGAGTATTAAGTCACCTGATCGATTTTAGGATTCTGATCAACGTTCTCCTCATTCTTTGCAGGAAACATCGGTCTCGCAAACCAGTGGAGGAGACCGCGGCAAAGGTCAGGGTGCCCGACAAGGTCGTGAGCAGCCCCACCAGACGGAAGGTAAAGGCAAGCAGGACGACTTTCAACGTCAATGCCCTCAGTTTCAGAAAAAGAAAGTTGGTGCTTTAACTGCAAGTTATGCCACGGATAGTGAGAACACAGCTTCAGAACCTGACATGGGTGCTAACTCTGCTAGACAGCGCAGCAGAGATTACAGTAGAGCGGCAAGCACTGTGTCAGTATCTGAAGGTGACAGCAACTGACCCGTTCATTACTGTAGAAACAGCTGACACTAGAGTGGCTCCCTCTGATAGACTATATGACATAGGGCCATATGTAGGTAGCTTAATACCGGTTCGTAACGGCCTAAAATCTGTAAATTTCCCGTTACCGACCGGTATTTAGCTTTTTCTAATGTAGGTGGCTGGATTTAAGGATTCGGTAATTTACTGATTCAGTAATTTAAGGAATCGGTAAATTACCGAATCCTTAAAATACCGAATCGGTAAATTACCGAATCCTTAAATCCTATGTAGGGAGCACTCAAGTGAGTGAATTTTTATTTAAGGATTCGTTATTTACCATCAACTACAAATTGGTGGTAAATATCGAATACCTCTAAAAAATATACCTCTAAAAAATAATGTTGTTCTTTTTTTAAAGAGCCATGTGCTAGACATACATGCCCTTAGGGCATGTATGTGCACCACATGTGTACACATGCACGATTCAGGGGTGCAGAAGGGTGTCAATGTGACACCTTGCCACCCTTGAATATGCTCCCCCTATTACCGATTTGGTATTTACCGAATTGGTAATAGTGAATCGCTTCCCATTCATTCCTATGGGCCTCCAGGCCCATTGGAATGAATGGGAAGGTATTCCTTATTACCGATTCAGTAAATACCGAATCGGTAATAACGAATATTACCGAATCGTTAAAAATTACAGATTTTTTACCTACATACTATTTACCGATTCTTAAATACCGAATCGGTAAAATTCGGTATTTAGGAATCGGTAAATAGAAATTACCTACATATGGCCCATAGTCCTTTTAATTGAAGGTGACATAAAACATACAATAAAAGGGATTATTTGGGAAAATCTGACCTTTACATATGACATTTTGTTAGCAGTGGCAGACTGTCCCCCACATTTTGTTTTGGCTGCTCCGAGAGGGGAGGTGGTAATCCTCCCCAGTTTCGCTCACACAGTGCCGAAGGAGCAGGCGCAGAATTTTGCAGAAGAGTGGGTGCTTGCACCGGCTTTGTACCATACTCAATGTGGATGGGAAAAACTTTCACCCAGGCATGAGATTCCAATGCAGTCAATGCCACAGCCTCAACCCCATTATCTTATGCGGTGTAAAGCGAAAGCTTCTGTTGCGGAAATCCTTGAACAATTGGAATATGAAGGTGTGATTGAAACATGTGTGTCACCCATGAATAATCCTCTTTTTACTGTGACCAAACCTGATGGGTCGTACTCACTGGTATTGGATTACCGCCATTTGAACTCTCATTGTCGGACCTGCGCGGTACAGAATACTCACAGTTCTGCCTTGTGGATAGTCTCGTGTGAAAACGGCTTAGGACCACACTTGACATATCCAATGGCTTTTTTTAGCCATATTCTGTCCTCTCTTAGTAGTCAATGGACAGCCTTTACCTCGGGCGGCAAACAAAAACAGTTTAAAAGATTAGCCATGGGCTTCAAGAACAGCCCAGGCGTCTTTGCCGCTCGTATTGTCGCTCTTTTAGAGAGACTCGACCCTGATGCATGCTCGTATGTTGATGCTATTTATGTGACAGACAACGAATTATGTCCGCATCTGTGTCGCATTGACCGCATCATTGTTATGTGTGCGGGCTTCGGTTACAAATTTAACTTTGCAAAATCACACATTGCAGAGTACACAGTGTTGTTCCTGGGCTATGAGCTCAGCAATGAAGGTCGAGGTTTGGCACCTCTCTTCCTGGAGAAATGCACACAGTTACGTGCTCCAACAACTCTGAAAAATGACAATCTTTACTGGTTTTTTAAACATTTTGGGCATACTTATATTCATGATTATGCCCAGCGTATCAAGCCGTTATATGCCTTGATACAACCTACTTTTACCAAATCTTGCTGGCTGCCAGAACATTCAGCTATTCTCCAGTCTTTGCAGTCTGATCTTCTTGAACCGAAATATCTACTGACTTGTGACAACCACACAAACCTGGTATTAAGAATTGTGCCAGGCGCATGGGCGTCCGCAGGAGGGGGCAAGGGGGGGCACTTGCCCCCCCCTGGATCTTTGGTCCGGTGGGGGCCGTACAGGTGCAGCCAGCCATCCGAAATGTTGGTTATGTTTGGGCCGGCACTTTACATGGTTATATAACAACATTAAGTGTGTACAAAAAAACGAAAATCTATCAGTTTCTCTTCCTTTGCCATGGCTCATGACAGGCATGTTGTTAAAGTACGGCTTTAAGATTTTTATCTGCAAGGGCAGAGCAATCCTTCTGTTTTGAAGTGTTGCCTTGGCATTGGGTTCAGGACCTCATTAAGCGACTGCGTTTTTTGTTTTGAGACTCACTCAAATCGAAGGAGACATATTGAGTCCCCGAGGAGGCAGGAAGGCTGCGAAGTAATTCAGAGGGGAAATGCAGCCATAATTCACTTTTAGAGGGTATCCCACACTAGAACTATTTTACCTGACACTTCAACCTGGCATTGGTAACACGTGGTTTTCCGTATGTAACATTCCTGCACGTTTTCTAGACAGAAAGCCCTAGACTCCTTTCTGGCCACGGAAAGGCCTCAGGTCTCCTCGTTGACTTGCATAGTGCCTTGCCTGGGACTTTCATTCTAAAATGTCTGGTTGCCCTCCCCACACCAACAATGTTGAAAGGTACGTCTGTAGTTATTAGAGCCACTTAGCAAGGTTCTTCCAACTTCTTACAAGGCTTAAAGGGTTAAAACTAGTGTTACCAACGTACTTGGTTTACTTTTAACTATTAGTGATGGATCAACAACGCAGCACTATAACTCATTTAAAGTTTCCCACTGCCAATGGCTGTCTGTCCTAAGTATGTATAGATAAAGGATAAAAATAATGTTCATAACATTGGTAAACCAGCGAAGCGGCCATCATAAGGAAAGCTGATTCTTGGATCTTTTATGGGTGCAGCAGATTGCTGGGGCGGTGTAAGGCTGACTTTGAAGTGGGGTACCAGGTTCAAGTCTGGCGGGAAGCTCAAACATCCTGTGATTCTGGGTAAATCATTTAATGTCCCTGTGTCTACCAAAAAATAAGCATTTGCAATGCGATAGGTCTTGCATTTACGCAAGTTTAAGCTATTGGCACTGCAAATGACAATGCCTTATATTTGTTTTAAATATGTTTTAAAAGCTAAAACAAAAATAAAAGGAATTGTTATTTGCAATGTCAATAGCTGAAATTTGCGTAAATGCAAGACCTATTGCATTGCAAATGCTTGTTTGTAACAATAGCACTCCAGCAGCTTAACAGTGACACACCGGGCTGCTGGAGTGCGAATAGTTACCAAAAATAATGGCCCCCGGGTGGCGGCTGCACCGTCTCAGAACCTGGGCTGTAAGTAGTCAGACAGCGAGTCACACACTGTACGGCCCGGGGCTAATACTGCGAGGAAGTGCGGGCCGCGGGCGCCATTTTATGAGTCCTGTGCCATGCCAGGTTGCAACCAGCGGCACGCCATATGACTCATGTCATTGATAGCTGAGTGCTATCGTACTACCAATGACATTTAGCATAGCGCTCAGCTACCAATCACATGGGACAGCCACCAGGAGGCATTACAGGCAGGCAGTACTGTCATTGGGTACCTTAGAGCTACCAATGATAGCTGACTACCACATCGCCTAATTGTCTGACATGATGCAAATCGAGAGCTGGACCAATCATTGTCCAACTCCGACCTGCCCCGCTCTGCTTAGCCCCCAGCACGTGCACACTGCGCAGGCTCCTCTCCAGTCAGACAGAGAGAGAGGCAGCCTCTCTGTCCTGCGCTTCATGTTCAGATCTAACAATGGATTAATAAAAACTATTTAACTTGAAGTTTGGAGCTTTTTGACAGCCTGTATGTTTTACAGCAAACCCAGCCTAGTTTTGTTTAATTTCTGAAATGTGGTGGAAAATAGAAGGAGACTTTTAGGAGAGGAAGGTAAAAATCAGGGCAGAAAGAGTCAGAAAAATGAGGGGGGGGGTGCGGGGGGCGAGGAAGGAAAAAGCAGTAAAAAAAACAAGGCAAAAGTAGGAAAAAACAGTCAGAACAATGGGGAAGACTAAGGAAAAAGCAGTAAAAATAAAGCAAAAGCATGAGAAAATACTCAGAAAAATGGAAGTAGGTAGCAGTAGTAAAAAAACGGGACAAAAGCAGGAGAATGGAAAACGCAGTTAGAAAAAAAGGGAGAGACTTCAACATTTTGCCCCCCCCTGGAAAAATTTCTGCGGACGCCCATGGCCAGGCGCGGTGGGTTTCACGTACTTGACGTTTAATGAAGGAGACACAGTCCCTATTGCTTACAAGTCACACTTGTACACTTCAGCTGAAATGCGATTTTCCGCTGTCAAATTTATTTTGACTACAGTACAGATGGCGATTCTGAAAGAAAAAGTGCTGTCGCAGGGGAAAAGCATTATGGTTGTTACACCGTATCCTGCCCTGGAGGCAGTGACGAAAGCCAGTGTACCAAATTCAAAAACTTTGCATCCACGTTGGAAACAATGGGCCACATCATTGGCGTCTCTAGATGTCACATTTATCTTTGATTCCTTTTTGCAAACTCAGGAGTACTTGCAGTATGAATTTGTTCATACGGCTCCTTTGTCCTTGCGCCCGCTGGAGGATTTCCATTATATCATTTACACTGATGGTTCGGCGCAACTGGCGACAGGGTCAAAGTATGCTTATTCAGCAGCTTGCGCAACAGTGGTGGGTACCATGGTGAATGGAGAGTTCAAGTCTGATGTCGTGCATACTCAGACATTAAGGGACTGTACTGCCCAGTTGGCAGGGCTACATGCTCTGGTGCTTGCTCTGGAGTACGAAGATCCTTGTGTGTCTACTCTTATTGTAAGTGACTCTTACTACTGTGTTCAGTCTTACAATGAAAATGTATTCTTTTGAACTCAAAATGTATATTGTGATTCCAAAGGTGACACAATCAAACACAAAATGCTATGGGTTCGAGCCGCAGAACTTAAAGAACTTCTGCCACTTGTGTTTGTAATTCATACTCTTGGTCACCAGCGTGTAGGAGTACACGCTGTTGGTAATTGTCTTGCTGACGAAGCAGAAAAGACAGCAGTAGCAACATATGTAGTAGCAGCAGTTCATGTTCCAAAAGTAAGATTGATAATTACATCTTGGCAGCCATTGCTGCAACAGAGAAGGGAGGTAATTTCCCTAGGGGTTTCCCTTCTAAATACTCTTATCATTTAAGTCCTGATAAAGTTCTCTTTGTGAGAATTAATGACGCTGGTGACAGATTGATTCCCAACACGGACCGCAGGCAAACCTTAATAACAGCCTCTCCTGAGGGCAAGGCCTCGGCACATGCCAGCGTTTCAGCGACTGTCTCTATCTTACAGCAGTGTTACTGATGGCACAGATTGTACAGACAGAGGCGTGATTATGTCCTTCATTGTGACATTTGCCAGCAGATCAAACCTTCAACTGCTGCGAGGCCACCACAAACACAGTTGTACATATCCAATAAACCGCGTGGGTGCCTTTATTTAGATCACTGCGGTCAATTCTCCTCTGATACTGCGTGTAAGTACATCTTAGTTGCAGTTGATTCGTGCACACGCTTTATTTGTCTCTGGCCACAGCATAGTGCTGATGCTCGAACTGTCATAGGTATTTGTGTGTCTTTGTGGGAATTTTTGCATGTAGCACCCTCCATTCGGATCAGGGTCCAGCGTTCGCCTCTAAGGCTTACAAGGATACAATGCGGTAATTGGGGGTGCATGTCAAATTTACGTCTCTGTATCGGCCTGAGGGCAATTCCGTTGTGGAGCGAATGAACCGTGACTTAAAGCAATCCTTGACAGCTAGGGTCTTAGTTACTGGCAGAAACTGGCTGGCCCATCTGTATAGCGTTCATCGTGTACTTAATATTCTCCCTAGAAGGTCTCTGGGTGGGCGGACCCCATACAAAATGCTCTTTGGCATAAAAATGTTAGTCCCGGGCCTTGAGGGTCTAGACATTGCGGCGTCTGCCACACCCTTTGACGTAGATGATCATTCTGCTGTATTACAGAACCTACAAGAGACTTGAGACAGTCTTGCAAAGGAACACTTGCCTTCCACAACTGATGCTACGCTTCAGATTCCGGTAGTTGGCTGGCTACCCCGAGTCCATGACCTGGTCCGTGAGAAGGTGGAGAACAAGAAGGAGTTCGGACCCGCTTATCGTGCACCAGTTCCTGTGCTTGGAGTGCAGGGTACAAGAACAGTCATTTTACCTCCACTTCCTTATCGCAAGGATAACAGGTACATCTCCATTGACAATGTCAAATTACAGCGAGTGGCTGATTCGTCTTAGTATGACTCCAGTGGTCTCTTGCCCAGCAATGCTGTGAAATTCTGTTTTGGCTCCGGCGAATACTAACAGGCCTGACATTGCCATTGAGATGTAAACAGTTACTAATCCATTATTGAATCCACCGGCTGGTGATCCCCATAAATATACTGAGAATACTTATCCCACAGATGTGTTGTTGCCTGGTGTAACAACAGGTGCAGTTGACAAGTCATATTTTTAATTTGACACTAACTCTACAATATTGAGTTCTCCATCGAAAATTTATATTGTTGTTGTTTGGGTTAAAAAACATTTTTTGATAGCCTCTTGGACTTACATTTGGCTGGTGCTTGTTTAAATTTTTTTATTCATGTCAATTGGATTTGTAGTTGTATTTTTCTGTCTATTGAATGGACATGAAGTTAAAGAATTTACAATTAGTTTAATTGATGGAACTTTGGCACCCCACTACTCGTCCCACATCTTGAAGCGGGACCAGGACTTTTGTCAATATTTCGGCATGGCCTGTGTTAGATGGGATTGTGTGGGATGCTGTAAAATGTCAGATACATGGCCCTACTGAGGTTATAAATGTCCCCAATATACTTCGTGTTTCCATGTGGGATGTTGTAAAACAAAACATAGATCTGGCGATTGGGATGTCCAAGCCGTAGAGGCTCTTTTTTTCCGATTCGAATTATTATGCTGTTTTTGATGCTGAAGATTTGTACTTAGACTTCGCTAATTATCCTGACTTATTCTGTTACCAACACTATGGCAATGATTTTCTGCATAAAACAAACACATTTAAAAATGAGTTAATAATACACAATGGGAACATTGTCCAGCTCCCATTGAAGGCAGCTCGAAAACTATGTTGAAAAAGTCTACTTATTTTATAGATTTTAATCAATCCAACCCTGACACCTTTTATTTTAAGTTGACTGCTTAGTCCTCTTCCAAAGTTAGACTCACCCACACTAAATTACTGTATTTGAAGTCCTTTATTGATCACTTAGCTACAGGGGGCTAGGAGCTGTAGAAAGATACTACAGATCTTAAATCAGTTTGGGGTTCTAAAGGTTGAAAAGTGCAAGACACTGAGGCTTTGCATTATGCATGTCTCATTCCGAACCATATGTTGTTTTTGAATTCTACTATTTCTCAAACCACTTGCTTTGGATTGGCTACGTCTAAAAAATTGAATGCCATTTCCATTCCTGATTTGGGGCAAAAAGCTACATGGTACAATCACACTGATAGGTCCCTTTATGAATTGCAGTCTCTACTTACAAATTCCTCCTTTAATATTTTTCCCTTGGATCCTGAAGGTTGGTTATTATGGCAGAGAAGTTCAGATTCATTCCAACAGCGTTTTCTGGCTATACGCAGGTTAGGGTGGATCCCCGTTTTGATAATGCCCATTCTGTTACTACCTATTCAGTAGGCAAATTATGTCAGAACTGGCTCAAACATTCCACTTCAGTGTCAGTTAAACTTCATTTGTCCAAATTGACTGCCGATGTTGATTTGAATGACTTTGTTAAAGGCCCTGTAGGAGGCAGGTCAAAAAGATGGGTATTCGCTATATACAACGAAGTCTGTAAATTGTCGCAAATTGAAGCTGCTTCTAGATTAGGAGCAATTGATCAAGCAAATTTACAAAAATTGCTCGCAGTTGTTGATAATAGCATTAATACTCTTTCCTCCCGAATTTACACATTAGATAATATTGTTTCATCTGTTGTGAATATTGTACATGATGAAGTGTCTATATTGTACCATGGTCAAAATTAATTGCGTGCCATAATGGCTTTACAAACTTTATAGTCTGGGAAAGTTCCTTGGGACTACATGAACACCTCTTCTCTATTTTGACTGTTTAATTTAAATGAAAAACAACAGTTTATGTCCATGAAGGAGGATGCATATTCACTTTTGCACATTGAAAAATTGGAACACTTACCATTTTCTGAATCTAATTCAGCTATATGGCTCATTCATGGGTTAATAACATTGCCCTTCCCTTTGTTTAAATTCGATCCTGGCATGAAAAACTGTGCCATAGGCCGATATGAACCATTGGGAAGCGCCCATCTTCATGAAGTTTGGGCTCTACCTTTCACATATAGGTGCCTGAGGGAGGGTAAAGAAGTTTATTTAAAAGACGAGGAGTAGACTTCTACCCCTGATCACTTACTTGTTTGCAAGAACATACAATTGCACGGCTCGTGTAACATGCAGGTGCCAAATTTAGCCTGCATTTTATAAGGAAATCCAGTGCCAGCAATAACACCAACTTTCATGCTGCTAGCTAACGGTAGCTATTTACTTTTAAATAATGAAGATGGCTGCGGTATGTTGGCAGGGATTCCGTACATTTTGACCGTCTCCCAACATGTGGTTTGCTGTAAAAATGTACTTTGCTCTCCTCCGCATGGGAGACTCGATGTATCCATATGGCCTTCCATTCCAACCTTGAAAGCAGAGTTCAACAAGATGAGTCGAAAAAGGGCTCTATTGTCCCAGAAAGAAGTCGCCCTTACTTCTTCCCGTGAAACATTGGTCCTTCACTTGGCAAACACCCGCACCGAGGTGCATGCGTTTTTAAATACTGATCTCCCACTTCATTTCGGTACTTTGATTCACACAATATTCAATGCCTCGTCAACAAGTGGCTTGGCTCATTTTTTTAAAGTAGTAAGCTCTGGCCTTGTGACTTCTTTCCAAACTATATTTGGTGTGATACCGACATTTTTTCACTCAAATTTTTCCAGCATCTTTGGCAGGGTACCATTAATTCTCGCTTTGGCTGCTGGTGTGCTACTGTTGATTTGCTTGTTCCGGCTGCACCACCTTCGCAACCAGATGCTTGAATACTACGGGTCGCTACTCCTGGCCACCTTGAGTGTCACATATGGATTGTCCTTCCGGTTTTCCTACTTTACATGTGTGAAACCTGTTTTCCATTGCCTGGATTGCTGTTTTGAATGGGCTCTGGATTTGTGTCTCTGCAATACGGTGTCTCCTGACCCAGATTATGATAGACTGATGAGTCCCCTAGTAGCTCATGAGTTGGACTGTTCTGGAATCGGGATTATGGCCTTTGCAGCTGCGCACAGTGTTTTGGGTAATTGGGACATATGGGCTGCAGCCCATGAATTCCTGGCACAAAGTTACTGGAAGAACACGTGAGTTGTCCTCTGATTGTGCTAGAGGCTCCGGCTATTGAAGAACATGTATGTTCATTCTCTTTATTAAATTGGATGGCTGAATCGTTTGCAGACGAGAACAATGACTTTCTTTTGGAGGCTGTTGCAACATACTGTGCCTATACTCTAATGGATTGAGTTGGCATTTGTACATCTTCAACGCATTCTGTATTCAACACAATATTTTTTTCCTTCTCCATGATGGGCAGTATACCACTCCTTTTTGTTTTTTTCCTTACTGCTTCGAACTTATCACTCCCTATTATCCAGTTTGGCAAACTTTGAATTTGGTTCTGATTCTCTCGAACTTGAACTCTGCGTTCCAATAAATTGCATCCCTTCTTGTACGTGGTCTGATCAGGGGAGGTTGTAGTGAAGACAGGGCCCTGCGTGCACACATTGTTATATTAGCATAGGCCTATTAGAAGTTTAAACACCATTTTGCCACTTTGTAACTTTTGTACACTATACTACATGTAATTGTTTCTGTAAGTTAGACTGCTTGGGTTTCTCGCATGAGAATAGTCTGTTTTTTACATCCGTAGACTTACATCGTGACATTAGTCTGTATACTGCGTGCAGAAGCCTTCATGGTCACCATAACAATATATGCTGTTATTCAGGTTGATCGGCCCCCGCTCTAGACACAACAAGCACACAGCTGCAACCAACCGAAATTCTAGTGCTTTTAATATTGCACTGTATGCATGATTTGGGCACTTGGAAGAAAACCTTTTCCAGTGAGAGAGCGTTGCTGATCTTGGAGGTATGGGGTTCCCCATTCAAGCTTAAGAGGCCTTCTATTATTATAAAACCTAGTTCCTAGCAGGGGAGGGTGGTTCACAAGGCGCTATAGGACCTGTTCCACTATCATTATAATATTATTTCTCCCTTTGTGTTTTATGGTATTATAACAATGCTGATCCTATTATTTTTAATCATATGCCTGCTTATGTTAGCATAAATACTGCATCTTAGAGCATGTTGTTAAAAGAAACCTTTTAAACTTTTCTGTGTCTCTAATTACTCATGTTGTGGCCTGGTACGAGAATAAAAATGAAAGAGTGTTCTTGATTCCCACCATTCCTGAGAGTACCCTAAGTCACATGTTCTGGGTTGTCTAATAATTGGTAGCTTCTCTATAGGATGGAGAGCTAATGAGACACTGATGCTAGTCAGACGGGGGATCTGGGTACTGAGGTGAGTTTCTGGTACACTGCAAGACACTGAAGTCCTGGTTTTCTGCGCACAGTTCCGTGCCTACACAGAGTCCGCGCAACAGGGTGACTCACTTATGCCTTCAGACAGTGCTGGCTGGCATGTCACGCAGGCATGGTGCCATGTTGACTTTGTCATGTTTCTCCCTTACAGGGGCATGCAAGCTGTAAGGGCAGTGGCATGGTCCCAGGGAGGGGCGTCCCAAGGGAACCTCTTCAGCTCCTAGGCCCAAGTTACTCAGAGTACCGTTTTCTAGGGACTTACAGGGGATAGAAGTACCAATTGGGGATTTGTTTTAGGGAAGAAACACTGGCACTGAGGACCTGGTTGGCAGGAACCCTGTGCATTACAATAGAAACCACATCAAAGCCAGGCAAAAGGTGGGGGGTTAACCATGCAAAATAGGCACTTTCTCACAACCCCCCTCCTAAGACCTCTGTGACAAGCTTGCCTCATTATTCCACTGCAAGATCATAGATATCTATAACAGCTTTGCAACCCAGGACCCCCCCCCCGCCGGCAACCACCGCACCCAAATGCTCCAGATCCCAGCGACCCTGCTCAAATGGATCACCCTCATCACTGATGACACCCTAACGATCAAGAAAAACATCCACTCTGGAGCCCCCTCGGACCCCTTCCCTTACCACATTTTCAACTCGAGCCATCACCACCATCATTCCGGAACTCAACTGCTCCTTCGAGTCTGCCACCTTACCTGAAGACTGGAAATACACAGAGATCAACCACCTGCTGAAATATCCCTCTGCCGACCCGATGGACCTCAATAATTTTATTTATTTTATTTATCGCATTTATAAAGTGCATGAATCGCCCCACATGGGGCCTCTCCGCGCTGAGGACCAGCGATACAACATGAAGGGAAAGAGAGTTAAAAGAGATGGGTCTTGAGCTTCTTTCTAAATTTCAAATAGTTGTCATTCAGGCGAAGATCCAACGGTAAGTTGTTCCATAGAGAAGGAGCTATATAAGAAATGGATTTTTCTCCTAATCTAGCTAGTTTAATTCTCGGCACTACCAGTAGGCCTTTGCCCTCAGACCGAAGTGTTCGAGTAGGAGTGTATTTGATAAGTTTTTCTGACAGGTAGGTGGGGGCCAACTGATTGAGGCCTTTAAATACAAGGCAACACACTTCAAACTGGATTCTCTTAAGAATCGGAAGCCAATGTACACTATGTAATAGAGGAAGAGAAGGAGTAAGCCTAGGGGCACTGGTTATCAGGTGTGCCGCAGTGTTTTGCACTACCTGTAAACTTTGCAGATAAGAGTCCCTAGCTGAAATCAGCAGAGCGTTACCATAGTCCAAATGGTTAAGAACCAAGGCATGGATTAGTGTTTTGCGCGTACCAATTGCGAGAAAGTGAAAGATCTTGCGGAGCAGGCTCAGAGCATAGAAGCAAGATCTTTTGGTGTTTGCTATGTGGTCTGCTAGATTGAGGTCATTATTTATTAAAACCCCAAGGTTTTCGACAACTGTCTTTGGAATGAGAGCGGTGCCCAATTCTTCTGGCCACCAACTAGGAGACCACCCCGTAACAGCCTCCTTGAAAAGCATGATTTCCGTTTTTCCTGCGTGACCTGTCTAGTCTTAGATTTAAAAGGGCACAGGTTTACAGTTTGAGTCCTATCCGTCAAGAAATCTTGTACCCAATTCAAGGCCATATCTTGGACACCAATAACGTGCAGTCTTTCTAACAGTATTTGGTGAGAAATAGTGTTGAATGCAGCAGATAGGTCAAGCAGCACATGAATTACTGCTTGACCTGCATCCGCTAGCATTCGAATATCATCCGTCGACTTTACCAAAGCAAGTTCAGTTCTATATCTGGGTCGAAAGCCGGACTGAGAATAGTCCAGACAATTATTGGCCTCCAGATAGGCAGAAAGATGGGTGTGAACATGCTTCTCAAGTAATTTGCTATATAAAGGCAACAAGGAGATAGGACGATAATTAGTTATAGTGTCGGAGGGTAATTTGGTATTTAGCCTTCCATCCTGTGGGGAGTTTGCCTTCTGTGATGGAGTGATTGAGGATATAACTAAGAGGTATCGCCAGTTCAGTGGCTAATTCCTTAGCAAATTTGGCGGGGATTAAATCAGTGGGAGAGCCCGATTTTGCAGATTTTAGGAGCAGTTCCATATCCTGAGGTGTCAGCAATGGAAATTCTTTTAAGATTCCCTGTCCAAGGTGAAGGACTGGGTTCTTTTGGACCCAGCGGTGCCAGGGCACAACACCTGAAACCTTCGTGGGTAACCTGCTCCGGCGTACGAGTCACAGAGACACGGGACACTTCCTTCGGCGTCAAAGAGTCAAGGTTTATTTACTGCAGGGAACACAGAAGTCACGACAAGTACAACACGTGCAACTTGGGGAGACTGCTTCAAATTGGTTTTGTGGATCGCTCCTTTTATACAGTTTTTACCCATAAGATAACATGAGACACAATAGTTTACAACCTGGTTCCCACATGTCGCTCTCAGAGGGGTCGCTTTGGTCACTTTGAGACACATAAGGTCCGGAACATAAGTGCGGAAACATTTGGCGGTTCCCAACTGTAAAAACCCATCTTCCCACCATTAGCAAATTCCAATCAGCAATAAAGTAGATCGAAATAGGAACGAAGACAGGTGCAGAGGAAGACGGAGACAGTGGGGAGATCGGAAAGGGTGTAAAAGGGGAGGTAACGAGAAGCACGAGATACAGGCATCAAAGGGACGTGCCTAATGAGATGCACGGCTGAGACAATAAGTCCGTGCGGCAAGATGAGCCTCGAGCGGCGCCATCTGCCTTACAGTAGCAACCCCCTCATCATAAAGACACTTTCAAAGAACATGCGTCTTCCGCAAATATCTTGGGAGTCCCAGGGTCGCGAAGCGGACAGCGTCCGTTCGCTGACTACTTGAGGGCAAGAGACAAAATGGATGCCGTATCTAAGATGGAACCCGTGGGTACAGATGAGAAACCCACATAACGAACGAACGGTTTAAGTTAGCACAGCGAAACTGCGCACACTTACTAAACTCGTCATTTGCGGTTCATAGATACTAGACTCGACCATATTCGTACGAGTCGAAAACACCACTTACAATTGTCACGGAACCTCAGACGCTCCTTTTGCCCTCATGTAGGCAAGCACTAGTCGGAATCATATTCGATATTCATCAGACCATCAAGATGTCGTTGTAGCATAGCTCTGTCCAACCGAGTCCCCTTGGTAACAGATGGTTGTCTCATACACGTTGTAGCACAGAGGCCACATAAGGCAGGACCACACTGCACACAAAGGCAACACGTGAACAGGAACACTACCACAACCCCGATGATCATCAGAATCTTCCAACCCCAAGTCGACATCAGGCCCCAAAACCAACCAAGTAGCGTCCAATCCCCTACATCCACGTGTATGGATTCGGAGATTTTATGCAACTTCGAGATGGCTTGATAGACAGTAGGAGCATTATCAGGTATGAAAATGCAACAGCTCGAATGGATCACTTTACATACCCCACCGCGATCTGCCAAGACGACATCTAAAACCATACGGTTTTGCAACGTCATAAGTCTCTCCGCCTGAAGTTCTGAGGTGATATTACCAAGGGCACTGGCAGTAATATTAGCTGTCGATTCTACCACTCGAGTCAAATGTCTCAGGTTCCTACTATTAACCATAGGTCCCCAAAACGGGAGGAAACCCTTGAAAAAGTCTCCTGCCTCTTGACCGGCAGTATCCTCCTCGCTAATTACGCCTCGTACAACTCTAGTCTTATGATAATCGGCATCTACAGTAAACGTCGGAGGCAACAGATTTGCAACAAAACATGAGCCCATGAAGTCTGTGGGCAACCATGTGTATGCACGATCATGACAGATAAAGTACGTACCCTTGGCAGCCAGAAACACAGGGGTCGGGGACATTGGCAGAAGGTAACTCTCAGTGCAAGCACTGGCTCCAAGTGAGGCTTGCGAACCACGACCCACAAGACAAAGATTACCAGTGTGGGGTACGACCCATATTGGAGACGAGCTTTTAAGCTGCTTTTCATTGGTGAACGTACTATATTCCCCTCTACTTAGGACCCTATAGGCTTGCACCTCTTCTTTAGGGATGAGAAAAGCATCATGGATCTCATCTTCCATATCCTCTATTGCCATCGATAGCACCCACTGATACGAGGTAGGACCAGAGTTGGGGGAACGTTGTTCTGGAGTGGGGTGGAAACCCAGTGCGCTTCGAAGCATTGTTTGAAATGCTCGAGCTGACCCTTGGGAACTATACGGTAACACCAGATATGGAATTCCCTTACCCGTAGTATGTGGCATCAGCCCACACACCCAACAATTAGTAGTGTTAACCACTAACTGATGCTGATGGAGGAGCTGGATAAAGGAATTGTTGCGGAATTCTACACGTCTAGCCTGTTCGTGTTCCGGTAACATATGAAAGGAATGAGGAGAAGCGGTAGAAGTAAGATTAGGGTAAGGAGTAGGAGTAGGGGTAGGAAGTAGGAAGTAAGACATAGTGTAATACACCCCACCCGCCAAAAATGCAGAAGTAGTCAGAAACAATACAAACAGCGGAAATACAAAACATTTAGTACGACTAAGTTTCTGCAGTCTGACTCTATACGCCTGAGCTCCTTCCAAATCATTCAGCTTCGAAAATGCCATTTCCCTACGACCGTCCGCAACGTTTCTTGACGCACTTCGTTCTGTGCAGCAATAGTCAATCCCCAGGAGTTCCTAGGAACCGACGGCCTTTAACCTAGCGTCAAGACCTACTGTCCAGAAGGAAGTACGCGCGCGGCCCTACGGCCCTCAATACACAATATGTATTTTATTTAGCACAATATTTCAGCTGTGGAAGGAAAAGATACAAGGAAGGAGCTTATTTATATGTACAAAAACAATTCAATAATACGATTGTTCAAAGTTGATCAGGGGAAACGAGGATATTGCAGTTATCAATTCAGCAAAGCAAGAAAATTTTATTTGTCCTTAGTATGAGAACGCAGAGAATATCGATGTTTCCCTGGACGTGTCTGCTCGTCGAACAAAGGATCCGTTGAAGAGACAGCGTCCTGTTGATCAATTGGTTGATTTGATCTTGAGTCTTTTGCTGACAAATGTTCAACAGTGGCTTTCTGCTGCGCTGAGTGTTCACCAACAAGCTGTGCGTCGCTAAAAGGTACAAACGCCGGCAATGTTTCTGCTTCTATTGACGCAATGCCTTTCCTCACCCACGGGTCTGCCGGCAAAGAAATAGGGACTCGCTTACAATGGGTAGCATGTACCCAATTCTTCCGCCCCTCAAGACGAACGGCAGTCCTCGTGGCCAGGAGCACCTGGTAAGGTCCGGTGAAACGGGGGTCCAGATTCTTCTTGCGTGAAAAATTACGGGTAACTACCCAATCTCCGGGCTGGAGCTGGTGGCCTGGACCCTCCGTCTGCGTCGGTAAGGCGTCGTAAACCTGTTGATGAATTAACCTCAGTTTAGCAGTCAAGTCATGTAAGTAATCAATCAACATCGGATACTCAAGATCAACGAATATACCTGGCCTAGGAACCCCCCACACATTCGCAGGACGGCCGAACACTATTTCATAGGGGCTAAGCCCTATTCGGGAGTGTACAGTCGTCCTAGTTGACAGTAATGCTAGAGGCAAAGCGTCAGGCCACGAAAGTCCAGTCGTAGCCTGAATCTTCGCTAGTTTTAGTTTAAGGGTGCCATTGTACCCTTCAACCAATCCAGCTGACTGGGGATGATTGGCGCTATGGAATTTCTGATTAATTCCAAGGCCCTTACACACACTCTTCATCACACTTCCAACAAACTCACTTCCGTTATCTGACCACACGACTCTAGGCATTCCATACCGAGGAAAGTATTCCTTCAGTAGGATTTTCGCAGTAGACAAAGCAGTATTGTCTTTGAGGGGATAGGCCTCGATCCATCGGGAGAATGCGCAAACCACAACCAAAACGTATTTCAGGTTATTGCATCGCTCCATATGGATGAAGTCCAATTGGATCACCTCAAAGGGATACAAAGGAGGAGCAAAACTGCCAGGGGGAGTTGGGGTTCCTTTGCCAGGATTGTACATTATACACACCATACAATTCTTCACCAAACGTTCAGCACACTTCGTAATTCCATCATTCTTCCACACATCAGCCAACAACTTGCAAATACCTTTCGCGCTAATATGTGCTAACCCATGTGCCATTGTCACAACGGCTAGTACATACGCATCAGGCAACATCCATCTTTTCTGATCTGACAAATCAATCCAGCAACCATTCGCATCCAACCTTCCCGTACTTTCTTTCCACTTCGTCTTTTCAGTCTCGGTGGCCTCATTCTGTATTGCTTTCACACTCTCTATGGTATTTTCACACATACTCGATTCTGTAGGCCACCTAACCGAACTCATCACATACATTCGAGTGCTAAGGTTCCGGGCAGTCTCCTTAGCAATCTCATCTGCAAACGCATTACCACGACCAACATCATCCGTCACTTTACAATGCGCACTACACTTAACAATTGCAACTTGAGCAGGCAAAGTCAATGCATCCAAAAGATCGTTTACAAGCTGGCCATGCTGTATTTTCGTGCCATGTGACGTGAAGAAACCACGCTCTCGCCACAACCGTCCAAAGCTATGCGCTACACCGAAAGCGTACTGACTATCGGTGTACACATTCACACGTTTACCTTTTGCTAATACACATGCTCTAGTAAGAGCAATCAGCTCTGCAGCTTGGGCAGAATTCTGATTCAATCTCGCAGTCTCAACTACAGTATTCAACGTCACAACAGCATAAGCAGTAGTCACATCACCATTCGGCAATTTAAAACATGACCCATCCACATACAGGGTGCCGTCAGGGTCTTCCAATGGGGTGTTTTTAAGGTCCACACGACCCTTCGTTTCCTCCTCTGTCCGCAAGTAGCAGTCATGTTCTGCTACTTCATCTGACTCTGCACTAATTGGTAACAAAGTTGCCGGATTTAGGACATTACAACGTTTTATCTGAATATGGCTTGCCAAAAGCGTCAATTCGTACCCAGACAACCTTGCACTCGTCAAGTGCTGAGTTTTCGTTCGATTCAAAAGAGTATCGACTGCATGCGGAACCATCACCGTGAGCATATTATCCATGACCAATCCTGCTGATTGTCGGATAGAGACCGCAGCTGCCGCAGTTGCTCTCAAACAACTCGGCAATGCTCTAGCTACTGGGTCTAAGGTCGAGGAAAAATATGCACATGGACGTTGCTTACCACCAAAAGGTTGCGTTAAGACACTCAAAGCACAACCTTCCCTCTCGTGAACATATAACGTGAACGGTTTGCTGTAATCAGGAGTACCTAACACAGGAGCCGAACACAATGAATCACGTAATTCAGAAAAACTTTTCTGACATTCTTCCGTCCATGGTAAAGGAGTAGAAACATCCTTACACGTAAGGGCCACCAATGGTTTCGCTAGCAATGAAAAATTAGGAATCCACTGCCTGCAGTACGACGTGATACCTAGAAAGGCACGCACATCTCTTTGGGTTTGTGGCACAGCCATTCGCGCAATCGCTGCAATTCTCTCTGGGGTCAATCTCCTTCCCTCCTTTGACAATAAGTGACCTAGGTAGGTTACTTCTTGACAACAATATTGGAGTTTAGAAGGTGACACCTTGTGATTTAACTCACAGAGATGTTGCAGCAACGATACCGTAGCAATTTTGCAAATGTCCTGAGTATCAGCAGCCACCAATAAGTCGTCGACATATTGGATTAAAGCCGCACCAACCGGCAACCTAAACGCATCCAATTGACCCTTCAAAGCTTGACTGTAAATCGATGGACTTTCACAGTAGCCCTGAGGAGCGCGTTTGAAGCGGAAGCTACGTCCACCAAGAGAGAAACCGAAAAGGTCCCTGCTCTCTTCGGCAATCGGGATGCTGAAAAACGCATTTTTCAAATCAATCACCGAGAACCACGAAGCAGTAGCTGGAATCAGAGTCAGTAGCGCCGTGATGTCAGGCACAACAGGGAATTGAGGAACCACAATTTTATTTACCTCCCGTAAATCGATAACAAAACGATAAACAGGCGGTTTAGTAGGATCAGTACGTTTAAGAATGGGCAGTACAGGGCTGTTGCACACGTTTCCCCGAGTCTCCTCAATAACATCTTTCTCGATCAAATCATAGATGATCGCTAACAAAGCTCGTTCACCATCAAGGGAGATACGGTATTGGGGAATACGTGGCAATCGCACATTAGATTTCAACTGAACAACATAAGGGGAGATATCAAGTAGGCCCACATCATTTGGACCCGTCGCCCACAAAGACGCAGGAAGAGAATCCAATTCCGGTGGAAGCTTATCGAGAGACAAATACATGGGAGAGACTACTCTCTCGCCAAACGTAAGCTTTACACCCGCAGGAGAACAATACAAAGTTGCATACAAACGTTTAAGCAAATCCAGACCCAAAAGATTTTCACCACAACCCGTGGTTAAAATCAACGGAGCTTCGAGCTCACGAGGCCCAATTTTAAGGGGCAAAGGGCATGAAACTGGATTGCTAACGGGGGCGCCAGAGAATCCAACGGAAACATTTGTTAAGCCAGACAAAGGTGCGCCAGGGAGTTTCGAATGCATGATAGAACTTTTCGCTGCACCAGTGTCCAACAGAAAAGGCTCAACGACGCCCGATGTAGCAACTGCGACGTAAGGCCCTCTCTGATCAACCGGAACTGATACCACTCCCTCTCCTTGTCTTTGGCTGTCCTAGTAATTACTATCGTCAGTTCCCTGATCGACGTAATAATCGTCTACATTGTACTGCGCAGATCGTCCTTGTGATGATCCACGTTGATCGAAACAGTTATTAGAATTAGATGAATTGTCAGAACGGTCGTTCTGAGCACCACGACCTCTACCACGTGATGCGGGCTGTGAACCACCACGACCTCCTCTAGACGAATTACCACCACTACGGTCATTTAAAGCAGGACAATTGAATTTAATGTGTCCCTCCTGTCTACAATAAGCACATTGATTGTACCCTAACGAAGATCTTTGGAAAGAGGAATCATTACGCGGCTGCGATCGATTCGATTGCGACTGCGGTCTATTCTGTGGAGACGCATTCTGATTAGAACGCGGCGGATATGCTTGTTGCAACAACACTTTAGTTTTCAGCTCTTTCGTCTTTTTATCAGCACGGTCAGTTTCCTCTTTTTCTCTATTTTCGTAATATTGTGCCGTGGCCAATATCTGAGCTGAGGTAGAAACGGCCCACGCACTTTCTGAATTCTTCAATTTATTGCACAAGTCGGGCAATAAGTTCGATACAAATTTATCCACAAACAACCGTTGTCCACCCTCGGTACCCATATCCTGTCCACTATGATCAACGAATGTTTCCTCAAATCTCGTAAAGAAGTCTGAAACACTCTCATCCTTCTTCTGCTTACAGGCTGACAACTTATCCCAATTCACCCTCATAGCTGGCATGAGCGTTTTCATTAATGTAATGATTCGCTGGGGAAGAAGTTCAATCAACTGATCGGGTTTAGTAGCAGCCACTTGTCCAGCGTCTGCCGCTGTAATAGCAGCCCAATCACCACCTAATTCATTTGCGTGATCTTGGTGACGAATCTTGGCCCATACCGGTTGCGGTACGACATTGCCAAACAACATGTCGATATCGGCAAGATTCATTATCGTAGCGTCTACGAGCTGCGATAATTCCTTATAATACCCTGCAGGATTTTTGCGAGGATCGGGTAAAGTTTGTTTCACCTGAAGCACTTCCGATCGTTTCCATGGGAGGTGTATCCACACTCTCTGGAAATGCGCCGCCACTGGAGCATTAACATTAGTATTATCAGCGGGTACCCAAACCGGCGGAACTTCACGCATAGGATATTGGCCAGACTCATCTTGTTTTTCAATGTCCTCAACGAACAATGCATGAGGAATAGGAGCGGGACGAAAAGATAACAACCGCTCAATAGCACGTCGGACATTAGTGTCGACTATCAGTCCAGTTGCGAACTGAAGCCGAAGTTCAGACAGGGCGTACAGCACCTCATCAGGCGCAAAGGCCGCTATCTGATCATGTAGGAACTTGCACATTTCATCAAACACATATCTCTGAGTAGGTATGTTGAATTGATCAAACGTTTCGAAGACAACACGAGGTGGATTTCTAACAGGGTTTACTATCCAACCCATCGCCATATTATATAGCGCAACACGTTCTCTATTAGCAGGAAGCTGGCTACGTCTCTGAGGACCATCAGAACCAGCAGACCCAAAAACAGGTCCAAACGACTGAAAGAAGTTTGGCACACTAGGAGAATTACGGTTACGAGTAGAGGGACAAGA
This sequence comes from Lissotriton vulgaris, assembly GCF_964263255.1. NCBI lineage: Eukaryota > Metazoa > Chordata > Amphibia > Caudata > Salamandridae > Lissotriton > Lissotriton vulgaris. The sequence continues at coordinate 130,870,265 of NC_141699.1, read as the reverse complement.
ATAAGACACAGGACTAACAAGAGAAGGAGTAGAGACATTAGCAACAACAGGGGTTAACAACGCAGGAGCAGTAGTGTGAGCAGGAGTATGTGGAAGCGGAGGAGCAGTAGGAATAGAAACAGGCACAGGAGCAGGAATAGTCGGAAGAGCGGGTGCAGGTTGAGGAACTGGTGGAGGAATAACAGGTGGAAGAATAGGTACGGCAGGGACCACAGGAGCTGCGATACCCTGTACGTACGGAGGTGGTGACTTCATAAGATAGGACATTAAAGAATCCTCAACTGCCTCTTCCTTCTTATCCGACTCCGTAGGCAAAGCAGGATAGCATTTATCTATGGACATACGCTGTAGCCTCTCAAACACTTCCTTATCCTTATCCTCCTTATCACGCTGAAACTGCTCAGCTTTCTTCACTATGGTAGCAACAGTATCTCGCTCACTACGTTTATTCTGTCTGATCTCTTTCTGTCGGGCTTCTTTGCGCCACAACCGAAAGGCATCAAACATGGCCGGCCTAGATTTGCGTTCGAACAACTTTATTTCTAGATTATCTAAGATCGACGCTTCGAAGCTACCGTGAGGTGGCCAACGAAGATCGCCGTCTTTCGTTGTATATTTTATCCAATAATCGTTAAAAGCAATCGGGCCTAGCCCATGTTTGCTATATAAGTCATAAGTAGGAGTTCCAACCGGAGGTATCGGACACGAGTCCTCCAGCAGGGAATCCGCACCACAAGGTCTAAAACAACTGAACAAAGTACTGCGACCAGGCATCTTGCACGCTAGCCGAGTTTCACAAACTTCAAGGGTTACGGGATTTACCAAGTCCCAGCAAGAACAAAACCCTCGGTCTTTGGCGGCTGCAGTCGTCAAACAAATACAACAACAACAAAGTACGCTAGCAAAGTGTCACCGACAAAAACACTCACACAGCGTGCACAACAAAAACACTAGTGTTTACAACAAAGACACTCGCTAAAGTGTCTACAACCAAGAACTCTGGGAGCGACCCACAAATACTTAACTCAAAGAACAATGGCGTCCTCAGGAAGGCCCGTCAATCGTCTCGCTATACCAAGGTCTACGCCAGGCGCCAAAACAGGTCTACAGTCAGGGCAGCAGTCCGTCGCAGCCGTTAGGAGGCGGGAATCTTCGCGGGAAAAGTCTTCGGGCCACTTATTTCGACAACAGGATCGATGAAGCGGGGTGCACCTTCCCTCGGAGATTTCACACGAAGTTCCTCACGATCGTCGGGCTTGGACCGGTACCACTGATGCAGCCCCACGTTGGGCGCCAACTGAAGGACTGGGTTCTTTTGGACCCAGCGGTGCCAGGGCACAACACCTGAAACCTTCGTGGGTAACCTGCTCCGGCGTACGAGTCACAGAGACACGGGACACTTCCTTCGGCGTCAAAGAGTCAAGGTTTATTTACTGCAGGGAACACAGAAGTCACGACAAGTACAACACGTGCAACTTGGGGAGACTGCTTCAAATTGGTTTTGTGGATCGCTCCTTTTATACAGTTTTTACCCATAAGATAACATGAGACACAATAGTTTACAACCTGGTTCCCACATGTCGCTCTCAGAGGGGTCGCTTTGGTCACTTTGAGACACATAAGGTCCGGAACATAAGTGCGGAAACATTTGGCGGTTCCCAACTGTAAAAACCCATCTTCCCACCATTAGCAAATTCCAATCAGCAATAAAGTAGATCGAAATAGGAACGAAGACAGGTGCAGAGGAAGACGGAGACAGTGGGGAGATCGGAAAGGGTGTAAAAGGGGAGGTAACGAGAAGCACGAGATACAGGCATCAAAGGGACGTGCCTAATGAGATGCACGGCTGAGACAATAAGTCCGTGCGGCAAGATGAGCCTCGAGCGGCGCCATCTGCCTTACAGTAGCAACCCCCTCATCATAAAGACACTTTCAAAGAACATGCGTCTTCCGCAAATATCTTGGGAGTCCCAGGGTCGCGAAGCGGACAGCGTCCGTTCGCTGACTACTTGAGGGCAAGAGACAAAATGGATGCCGTATCTAAGATGGAACCCGTGGGTACAGATGAGAAACCCACATAACGAACGAACGGTTTAAGTTAGCACAGCGAAACTGCGCACACTTACTAAACTCGTCATTTGCGGTTCATAGATACTAGACTCGACCATATTCGTACGAGTCGAAAACACCACTTACAATTGTCACGGAACCTCAAAGGTAATCCCATGAATGAATCAAGCCCAGGTCAAACTTATCTTTGTCCAATGAAGATATATTATTATATAAATCCTCTATTTTTGAGTAAAAATGATCTGCAATCTTATCACAAAGGAGTTGGATGGGAACCTCCTCACTGTCAAGGATAGGGTTAAGAAAAGTATTACGAAGGTGAAAGAGCATTTTGGGGGAGTTACCTGATTGTAAGCATGGGCAAATTTTGCGAATCTGGCATTCGCGAATTTGCGAACTCGCAATCCGCAATATCCGCGAATTCTCACAAATTTGCTGATATTTTTTTTTTTGTGTTCGCAAGGTTTTCTGCCAGTTCGCAAGGATTTCTGCCAGTTCGCGAGGGTTTTGTACCAGTTCGCAATTGCGAACTTACATGTCGGCTCGCAACGGTCGCTATTATGTTGTTTCTACGTCTGGTTCATCCTCACAGGTTCCCAGCACCCTCTGTTTCACCCCTGCCACCCTCTGTTTCACCCATGCCACCCTCTGGTACATCAATGCCACCCTCTGGTTCATCATCACTGTAGATTATGGGGGGAAAAAGCAAGCACACCTGCCTGCTTCAACTGACATGAATTAATTTGGGGTTGATTTATTAATGTGTCACTGTTTTAAAATTCCAGTCTGGCACCTGCTTCCTTATCTGTAATTTGCTTTCTGTTGCAGTGCAATTTTTTTTTCCAGGACCTTTGTGGCCTACTTGTAGCGATTCTATGAGCCTGCTGTGAGGGTCAGAGCAGGGTCATACAATTGTTGCAACTAGCAACTGAACTCTTGAGGGGCCCTTGTCAGGAAGCACTAGAGGGAATGGTTACTAATGATGAGTTTGAACTTTTGAACCTGCTGAATGCTTTCACTTTTGCAAAACTCGGGGGCATATTACCAACAACTAGCGATAATTTTTGTCTCTAACTTGTTTAGAGACAAAAATTATCGCCGCACATCGGCGATTTTTATCGCAGATAAACCTTGCTATTAACAAGGTTTATCGCAAATGCGATAAAAAACGGCCGAAATGCATGAATATCGCTGAAAAGTCAGCGATATTCATGCATTATCGAGCAAATGCTCTTAGCCATGTTATCCACCTCCCATTGGATAACATGGCTAAGAACTGCTCAGGGCAGGTGTTAGCTTTTGGAGATATTCCCGCTTAGCGCGAATATCTCCAAAAGTTGGTAATAGGAGATAGCGATGTTAGCGACTGTTTTCAGTCTCTAACATCTTGGCACGCCCACTTTGCATCTCATTAGTGATAAATATCACTGACATGCAAAGTGGGGCCCAAGATGGTCGCTATCTCCTACTAACTGTCGCTAACTGGTGTTAGCGACAGCTTGGTAATAGGGAGATAATTTTATCTCCGCTTTCTTGGCTTTTAAAGCCAAAAAAGCGGAGATAAACCCCCTTGATAATATGCCCCTCGTTTTTCTGCAGAACAGCATTACAGCAACTGTATTGCCCCAAACAAGCTTATATGAGAAAGTTGATTTCTAATCCAAAAGTTATCCAAAGAAAGTCAAAAGGCCTCAAATCCAAAAAAGTGCAGGCAAATGTCAACCTGAGGAGTTATTCTGATAAAAATCATAATTTTCAGAAGGTCTATGCTGCTTGCTAGTAGATTTCTTGTGCAGAATTGCAATTTTTGTAATTTCGCGAGTGCGAGACTGTTGCTGCCCGCCGCACCTACATGTTCGCAATTGCGAACTTACACCGCACGCCGCAAAATTGTATCACCAAGAAAAAAAAATCCGCTGCGTGCGAATTTGCGGATTTTCGGTACATTCGCGAGTGTTCGCGGATTGCGAATTTACCGAAAATCCGCAAAATCCGCGAGCGGAACGGATTTTCCGCCCATGCTTACCTGATTGTTCCAATTGCACAATTAGAGACCCATCTCTCTGCTCCCCTTACCAGCCAAACTCATTCAGAAGGCCAGCCACGCCTAATTCACTGAATTCATCAATGCAAACCACACCCTGGACAGCCTCCCAATCAGGCTTGGGAAGCAACCACAGCACTGAGACTGCACTCCTCACCTCACAGATGACATTCTCACTCTCCTCGACCGAGGCAAAACCTCAGCCCTAATCCTCCTGGACTTATCTGCTGCCTTTGACATCGTCTCCCACCACACCCTCTGCACAAGACTCCACAATGCCGACATCTGCGGCAAAGCCTTAGAGTGGATCCTCTCCTTCCTCACCAGCTGAAGCCAGAGAATCAAGCTCCCAATGTTTTCCTTAGAACCTATAGAGATCATCTGCAGAGTTCCTCGGGACTGCTCTGAGCCCCACCCAACATCTGTATGACCTGTTTGCAGCTATCATCAGAAACCATGGACTCAAGCATTGTCTCCTACGCCCATGACACCCAGCTGGTTCTCTCTGTCACCAACAAACCTACAGACGCTAAGAGCAACTTTCACAACAGGAGGAAGGCAGTCTTCATCCTGGGCACCACTCCCTCCATCTGGGATGACTCTTGGTTGCCCGCAGTGCTCGGAATCCCATCAACACCCACGCAAGTATCCTCGGCATCATCCTCGACTCCTCTCTCTCAAGAACCGCCAAATCAATTACGTCTCATCCTCCGGCTTCCCCACGCTCCACCTGCTTCAGAAGATTTTCATGTGGATCCCCACTGAGTCCAAGAGAACGTTCACACAGATGCTCATCAGCAGCTTGCTCGACTACGGCAATGCACTCTATGTCCACCAAAAAACTACAAAAGGAATTGCAGAGCGTCGAGAATGCCTCCACCAGACTTATCCTGAATATCCCTTGCCGCAGCCACATCTTCAGTCACCTGAGAGGCCTTCACTGGCTCCGAATCAATTAGAGATTTACCTTCAAGCTCTTCATGCATGCCTATGAAGATCTCCACAATGCGGACCTGCAAACCTCAACCACCGCCTCTCCTTCTACACACCCACCAGACATCTCCGCTCTGCCTAACTGGCCCTGGTCACTATCCCACGGATCTGCAAGACCTCGTCCTTCTACCTCGCTGCAAATACCTGGAACTCTCCACCTGTACATATCAGGCAATCACCTTCACTGCCTCAATTCAAGAAGAACCTCAACACCTGTCTCTTCGACTGAGCTGAAGAACCAACTCAAGTCCCCACCCCTTGAGACCCTAACGGGTGATTGGCCGCACTCTATAAGAACCCTGATTGATTGATTGAAGCAGTGCAAAGTATACAATCTCTAATTAGTTTATCTGATTTGTATGTCATAACTTTGCTGCTGCAAATGTTTATGTCGGCCCAACAGCCATAGAGTTTCTTCGGTCTGAGATAAAGTGAATGCTTGCATGGGGAGGCATGTACCATTGCCGCTCAGTACAGAGGGTATTGTTTACGTTCTTGCTAATTTAGAAAGCAGAAATGTTTCTGTAAATCCAATTATGAAAGCTAAAACTCATAGCTTTTACTTAAACAGCGAAGGGGGAAAAACAAACAGAACAAGCACACTTAATGCCTCCAATCAGCAACGTTTGCAGTCTTGTTAAACTGACTCCTAATCCCGCGTCCTCCTTAAGGGATGTTTACAGAGCAAACCCTGGTGGGCTTTGGCCCTTGAATTTTTATTCTAAGTAACTATTAAAACTCGTTTTATGTGCTGCAAAAGGGGACATCATTCATAAGGTGTGATTCCACCGCAAGCAAGTCAAACACATGCCAGCATTTAGGGAAATCTAGAAGGGAGATTTGGAGAAAGAAACGTGGGAATTTATTTTCTTCATTTACTTACATTTGAGCGGAGGAAATTTGAGACTGCATAATGCTAAAATAACACATTTTTTAAGCTTAAAATCTGGAGTCAGTTATGTAGCTCGGAAGTGTGGTATTTATGTGGTGTCAGGTTTTTCACTTTTGTGCAACATACAATTTGGCACCAGGGGCAGTAACTGGTCCCAAGGTTTCTATTGCAGATCCTTTGGCAAGATATTAGTAGTGTAAATGGGTCCTATGGTCCTATGTTGGGTGAATGTGTCAACTGCAGTCAGTTGTGAGATGAAGCTCTTGGGGCCTCATTTATGAGGCCTTGCGTCAGTTTTGAGCTTCCGATGCGTCACTTTTTGTGACGCATCGGCGGCGTAAAACATGCCTCCTAACATGCGCACTATTTACAAAGTGACACATCTAAGCAGAGGCGTCACTATGTAAACCCCTGCGCTACATTATACCTGCGTCAGGTATAATGTATGCAGGGGGCGTTCCCCCGCAAAAAGCGTCGTAGAAGTGACGCAGTGAAATCTATGAAATTTCACTGCGTCACTTCTAGGACGCTGTTGCGTCAAAATCTTGCGCCTGCCTCACAGCAGGCGTAAGACTGACGCAGGCCCTTTCACAAGGGGCTTGCCCCATATGAAAGGACGCATTGCTGGAGTTGCGTCACTTTTGTGACACACTCCAGCAATGCGTCACATTTGCGCTTACAGATACGTCAGAAATACTGACGTATCTGTAACTCCTTGCAACATGATGCGTCATACATTAAATATGACGCATCAGGTATGTCGCAAGGAATGCGCACTGAGAAGTGACGCATCGCTGCTTTGTCGCAGCGATGCGTCATTTCTCATAAATGAGGCACTTGGTGTTTAATGGGGATAAACACCAAGGTCACATGTCTTCTAAGATGCTACACTTGCTCCTCGCCCAGAACAACTACACGTTGTAAGGCAGTCGGTGGTAGCGAGTGCTGTTTGGTGGTATAACAGTGAAATAATAGCATATTTACTCTGTGTTGGAAGCATGTTAGGAGTTGTGTCTTAAATTTGTTTCCCTGTATTGAGTTGTATTGCATTATTTGTATCGAGCCTCATACCCCCTGATAAAGTCGCAAAGTGCTCCTATTTGCGTCAAGTTCTTGGGCGCCCTTTTAAAGCGTATCATTTGAAAGATGTTGGATGTAGAATGTCCCATGTGGGATATGTTTGGTGAGGGGTGTAAGGTTCAAGGACATGCCTCAAAGGGTGTGGAGTGTCTTCCTGTGCGTAAGCATGAGATGTTAAGGAGAGACAAAATAGATGCATTGGGGGTGTGGCTTGCGCGCAACCGAGATGGCCGCGCTGTCCTGAGCTCCGGCAGATCGCAGAGGCGGTCTATCGGCTCCGGATGCATTAAGCTCATTTTTCCGCTATCTGGATTGTAGGAACATCGCGGGACCAGTTTGGATGAACTTTCTGTCACACTGGACCACTCCTGGACATGTGAGCACTTTCGAGGTTTTCTCCTCACAGAGGCTGTACAAAATGGCGTCGCATGTAGAATTCTGCTGAGAGGCTGCTGTTCTGGAGAAGTCGGCGCCGTAGTGACCGACTGCTCTTCACTTTCTCACTGCTTATAAGGGATGGTGCCTGTATATGGAATTTCCCTCGCCTCATTGAGAGGTCCTGTGTGGAGGCGCTGCTTGTATTATGCCTGCATTGAGGAGATTTCTTTCACCGGACCCTGTTATCTATACACAATTGAGTTCCAGTGGGCGCTGTTTCTTAATAAATGCCTGCTCAAGCAATGGTGTATATTTATTTCATTAATGCTGGTCAGGACACCACAAAGTGGATACTTTATGATCTCACATGCCTCTACAGTGGCCTTGCTGACTCCTTCATGTCTTTTTGTGGCAAAGGAGACTATTCGACAATTGTAGAAGGCTGTGGATGGCGAAATGTGATGGGTTCTATGTATTCTTTTTTAAGAGCAGAATTTCAGAAGTGAATTGAATATTGGGCTTCTGTCTCCGGTGCTTACACGTTAAATGTTATGCCAGTTGGAGAGCTTTAACTTCAACTAATTATGGCGCGACACATTGTGCACTATTTTATTTCGTAAACACTGAGGGGTAATCTTGAGGAACTCCTTTGGAGTCGCAGACTTCGTATAATCCTTAATTCATTGGTCTATTTGCCTCGCTTCAATGGCAGAAAGTATTGGGGGCTCCTCAAAGGATAAGGACTCTAAAGGGTATTTAAAGAGATCTAAACAAGCCTCGCCCATGCCGGAATTTGCAACTAAAGACAAACCAGAATCTGGGGCTACTTTGGATACCATTCTCTCTCGCCTCAACTCAGTTCATGAGATTGCGGAAAGCACTAAGACGAACACTGATTTACTTCAGGTGGGAGTGGAGGCCATCAAACAGACCAAACAGATGCAGAGAATGGAGCGCACCTTAAACTCACTGAGAAGAGATCTCATGGAGAAGGAAGATAGGAATCGGAGAAGCAACCTCTGTATTTTTGGGCTGCCAGAGGATTGCGAGAAGGAGGCTCCAGCCATGTTGGAAGTTTTTACTCAAGTGGATTCCCACAACGCTAAACAACTCCTTTCAAAAAGAGTTTGAAATAGAGCGTGCCCATAGGGTTCCTACGTTTAAATCTAAATCTCAGTCACATCCAACGCCAGTGATATTAAACCTTTAAGGCACCAACATTCTGAACAAATTTTGGCTCACATGAGGAGAATTAGATCGCTGCAATGGGAAGGCCACAAAATCGCTATCTCTCAAGACTTTGCCAGAGATACAGTCATCTGTCGTAAAGGTTTTTTAAATCTACGAAGAAGACTTCACGAAATGAGCATTCCGTTTTAATTTGCTGGCCCTTCGCGCTTCAGAATAACTTTTAGAGGTTGCACCCAGATATTTTATGAGGCAGCGGATCAATCCACTTTTTTGGACAATCAGTTTGAGTCTCGAATGGTGTTGGATTCTCCTGCAGGCACATCTAATTCATTTTCATCTGTGCTTTTACAGGTTCTTGTGGTGGGTTTAACGCTCATTTGGGCTCTTCCAGGTCCTTGTAAGTTTTAGTGTTTTGTCGAAAATTTGGATGTAGGGTCCAGTACTGATTTAGGATATTTAGCTGCTGTTGTTTTCTTCTCATAACGTTAGTAATTTTCCTTTACAGAAGCCTTCATTCAATCCCAGGATAATGGTCTCTTAGTATCTATTGTTTTTATATGTACATTTATTATTTATGTCTTCTTGTCTGTTTGTTCTTGTATATACTCATTCTATATATACATTTTCTTTGATTCATGTCTCCTCTTTCCTCGTTTAGTTTGTTTTCATGTTAATCCAGACATTGTATTTGGATTTGTTCATCCTATATTATATATTTTCTCTATTTTTTTTAATTTCTTATATGTCGGTCTTATCATTGCTTTTTGTCTCTAAAGTAGGGTACTTTCATGGTCTGTCTTCATTCGTGATACTCACCCTATTTTTTTTTTATTGGTTTTTACAGAACAGTGAGTCAAACATCGTCAGGCAGTCAAAGGACATATAATCACGCGATGCAGTATGACATGTTGACAATCGTCATAGGCTAAGATACGACAACAGTGGCAAGCATCTATAAGTGTCTCTGCATGGCAACACATAGTGAACCAGTAACAAAAATCTAAAAGGATATGCCAATATGGTACATTCTAAGCCTTCTTGTTTACAGCATAAGTTAAGCGAGACGGTTAGCAATTCGGTAAAGCTATCAGAATACAATGCAGTGAAAAACATCTGAACAAAACACAGTTACTCAACCTCCCTCCCTCCTCGCCTGCTTGGCCCTCAATATCCCAAAACATCATTCTTATATCAACCATATCCACAGGTGTGTGATTCCCGGTTCCAAGTCTGTCGTAGGTGAACTGCACAGTGCTGTTAATTTACCCAGCCTAGCACATAGACAATATGGGGTGCCAAGGCGTCCTGCACCTTGGGATCAGACCCACATATGTTAAACCCAATATATCCTAATAGGACAAAATATTGCAGCGTAGTATTGTATCATTGCGTACCAGCTCAGCGAGTTTGGTGTTCTCCGTAGGCCTCTACACTACTCCCTTTTCAGTTCTGCCCCCTCCGCTTTACCCCATCGTAGCATTTCTGCGTGCCATTCCTGTAAGGACGGGGCTCTAGTGGCCTCTCTTGGCTAAAAGAAGCGCAAGGTTAGCAAATCGTGAGGTAGAGCAGCCCTTCTTGTTGCGGGGACCCACCCCTAGTATAAAGTATTCCAATGTGTCGTTCTGGCGCACCGCAGCCACCGCCATCGATATTTTGCACACCGTCACCCAGTAATGTCCCAGTCTAGGGCAAGCCCTAACCATGTGTATCAACCTCACGCTAGGCGCGTGGCAGCATGGGCATTCATCAGTCGCCCCTGGGAACATAGCGCTCAATCTGCGTGGGGTTAAGTATGTCCTGTGTAGTAACATCAATTGGATACATTTAAATATGGGATTACGAGAACCCTAATATAGTATCCCATTCCTTGTTAGTGAAGACACGGCCCACGTCCCCTTCCCACTTGTCGCGTAACGGCCACAATGAGATTGCTCGCTCCACTCGAATCCCGTGGGTTAGCTATTTTGTCAGTCGAGCCCCATTGCCCATTAGGTATTGCATGGTAAGCAGTGTATTCGTCGATGGTTCTGTATCTTCAGGTGACCATGTGATGAGTATATATCTGGACATATGTGCGTGTAATAGGAGCAACGTATCAGGGGCTCCATGTATGAGTACAAACGTCTCGTGTGACATTAGTACTCCCTCTGTAAAAAAGTCTCCTACTGTATTAATGCCCGCCCCAGCCCACATCCAGAGGGCGTGGTTAGAGGTTAGTCCTGAACGTGTGTGGATAACCAGCAGAGGAATGGTAGGGGCATATGGTGTCATCTGTCCAGTGTACCGCACCACACTCCACCAGTAAGCAACAAGCAATAAATGGGGTGTCAACGTCAGCAGGGGGGCTTGTGGTAGTAAGAGTCTGTGGATGGTCCCCTTATCCCTATCTCGTGAGTCATATCCAGCTCGTGTAGATTGCGTCCTGCAAGCCAGTACGCCAGCCACTGCAACTGGCTAGCATAACAATACGCACGCAAATCAGGCACTCCCATCGCATCTTGCATTGCATTAAGTTTCAATTTCGCCAGACCAATACATCTACACCCTGTACCTCATATTAGCTCCATCACCAGAGAGTTCAATACTTTAAAGGATCTCATGGGGACAAGTAGCGGTAGATTGGTGCCTTGTCCTGGGAGCCACTATATATTGTCCTGAGATGTGTCGACCCGTGCATGCTCGCGTCGTAGGGTTCGTGTATAGTAAGCGCACCCATGCTATGTATTCTGCAGGTATTCCATAGCGTGCAAGAGCATAGAACATGTAATCCCAACGTAAGGAGTCAAAAGCCTGCCTCAGGTCAAGGGATATGCAGCGTTCCATATTTCCCATGGCACGCATGCCTAACATAACTTGGTGAAGCCATCTGATGTTGAGTGGTGTGCTCCGACCAGGTACAAATCCGCACTGATCGGTGTGTATGAGCGCGGGAATAAACTGGTTAAGGCAAGTGGCCAACAACTTACTCAAGATTTTATAGTCTGTGTTGAGGAGTGATAATGGTCTATAGCTCGGAATAAGCAAAGCATCCCTCTCTGGCTTTAATAGTGAAACCACCAGCGCTTGTAATGTAGTAGCAGGGAGCCTACCTCCCTCCAAGGAGTCGTGATAAAGACATTGTAAATGAGGAGTTAGTAAATCAGCATACATTGCGTTAAAATTCAGCAGGCAGGCCATCATTCCCCGGAGTCTTATTACGCGGTAAAGCCTTAATCGCCTGTCGTATTTCTGCCCCCGTTATTGGTCATAGTAGGTCATCACGTTGGTGTTGTGTAAGTTGGGGTACACATATACCATCAAAGAATGATTCAAAGTCAGTGTCAGTAAGTCCGGGCATTGGACCGTAGAGATGTTCATAATAGTCCCTAAATGCGGTATTAATGTCTAATTGCGTGTTTACCACCACAGCAGCGTTGTTCTGAATTTCTAATATGGGTGTGGGCAAGGTTGCTTTGATGACCAACCGTGCCAGTAGTGGCCCTGACCTGTCAGCTTGTGTGTGTTGTTTTTGCGTGTATAACCAGTAATCCACAACACGTAGCTCTTCAAGGAGTTCAGCGTATTGGATGTTAGCTTCTCGCAATTGTGTCAATTGTTCATTCGTCCCTGCAGCCTCCCCCTCCAGTACAGATAATCTATCCCCCACCTCCGTAAGTCGCCCAATAAGGTCGAGTCGTACTCCTGTCTTAGCACTTATTACCACTCCCCTGATGACCGGTGATACCCTAATATTCTCTTTTGGCATTTCTTTTGTATGTTTTAACATATGAATTTATTATGTGTAGATTTATAGATTATCGTGCATATTCATAGACATTAACAATGAACTGTTTGGGGTATTAGTACATTATGTATGTCAGTCCTCATATATTGTTTATTTCTTAGTATGTAAATTCCCTTTTCTATGCATAGGAATGGATTACTGTTTTATACTTACCCTTAGGTTGCCTTTACTATTTTAAAGATGCTTTTAATCCATTTTTTCCCGTTATATAAATTGATCATTTCTCTACATATTCTCTAATTTTCAGAGTAGCTTATCATCTTACTCTGTATAGCCAGATTTATCTCATATTTAAATTTAAGGATTAGTTCGGAGAATTATTAGATGCTGTTAGTTATTACTTTTTAATTCAATATTTATACTCAATTCTTGTGTCTTTGATTAATTAACAGAATCATTCTATTCAGGTCTCTCTTTACATTCAAATGTTTAGGTTTTTTGACATTCTAGTGGTTCTGCTGCTTAATGCATTATATTTGTTGCTGAGTAAGCTGAGTCGTATGTGCTGGCCTCTGTGGTTGCTTCTTCACGTTTTCCTCTCATGCATTTTGTCTACGTCAGACATCCCCTGGTGGGGGTTTTTCTCTTTTGTGTTAAGTTTTCTGTAGTTCTTTCTTTCGCTATATTTCTCTTTTTCTAACTTTTGTTAGCTCTTTCTTTAGTTCTTATTTACTGGGGACTCCTGCTTCGGTCAATCTTTATGTTTTTTAGTCTTCCATTTACTGTTATATCCGGGTTGAAATCAATGTGCCTTTCCTTTTATGATACATCATATTTGCTTATTGATGTTGTTTTCTGTCCATTATGCCGGGTCTGAATGTGCTCTCACTTAATGTGTGTGGTTTAAATCATCCTGTTAAGAGTGCCAAGATCCTAGACTACTGTAAAAGCTTGTCTGGTGATATTGTTTTACTTCAAGAAACTAAGGTTGCTTATAAAGAAGCCGTATTCTTACGGAAAGAATGGGTCCTGGATGTAGCTTGCTCTGAAGCTTCTGGTAAAAGAAATGGGGTTATAACGTTGAGTTCCAAGAATTCTGGTCTAACTATTGTGGCTGCAGAGCACGATTCAGATGGTAGATGACTGCTTGTCTAATGGATTGACTGCGTTTTACGTTATGAATATTTATTCCCCCAACAATGACGATCAATCTTTCTGGTGTGATATTAGTAAAAAACTTTCTGACATCCCTCAAAATGCTAAAGTGATTGTTGGCGAGGATTTTAATCTTCCTATGGAACCTATTCTAGACAGACAATCGGTTTGTAATTTTTGTCCGCCTAGAGCACATAAACAACTGCTGGATATGTGCTCTTCTCATCATCTTCTGGATGTATGGAGAATGCATAACCCTAATGGTAGTGATTTCACCTTTTTCTCCTCTCCACATTCTACCTTTTCTTGTATTGATTATCTCTTAGTGCATGCAGCACTTTTGAAACATACTACTAATGTGATGATCCATCCAATTCTTGTCTCTGATCACGCAGCGGTTTCGTTTACTTTTCTTAACTGTACAGATAATCATAGATCGCGGTCTTGGCGCCTGAACACAGAAATTTTAGAAGATAATGAGGAGTAGAACACAGAAATGTGGGTTTGCCCAGATCAATCCGCACATCTACTTACTTGCATAAATAGTTAGTCATTCCTTAATTTAATATATGTTCAGTATGGGGTGCTAACTACGGTGTCCAACACCTACCCACCAAAGTGTTACTTCGCCCACAGATTCAAAAAATCCTGGTCAATACGTTTAAACTCTGCACCTGAGCACACCCAATCACTATATCTATAATCCAGTTAGTCTGTTGCCCACAAGGAGATCAGCATTTAAATAAGTCCTTCCTAAAGTATAGTTCAATTTCCCACAGTTGTCAATCAGGGGAAGTGATCAGGTCACACTCTTCAATCAGACCTGTATGTTTTTTATTGTCCGATCAAATAACTGTTGATATAGCAGCCGACGCGCATTTCGTCCACAGGTCTTTTTCAAGGCTGCAACAAAATATGTGTACACTTATTTTAGAAAATGTACTACCATTGTTCCACAATGTGTATACACAATAGTTACCGTTTGAACTTCAAATCCATTATTCAACAGAATGAACCCCTGTGAAAAGACGAACAATGTTCATTGTTTTAGCATTGCTACAATTAGAAAATGTTAAAAAACACGAAATTGTATTGCTTATTTATATTAAAAAAAGTATATTTAATATTAATACACTAAGAATATGAGGTGGAAAATAACCTCATGCAATAGTCTCATTTGTGTTGGTGGAGAGAATATATATAAATCTTTCCCTTAGGGCACTCAGAATGGGTCCCCATCATAAGGATGATAAAAGAATATATCGTGTCCCTTGTGTGTATTGGAGTGGTTCTGTCATGCAACACCCACGCACCCATCACCAAGTGCATAGTATGTTATATGTGGCTCATCCCTGATCTCACCTTCGGGATATTAGCTGAATCAGAAGATTCGTATTTTCTCCTGAATTGTCCAAGTGATATTTAAGTCTTGCGATACTTAGAATCCAATGATGGAAATAAATCAATTGAGGTGATGTCAGTATATTCACTTTCTATGCTTCTGTAAAGGGAAATAATGTGAGTCCGTTGTCTCGATCTCTTATATTCTATGAGGTCCATAGTAAGTCAGCACGCATATGTATTATTAGAAACGTTCCTAGATGGGTTAGAAGTCTTGCTGTGAGCTTGAAACAGTACCTCTCTTTGTTTTTAGCCTCAGTTATAATCGTCTTTATTTATATACGACCATTTGAGTCTTTCTCATAGGCAACTTATGGAAAATTACCATCATTCTAAAGATGTTGTTTGTTATGCACATTGCGAATGCATAAAACGATATAAAGTAGTTGTCTAATAGAAACATTGTTTAGAACCTTACCCCAAATTCCAGGTAGTGGTCCTCTTTTTGTTTCAAGATGCTCATTATTTGTTAAAAAAGCGCTTTTTTAACAAATACGCTGACCGCTTTTGTGCTTGTTTTATTTTCACGTTCCTGCCCTCGTTACACATTCAGACGCTGTCCCATTTTTGCAAGATGTATCAGGATCAGGCACTGGGATGTAATTACAAATCACGTTTGAAAAACTTGAAAGCATCAAATAGATGAATGAGCATCTTGAAACAAAAAGAGGACCACTACCTGGAATTTGGGGTAAGGTTCTAAGCCACATAGGGTAGTAAAGATATAGGTCTTAAGTTTTCTGGCAGAGCAGGGTCTAGGAGGGTTTCTTTAACAATTGTATCACCATGGCATGCTTCCAATTACTAGGAACCTCACCTGAACTAAAAGACAGGTTCAGGAGCTTGGTGAGAACCGGAGCAATTACTTCTTTCCCTAGCCTCACATATTTTGGGGGGATCGGGTCCAAGAGCGACCCAGATTTAACTGCCTCCATGAGTTCAAGAACCTCACTTACTCCAGGTGGGTTCTCCCAGGTTCTTCTTTAATGATTGCCACATCGTATGAAACTGGAATCTAGTAAGCAGCATGTGGTGGTGTTCCGCCGTCTCCACCTCTCCCCATGGATTGCACGTCTCTTGAATTATGGGGACAGGGATGCAGTTCTCAGAGAGGCTAGAGCTAAAAGCTCTATAACCCACCAGGGAAACAAGTATCATTCTTCCCTGACTACACTCCTGCTGTCCAGGCTGCACATAGGGAGTTGCACCAACGAAACGCATTCTACAGAATTCCTCTATCCCGTATTCCATGCTTTATCCGGCTAAGCTCAAAATCACGCATGATAGCCAATCTCACTTTTCTAATGATGCTAAATCAGCATTAAAATACACGAAGCAATTTTTCCCGGTGAAGTCGCCTCCTTGCTCTTCGCAACAATCTGTCTCTGAACAGAACCTGAGTGATAATGACAGTTAGCAGTTCCTCTACTCTTTATCGCAAACCAGCCCGGATCAGTACTTGATTGAATAAGCTCTCATTGTTCTTAAATTGCAGTGTATTATGGCTATGTTCATTTTGATACAACTACACTGGTCCTACTGATGACATTTGTTGCTCTGGCTATAGAGATAAGTAATACTTTGTTATGGTTCAGGTTGCTCACTAGCCTCATTCTTGGCAGATCCTGTTTCCCATGCCAATGCCTGGCCACCCTGTCCTATGGCAGGTTAAAAGCCGGCGTCCCAGGCCCCCACAGGGAGATCTCCCATGTACCTACGTTCTTATTTTGTTGCAAGGGTACTTCAAGGGAGGGTGGGGGTTGTCACTCACGACCTAATTGGGAGGTTGGCGGGACGAGGATTTCAAAGCATATACAGACACATGTTCATCAACCACACTGCACTTGTACAGGATGAATGGTGGCTTAGGTTTGGATACAGGTAGGACATAGTCACCTCTAAGCAAAATGAAGGTAGCAGTATCGGCATCTCTTTACTCCATTATTGTCGCATCACAGTACATCCTCCCTATGCATAAAACACGCCACATAATTTTTCCTGTTAAACTATGACTGAGGCTAAATTCCTAACATGAAATTTGAGAGGGCTCAATGACTTTAGAAAGGCAAGGATGATACATACATATTTAAGCAGGCACCATATAGATGTATGTTTCCTCCAAGAGATTCACTTGAAGCACAAGACTGACCTTAAACTGAAATATAGATACTGGGGGGAGATACACTCAGCTTCCTACTCAAGCTACATCAGGGAGGTCTCGATACTAATTAGTGGAGGGCTCGGCTGGTCAACTACATACGCGCAAACAGACCCTGATGGACGCTATGTTATTCTCACGAGCACCCTCGTGACAACACAGGTCACCTTGGTGGCCATCCACGGTCCACATGTTGATGACCCACAATTTTTCTCACTGTATGGGCTAAGATAATGGTAACATGTGGAGATACGGTTATCTGGGGCAGGGATTTCAACACCACCCTGAAAAATGAATGGGATAGAGTTGGTACCCAGCACATTCCATATCCTCAGGGTGACCCTACAGCTAAACAACATCATGCTTGAGCATGGGCTTACTGATGTCTGGCGTAGCAGGCACCCAAGCACTAGGGAGGGAACCTGCATCAGTTCATATCACAATGCCTGGTCTAGGCTAAACTACTGGCTTGTAACATGTGATGTTGCGGCTTGGACAGTAGATGTACTACATCTTCCGTGCACACTCTCTGACCATGCCTGTGCTGCAATGGCGAATCCCGCATACATCGCTACGTGCATTCAGCTGGCGAATTCCCCCACATGCCCTTTTGGACACATCATTCCAAGTGGAAATTAGAACTCACATCACACAGTATTTCTCTACTAACAAAGGGTCGCTGGACTCACCCTCTACGTTTTGGGAGGCCTTCAAGGTGGTGATAAGAGGGGCCTGTATATCTAAGCAATCAGGGGTACTCCATTCTAATTGTTCCATTCTCATAAAACTGGAGGAAAAAATCAAATCTATTGAGCTACTGTTTTTTTTAACTCTAGTGATCCCAGGCAGCTGGCTTCTATATGGAGCAAAATTACGGAATTTGAAACAGAAGCAGAAAGGGAGACTAGATTCTTGAGGAAAAATGCAAGCCCATGGAGCTATGGAGAGGGTGACAGGCTGGGCAAAATCCTAGCCAATACATTCAAGCAGCACACATCGCCTAATTTCATTGCCAAGCTGTTAGATGATAACTCCTGCCCCATTAGGGGACAAGTAGCCACTCGTGAATACCTGACCAAATTTTACTCTCCATTATACACTGCCATGCAGAGTGCACCTAACTCCGACCTTGGTGAATATTTAAACTCAATTGAGCTGCTGTGGCTAAGTGCGAACCACAGGGACTATTTAGATGTACCCTTTACAGTTGAAGACATCACACAAGTCATTAGCAGCTTACCTGGCGAAAAAGCCCCTGGGCTAGATGGGCCGACTACCATGTTTTACAAGACATATGCAGGAGAACTTGCGCCCAACTGCTTGATGTATATCAAGAATCGTTGGAAACTGGAGTACTGCCACCAACCATGCAGGAGGCAGTTATCATACACTTATTAAAACCGGAAAAAATGAATAAACCTCTGTGATTCATACTGGCCCCTTTCATTAATAAATGTTGATGCAAAGATCCTGGCCAAACTGATCGCCAACAGACTGCAGCCGCGTTTGCCACTAATTGCAAGGCCAGACCAATCTGGGTTTATTCTGGGCAGGTCAACAGCCCACAATCACCGCACATTCTTCGCCATAATCCACCAAATTGAACCTCAACTATGGGCAATCACAGTGTTTCTGGACGCAACTAAAGCGTTTGACTCTCTGGAGTGGCCCTTCCAGTTTATAATCCTGGCTAGACTTCAGTCCTAATTTTATTAAAGTAATCAGCTTGCTATCCACCAAACCCACAGCCTGGCTTAAAGCGAATGATTTAATTTAATTTCGGGACCCTTTCGTATTACCCACGGAACCAGGCAGGGCTGCCCCCTATCCCCACTACTATTTGCGGTAGCAATGGAACTGTTAGAGGCTAGAATTCACAAGCATCACTCCGCTCATGGGCTAGTTTTCACAGACAGGAACCTTATCATCTTAATGTATGCCGATGACATTACCCTATACGTTTGTAAACCAGATGATAATTTAAACCCAGTAGTAAGGGAAGTACTCTGTTATGGAGGAATGTCTGGCATAAAAATAAATTGGTCAAAATCTTCTATTCTACCTCTTACAGAGGCCCCACCTGATACAATGGAATTTCCACGTACATGGGCGGACAATGCCATTAAATACTTTGGCTTGTGGCTAAGCAAAGAGCTCCAAGACGTCTGGCGCTTAAATTTTGGCAAATTACTGGACTGGCTGGAGTGCAAGTCGAAATTCTGGGCCACTCTGCCTCTGACACTAGCTGGCAGGATTGCCATAGTGAAAATGATTGCTCTCCCTAAACTACTATACCTTTTTGTTAATATACCAATACCCTTAACTCAGACCTTTTTTAAATCCCTGCAGTCCATCATGGTTGCCTTGGTATGGGTCAGCGGCCAGCCCCGGGTGAGCTTGGAATTGTTGACACATCCACTATTGAAGGGAGGGATGGGAGATCCTGACTTCTAACACTATGCGCTATGTGTGCAAGCACAATTCCTCCATTTTTGGGTACATCCTATACCATTTCAGCAACATGTGGCCACAGAGAAGGACATAGCTGACCCAACCCCCCCTGCATGCGGCTGTTTCCAAACCCTATCGTTGGAGTGCAAACAAAATAAACACAGTCAAAAACTTACGCTGGCCTTGGGAAGGTCTGAGGAAACGGATAGGGACCGCACTGCTCTACGCACCCTCCCCACCGCTGACGTTGCACCCACAATTCCCCTTCCTACAGGACAGGGGCTCAATCACACATGCCCGTAATATGAGCATTTCTACGCTAGGCGAACTATAGCCACAAGACACATTTTTGGAATCGCCAACATGTCGGGGAGACACACAGGTACCAATCCTGGAAACACTGCTATATTATCAACTTTGGGCCACTTGCAAAACAATACACTCTACTTATCCAACCTCTCCAGCTATTATGAAACCACTAGAACACCTATTACCCACGCCAACCTCTCATAAACTGATAATCTCACGCAAACAAATACCCCATTGGTTGCCCTGAGGGCTCCTGAGCCGTGGAGAAACGACCTGGAAGAATCGCCTACGGGTGAACAATGAGCGTTTTGTTGTTCACAACTAAGATATTTATTCCCCTAATTACAGGCTAAGGCTTCTACTTTTTAAATTTCTACACCAATACTATCACACCCCCTTACAGTTATTTAAATTGACGATGTGTCCGGATTCATGTTGCTGGAAAGGCAAACGTGAAGCCGCCACCTTTTGACACATAGCGTGGGATGGCCCAGTTATATTCAGATTCTGGCAGAAAGTATATAGCACCATACAGGCCGTCACCGGACTGTCGCTAACATGTTCCCCCATTGGTTGCAATGCTGGGCTACTTGGAGGAGATCCAACCTGAGTTACGCCATCTAACAGCTATGATGCTGTTGATTGCAATGCATAGACTAGCTCTGCATTGGGGAGCCCCTAGGAACCCCTCGTGTGTGGGTGGATTTGTGACTTTGTTTACTACCAAGAGCAGCTGGCAGTATTTTGGGACCTCATGCCAATGGCAGGTCACCCGAAAGATATTTGGGAACCCTTCGCGATTTGGCTTAGGGAAAGCGGTGTGTTCCTCCTTGAAGACTCTAGACCAGAGGTAGTGGTGACCACACTGAAACACCTTGTGTCTAACTCTTTGCGCAACCTATCCTTCCCTATATGATGACTGTACCCACTGCACTATCCGCCGTGAACGTGAGCTGATGTTCCATCACTCCCTAACTCAGATGCCCTGATGCCCCTCGACCTGCTCTGAGCCCATGTATCGTCATAGTCTCAATAACCATTATTTTGTTGATTGCTCTAATGTATATGGTGCTGCAATTTATTCTTGCAGTATGTACCTGTGTAATATAATCGACCTGTTAAACTTATCATTGCTATACGTCCTATGTAGGATGCCCAATCTGCAATCAGTCGTGCAATATGTGTACATGATGCTGTTTTGTTATAATCTGTCTGATCAAAAATAAAAAGTGAAATTTTAAAAATATGAAATTGTAGAACAATTTATATTTAGAAAAAATAGTGACATTCAGAGAAAAAGCCAAAGGTTACAGGGATATTATAGTCTATACTACTATTATAAAGAGAGAACTGGGAACCTTTGAGGCGGGTAAACTCGGGACGGGAACCACAGCGCCAATCCAAACACCCGATACATCATTGTAATTGTCAGGGTCTGCAGATGGACATAGGCTATATAAAATAAAAAAATATACGTTCTTTAAAAAATTTACGATAAAAAAAAAGTAGTCCCTTGGAAGTAGCGCCGGCCGCGACGTGCGTGCTGACATCAGGAGCGCGGTGAGGAGCGGCATACAGGAGCACGAGGAAGAGCGTCGGACATGAGCACGGGGAGGAGCGGTGAGGAGCAGCGGACAGGTGGGGAGGAGCGGTGAGGAGCGGCGGACAGGCGGGGAGGAACAGTGAACTCAGGAGCGCGGGGAGGAGCGGCGGCTGAGGTAGGTGAAGCAGCCGCGGGTGTGCTCCGGGCCCCACAGACAACGTCGGGGCGGGCGGGGGCCCTGAAGCCTGATTGCTCCCACGAACAACGTCGGGCGGGCGGGGGCCCTGAAGCCTGATTGCTCCCGGACAACGTCGGGACGGGATGCTAGTACTAATATAATAAAGAGAGAGCCCAAACCTTTGAGGCGGGTAATCTCAGGAACCACAGCACCAATCACAACACCCAATACAGCGTTGGAAAGGATAGTTGCAGCAGAAGGACATAGGCTATGCAGACGCCCACCATATACATTTAAAAGGTAAAAGAACCATGCCAGCAAAGTAGTCCCTTGTGGGCGTGTCTGCGTTGTGCTGTGGGCGTGTGCTGGGGGCGTGACAAACGCTGGGGGTGTGTGGTACGTTCCGCCCTTCATGCCATGTCTCATATTGTGTGCTAATCCTACCCTGCTCCCTTTAAATACCCCTGCACCCCATAATCATAACCCACCCTTACTCCTTAAACACTAACCCATCTTAACCCTATAAATATACCCTGTACCCCAAAACCCAAACCTATCCCTAAACCCTAAAAATACCCCTATACCCCAAAACCCAAACCTAGCCCTGAACCCAACAAATACTCCGGTACCTCAAAACCCAAACCTACCCCTGAACCCTAAAAATACCCCTGTACCACAAAACCCAAACCTACCCCTGAACCCTAAAATACCCCTGTACCCCAAAACCCAAACCTAGCCCTGAACCCTTAAAATACCCCTGTACCCCAAAACCCAAACCTACCCATGAACCCTAAAAATACCCCTGTACCCCAAAACCCAATCCTAGCCCTGAAACCTAAAATAATCTTGTACCCCAAAACCCAAACCTACCCCTGAACCCTAAAATACCCCTGTACCCCAAAACCCAAACCTAGCCCTGAACCCTAAAAATACCCCTGTACCCCAAAACCTAAACCTAGCCCTGAACCCTTAAAATAATCCTGAACCCCAAAACCCAAACCTACCCCTGAACCCTAAAAATACCCCTATACCCCAAAACCCAAACCTAGCCCTGAACTCTAAAAATACCCCTGTACCCCAAAACCCATACCTATCCCTAAACCCTAAAACTACCCCTGTACCCCATAACCCAAAACTATATCTGAACCCTTAAAATACCCAAACACCCCAAAACATATACCTCAGTACCCCAAAACATATACCCCTATACCCATACCTACCTTATCCAAACATTAAAAAAAACATGCTTTTACCATTCATGCATTTACAACGAATTTCGTTGTAAATGTATGCTTGGTAAAACCATATAAAATGTAATGCCATGCGTTATAATGGCATTGCGGAGTCATGGTACTTTCGTAATGAAAGTATGCGGAGTGATGGTATGCGGAAAGAAAGTTGCGGAATAATGGGTGTTTACCCTCCCCCGGTAAGTACATTGGTGGCACGGCGGCCCACGTTTCCAGCAACATACTCATATTTTTTCACCACCCATTTGAAAAATGCAAAGGTCTCTCTCATTGATGGCCAGAACCAACATACACTTTTAGACACACCTCCCGCCACAAGTTCTAGAATTGTGAACTTTAGAGCTGGGGAGCTACGTTCGAATCTGGGCATCGGCTCAACATCCTATGATTCCAGGCAAATCGCTTTGTTTCCCCGTGCCTAGCAATGTGTTCTTCTGTAATGTAAATTGTGCTCATGCCATGTTGTCGAGTTCATGTTATATAATATTGCAAGGAAAAATAAAGTAGGGAAACTCGAGTTCACACACTACTGAAAGCGCACTCTTAAGTGCATCAGCAGTGCACTGTGAATCAGAGCGTTTCACAGGCCTGTCACAGATAAGAAATGCTATCAAAACGAAATCCTACAAAACAATATACTACTGGCCGGCAGCAATTCATACCGGGACAACGTCGGGACGGGCTGCTAGTTAGGAAATAAAATGTTAAAAAACTTTACAAGTACACTGAAAAAAACAATGGTTACAGGGACTTTATAGTTAGGTACAGATTTCACATGCACAAAACCATAGAAATTCAGCAGTTATAGTTACCTAAGCTAACTATAAAGTACGCCTTACAATGTACTGCTAAGACCACACATGTGAAAACAAATGCACTCTTATACAAAAAAAGATTATCCACTAAAGAGAAATTGAAGGGGAGAACACAAGATTGACAAAAACGGCAACATATACCAAGCAGCAAAATGAGAGTGACAGTAAAGTCAGTGAACAGCAATGGGCCGACTCCAAGCCCCGGTAAGTTCATGTTAAGCCCACAATACGCCAGGCCAGCCCACTCCGCTTACGCTCACTGGGGGGGGGGGGGACGCCAACGCTATATGTCCCAGGTCTACACTGTAGTGATCTGCTGCTCACAGGTCTAGTTGTCAGCATGCCACAGCCACTCCTTCACGGCTGGTATAAACCCACACCACACCCATCCATCAAGTCAAGTCACAGGACATGGGACCCTGCCAATAAAAAGGGTGCACGTGCTCGACGCCATTTCCAGCCTCTCTCTGGGTGTATCCGTGAGGTGTTCATGTAGGCATGAGGGCCCAAGGCCCTGCAACATCTCATTCCCACGGCCCTGAGGTGACATGATAGCATCTGCACCACAATACCCAATCATAGAGGGTCCATGACTTCCGGGGTACAGACATGGTGGCACCGGATACACTGCAGCCGGCACAGGCACACCGCCACAGGACGGTGACTTTCAGTGCACTGAGGTAGGGGCACCTTTAGTGCTGAGCGCGTGTGCAGCCTGCTATGATGCCCCGTCCCGGCAGTCCGGACTGCTCAGGATTTGTCTGCCCTGCTGGACTGCAGTGTAGGGCAGAGCCAGCGGGCAGCGCGGGCCTATCACCACGTGTCGTTGCCTCCTAGGTCATAGAGTTAGTGGCAGCTCAAGGGCTGAGCGGGGTGCAGCCTGCGATGATGCCAGGTGCCCTGGTATGTCCTCTGCCATGGCGAAATCAAGACCCAGAATCAAATGTGAGACCTGGTGGCCTGTGGACGGGGCTGCATGACTGAGGGCGCCATGTCTGCGGGTCCCGGGATTGGGGCTTGCACTGGCACGTGGCGGGCCCTCATTGCGACACGCCGGTGGAGGAAGGTGAGCAGTGAGGCCTGGGTGCGCAGGGGTGGGCATGCACCGCTGGGCGATGGGAGAGGCTGGGGAGCATCTGCCTCGGTGTGCAGAGGTGGGCATGCACCGCTGGGCGGCAGAAGGGGCTGGAGTGCATCTGACTGGGTGCGCAGTGGTAGATAGGCGATGATGTCATGTTCAATTGTATGTACTTTGCCATTCATATATCTGGACTATATTTCAGATGACGGATCTGTTTCAGATGTGGGACCTGGTGAACTGCAATTCATACCGGCACATGGTTGGAGACACACCGGTGACAGTAGGTGAGCAGTGAGGCCTGGTTGTGCAGTGTCGGCACTCTCTCTCCCTGTCCATCTCTTCTGTCTGTCTTTCTCTCTCTCTCCCTCTCAGGCCGTCTTTCACTCTCTCACCTTCTCTGTCTCTTTTTCTCTGGCTCCCCCTCTCTGTCCGACTTTCTCTCGCTCCCACTCTCTGTCCGTCTTTCTCTCTCTCCCCCTCTCTGTCTGTCTTTCTCTGGCTCTCCTCTCTGTCCGTCTTTCTCTCCCTCCCCCTCTCTGTCCGTCTTTCTCTTGCTTCCCCTCTCTGTCTGTCTTTCTCTCTCCCTCTCTGTCTGCCTTTCTCTCTCTCCCCCTCTCTGTCTGTCTTTCTCTCACTCCCCCTCTCTGTCCGTCTTTCTCTCTCTCCTCCTCTCTGTCCGTCTTATCGTTCTCCCCTCTCTGTCAGTCTTTCTCTCTCTCCCCCTCTCTGTCCATTTTTTTCTCTCTCCCCCTCTCTGTCTGTCTTTCTCTCACTCCCCCTCTCTGTCCGTCTTTCTCTCTCTCCTTCTCTGTTTCTCTCTCTCTCCCTCTCTCTCTGTCACACAGAGCACAAATCACACCTTCTCATCTGTATTTTTTTATTTTTTTTATTTTATTTTTGTTGCAAAATACAAATAGTATCATCACCATCAGTCACATAAAAGTGTACATTCGTAGGGCCCATCCATAATACAAGGTAAATGTGAAACGGTATGCAGTGTGTTAGTTCCCACTAGCCGTGTAGCGATGTCATTATTTAAGGTGATCTGATGGACAGGGTGCATAATTACAGCGTAGAAATTACAATTTGCTTTTTGTGTTTTTTGTTTTAAAATAACAGTGAACATAAACTAAAAAACAGCACACATAATTCGGCATGTCGTTGAGGTAGTATCGATAGCAGCTAGCATCACAATCGTCATAAAAGGGACCAATCAGACATTCCCATACCCAAACCCCACCCCTTCCCCCTCCTGTAAACCCCCAGCACAAAACCATCCCACTCCCCTATGCGTTGCTCATCAACCAACCCCAGTCCGATTCAGTGTTCTTCTTCACTCTCAGAACCCTCAAGATCTTCCTCGTCTAGTGGCTCACATACGTCTCCCCTATAGGAATTCCAAGGCTGCCAGACCCCGTTCCATTTACACGGATTATCCCGTAGTTTGTATACTGCTCTTTCAGTCAGCATGAGCATGTCCATGTTTCGGATCCATTGAGCCAGTGTGGGGAGATCAGCCGACCCCCATTTCTGTGCTATGTCTCGTTTGGCCATGACCAGCCCTATTGTGGTCCACGCCCTTGCATAGAAGGTAAGGTCAGTAGGCCCCCAGACATTCAATAAGCACATCCGTGGGTCCAAGGTGAGTGAGGTGTTTAGTGCCTGGGCTATGGTACGTATAACCCGTTGCCAATAGCTAACAATCAACGGGCATTCCCATACTATATGAATAAACGTGCCCTCTGCCCCGCAACCCCTGAGGCAATATGGATGACCCGCCCTGTGCAGTTTATGTAGTGTCGTGCGAGTGTAGTAAATCCTATGCAGAATCTTTAACTGTACCAAGCGGAATTTGGAGGATATGCCTGCCTCACGAGGGGATGCCATGGCTGCGTTCCAGTCAGTTTCATCTAAATCTCCGACATCCGTCGTCCATCTGTCTTTTAGCTTCTCTAGTGGGTCAGGCATGTTATTAATCAGTCATCGAGGTCGCCCCTTCCTGTAGGAAGTCTGTGAGCAGGCGGTCCTCTAGCGGGGAGGATTCAGGTGGGGATGTATCTGGTGGAATTGCCGCTTGTAGGGCGTGTCTAACCTGTATATATCGGTATAGTTCGTTATTCCCCAGTTCATACTGCTCCTGTAGAGTTGCAAAAATCACCCCTTCCCTTGTCCATAGGTCCCCCACAGTGGAGATCCCAATGTTATCCCACTGGGTGAAGCCCTTAGTGCGTCGTAAATGTCCCAATGCTTTCGTGTCCCATAGAGGTGTAAGTTTTGTAATGGTCCCAGCCCATTTCAGTTTTGCTTGTGCCTTATACCATAGACGAACATTGTGGTCCGTGGGCCCAATGACTTTCGCCGCAATACCGCTGTGGTACAGTGGGGCCAACAGACTGTTCGTACCCAGTTGTGCCCTACCTGCTTTGAACGCTGGGTCCTCTTGCGGGGCGTGTATCCACTGATTGAGGATCGTAAGCTGGGACGCCCAGTAGTACAGCCGTACGTTGGGCAACGCAATGCCCCCATCGTACCAGCTCCTATTCAACTTTATGTGCGCGATCCGGGCTGGCCGGTTCCCCCAGAGCAGGCCCGTGATCTGTGCTGTTATCTTTTGGAGGAAGCTATCCGGTATCAAATGTGGAGAATTTTCAAGAATATACAAGAATTGCGGCAGGGCCATCATTTTGAAGAGCGCTGCCCTTCCCAGTAGTGTCAAAGGGAGTTCCTTCCAATGTTGCACATCATTACGGAGTCGGAGCAAGGGAGGTTGCAAATTAAGCCGCGTGAACTCTGCCCCGTCTCGGGTAATATGAATCCCCAAGTATTTAAAAGAAGTTGGCGCTATCTCTAGCGGACAGGAGTCCGGGAGTGGCGGGAGTGGTCCTCGGAGCTCGAAAATTGTCGACTTCGCCCAGTTGATAGTGTAGCCCGAGACTCGCCCATGTGCATTACAGAGAGCCAGGCGGTTAGGAAGGCTGTCCTCCAGGTCAGTGAGGTATATCAACATATCGTCCGCGTATAGGGACACTCTATCCTCCCATTGCGGAGTCCATTGTATCCCCTTCAGGAGCTGTGTAGTACGAATAGTAACCGCCAATGGTTCCAAAACCAGAGCAAAAAGGAGGGGCGAAAGCGGACAACCCTGTCGCGTGCCACGTCCTAGATGAATGGTCCTAGAAATATGGCCATTAGCTACCACTCTGGCTACGGGGTCTTTGTAGAGCATACGTATCCAGGAGATAAACACCGGACCAAAGCCCATACGCGCGAGTACTGCGAAGAGATAGTTCCACTCCACCATGTCGAACGCCATCTTGGCGTCTAGCGAGAGGATCGCAGCTGGCTCTCACAATAGCGAGAGTCTCGCTACAACCCCATGCACCCTGCGAAGGTTTAATGCCGTACTTCGATGCGGCATGAAGCCGGACTGGTCTGGGTGAATCAATTGAGTTAAGCACGGCAAGAGCCTATTCGCTAACACTTTAGCTATGATTTTGGCCTCTGGGTTCAGAAGGGAGATGGGTCTATATGATGAGCAGTCACTGGGGGGTTTACCCGGTTTCGGGATGGCTACAATAGTCGCCATCCGTTGGTCCGGCGGCAACTTCCCCTGCAACCTACATTCCTCGTACATCTGGATAAGGGGTGTACCCAAGGATTCTGCCATGGTTTTAAACCACTAGATGGGTATTCTATTGGGGCCCAGGGCCTTACCCGAATGAAGGGAACCAATGGCTATTTGAATCTCATCCATTGTCAAGGGCGCGTCGATGTCCTTCGACGCCTCATCCGTCAGTTTCGGCAGGGGCACATGTTCGAGGGCAGCTCGAGCCTCCTCCTCCGCCACCATCGTCGTAGGGGTGTATACCTCACTAAAATAATCAGCTAGGACTTCCACTATCTCACCAGGGTGGGTGTGGACAACGCCACGAGTCAGTGAGCTGTAGGATATTCCTCCCTCCCCCCTGCTTCTTGTCTAGCCACGCCAAGAGTTTGCTAGCTTTGTCCCCGATGTCGAAGACCCTGTGTTGTGTCGCAGCAATATCCGCCACAGTGACCCTCCTCAAGTGGTCGGTGAGGCAACGTTGGTGGACCTGTAGGTCGTGGAGTGTATCGTCCGAAGGATTTGCCATATGGGCAGTGTTGGCCCTCTCGAGGCCCAATTCTAAGTCTAATGCCTCCCTCCTGTGTGCTTTTTTGTGGTTTTGCGACAACGGCAATGGCTTGTCCCCTAAACACGGTCTTATACGCTTCCCATAACATGGAAGGGGAGTTTACCGAGGACCGATTCTCCTCAAAGTAAAGCCGGGTAGCTTTCTTCAGGTCCCTATTTATCTGTGGGACTTTAAGATATCCAGGGAAGATCGGGAACAACCGCTGTCGTTTAGTGTCTGTGGTAGTGATTGTCAGAGTGAGCGGAGAGTGGTCCGATATGCCCCTAGGCTGTATACTTGTCTCGGCCACAGTAAGATGCCCATTGCCCAGTACGAGAAAATAGTCGATCCTGGAGAGACTATTGTGGGTGGCTGAATAGTATGAATATTGTTGCTGACCAGGGTGTAGTTTGCGCCATATGTCCACCAACCCCTGTGCGTCTAGAAAGGTCTGGAGCTGGCTGGGACCGTCTGTGTGTGCTCGGGAGGGAAACCGGTCGAGGGAGTCCGTGAGTGTCATGTTGAAGTCCCCACCTATGAGTAGGTCCCCATCAGGGAGGTCCAACAAGAATCTGCCAAGGTCCGGTAGGGCTATAGATTGTAGCGCTGGCGGTATATACACTGAAACTATATTTAACAATTTCCCTTCCCACTGACCATGAACTGCCGCAAAGCGGCCATGGGCATCGACTGCTGTTGACTTCACAATAAATTGGGAGGATTTCTTCTGCAAAATACCCGTACCGCGGGACCCTGAAGTGAATTCCGCATGCACTATCATTTGATAACCTCTCCTATCTAGGGCCTTCGTGGTCGCCCCCGTCAAGTGTGTTTCTTGTAAAAGAATAAGAGCAGGCCCCTGTCTTCTAATTCCCTGTAGCACCAATCCCCTCTTAATCTTATCCCCCAGACCTCTAACGTTCCATGACATGACGAGCAATGGGTTCGGCGTGGTGTGGTTATCTGTTCCAGCCATGAGAAAGACGGTGAACCATCATGAGGCCCTCTCGCCGAGTGCGAGGTGGCGTGTGGAGACAGGTGTAGGTCCGATGAGACTCTTTTTGACATACCAATCCCTCATCGTCCCAAATAGACCAGATGCTCTCAGTAGAATGAAACATACCAGTAAACATATGTGTGCATGGAACAAAAACTCGCAGGACCAACTGGTCCAGTAGTGCAAACTTACCCAAATCCCTCTCCCCCCCCCCCTCCCTACCCCCCTGCTGCACGGACTCAAAACTGCCCGCCCCCCCAACTGAGCAGAGTGCATACCCCATCCCCAAAACAGAGTACTTGCGCATTGGGGTGAGGGACTCTGCGCTGCCGGCGGCCTCTCATTCACACCCTCGGAGGCCCTTCACCCAGTGTCCAATGGCGGGAAGAGCTTACGCGGCATTAAATGTCTGCAAAAAAATAGAGACTGGCGCTCATTGTTCCTCGAACTCTTCTTGGCCGCCTTCTGCCCCCAACGATTCGCTATTTTCTGGCCCACCTCCTGAAGCCTGGGAGTCCTGGCGGTGGCCTCCATTGCGATCCTTCTTGGGCCGATTTGTCCTTCTCTGATTCTGACCCGGCCTCCAGCCTTCCAGCCATTCCTGCACGTTTTCCGGGTTGTCAAAGAACCACGTTTTGTTCTCTGCTACCACCCTCAGTCTTGCAGGAAAGAGCATGGAGTACGGTAGTTCCCTTGACCTCAGTTCCTTCTTCACATCAAAGAACGTTCTTCGCCGACGGGCGACCTCCGCTGTGTAGTCGGGGAAAATGGCGATGGTAGTATTCTGGATCTTAAGAGGAGGAGAAGTTCTGGCCGCCTGCAAAATGGCGTCCCGGTCACGGAAATTAAACAAACGGGCTACTATGGGCCGCGGAGCTGCCCCCGGCTTTGGCTGGCCTCCTGGTACTCGATGGGCCCTCTCAACGGAGAAAAAGTTTGACAGCCCTTTCGGCTTAAGTTCATCCGTGATCAGGTTCTCCACAAAGAGGTCCATGGCTTTTGTTCCTTCCGACTCCGGTACTCCAATAATACGGATGTTATTCCGCCTCGAACGTCCTTCTTTGTTCATCCAATTTCTCCCGGAGCATTTTATTGTCCTGCGCCATCCTCCCCATCTCCCGTTGGAGTTCGGAGACGTCCTCCACTAGAGATTTCATGACCACCTCCATGTTCTTAACTTTCTCCGACATTTTGTGGAGGTCTGCTCTGAGCAAGGTGACATCTGTGGAAATCGTACCCACGGTCGTTTGTAGCTGAGCCAGTGCATGCATGACATCGTCCAGTGTCGCCTTCTTGCCCCCTGGGGTGTCGGCCGTCTTGCCTCCCAGATCTTTCCCCGCCGGGGAGGCGGTTGGCTTGTCGGAGGTATACCGTTCGATGCGGGTCTGTGTGACGCCGCCCTTGGGGCCTTTCCCTGCCATACCACTGGATGTCGTGCTCCTTGTGCCCCTACGCTCCAGGATGTACAGAGCGGTGTGGACACACCACCCAAACCAAGTATATTGTGGTCGAGCCTCAATGGGTGTGTCGTAGGGCGAAGAGCGCCGGTAAATGCCAAGTGCGTAGCACCTTCCTCGATCTAGAAAATGGCGGATGTCCCCTTTGTCACCGGTTCCATTTCACTCAAAGCCGCCTGTGTCTACCGTTGGGACGTTCGAAGCTCCGGCGACAGTGCTATTGTCCACCACACTCCCGTGGTCTGTTGTGTCGCTGCTTTTTGTCTGTCCGGGAGGCACTCGTTCTGCCGTCACCTGCGCCCCTCTGGCACTTCCGGTCCAGATACCCAGGTCTGCCTGCACTTCCTGCTGGGCCACTCGAGCAGGGGAGGCCCCGGCCCAGGAGGTCGGAGTAGGCCAAATCACAGTCTCAACGTATCACGGTCTCCAGACGTCGGATCGTTTCGCCGCTTGTCGCTGCTCACTCCACCCGGTCCTGGGCTCTGGTACCCTCCTATAGGGCTTAGAAAGTGTGTCGGATTATATATCGGATTGACGAAGAGGCCGCTTCAGCTGCGGAGCTCGTCCCTTATGCTGCCGCCATGATCGGCTGCTAGCCACGCCCCCCTCATCTGTATTTTTGTCTTGCAGGCTGTGACCTACTGATTGTCCAAGGAGAGTCGCCATGTGTCTTCATTTCTGTTCTATGTTTATTTGAATACATTTATGATCATTAATTCGAAGGTTAATGTGTGATGCTCATTTTTGTGACGATACATGCATGTCACCAAATGTGATTGTGCGACATCAGGCGGATTATTTGGTACATGTTTTGTGCAGTTGATGTGGCATGTCTTTGCCCAGGGGGGGGGGGGTGCCCGGGGAGGAGGGGCCGTGGGGGTGGTGGCAGTGGGTGTTGTAGCCCTGTTGGGGATCCAAGCTGCATGATCGTTGGATCCATGGCATCTG
Source organism: Lissotriton vulgaris (assembly GCF_964263255.1). Taxonomy (NCBI): domain Eukaryota; kingdom Metazoa; phylum Chordata; class Amphibia; order Caudata; family Salamandridae; genus Lissotriton; species Lissotriton vulgaris. The sequence continues at coordinate 130,837,996 of NC_141699.1, read as the reverse complement.
TTGTCCTTCAGGTGTGGCTCTGGCCTGGGCTCCCTTTTGTAGTGCAGGTTGTCGTCCGACTTTAGACCAGGTAAAAGCAGGTGTTAATTTCCTGCTGCTAATGCACCTTAACGCATGTTTTGTGTTCTTATCGCCTATCTGGCTGGTCGTTGAGAATGTTGCGGAGTAAAGTTATTGCGGCCTTTGGCACGGGAACGCCTACTCTGCATCTCATTAGTGATAGTTGCGGGGATCATCTGTGGCGATGTTTTTTGCGGCTGCTGTCACAGGTAAACTGGTGATATGGGCTGTTAACACCAGCTTGTGAATGGGGCGATACATTTATCGCCACTTTGGCTGCGATAAAGTACCGTTAACTCTGCGATATGACCTCGAGAATATGCCACAGTGTTTTAAAAATGCATAATTTCAAGGTGTCTACAAACGTTTTTAACTTTCACATGATTTTGTGAAAAGGTTTCCTTTTAGGAGGACCATACCATCAGATTTTTCTAGCCAGCCTAAAAAGTTTGTAAATAAAGATGATAAGTATGGTGCCCAGACACCTTCTGTAGCGTTCAACTTTATTTAATTTTCCTTAATTACCACACTTTCTTTGACTCTCTATTCACAAGGCTTTGGCTGTTTTAACTTTTTGGGTCTGTAATCGGAAAAGAAATACATGGTCACGGAAGAGATGGATGGTCTGCCAGTTCGCTGGCTACTTGCTACCAGTGGACAGCTTCCCTACAATCATTCACAGCCAGGCCTCTCTTGATGAGGCATGAGGCACAGCTAAAGGTGAAGGGTTCTTGGACCCTAGCCCTTGTGTATTTTGGTCTGGGCGAAGCTCTGCGGGTCACCACATCTAAGGCTGCTGACCGCAATAGGGCATGCCTTGTGAGATCCTTCTCCCCTGCCTGAGGTGGACTCTGATCCTGACATCTGACCCATAGTCATGTATGAACCATGCATGTTTCCCATCCTGGAGCTCGGTGATGTCAGCATTCAGGCTTCACGTGACCTCCCTGTGTGTCGAGAAGTGTGGACTGTTCACCAGCGAGCTGCGGGGTGAGGGTTTTACACTTCTGGAATGTACCACCAGCGAGAGGGGTGGCACCTCAGAGGCGCAACTAGAGCCAAATTTCGGGGGGGGGGCTAAGAAAAAATTTCGGGGGGAGGGGGCTGAACCTTTAATAAGTAGGCAGAGTGGAGCTGCAGGGGCTCCTAGAAGGGGTGAAACAACTACAAGGCCTAATTAACATTCAAATGGTCTTTTAAAGACCTGTGAAACGTTCGGGTGCGGCTCTGTGTGTGCCCGGTATCTGTCTCATCCAGGGCTGCCACACACGACGGGGGGTCTGAAGCCAGGTGAGTTCAATGGGTGTTGCACGCCTGCCTCTGTCTGTGCTGAAGATGAAACATCATAACACTATGTCACATGTATGGTCACCTTAAAGACCTCCACTGGCTACCCGTCAATAAGAGGATCACTTTCCGACTGCTTACCCACGCACACAAATCACTCTACGACATCGGACCAGATTGCCTCAACTCGCGACTGTCATTCTACACCCCCTCCCGCCAACTTCGCTCCTCCAGTCAAGCCTTCGCCACTGTACCTCGCATCAACAAGACCACCATGGGAGGCAGATCCTTTTCATACCTGGCTGCCAAAACATGGAACTCACTCCCCGCTTACCTTCGCCTCACCCAGAATCACCTAGCGTTCAGAAAGCAGCTTAAAACGTGGATATTTGACAAATAATCCCCCTCCCCTTCCTAAGCGCCTTGAAACCCTCTGGGTATGTAGTGCGCTATACAAATTTTATGACTTGACTTGACTTGACTATGCTCTAGAAAACCACGTGAGATTAAAATAAAGCCAGGGCTTTAAGTGGGATGAAAAAACTGTGGTGTCTGGCAAAGTGGCGTGGCCAATGTAATTAAGGACGTGGCTTAAAAACACCTGAGCTAAAAATCTGTTCTTAGCATAATGTGCCGCCCAACAAGTAACATTACACCTACAAGAAGTCAGGACCATTGGCTTTGTCAATGGTTGTTATTTGCAAAAGATAAATAAGCAGTATCTATGGCTTGTATATAATATTGAAAAAGTTCCACTTAAAGCCCTGGGGACATCATGACAAAGTTGCTGCAGGGGCGTAACACAGCACAGGCCCCCACAGACCCTGCGTTACAGGAGGGGGGGGTTCCTTCGGCACACAGTACATTTGCCGAGAGCAGGGAAATTTTAAAAGTAACTCCTGCCGCCGCGCCTTATCAGCCTCAGGGTGAGGCCTAGGATGGGGCAAGGCTGGGCCAGTATTGTCACGTGCAGCGCACCCTGCACGTGAGGCGGCCGGTGGGTCCCTGGCAGTGAGACGTGGGCCGTAATTAACTAATTGCTGCCCGTGGTCTTCTGCAGCCCGCCCCTGCCAGCCACCGAACCGAAGCTGCACCGCTGAATGCCTCAGGGAGCCAGTCGGACTCGGAAACAACTAAAAGTGAGTGGAAACTTATGCTTGTTCTACTTTAATGCACATACAGTATGATAATAGGCAGTAATACATGTTTTACTCTGGCTGCGCTCATGTCTTAAGGAAACTGTTTCCACAATGCAGTCACCCCAGGCTCCCTAAACACAGAACCATTGTCGCACTCAGCCAGTTTTTGAAACACAGAACCTGTCGAACACAGCACAGCATGGAGGCTATATAAAATCCGGTTTTCCACTTCAACTAAAATCAGAACATGCAAATGAATGTCCTTTTTTCATTTTTTTTAAATAGCCATCTGCATTTAGCATATGTTTCACGAAGACCTGTAACTGAAGAGCGGGCAGTGGAATCTAGTATATTAACAAAACTGCATACAAGTAAAAACTAAGGGGCAGATTTATGAGGCCCTTGCGCCACGTTTACGCCGCTGTTGCGTCACGCAAGGTGGCGTAAACGTGGCGCATCCCTACGAACGATTTACAACGTGACGCATCTAGGCAGATGCCTCACGTTGTAAAGCCCTGCGCCGCTTGTGGGCGTTCCGGCGCAGGGTGGGCGTTCCGGGGCAGGTGCGCCTCGCAAAAGTGGCTGAGTGAAATCTATGAGATTTCACTCAGTCACTTTTAAGCCAATGCTGCGTCAAAACCCTGCGCCTGCTTGAAGCAGGCGTAGGTCTTGGCGCAGCATTGTTAAAATGGGGCACACCCGAGCCTTGCTGGAGCTGCGTCGCGCTTGCGACGCAACTCCAGCAATGCGACACATTTCCGGCACAGATGCGTCACGCATCTGTGCCGTTTTTGCACCATGGTGTGCCGCATTATAAATGCGGCGCACCATGGCTGGCGGAGCTGTGGCGCACTGTGGCGCATGTTAACTGGCGCATCCCTGGGGATGCGCCAGTTAACATAAATCTGCCCCTAAATCAATACTTAAAAGTAAAACGTGGAGAGAAAGGGTAAATTGCCATTTAAAATGAGGGATATAAAGAAAACAGAAAATATCTGACCACTAAGTGGACGAATAAGGGAGATCTGCTCTGCTCGGGGAGTCCTGTGATTGATTTGTTGTGTTGATTAAGGACGTTTCTTCCTGAAATGCTATTCTATTTTGTAAGGCGACTTGTGAGGGACTGTGAACCAGAAGCCACCTGCACAGTGAGAATGATAAACTCGAGACTTTTCCTCCTGAAGTAGACATTTAAATTTCTCAGCTTGTCCATCAGTGATAGCAGCAGACCATTAAGAAGTACGTCTCAAAAGAGCATGGATTTTTCAAGACATTTTATCTTACCCTGTAGCTTTCAGATTACTTACTGATTTGGTATGATGTTTAGGTTTCAACCCTATATGTACAGGATATAGTATACGCTTTAAATAGGGTCACAATAAAAATGAGGGACCCATAGTGCCCATACTTTTTAGTTAGTATCTGAAATTTGAACAATGTTTAGACAAAACATCCAATCAACTTATGTTGTTTAATGTTTTTCATATAAAGTGCTCCATAAATGAGTAACGAGTGATGTATTAGTTGGTTATTCAGTGATCAATATTCTGATTTGTACAGATTATAAGAAGCCATATTTGAATAACATTAAGATGCTAGCGGACATGTTTTGCCCCCTACGCTGGCGAGTCTGGGGCTTTCTTAAGGCTTCACAGTATACACAGTGTAACCATCAGGTTGTCCAATGAAGCAATGTGGTACCAGACCGCAGGGCACTGTTAGAAGATGAGAGCCTATCCCACTTAATTCCAGCAGTATTCTACTTTTCATATTGGTAAATTTATGATTATAACTAGCAGCCCGTCCTGACGTTGTCCGGGTATGAATTGCTGCCGGCCAGTAGTATATTGTTTTGTAGGATTTCGTTTTGATAGCATTTCTTACCTGTGACAGGCCAGTGAAACGCTCTGATTCACAGTGCACTGCTGATGCACTTAAGAGTGCGCGTTCAGTAGTGTGTGAACTCGAGTTTCCCTACTTTATTTTTCCTTGCAATATTATATAAAGCGAACTCGACAACATGGCATGAGCACAATTTACATTAGAGAAGAACACATTGGTAGGCACGGGGAGACAAAGATATTGTGCCTGGAATCATAGGATGTTGAGCTGATGCCGAGATTCGAACGTAGCTCGCCAGCTCTAAAACTCGCAATTCTACAATTCTAGAACTTGTGGCGGGAGGTGTGTCTAAAAGTGTATGTCGGTTCTGGCCATCAATGAGAGAGACCTTTGCATTTTTCGAATGGGTGGTGAAAAAATATGAGTATGTTGCTGGAGATGTGGGCCGCCGTGTCACCAATGTACTTACCGGGGGAGGGTAAACACCCATTATTCTGCAACTTTCTTTCCGCATACCATCACTCCGGATACTTTCATTACGAAAGTAGCATGACTCCGCAATGCCATTATAACGCATGGCATTACATTTTATATGCTTTTACCACGCATACATTTACAACGAAATTTGTTGTAAATGCATGAATGGTAAAAGCATGTTTTTTAATGTTTGGATAAGGTAAGTATGGGTATTGGGGTATATGTTTTGGGGTACTGAGGTATATGTTTTGGGGTGTTTGGGTATTTTAAGGGTTCAGATATAGTTTTGGGTTATGGGGTTCAGGGGTAGTTTTAGGGTTTAGGGATAGGTATGGGTTTGGGGGTGCAGGGGTATTTTTAGAGTTCAGGGCTAGGTTTGGGTTTTGGGGTATAGGGGTATTTTTGGGGTTCAGGGGTAGGTTTGGGTTTTGGGGTACAGGGGTATTTTAAGGGTTCAGGGCTAGATTTTGGTTTTGGGGTACAGGGGTATTTTTAGGGTTCAGGGCTAGGTTTGGGTTTTGGGGTACAGGGGTATTTTAGGGTTCAGGGGTAGGTTTGGGTTTTGGGGTACAAGATTATTTTAGGTTTCAGGGCTAGGCTTGGGTTTTGGGGTACAGGGGTATTTTTAGGGTTCAGGGGTAGGTTTGGGTTTTAGGGTACTGGGGTATTTTAAGGGTTCAGGGCTAGGTTTGGGTTTTGGGGTACAGGGGTATTTTAGGGTTTAGGGGTAGGTTTGGGTTTTGGGTTACAGGGGTATTTTTAGGGTTCAGGGGTAGGTTTGGGTTTTGAGGTACCAGGGTATTTATAGGGTTCAGGGCTAGGTTTGGGTTTTGGGGTACAGGGGTATTTTTAGGGTTTAGGGATAGGTTTGGGTTTTGGGGTACAGGGTATATTTATAGGGTTAAGATGGGTTAGTGTTTAAGGAGTAAGGGTGGGTTATGATTATGGGGTGCAGGGGTATTTAAAGGGAGCAGGGTGGGATTAGCACACAATATGAGACATGGCATATAGGGCGGAACGTACCACACACCCCCAGCGTTTGTCACGCCCCCAGCACTCGCCCACAGCACAATGCAGACACGCCCACAAGGGACTACTTTTCTGGCACAGTTCTTTTACCTTTTAAATGTATATGGTGGGCGTCTGCATAGCCTATGTCCTTCTGCTGAAACTGTCCTTTTCAACGCTGTATTGGGTGTTGTGATTGGTGCTGTGGTTCCTGAGATTACCCGCCTCAAAGGTTTGGGCTCTCTCTTTATTATATTAGTACTAGCAGCCTGTCCCGACGTTGTCCGGGAGCAATCAGGCTTCAGGGCCCCCGCCTGCCCCGACGTTGTCCGTGGGAGCAATCAGGCTTCAGGGCCCCCGCCCACCCCGACGTTGTCCGTGGGGCCCGGAGCTCACCCGCGACTGCTTCACCTACCTCAGCCGTCGCTCCTCCCCGCGCTCCTGAGTTCACTGCTCCTCCCCACCTGTCCGCCGCTCCTCGCTGCTCCTCACCGCTCCTCCCCGCCTGTCCGCCGCTCCTCACCGCTCCTCCACGCCTGTCCACCGCTCCTCACCGCTCCTCCCTGCCTGTCCACCGCTTCTCCCCGTGCTCATGTCCGCTGCTCCTCCTCGCGCTCCTGTACGCCGCTCCTCCCCGTTCTCCTGATGTCAGCACGCACGTCGCGGCCGGCGCTACTTCCAAGGGACTACTTTTTTTTATAGTAAATTTTTTAAAGAACGTATATTTTTTTATTTTATATAGCCTATGTCCATCTGCAGACCCTGACAATTACAATGATGTATCGGGATTGGCACTGTGTTTCCCGAGTTTACCCGCCTCAAAGGTTCCCTGTTCTCTCTTTATAATAGTAGTATAGAAGATAGAAGATATAGATTGATCGGATAAAAAGCTGACCTCGCTCCCCATGCTATATGTTGTGTTAGGAGGAAGCAAATGCAAATGAGAGGTGAACTGATCAATGGATGAAGTTTGTTGTCTCAAAGCTTTGTTTGTGTATGAATTAAAAAAAAATATTTGTATGGTTAGAAATGGTAATTTTCAAATTATCTGTCTATTTATTGTTTCTAACTTTTTCGTTTCCGAATACAAAATATACATTTCAGAGTAAATGACTGAAGAGTTTTCTTTTCCCTACTTTTGCATTCATACCTTTCTTCCCCATACAGGGATTCCGGATGGATACTGACATTTCCTTTGCCCAATTGCATGTAAACAGATGCCAAAGAGGGGTTTCTGGAGTTTAAGGGCAAGCTGTTAAGCACACATTGACTCCAGTGAGAAGCCAATACCCCTGATCGCCAGAAAAAAAGTTCAGAAAGATGCGATGGCACACTAGGTGCAGTGAAAACCCAAAATCTCATAATTCATAAGTAAAACCTTTATAGGATCAAGGATACCCTTGTTGACTAGTCCTCCATCAGTGAGTGCTAGGGGGTCTCTGATAGTAGATGGGTAAACAAGCTTGGTTCCTTTCAGGATCATAGTGCTGATGGGATGAAGGTAAGTTCTCACTATTTCATGCAACACCTGCAGGATGCAGGCAGCATGTACATGTATCACACGATTGAAGTGAAGGTAGAGGGTCTTCAGCTACCAGGCTGAAGTGGATGCAGTATTAGGCAGATGCCATCATATGAGGGAGCATATTGTACCTCCTCAGTCATGTTCATGCTCCCAGCTGCAGAGTGAGGGTAGTGACCAGGACCAGAGGAGACACATTTAGCAATAATCCCAAAAATTTACAATGATGCGTTCACCAGGCTAATTTATCCCCTACTAGAAGGACTGTCAAAAGAGCTACTGATTGAAGAAACCCAGGGTCGGATCAACGAGCTTCCACCTGTATGATGATGGTGTAAAAAGACCATCAAAAGAATAATCTGCCAAGGGGATCCATTGTGGGCCCAAGTCTCTGTCAACCTTCCACTTATCACATGTGATCTGGGTTGGAGGTCCCAGAACAAGGCTGAGATTAGAGTGTCCCCACGGCAGCCACTTTCATCCCAGGAGGGTGACCAGAGCTACAACGCATTGTTGATGCAGCTTCTCGTGCATGGTTGATGCTAGAGTGCAGTGCCCCTGTGCGAGGGGTGAACTCTGGGCATCCTTGAGATAGACAGATAATGTTTTTAATGCAAGTCGGTTTGATTCCCCAGAGCTGCCAGTGGCATAACAAAAGCCCTTGCAGGCTTCGTTGTGTGGGGGAATCCCCAAGCTTCAGAGGACCCCTCCGGCACTGGATCGTCCCTGAGCGTTGGGGGCCCCCTGCATGTACTTTGAAGGGGGGCCCCCTCAAGTTTTGTAACACCACCGTGTTGCTGCTCCTGAGTTTCAAAAAGAGAAGGTAAATCCAGAGAGATGACTCTCTTTAAAGGATTTCCCTTCTCTTTAAATGATTTCCCTTCCCCAACAACACTCACCATGCATGACGTCATGCCGTAACCTCTCCACTAGTGAGAAGTGAGAAGTGTGAAGACGCGCACATGATGTGCCTGCTGTCACTGCAGTCCGGGAAAAAATGGACGCCTGTGCCAGGGCACAAAATAGCCAGCCATATTACTGTCTGCCATAGTGATAAGGGCCCCAGCCATATTACTGTCTGCCATAGTGATAAGCGTTAATGTCATGATTATTGTTGCTTATCACTATCCTTTTCTTAATGATTTTTAAAGTACTTTTGACACTTGACTATAGGAATGTACGTTATATCTGACTAAAAACCAAATGAAAATATTGTTTTAGTGCCTTGCAGACTTTGGCTTTTCTTGTCTCTTGTTTGGTATCATATTGTAAATAACGCATTGTTTGGTAACTTTTGTAGCTCTCTTATCTAGTGTATCCCCTTCTCCCCATGAATGGTTGCATGTTGTATGGTAGTGATATGTTTGATACGATGAATGACTCCCTTTTTTTACTTCTTGTCTAATATGTTTTATATGTTTGTTTTTTGAATATGTAAAAAAGTTTTCCTTGATGATAAAATCATAAATAAGAATAAAAGCTATTGACTAGCCTCCAGTCTTGAATGTTTCCTCAAGTACTGTGTCTGAATTCATATTACTTCTGTGTTATCAGTACTGGCAATCCCCTTTTGGTATTTAATAAAGGGCACAAAATAGAGCCCGATAGAGACCCGTTTCGAGGCCTCCTTTAAAAAACTGCCCGTGCTTAGCACCAGCGAGACCCGGCCCACTTAAAGCCCTGGATAAAGCTGATGATTTATGTATCGACACGAGAGAGTGAGATTTATGGTCAGTCAGCTTTTCAGACGTGTGAGGGGTTGTCAATAATTTTAAACTGATTATACCCTGCTGCCATCGGTGCAGTGACGTGTAAGCAAACGTCAGAGTGGGGTACCCAGCCTGTGAGAACCAGTTGTTCGTGGACCATAATAACATTTATAGTAAGGCCCGCGAAAACAAGATGGAGGAATTAACTATCATTAATTGTGGGTGAGAATGCTTAATTCTCAGGATGCAATTGCACAATGCGTGCTCATTACTGTACAGGTTAGCACCAAACCCAGACACACTGCACAGGGAGGTGGCTGTTGCACATTAGGGTAACCGCCCGGGACTGCCCATACACAGCATGAGCAAAAGAACAATAGACATTCTGAACAAAATTTGAAAAAATATTTTATTTTTGCCAAGAAACAAACAGTAATAGATAAAATATTACAAAATGCAACATATTAAACACCCATTAGCATAGCTGAAACATCTGGCGTTTTATATATGCATAAGTGCTACTGCACTGTCTGGTGTTTTTATTTGATATATATCGATAGGGTAAGTGAATGAATGGATGCATCAGTGCATGTATGGATGAATGTGCACTCATTTGTGATTTTTATTAATCTCTGCACTCATTCCACTGCAGGCATAAGTACAGGAATACATGTGTGAGTGTATGTGAATGAATGGGTAAGTATGCAAATTAATATGTATACAGGAATGAATGAGTATTGCACTGAATGAGCTTATAATGACCGAACAGCAGTAAATTAATAAATACGGGAAAGAAAGAGCAAACAAAAGTGAATGAGTACAACAGTTAATGCACTGGATCCAGGAATGAATGATTGAGTGTACAAGAGTGTATGAGTACAGCAGTGAAAAAGTACAGAAAAAAACATGCCTGAACATACCGGAGGGAATTAATGCACTAGATAATGAAGGCAGTAGTGAATGAGTGAATACAGAGAAAAAAGCATAAATGTACTTGAGCAAATTTGTACAATACAGAATAAGTGAATACGTGAATGGATGCATGGGAGTTCAGGAATGAATAAGTGGAGTAGTGAATGAGTGAGGAAGTTCTTGAATGAATGAGCGTACAGGAGAGAGTACTGCAGTAAATGAGTTAGTAAAGGAATGAAGAAATGCGCGTATGTGACTGAATGAGTGCAGCAGTGACTGACTACAGGAAAGAATGACTGAATGAATGCGACACCAGGTTCAGGAATAAATGCTTGAGTTTTTAGAAGTGAGTGAGTACAGCAGTGAATGAGTGCAGCAATGAATGAGTGACTCCAGGAAAGAGTGCATGAATGTACAAGAGCGAATGAGTGCATCACAGAATGAGTGTTTACGGGAATTAATGCATGGGAGTTCAGGAATGAATAAGTGGAGTAGTGAATGAGTGAGGAAGTTCTTGAATGAATGAGCGTACAGGAGAGAGTACTGCATTAAATGAGTTAGCAAAGGAATGAAGAAATGCGCGTATGTGACTGAATGATTGCAGCAGTGATTTACTACAGGAAAGAATGACTGAATGAATGCGACACCAGGTTCAGGAATGAATGCTTGAGTTTTTAGAAGTGAGTGAGTACAGCAGTGAATGAGTGCAGCAATGAATGAGTGACTCCAGGAAAGAGTGCAGAATGTACAAGAGCGAATGAGTGCATCACAGAATGAGTGTTTACGGGAATTAATGCATGGGAGTTTAGGAATGAATAAGAAGAGTGGTGAATGAATGAGTAAGTACGAGAATTAATGAGCGTGCAGCACAGAGTACTGCAGTAAATGAGTTAGTAAAGGAATGAAGAAGCGAGCTTATGTATGTGAATGAGCACAGCAGTGAATTAGTACAGGAAACAATGAGTGAATGAATGCAGGACTAGGTTCAGAAATGGATGTGTGAGTGTTCAGGAGTGAATATGTAAAGCAGTAAATTAGTGCAGCAGTGAACAAGTAGCGAAAGGAAAGGATGCATGAATGTATATGACTGAATGAGTGCCTGAAGAGAACGACTGAGTATGGGAATTAAACTGTGGGTGTTCAGGAGTGAATTTGTGGAGTAGTGAACTAAAAGTATAGGAAAACGTGTATTCAAGAGTGAATGCGTGAAGAAAAGTAATAGGGGCCGATTCACAGAACTAACTTAAGACAAAATCCTAAACTTACTACTTTTGGTATTCACAGAAGTTAGGATTTTGTCTTAAGTTTGTCTTAAGACAGACTTAAGACAGACTTAAGTTAGGAATTTGTCTTAAGTCTGTCTTAAGACAAAATCCTAACTTCTGTGAATACCAAAAGTAGTAAGTTTAGGATTTTGTCTTAAGTTAGTTCTGTGAATCGGCCCCATAGTGACTGCATGAACGAAAGAGTGGGTGTACAAAGGAATTGACTACAGCAGTGAGTGAGTAGAGGAATAAATGCCTGAATAAGTGAGTGTACATGAGTGAATGAGGAGACACCAATTAGCAGTACTGAGTGAATGACTACAGCAGTGGTTTGCAGTAACAGTAAGTGGGGGGCTGCAGCAGTCAGTGCTGGCAGCAGTGTGTGTGTGCTGTTGTGAGAGTGTTTTAAACTCGTTTGTGAAAAGGATCCTTCTGGAAGGTTGTTACCAGAATAATAACATGAAAACAGATGCTGACAAAAATAAAAAGTCTAAGTGTCAGAGTGCAGAGCAGATCTAGGAGAGGAAAGGAGGATACTAGGAGAGCATGTCCACACTCTCCCCTTGCTGAAATGACCTCTATAGAAGTGGTTCCCTAAACAGCACTCCATATGACACAAAAAAAAGTAGGATGAAAAAAGAAGTACAACTAAAATGAGCAAACCATGCTTGTGGTGGAAAGAGCTGCCAGCGCAAGAGTACACAGGGGCTGTTGCAGCCCCCCAAAAAATGTGAAGTGCAGCACCAGCCACAGCATATCACGCATGTACAAACTCCTTGCTCATACATGATCAGTCACATACATGGAAAAAGAACAATTAAGAGGCAGAATGGAGTTCTGAACAATGTCAAACACTCACCCCCAGTACATAGATCAGAGCCTAAATCCATTGTTATTTTGCTCACCACGCCACCCCCCCAGGTTGGACCCAGCCATATGTAAATCAGTCTTGACCCTGTTCCCCATGGAACAGTCTAGTTCGAATTACCGAGCCAGGTCCTACCTGGACTGGAAACAAGCATCCTAGGACCGGTTTCGGGGTATCACTTCTCATCAGCCAGGATAGCTTGATTCCAGTGGCATGGCAAGCATGGGACCCACGTGGGACGGGTGTGCCCAGGTCCCACTCGGGATGACAAATGCAAAAAAAACAATTGATAGACAGAATGCTGATCAATGTCAAACAATTGCCCAATACAGAGATCTGGGCCTAAATCCATTGTTTTTTTGCTCACCATGCCACCCCAGTCACATAAATGCACATACATTTACAACACTTGCCACCACCTACGCTGCCCTAGTGACTACTATGTGCTATATAACAAAATATGGTAAGCATATAAATAAATAACCTTGGTACAACAAACGTCGTAAGTCGACTCAGTTTTGGGGGGTACTCATAATTTGTAAATGAAAAAGACAGGAATGCCAAGAATCACAGGTTGAGTATGTGGTGTCTTAAAACTAGACTTTAAGCTTTGTGTTTCTAAAGTCACCATTTAGACTAAAGAGTACATATTTCTTCTATTAGTGTTCTGCCTACTTGGTTGGCCGGGTTGCTACAAAGGTTAATTAATGCTGCAATAAACACAGCAAGACTTTCTCTTTTGAAATGTTCAGTGAGGGGCACTATGGAAGATGTAGATTTTATCACTTAACCATCAATAGTGTGATTCTGACAAGTGTATTTACAGATGGTGAAGAAATAGATTATTGCACTCATCGGTGGGCATGGTAGTAACTTGTAACAAAATAAGCACTGGCAAAGCCAATAGTTTGCACAAATGCAAAATCTATTGGCTTTGTCAATATTTTGTGCATGTTGCCCAGCATTTGAGCTGCTGTGCAACGTGGCTTAATGTAAATAAAAGCACTATTGTGCAGCCATCATTGTTTGCATCATATTGCTTTTTTCTTGTTCAAGCCATATTGCACAGCAACTCAACTGCTGTACAACATGTAAAAAAACATTGACAAAGATTTCGAGTAAGCAATAATTATTGGCTTTGCCATGCTTTTTCTGTCTTACTTCTAAACTCCAAGAGGCTGCCCTCCTGAAAACATGTAAACAAAGAGAGGATGTGGCATAATGCCACAACTGCCAGCTTTGGAGCTGGGGAAGCAGGGTCGAGCCTCGGCGTCGGGTTAACATCCTGGGATTCTGAGCAAATCACTTAATCTCCTTGTGCCTATCAAAAATGGATGTGGCTTTGTGTAATGTAACTGGTGCTCATGTAAAGTGCTTTAGTTCTTCCGGTCGAGTTTGCGCTATATATATTAAGCTGTGGTGTAGGTAGGAGGGGGTAAATGAGCACCGGGGTAGGGAAGGGGCATGCAGCGGCAGGATTGAGGTGGTAGAAAGGACGGGAAAGCAACGAACGGGGAAGCGGTATGCGGCGACAGGAGTGAGGTGGTTGTATGGACGGGCAAGAAACAAACGGGGAAGGGGCATGCAGCGGTGGGAGTGAGGTGGTGGCAGTAACGGCCGGGCGGTGATGTGGGGCGGGGGAGGTGCAGCGTGGAGGGTAGTAAACTGAGGAATACTGCCGATTGGAGGTAAGTAAACAAAAAATAAATAAAACTAATTTTGTTGCGCACGCTCCATCGCATTTAGCAATGCAGCGCACGCAACAAAATTAGCAGTTTACTACAACCCACCCTGCCCCTCCCCCGCCCCACGTCTCCGCCCTGCAGCCCACCCTATACGGGCCACTACTGGGTGGTGGGAGGGACGGGCAAGCAACAGAATGCAGACACTCGGCAAATCACTTCATCCCCCCATGCCGACCAAAAAAGGATGTCGCTTGCATTGACCACTTAATTATTTCAACAAGTCTTAGGGCCATTGTAACTGAATGTTTAGTCTCCCCAAGTTTATTGAGTGATCACCATCCCGTGGTAATAACTTTGAGGACCTCGAATAAAATAAAGCCAAAATCAGATGTCCACAAAGTGAATATAAAAACACAGGGGGCGAATGGGATTTCAATCAAATGGGCAGGTGTAGACCCTGAAGTCTTTACAAATAAAATCCTTCTGAAAATCAAGGATCAAATTAGTACCTGTCTAGATGAATTCACAAACAGTTTGATATAGTAGAGGCCCTCCAAGGTATTTTGGCTGTAATTTCAGAAACTTGCGAAGAAATAGTAAGATAACCACATCAAATTTGCCTAGGTGGTTCGACCGACAATGCTCCAAACTAAATAGAGAACTAAAGTCTGCATTAAAAATTACACTTCGCAATAGGGAGGAGATAACCACCCTATGGAAATTATATAAAGAAGCCCTTACTCAGAGGAAATCAGAGATTAGGGATAAAGCGTGGGAGAACTTGATGAAAGCTGCAGACCTTAAAGATCCAGTTTTATTTTGGAAAACTCTTGACCATCCTTTTTTAAGGATACTCAATCTGTAAAGATTGACATGGTAGTGACCCCTACGGAATGGCTTACCCATTTTGAGGCAATTTTTATTGAATCCAGTCAGGGTATTTTTAATTCTGGGGAAAATAAAGTGATACATTTAAAAAACACGTAAGTAGGGTCCATTACTCAAGAGGACATTAGTACAGCCCTCAAGAACAGTTCCAGTGGCAAGGTGGCAGGCCCCGACGGGGTCCCTATCGACGTTTTTAAATATAATATGGAACCTTTGGGTGCCCGTCTTGTATACATTTTTTTAACACAATAATTAACGGGGTGATTCCAGTCACATAGGCGGAAACCTTCATAGTCCCCATTTTTAAAAAGGGGGACAGAAGTAGTGCTAGTTGCTATCGCCCAATATCTTTGCTTGACTTGACATCGAAAGTGATGGGCCGAATACTGCTGGCCAGGCTAGAACAATGGGTAACTGAAAATAATATCTTATCTGTAGCTCAGTATGGCTTCAGATGCGGCGTCTGGACAGTTGAGCAGTCTTTGAATCTCGAACTAATAATAGGTAAATACACATTTGCAAGGGAGGGCTCCCTTCACCTCTGCTTTGTAGATTTGTCAAGTGCATTTGACTTGGTGAATCAATCAAAGCTAAGGGAGACACTGAGAGGGATGGGTGCCCCGGTGGATATTGTTGGTTTTTTATCTCAAATTTATGCTCAACTATCAGAAAAGATACGTTATGGAACACGTCGGGAATGCACGAACACTTTAAAATTACCCGTGGAATAAGACAGGGGTATATTCTTGCCCCTCTTTTATTTTCACTTTATATAAATGGCGTTGACATCCTGTTACAGAATTTAGGAGTTTATGTCCCAATGATTAGAAAACGGGCCATATCCCTATGACTGTAAGCCGATGATGCTGTTCTAATTTCTAGAACCACAGTTGATGGACAGAATGCAGAACAATGTCATACATTCACCCCATTACAGAGATCTGGGCCTAAATCCATCGTTTTTTTGCTCTCCACACCACCCCAGTTCAGACATGGCCATATGCAAATCAGCCTTGACCCTGTGCCTCATGGGAACAGTCCAGCCCGAACTGCCAATCCATGTCTTTCCTGGACCGGAATCAAGCATTCTAGGACCGGTTTCTGGCTATCAGCTGTCTTCAGCCAGGATAGCTTGACTCCAGTGGCATGGAGAGCATGGGACTCACGTCTGAGCATACCCATCCCACTTCGGGTGACAAATGCAAAAACCACAGTTGATGGACAGAATGCAGAACAATGTCATACATTCACCCCAGTACAGAGATCGGGGCCTAAATCCATCGTTTTTTTGCACTCCACACCACCCCAGTCCAGACATGGCCATATGCAAATCAGCCTTGACCCTGTGCCTCATGGGAACAGTCCAGCCCGAACTGCCAAGCCATGTCTTTCCTGGACCGGAATCAAGCATCCTAGGACCGGTTTCTGGCTATCAGCTGTCTTCCGCCATGATAGCTTGACTCCAGTGGCATGGAAAGCATGGGACTCACGTCTGAGCATACCCATCCCACTTCAGGTGACAAATGCAAAAACCACAGTTGATGGACAGAATGCAGAACAATGTCATACATTCACCCCAGTACAGAGATCTGGGCCTAAATCCATCGTTGTTTTGCACTCCACACCACCCCCAGTTCAGACATGGACATATGCAAATCAGGCTTGACCCTGTGACTCATGGGAACAGTCCAGCCCGAACTGTCAAGCCATGTCTTTCCTGGACCGGAATCAAGCATCCTAGGACCGGTTTCTGGCTATCAGCTGTCTTCAGCCAGGATAGCTTGACTCCAGTGGCATGGAGAGCATGGGACTCACGTCTGAGCATACCCATCCCACTTCAGGTGACAAATGCAAAAACCACAGTTGATGGACAGAATGCAGGACAATATCATACATTCACCCCAGTACAGAGATCTGGGCCTAAATCCATCGTTTTTTTGCACTCCACACCACCCCAGTTCAGACATGGCCATATGCAAATCAGCCTTGACCCTGTGCCTCAAGGGAACAGTTCCTGGACCGGAATCAAGCATCCTGGGACCGGTTTCTTGCTATCAGCTGTCTTCAGCCAGGATAGCTTGACTCCAGTGGCATGGAGAGCATGGGACTCACGTCTGAGCATACCCATCCCACTTTGGGTGACAAATGCAAAAACCACAGTTGATGGACAGAATGCAGAACAATTTCATACATTCTAATTTCTAGAACAGCAAACAGCTTACAGACCCTGATGGATAATTTTACCAGTTTTATGATGGAGAAACACCTAAAAATTAACCTAAGTAAGACTCTTTTCCTTACTTAGGGGTTCTTTTTAATAGTAGGGGTACGTGGAATACACATTTAACTCTATGCAAGCTAAAATTTGTGAAAATTATCGAGGCTATCTTTAGGTTCTCTAAAAAAATGGTAATAAACCACTACGGGAGATTCTAAAATTGTATGGTGCAAAGTGTATTACAGGGACTTGTTACGGTGAGGCCCTATGGGGCCAGACTGGTACTATGCCTTTACAAGTCCTTGAAAACAACTTTTTAAGACGCTTGTTAGCTGTTCCCGTTGCCACCCCCTCCACCATCTTGTATAGAGAAACTGGAACTCCGTATATACACGACTCAATTAATCTCTGCCAGATCTGGTTTGCGCCAGTTACACTGGCTCCCAGTGCAAAGGAGAGTGGAGTTTAAGTCCTTGACCACGGTACATAAAGCCTTCTATAAGACTGGCCCCGTACTAATTCAAGCCATGTTCTCCCCCTATTGCCCTCAATGGACCCTCAGATCTAATAATAAGAATCTGTTAGTGGTCCCTAAAACAAAAAGAACACGTACAGGCGGGAGACGCTTTTCGCTACAGGCAACCAAACTATGGAATAGTCTTCCTGACTCCATTAGATTGGAACCCAATCATCAAAAATTCAGGAGGCTAGTTAAAACTCACCTGTTTGCCTAACTCTGTGAATGAATGAGCAAAGGGCGCCGGGATGCCTACAGGTAGCTGTGCGCGTAACAAATGTGTAATTCATTCATTCAACTTGGCCGTTTTAAATTTGTGGCATCGGGTTTTGACAAGGGAAGAAACTCACTTTACGAGGGATATTATTTTAGATTGCCTATCTCAAGACCGATGTAAGAATATACCATGGTTAAGTTACATTACTGGTCTTTTAGAAGAATGCAATCTAAGTGTGAATGATATTCGACCAGATGACGCAGTATATATTAGCAAGGTCAAATTAAAGAGGAGATTTTTAAGCACGGGGTAAGCCCTAAGAGATGAGGCTACAAGTTCCAAGACGACTGTTATTTCCTATCTTGAGGGCCCCATTGTTACGGGCTTACAACCATACCTCGTATTTGTAACAAATGTACAACACAGATTCTACCTAACCAGACTGAGGTTGAGCACATTACACTATTTATTTGCCTTCCCTAAAAGGGGCAAGTGGTGCTCTAAACTTCCGAATTATCTGTGTGACGGTAGGTCCAAACAAAGTACCCTCCACTTTTTACTTTTTTGTAAATTTTATATGGATATCAGGAAAATGTATCTCTGTCCAATTTTTAAGGTTAACCCCTTCCACGCTCATGACGAGCTGGGCTCGTCATGGCGTAGCCTCCTCGCACGCTGATGACGAGCCCAGCTCGTCATGTAAAGTGCACTTCATAAAATCTCAGCTTGCGAGCAGAATAACGCTAGCGCGCATAAGGTTAATACCCTGTTCTCCTATAAAATTGCTTTTAATTATTTAAGGAATTTGGAAAAAATGACAGTCTGTAATGGAGTGATTTGTTACATACAGTTGGCTATGAAACAAAGGAATGACTAGGTTTACTTAGAAAAACTGAATTATGAATTAATGTAAGCATATCTGTATTACGAGTCTGTACACTTTTTAGAATCATGTTAAAATGGTGTTTTTAGAATTATCTATACTACTATTATAAAGAGAGAACTTGCATCTTTTGGCCAGGTAAACTCGGGAACCACAGCGCCAATCTACACACCCGATACATCTATGAAAATGTCAGGGTGTGTAGATGGACATAGGCTATATACATTTAAAAAAAAAAGTAAATTAAAAAAATGAAGTTTGTAAACAAAGTAGTCCTCTGAAAGTAGCGCCAGCTGGGACCTAGAGCTGGCCGCGATGCGACGTGCGTGATGACCGCGACGCGACGTGCGTGATGACCGCGACGCGACGTGCGTGATGACGACGAAGGAGGAGCGGCGGTGCAGTGACGAGCGGTTGTGCAGTGAAGAGCGGCGGCAAAGGTAAGGAAAGGGAAAGTTCAGTGCGAGACTGTGTGAGGCAGGGGGAGGCAAGAAGGAGGCAGCAGTAAAGGAAAATGTGGGAGCGCGAGTGAGTCGGGGCGGGAGGGGGGCGCGAGTGAGTCAGGGCGGGAGGGGGGCGCGAGTGAGTCGGGCGGGAGGGGGGTGGGAGTGAGTCGGGACGGGAGGGGGGCGGGAGTGAGTCGGGGCGGGAGGGAGTCGGTGCCGGAGGGGGTCGGGGCGGGAGCAGGTGTACTGCCCCCAGCCCCTTTCTGCTCCAGGCAATGCTGGGGCGGGCTGCTAGTGTTTGGATACAACTTAGATATTGATTATAAATGAATTATTGTATTTTATAGTATGCTTTTATGGACATTTTGGATGATCCGAATAAAGCTTGATTTGATTTGATTTGATTTGGATGTCTCTTTGTGTAATTTAACTAGTGCTTAGGTAAATCGCTCCAAGTTTTTCTTGTCAAATTTGTGCATTCTAAAGCAAGCTATGATGAAGGTAACAGGGAGGCAACTAGCGACGGGGTGGGGAAGCAATGAACGGGGAAGCGGAATGCAGTGACCTGAGTGAGGTGGTGGGAGGGACGGGCACGCAATGGACAGGGAAGGGACATGCAGCGATGGGAGTGAAGTGGTGGGAGGGACGGGCGAGCAATGAACAAGGAAGGCACATGCAGCGAAGGAACTGAAGTGATGGGAGGGACAGGCCAGCAGCTAAATGAATGCAGACTCTAGAGATGGCTTCCAAAATGATCCACTCTTATGGAGTGCTATGCTGGAAAGTAAAAAAATAAAGTACCTTCAAAAGTGTGTGGCCAGTGGAAGGACACTGGCTGCCGAAACAGTACTTGGTCCACGCTCCATAGAAAGGATGAAGACATGAAGCCGAGCAGGAAGCTGGAGGCAGGAGGAGGTGCTGACCAACAGGAAGAAAGGAAACAAGAATGATGCAGGAGCCAACAATTGGTAAGTAAAGGAAAGTAAAGGGCGGGCTCTAAGCTCCTTTTAAGATTTTTGTTTCATTTTAAGAGATTTCGCAAGCACAGCACAAGTGCCGTGCAGGTGAAACCTAAAAAGATTGCATGGGAATGGAATTCTGGAACTGTTAAGCAGATTTATGGAGGCATCAAACATTTTTAAGCCGTGTGACCACAGGCTGAAAGTAACCCTACATGGTATCACGTTTCCAGAGACGAGCTTGGCACAATTCTCTGTGGTTCTGCTCTTTACTTGCACAGCTGATGAGCCAACATATTGCATGTCAGGTCAGTGTTATATCTTTCTGGGAGGGGGAACCAGCTGTCTGAACTGACATGGAGTGCCTGCACCTCTCAGAGCAAACGTCACCCGTCATTTTACATATTACATATTTGTGCAGGACCTTGCACTGCTCTTGGTGCGCTCCTGGCACTCAGCAGGAGACAAAGCTATCCAAGCTCTGAAATGCAGACCCCTGAAAGACAACTTAATTTACAACATGGCGGCCAAAATATAATCAATATCAGTGAAAACAATTTTTAAGTGGTCAGGCTGCAAAACAGCACACAGAGAAGAGACGCTGAGTATGATTTTAAATGAAATAAGTTGATAAGGGTGTTTTTCTTTTTTTTGTACATAAAGACTGTAAAACCAATGAATGGCTCAGAAGGTTTCAGAAATCGAGTAACTTTTAGTCAAGACTTTAAGTCCTTGCAACGTCCACTGGCCAACATCTTAACTCTTTCCGTGCTGATGTCGGGACCGCTCCGTCATCAGCCGCGGTGGCGCTGTGCTGATGACAGAGCGGTTCCGTCATGGCCTGCTCGCCGCGTCTGCGCAGCGCAGCGCAGATTCCGCACCTGCGCTGGGTGTTCCATTGAGCGGGCAGGGCCATGACGGAACCGCTCCGTCATGAGCACAGCTCAACCGCGGCTGGTGACACATCAGTTAGCCTGTTTCTACACACTGATTTCAGCTTTCGCTTCACCTAGGCATCAAGCCTTACTTCCTCCTACTGGCCTCCTCCACACTGTCTAAGCACGTGTGCTTTCAAGATTGAATGAGGTAACACAATCCTTTGTCACATCCTGAATCATCACTCTATTCCCTATGTGCTGTGCTTCACTCTGCTGCCCTTCTTATTTTCAGGCCTTTCTTTATCACTTCTCTTGCTGCCTCTTCCCTTCAGCATTGCCCTTTAGATCTTCTGCGTGACATGCAATGCACTTGTCGTTGGACATCTGTAGGGACGCCTTTTCCGCTTCTGCTTGCAGGTGCATGCTCATCACAGGAAGTCAACTCTAGAGATCACTAAGAGCCCTGCACTGGGGCATCACAGGACAGCTCCTGCCACACTGCATCAGCCTTAAGGTGGTGTCTGCCAGATCTGTATATGTCATGTGGCTATGCAGGGCTGCATAGTAGAACATTGCTCCCAGCATGCAATGGCTACACATCCTACCCGATTTCCTCCACAGCATTACCCTTATCCTGACATGAACTGGGTGCTTCTGTAAGTGAAGAGTGAGACCACCAGCTGCTTTAGGAAGGGTATCAGGCTGCAAGGGATTGCCTATCAACAATGCAATTGTATTTAATCACCATGCCAGTGGACGGGGGTCTCTTGCTGGTCCATGGCACCCTTGTTATGGTATGGTTAGGGTGACATGCAAATAAACCTGGGAAGAGGCTTTCATGTAGGGTACTCATCAGGGCACGAATCGGGGGTACACGCAGGTGTACGGCATCCACCGACTTTTTTCACAGGGTGGACACGGTCCACCCTGCCAAGGAGTTTAGCCCCACTGAAAAAGATGCTGTATTCGTCCCAGTGTAATTTCCAAACACCGGATACTTTCAGCAGCGCCTGCACGTTGTTATCTGCTTTCGAGCCACAACAGCGTGCAGGCGGGGATGGGCTCTCTTATTTCTGACTCCTGCTGGCCCCATAACAAAGGCCGAATCTGAGGTCTCCTTTTGTTCGAGTTTCCTGGCTGGCAGCAGTGCAGCAGAGGGGAAACAAAGGCTCACACCTGGTTAGCACTTTACACATACTTAGGAGAGGCAGTTTTTCACTTTGTTCAGGCTCTGTTTACGAGATATGCATGCACTGTAAGAATGTCAGATATGTTGATCTTTCCCAGTATTTGCACAACATAAATAGCATTTATATAGCGTTTACTACCCCTGAGGAGGCCTTGCGATATTTTAAACATCACTATTTTTTCTTTTAAAGCACTACGGGTAGAGGAAGCTTTATGCTGACCAAAGGCAACATTGGTTTATGTGAAGCTTACAAAAGTGTGATTCTTCTGCCTAAATCAGGAGGGTTTGCACGTATACTCGAAATGGGCTCAAATGTACTCATGATAGACCTGCTAAACATATATGTGAGGGCTTAAGATCTGATGTCACTTCTTGTGATGCCACTTCCTGTGATGTCATGCGCCTCATGATACTGATTAACTAGGTTAGTCCTCCCACTTCTTTTTTTTAGAACTTGTGCCCTGGTGCTCATTTTGAGTCAGGTCGAGCAGAATTTCCGTATGGAATTTCGCTCTGCACGAACATGAATGGCTAGTAATGTCCAGCACAGGTCTTTTGGGTGACGCTTGGAGTGTCTTCATGGTTTTAAGATAGGACCCCTTGCCCTTATCCCCAGAGGTAGGGCCAGACTCCAGATTGCAACAGAAAGTCTAGCAACGCTCCAGAAAATAATTCAACAAGTGGGGTAACGCTAGAGACTAGAAACACCCTTCAGACTGATCAGGCCAAACCAGGCCCGGTTCTAGAGGGTGGGCCGGGTGGGCCGGGCCTACCCAAACTTTGGCCTGGCCCACCCAAACATAACCCTTGGCCCTGGCAGTGACGTCAGCAAGGCCAGCAGAATATGGCCACTGCAAGTTAAAACGTTCTTCGAACGTTATCTTTCTTTAGGAGTTGCGTGATTGGGCCTGGGCTCGCACCCCCAATCACGCATCTCCTATTAGGCAGGTGGGCTGTGTCCCCGCCGGCTCGTGCAGGTACATTAGGGGCACTGCGAAGGGGACACAAGCCTTTCTTGGAACTGGATTTGTGGATAATTAATTCTTTTCTGCTGGTAAAGAGGAGTTTGTTTTGCCGTTTCGTTTTCCTGACCTTCCTGACCCCTTGAGCTGTTTGTTTACCCGATCCGGCTGTGACAGAGTTCATAAGGAGCAGGTAAGAGAATGTGTGGCTATTGTGTTTTTTAAATCTATGAGAAAGACATACTTAGAACGCCGTGTTTATTTCATTTTCATTTACATCGTGTGTTTAAATCGTATCATTCATGAGTGTTTCTGCAATGATGCACGACAACTAAATGTCCAAATAACCTTGGGGATTGTTGATCTTGCTGGAGAGCGTTCTTTTTTTTGGTTTGTAGTATTTAAATGCAATAGAACTGTAGTTAACGTGGATAGCTCAATGGGTTACTGCCTTTGTCACAGAGATCCTTTGATACATAGGACAGTGTGATCAAAGACGTGTATACAAACCAGAATGGTATAATTAGATTTTTTTTTGTATTGCTAGTTAGTTCGAATTTTCCCAGTATTTCATTATTCTAATGTTGCAATACAGAGTTTGGGCAGATATAATTTCTAATCAGTACAGCCAACCACTGGGGTATGCTTTAAATCCTGTGTTTGTGGTTCTCCAGACCCAACCCTCTTAATACATATTGCCCAGCAGCATGGATGAGATGTGATTCCTACACCTGGTAATCTTCATTAGCTTATGTGACATTCCCTATAGGCTGATTTGGATACTTTTATGAATCATTGTGTCTGCATAATGTGTGTGTGGTGTACACTACTGTGATACCCTACACTACGAGTAGCGCTATACAAGAAATTTAATGCATATGAGAGAGGGGCTATGGAGTGATGATTGGCTCTGTTGGAGGGTGGCAATGAGGGAATCCGAGGGGGCATCATGAGGGGTGGAGATACGGAGAGATGGAAGGCACTGGTGGAGGTTGTTTGTGAGGGAGTCTGAAGAGGAGGTCATGGGGGAGGGGCTTTGGAGTGATGAGAGGCACTGGTGGAGGGTGGTAGGAAGGGATTCTGAGGAGGTCATAAGGGGGAGTTGCTTTGGAGTGATGAGGGGCACTGGTGGAGGGGTAGGAAGGGAGTCTGAGGAGGAGATCATGAGGGGGTGTTGCTTGGAGTGATGATGGGCACTGGTGGAAGGTGGTAGGGAGGGACTCTGAGGAGGCGGTCATGAGGGGGGGTTGCTTTTGAGGAATGGGCACTGGTGGGGGGTGGTAGGGAGGGAGTCTGAGGAGGAGGGCATGAGGGGCACTGGTGGAGGGTGGTAGTGGGGGAGTCTGAGGAGGCGGTCATGAGGGGATTGCTTTGGAGTGATTGGCACTGGTGGAGGGTGGTAGGTAGGGAGTCTGAGGAGGAGGTCATGAGGCAGAGGAGCTTTGGAGTGATGAGGGGCACTGGTGAAGGGTGGTAGGGAGGGAGTCTGAGGAGGAGGTAATGGAGAGGGGCTATGGAGCGCTGAGGGGCACTGGTGGAGGGTAGTAGGGAGGGAGTCTGAGGAGGAGGTCATGAGGGGAAGAGGCTACGGAGAGATGAAGGCCAGTGTTGGAGGATGGCAATGAGGGAATCCGAGGAGGGGGAGGTCATGGGGAGGAGCTACGGAGAGATGAGGGGCACTGGTGGAGGGTGGTAGTGGGGGAGTCTAAGGAGGCGGTCATGAGGGGGGTTGCTTTGGAGTGATGGGCACTGGTGGAGGGTGGTAGGGAGGGAGTCTTAGGAGGAGGTCATGAGGCAGAGGAGCTTTGGAGTGATGAGGGGCACTGGTGGAGGGTGGTAGTGGGGGAGTCTGAGGAGGCGGTCATGAGGGGGGTTGCTTTGGAGTGATGGGCACTGGTGGAGGGTGGTAGGGAGGGAGTCTGAGGAGGAGGTAATGGGGAGGGGCTATGGAGCGCTGAGGGGCACTGGTGGAGGGTGGTAGGGAGGGAGTCTGAGGAGGAGGTCATGAGGGGAAGAGGCTACGGAGAGATGAAGGCCAGTGTTGGAGGATGGCAATGAGGGAATCCGAGGAGGGGGAGGTCATGGGGAGGAGCTACGGAGTGATGAGGGGCACTGGTGGAGGGTGGTAGTGGGGGAGTCTGGGAGGAGGGTGGCAATGAGGGAATCCGATGAGGTGATGGGGAAGGTGCTTTGGAGCGATGAGGGACACTGGTGGAGGGTGGCAGTGAGGGACTCAGGAGGAGGTCAATGGGGGAGGGGTTATGGAACGATGAGGGGCACTGGTGGAGGGTATTTGTGTGGGAGTCTGAGGAGGTGGTCATGGGGAGGGGCTTTGGAGTGATGAGGGACACTGGTGGGGGGCAGGTAGGGAGGGAGTCTGGTGAGGAGGTCATGACTGAAAGCGGCTAAGGAGAGATGAAGTGCACTGTTGCAGAGTGGTAGTAAAGTTGTCTATCGAGTAAGCGGTCAGTGGTGGGACACCAATAAATACTTTTGCACCGGCGCTATAATAGACCCTGTAATGTTTTTGCTTATTTAATTAGCAGTTGGGTCATTAGGGCCACTGTGTAACATATTTTAAAGTGCGTGCTAATTATATTTACTCTTATATTCAGGGTTTTCAGTTTGAAGGTGATTTTACAAATCTTTTTAGTGGGATTATGGAGAATGAAACCAGGTGGTGCCTGATATGGGGCTGGGGACCAAGGTTAGCTGTGAGTTAAGGTGCACGGTAGAGAGATTGTAGAAAATTGATGATCAGGCCTGGAAGGGAGTGTACTGCAGAGTCTGGGGTCAGATGGAGGTATTAATGAAGAGAGATTCTCTCTGAAGGCTGGCAACGAGGCAGGCTGAGTAGTGTTACTTGCCTGATACTCCCACCTCAGAAACCTCCTCTGCCCATCAAAAGGACCTTACATGGGATCAAAACACTTTTTGAGAGTGTTAACGATTAGAAAGAGATTTGGAAAATAATGGAGGGCCCTGAATCTCCTGTTATCCCCTTCTATCACACGCAGGAGTACAGTTTTTTTTATTTGTAGGCTACCTCCAGAAGCGACACATTGAGCCCGCAGTGGCCCACCCAAATGCGCCCTTGGCCCACCCAAACAAAAATTCCTGGAGCCGGGCCTGGGCCAAACAGAGAGTCATCCAACTTGAAGTTTCTGAAATTCACAGTAGTTATCAGAAAAACTCTGCAGTCTTCCCTAGACCTTCAACTTCTTATACTTGAGGGAAACAACTGGTAATTGGCTTAATTGCATTGGACACCTCCGTTCCAGGACCTGTCTGTAGACGCCCCTCGCTGCAGCGCGCCATCTATCGCCTGAGCAGGTCAAAAGCGCGCCCATATAGGTCATGCGTCATGCGCCACTGTACGCAACTGGCGCGCGGCCACCCCCAATCCGTCAATTTCACTTCTCCTAAACACCGATCAGTTAGACTCGATGCTCCATTCACGTCTCGTCAGCTCCACGCTGGTGTTTGGCGTCCTGTGTTTGTCCAAAATATTTTCCCAGCGGCTTAGGTGCTTCGGGCTCTGTATATCACCCGCTGACAGCCAGGGCCTGCAATTAAGACACTGTGATGCAGTCAAGTGGGGGAGAATTTTGTTTGTCAGGCTCGATACATGTCTCTGTGTTTTCCTCTAATGACAGACACTTCACCGCTGCCAAAACCAATTACGCGCATCTCCAGTAACACGAGGTGCGCTTTCCCTTTCTGTCTGGTGCGTTTTTACATCGCTCACAATTCTAAGTGCTTTGTTGGTGCTGGCGACGAGGACATCTCATTCATTTCTGTAAAAAGCAGTTTTGTGCTAATAATACCATGAGAGCTCCTGCGTTTGTCTGGTAGAACAAAGATAGACAGCCCTGTTTGAAAGGCATTGTTCTGAAGAGAGCGGTGGTAAATCTTGAATAACACACTGTGCTTTTATACCCAGAGTAGCACCCTTTCCTCACAGAATGAGGCACTCATGCTGCCAGTGTTCACAGCCCTTGGGGCAGCTCGGGTGACGTCATCTTGAAATTGGATGAGAAAGCTGGGCAAAGTGGGCATGCTTCCTAAACAAGAAGCACGGAAGTTTTAATCCTCAGGTACTTACATAGTCAAGACCCCTTAGGATGAGTGTGAATTGGGTACCAATGTTTAACCATCTCAGCACTTCCCTTATACTATAGCAATAATATGTGGAGGGGTGTGGTGCAGCGGCCAGGGCAGCTGACTTCAGAGCGCAGTGTTTACAGTTCGATCCCTGGCTCCGGCGGCAGCTCTGCCAGGCTGCCCCGGGTCACCGAAGGGGGCCACCTAAGGGGCGGCCACCCTTCGTGCCACATGATGGCACAGACCCCAAGGAGCAGTCTAATGTCTGGGACCTGATACAGTTATGCCTCACCTGCAGACACCAACTTAAATTAAGCATCATTAGCTTGCAGCCCACAAAGGAAATGCCAAAGTGGCTATTCTGGCCCTTTCTGCATTGTATATCCTTCCTGAAGAGCAGATACACCTTTTTCTCTCCTTTCTACAAGACACAAGGATCCCAGCCTTCTCTGTTCCCTATGGAAGGGAGAAGTGTGTGTGGCGATCGGTCTCTCCGAATGCCAGGGAACCGCCCGCCATTGTAATATGGCGGGCAGTAATGCAGTCATCAATGGTGCTGGGACTGTCAAGGACGCAGTGATGTGGCAGTCCCACCACCATTATAATCACCCCCTGAGTTCAATGTGCATGCAAACCCAAAATTACCAACCCCTGGTAAGTTGCACGACTAGTGTTGAAAAAGTCCAATGGAGATACCAATGAACGAGGTGGACTGGCCTCAAGGGTCTTGTGACCTCAGTGACAGAGTCACTGTCGCTCTAGTGTGTGCTTCTTCGTATGCCTGCTCGTAAGACTGGAGGTGAACTGCATGGATTGTGGTGGACAGGCCTTCAAGGTTAACCCACACTTGCCACCGTTAGGGTCCACCTGCTGCTGCTAAGAGACCAGGGCTTCTAAGGTCTATTGGGCCTTCTAGGGTGTAGCATCGGAAATAGCTCTGTCAGGAGTGTGGTCTGGTGGACTGGTCATGAAGGCTGGAAATGGTGCTCCAGTTCCAAATGTGGCAGCTCTGGCCAGAGTGCCACATCCTCTCCCCCACTGAACACCATACTAAACCACTGGGAGAAACTGGCACTGCCTTCAGCTATAACCCAATTGTGCTGAGACTCAATTCAAATTATGCATTGGACAAGAGTAAAATGCTGCCTGAAAAAATGTAACAACACTCTGTAAAAAGCAAACACTGAATGCAAGGATGAGCAAAGCATGTGAAATGTAAGTAGGAACAACATGGTTACCTTAACAGTTTTAAACTCATTATTCAGAAATCAGTAAGTGATTTTGCCTGAAAAGTTCAGGACTTGACTACAGGATCAGGAAGGGACCCGTTTCAATGTCCATTGCTTATATCCTTACAAAATGTAAGCAGTTTGGTTTTAAAAAAGACCAAATCTCTCAACACAGAGCTGTGGTACACATTTTATAGGCTAAAATAATTAAAATACTTGAAAACGCTCATAATTAACGTTTTCTACTCCACCCCTCAACCAGGTATTGCAGTCCCTTTAAGAATAGTGCACTTCCCCACTCTGGGAAAACAATGTTGTTCAAAGAAAGAAGATAAAAAGAAAGTAGCGCTTCAATGGAAAACTCTGTAAAGCAGCGCTAAGGTGCATGGGTGTAAATAACAATCTGGCCTGTCTGCTGACCACTCTGTATTGCTTTATTTGGTTATTTAATTATTTTTCTTATTTTGACACTTTTTTTCTCTCCGTCCCGAGGTTGTACTTTGGAATAGAACCCTGTCAGAAAATTAGGATATTTCCAGCCAAAGTGTTCTGCTCGTTTTTGGATCCATTTTCACAGGGGGACACATGTTATGTTATGTTATGTTATGTTATGTTATTTAAAGTTTATATAGCGCATAAATCACCGGAGATCCATTGACATAGGCGTTAGGCGTTAGGCAGAGATTAGTACAGCCAGTTTTCAGTTTTTCCCGGAATCTTCCGTGGTTGTGTTCGGTCCTAAGACAGAGCGGGAGGGCATTCCAGGCCTCTGAAGCAGTTTTACAAAAGGCTCTATCGCCATTTCGGACGGTGCAGACTTTAGGGACCATTAGGAGTTGTTGGTTAGAAAGAAAAGGAAAGGCAAGAGAGAGTATGTAACAGCTGTCTTTTGAAATCAGCACTTAAGGATAAGCAAGACAGAGATGGAGGAATAAAGAGAGAGAGAGAGAGGGGGGGGGGGGGGGGGGGGAGGGAAGCTACCAAAGGCAGAGCAGGAGAAGCGGACACTGTCCTTGCCTTCTCTGGGCACGAAGGAAAATAGTTTTTTTTCTTCTCTGCCCTTCCCAGATGGCCAAGCATTACTGCAGAATAACAAAGGGCAGAGGGTGGGTGGCCTATTTGACTGCCGGCAGGTGAGGTCACAGGTCAAGTACAGCGCCATTAGGTAGCGCTTTCGCGCACTAATGGCCCTGCGAATAACAGAAGGGAGCGGGGAAATTATTTTGTCCCATCGTCCCCCCCACCCTTGTCCCCGTGACCCCCCCACTCCAAAATCTGGGGGGGTTACGTCCCCCGCGTCCCCCACACTTCCTACGCCCATGCTAACAGCCTGCTCGTTCCAAGGCGATTTCATACTGAGGATCAGGTTTCGGTACCCCTGATCGAAGAAAGAGGCCAGGGTTTTTATTCAATTAAGTTGAAGAGATTTGGGATCGACGGTGATTGTCGCGATGCGGCTGTTGGTAGAACGAACCTGGTGGAAGGCATCGAAGGGAATTATAGGTCGAGCTGACTATGAAATGATAAGCCCGGGTCTGCGGCAGCTGGACGCAGGGTGTGATCCATGTGTGTGCAGCGTAGAGCTCTTCCATTGGTTGGATTCCTCTGTTGCTACTTTCTAATCGGGCGGGACCCGCTGTTATGATTCTGGAAATGAGGGCGATACGTGTAGCCCGAGGCATTTTGTCGGCATAAAGTAATTTTATTTTCGCTGCAGCTTATGAACAACAGCAGCCACGTGTGAATTCTTTCAATGTCATTATCCCCTGAAATGACTGCCAGTAAGTTCATGCAGGGGCACGACCGGTCAGGCATTTCCGGTGCAGCAGCACTTGTCTGATGTGCACCAAGTGTTCTTTTTACAAAGTAAAGCGGCATGGACGCAATAGAAACCCTAGATATGACAGCATGTCATGTGCAATCAAGGGCAGCTCTCAAACAGTTCACAGTACTGCAATTGGCTGACAACGCACTGTGTGTATAAACCCGGTTTTTCTACAACAGCAACACTTTGTTGATTCAAGTGCTGCTTTCTACCCAGTTACAGTCAGGTGTGTGGCATACGTGTGTATGTGCAACAGGAGCTTACAATATTATATACAGGCCATGGTTGCGGCTTATTTATCTTAGGCAGCGAACAGCCACTGACAAAGCCAATAGTCCTGACTCATAGGTATGATACTTGTAGCAGCAATATTGTCATAGTGTCCCCATGGCTTCTAATGTTAGCGTTTTCAATATTATATACAGGCCATGGGTGGCTGAGTTATCCTATGCAGCGAACAGCCACTGACAAAGCCAATAGTCCTGACTTATAGGTATGATACTTGTAGCAGCAATATTGTTGTGGTGTCCCTAGGGGTTCAAATGTAAGCT
Organism: Lissotriton vulgaris; assembly: GCF_964263255.1. Lineage (NCBI taxonomy): Eukaryota > Metazoa > Chordata > Amphibia > Caudata > Salamandridae > Lissotriton > Lissotriton vulgaris. Next base: position 130,807,356 of record NC_141699.1, on the reverse strand, counting down.
TTTTCAATATTATATACAAGCCATGGTTGCTGATTATTTATGTTAGGCAGCGACCAGCCACTGACAAAGCCGATAGTCCAGACTATAAGTATGATACTTGTAATATATGGCTGGGGTAATGACAGAGAAACTACAAGTGTGCGGCACACTAGGCTAGACCGCAGTTTTTGTCGTTTACAGTTGCTGCACCTTCTTAATTTGTAGTTGTTACTGCAGCAGAAAGCCATTAGGGATGATAATATTTCTTTAAAAGGCAAATAACACTGTGGGGGGCCTAGTATGAATTCAGTGTGATGGGTAATCATGGTAGTGCACGAGGATCCATAACGACCATAAGACAGTGAATACCCCAATGGTCCACAAATGTTAGGAATGTAACCTCAGTAATGTATGGCGAACTCACTGCTTCCTTTTGGCAACAATTTAATGCCTGCGGAAGTTTTACATAATCTTCAAAGTGCGCACTTTTATTCAATTCTTGCTCAATCAGTGTGTTACAAGAGCAAAGTGACGTGTGCATGTTACAATAAATGGAGGACACTCAAAACACAAGAACAAACGTTACGTTGGCAATGGTGGCACTAGTGCAGGTACCGGAACCAAACACAATGTAAAAGGTAGCAATCAGTGTGTCACAAGAGAAAAGTGACGCGGGCATGTTACAAGAGAGTACCAAACACTGGTAGAAGGATAATACTTCATAAATGGCAGACTCTCAAGCCGCAAGAACACACTGGGAGGACAGTTCCATAGACAAGGAGAATAGAATTTTATATATTAAAAGGTCTTCCGTCAGATAAGAGAGGGCATGAATTAAATTGTGAGGTGTCTTTGAAGGAGGAGAACTTTGAGGTCAGTTTTGAAGGCCTGGTAGGAGGCGGTGTTTCTGGGAAGAATAGTAATGGGATGAGTTAAGAAGTGACTCTAATCCCACACTCCAAAGTGCAATGGTCATTATCAGACTTAGCATGTGAATATTTGACTTAGTTTCAAGACACCACACTTCTGCATCAGGCGCTGGAAGTACGCAATTTGTGCCACACCCAACTCCTTACGAGAATGTATTGTGGGCAAACTAGTTCTCGTATCTGACAAACAAGCTTGGCCTCGGTGGCATGGGGGACATTGATGGCACTTTCTCATTGCAGAGAATCCATATTGATATACGGAGGGGGGCAGGGCTTCTAATGGATGTTTATGTCTCAAATGCAGGAACCGTACTGGAGAACCGCCCTACTCACATGGGGTCCACCTGAACTATCAACAAGTCTAAGGGTCATAGCTAAGCCTGGGCGTAGTTCGCGTAGCCGCACTCCGCGGAGCTACGCGAAGATGCACTTGCACTCCGCGAACTACGCATAACTCCGCGAACATGCGTAGTAGCTTGCTTGACCCGTTCGCGAGCCGTTTTTCGTCTTCGGGAGCGCCGTGGAACTCTGGAACTTGCTCAACACCACATCTCCAGACGTCGCCTTCCTCACGGAAACATGGATGAATGCCTCCTCAGTGCCCGACATCGCCGTCGCCATCCCGGACGGATACCAGATCACCCGGAGAGACCGCGTCAACCAGACAGGAGGAGGCATCGCCATCGTCCACAAGAACACCATCCGCATCACGACCAACTCAGACGACACCCTCACAGCCGCCGAACATCTTCACTTCCAGATACACACTGACCCCAAGACCACACTCAGAGGCACCCTCATCTACAGGCCCCCAAGACCTCGCACACAATTCAGCGAAGACATCGCAGACTTTATCAGCCCGCACGCCCTCGCCTCCGCTGACTACATCCTCCTAGGGGACCTCAACTTCCACCTGGAGAACAACAACGACAACAACAGCACCACCCTGCTGGACAACCTCGCCAACCACGGACTCAAGCAACTGGGGAACACCCCCACCCACTACGTCGGACACACGCTTGACCCAGTCTTCTCCTCCAGCAAGTACATCTCCTTCAGCCACTTCACCGGACTCCACTGGACAGACCACAGCTGCGTCCACTTCAGCTTCAGAAAGACCATGACTCACCACCACCCGCAACAGGTTCCCAGCAGGAGCTGGAACAAGATCACAACCGACCAGCTCACCACTTCACTGAGCCAGAACCCTCCCGCCAGCTCAACGGACCCCAACCAAACAGCCAACAACCTCACACAGTGGATCACCAACTGCGCTGACGACCTTGCACTTCTGAAAAACCATCCCAGCAGGCCCGGCAGCAAGAAAGCCTCCTGGTTCAACGACGACCTCAAGAACTCCAAGAACTGCCATACCCTCGAGAAAGCCTGGCGAAAAAACCTAACTACAGACAACATGACCGCCCTCAAGCACGCCACCCGCTAACACCACCAGCTGATCCACACCACCAAGAAGACAGCATTCAAGGAACGTCTTGACAACAACGCACACAACAGCAAGGAACTCTTCAGCATCGTCAAAGAGCTCTCCAACCCCAGCGCCGGAAACAACGACATCACTCCCTCGCAAGACCACCGAACCAACACCCCCCACGACCACCCTCCGCGACTGGACCCCGGTCAGCACCGAAGACACCATCCACACGATGAACACCATCCACTCCGAATCACCAACCGACCCATGCCCCCACCACGTCTTCAACAAGGCCGACTCCGTCATCGCACCCTAAATCCGGGACATCATCAACTGCTCCTTCAGCACCGCCACCTTCCTGGAGAGCTGAAGGTGCCCTCCTGAAGAAACCATCAGCGGACCCCGCCGACCTCAAGAACTACCGCCCCATCTCGCTCCTCCCCTTTCCTGCCAAAGTCATCGAGAAGACCGTCAACAGACAGCTTGCTGCCTTCCTCGAGACGAATGGATCCCTCGACCACACGCAGTCCAGCATTCGCGCCCACCACAGCACAGAGACTGCCCTCATAGCAGCCACTGACGACATCCGAGCCCTGCTCGACAACGGGGAAACAGCGGCCCTCATCCTCCTGGACCTCTCCGCAGCATTTGATACTGTCTGCCACCGCACCCTAGTGCAGCGCCTCAGCAACATCGGAATCCAAGAGAAGGCACTGGAGTGGATCATCTCGTTCCTCACCGGAAGAACCCAGAGAGTCCGTCTCCCCCGTACAGATCCAAGGCCACCGAAGTCATCTGCGGTGTACCACAAGGATCATCACCCAGCCCCACCCTCTTCAACGTCTACATGAGCCCCCTCGCAGCCATCGTACGCCAACACAACCTCAACATCATCTCCTACGCCGACGACACCCAGCTGATCCTCTCCCTCACCAATGACCCAGCCACCGCCAGAACCAACCTACACGAAGGGATGAAAGACGTAGCCGAGTGGATGAGGAACAGCCGCCTGAAACTGAACTCAGACAAGACGGAACGGAAGTCCTCATCCTTGGATCATCACCCTCCGCCTGGGACAACTCCTGGTGGCCCCCTGCCCTGGGCAGTGCACCGAAACCAACGGACCACGCACGCAACCTGGGCTTCATCCTGGTCTCCTCCCTCTCGATGACCAGACAAGTCAACACCGTCTCATCATCATGCTTCAACATCCTACGCATGCTCCGAAAGATCTTCCGATGGCTCCCCACCGAAACCAAGGAAGATGGTCACACAGGCACTCGTTACCAGCCTACTGGACTTCGGAACCCCCTCTATACAGGAACCACAGCCAAACTCCAGAAAAGACTCCAACGCATCCAGAACGCCTCCGCACGACTCATCTTGGACATCCCCCGACACAGCCACATCTCCGGACACCTGAGAGACCTTCACTGGCTCCCCATCAGCAAGAGAATCACGTTCCAACTCCTCAACCACGCACACAAGTCCCTCAACGACCTGGGCCCCAGGTACCTCAACAACCGCCTGACCTTCTACACTCCCACCCGCCAGCTACGATCGACCTGCCATGCCCTCGCCGCCGTGCCACGCATCCGAAGATCCACCATGGGAGGAAGATCCTTCTCCTACCTGGCAGCCAAGACTTGGAACTCCCTCCCCATCCACCTCCGCCTGACCCAAGACCACCTCTGCTTCAGTAAGCAACTTAAGACATGGCTGTTCGAGCAGTAGCGGACCCCCCTCCCCCAAGCGCCTTGAGACCCTCTGGGTGAGTAGCGCGCTATACAAATATCCTGATTGATTGATTGATTGATTGCCTGCATGCTCGGGATGTGTAGCGCGCGAAGTTACCCATTAGGTTTGTCCCGCCCGCTCGCGTCCCCTTATTTCCGGTCACTACTAACGTGTTCGCGAGTTATTCTGTGCCAGATTGCAGTTTCTGCGTGTTCGGCAACTTGATCTTACCGACAAGCCTCCTCGCGCACGCGAAAATGCTATTGAGCGCGCGAGAACTACGCTACGCAGCAGTTTGCGGAGTATTCGACAACTTCGTGTTCTCCGCGGAGCGCGGAGTTGCCGAAACTCCGCAAACTCCGCGAACGGAGCGTAGTTCTTCGCCCAGGGTTAGTCATAGCACGCTGGGGGCAGTGTGCTAGGGTCTGGGACACCCAGGTCCTCCCCAGGTGTCAGGCCTGTCCCTGTTGTGGGGCACACAGGTTACACCCCAGGGACGTAGTAAATTAGTAGTCAGCTGGTGAATCTGAACTTAGCAGGTAGCTCCTGTACAATAATTGGATGTTTCTCTTGAAACATCGGATGAACCTGGGCAATTTGTTGATTTACTGGGCAATAATTAGGGTGTTCTGTCGGTAAGCAGTGGGACACTGTGGGCAAATTATGCATGCCCTTATGACAAAATTGATATGCGTTTTCTTTTACACATGTGATGTGTCTAGGAAATTTTGCAGCCCATGTGCAGTAAAGGAATGTGTTCTTTTGTGCAGCAACTGGGGCGCAAGTAAGGGGCTTTGATCCTGGCGATCGAGTTAGCAAACTAGTATTCGTAACCAACAAACAGGCTTGGCCTTAGTAGCATGGGGGGCATTGATGGCCCCTGTCTCATTGCAGAGAATCCATTTGGTATATGAGGGGGGCATGACTTCTAATGGATGTTTTATGTCTCAAATGCAGGAACCGCGCAGGAGAACCGCCCTACTCACATGGGGAGCCACCTAAACTTCAACAGGTAGAAGGGTCATAGCACACTGGGCGCAGTGTGCTAGGGTCTGGGGATTCCAGTTTGTCCCCAGGTGTCATTACTGTCCATGTTGTGGGGCGCGCAGGTTACACCCCATGGAAGTATGAAATGCGTTTTCTTTTAAACAACTAGAAGACTGGTATGGTTTGCATTAGGGGGGTGCCCAGGGATCTTCTCCAGAAATTATCTGATGGTCAGTACTTGTGTCACACTATAGGGTTTGCACACAGCAGGGGAGAGGGTCTGTCGAGGTGGTCAGGGGCAATGGTATTGTCAAGTCTGAACTTCCGTAAGCGCGTCTAGGGCCCGCCAAAATCATGAGGGACAGTTGCCGTTGGCCCAGGGCATCCTTTTAGCCGTAAGGGGGCCTGGTTCGCTTCTTTAGACACTGTTGTGGGATACAAATGGGTCAGTTCTCTGGGACGTATGCCCCGTTGGGTAGAGCTCCTTAGAGTAAGGCGTGTGCAGCATGGACCTGGGGTAGCCAGCGCAGGCTTGATCCTGGGTTGTAAAGTTGATGTGATGGGCCAAGGGGTGCTGTAACATGTGTAATGGATATAGTACAGCATCTAGTTTGCCAGTTCTGTATGAGACCATCATTAGCAACCGCAGCTGCTTATATGGATAGCAGTATAGCCTCTTTCAGTTCACCCAGGGTTGGGGCGGGCAAGGTCGCAATCTGGCAGCCGGATACGGAGTAGAGAAAATATCATATCCGGGACGGGCTCTCGGCAGTCTAGCTAACTATGTTTCCACAGAACCCTGATACACTGTCGGGAATAAATGCAAGGTTATGGGCTACACATAAATAGACATTTTCTGGGTGCAGGGGGCGTGAGTGAGCCAGTCCCAGGAGGGTGCAATGGGCCTTGACAGTGCTGATATGGAGGGGATGGAGCACTAATCGGGACATCTCCAGAGCACAGTTTTCAGTGATAGTTGAGAGGTTCAGGGTCATTACTGATAGTTCACAGTCCAGTGGAGCGGCAGAACTGATAGGGGATTTTGGTGGCGGGGCAGCACAGCTGTCCAGAGGAGGATAGGACATGTCCTTGCTTGAGCCTAGGGAGACCACACCCAGTACTGTGGCGAAATTACAGGGCAATCCATAGGCTGTAAGGTACAGTAAGGGTACCCTCTACAGGAGCACGGTAAGGGTGCGAAAGCCGAATATCCACAGGGAGGTCCTCACGTTGGACCATGGAGGAGCAACGGGGCTTTGAGGTTGATGGGATTCACCTGCCCAAAGTAGGAATAGGCCTATGTCTGCTAGAATAAGGCCAAGCATTGGCAGCAGCAGGTTGGAAGTGAGGGGTCAGTGGCTGGGAACTCCTGACATGCACTTGAATAGCCTGAAGCAGAAAATTCTTCAGAAACTGGGCGGGGTGGGACTCACCACCCGATTTATTGGTAATACATCTAGGAGTTGATGAGTTTGTTCATCTGGGGCGCAGGGGCCGGCTGCACATAATGAGGAGCACTTTGGCGAAGAGAAATACACCTAGGAGGTGATGAGTTTGTTCACCTGGGGCTCCAGGGCCTGCTGCACATGATAAGGAGCCTTTGGGTGAATTGAGCAACTTGCTGGGGACCTGTGAGATATGTTGGTCCGAAATTACCCCAAGGCTATCTTGGCGGTGCGCAAGGTCAGGGGAGGCAATGGAGGCCTCGCGCAGGCGAGTAAACAGCGCAATGCGCAAATTCACCGAGCAAAGAGGATTTGGTTTTGTCAGGCAATGTGTTGCTACATGCAAAATGCACAGGGTGCTTGAAGAAAATGGCATACACCTATCCGAAGTGGGGATGGACCTCTTCCTGCTAGATTTAGCGGAAGCGATGGTAGCGGCAGGTTTGTAAATAAAACAGCAATAGAAGGTGGGGGGGGCCTCTGTGGCGGCGGCGGCCACACCCAGAGCCATGGCGGAGTTACAGGGCGATCCAACGCTGGAAGGTACAGAAGGGTACCCTCTACAGGAGCACAGTAAGGGTGTGAGAGTCAATTATCCCTAGGGAGATCCTCGGTGGGATCCTGGAGGAGTGACGGCACCCCGTTAGTCCTTCGGGTGGTTGTGGACCTGAGCAACCGGGGGTTGCCTGCAACGCTCAGCCCCCCGTAGTGGGGAGGGGCGTGAGTAAGGGGTGGACTGAAGGTTCACGGGGGAGGGGCTAGCCCTACCCCCAAAATTGACAACACCCCGCGGTTAACACCACAGGGGGTTTATGGCTCATCAGGTGGGCAGGTGGTGAGGGGCGGCCTGGCCCTGGATCGCCCGTAAGATAACCCAACATGTTGGCATAATGTTTATGCAAATAAAGCTGCAACAACTTTCTCCAACAAAACATTGTGTGGTGTCCGTTATTATGGGAAATTGTTGTGAGCGGGCTGGGGTATGGCCTGATGTTGGCACTATTCCAGGCTGTCCCGGGTCACCGAAGGGGGCCACCTAAGGGGTGGCCACCCTTTGTGCCACATGATGGCACAGACCCCAAGGAGCGATCTAGTGTCTGGGACCTGGAGGGTCCCCAGTGACTTCACTTCCAGCGGGAGAAGGGCGGGGGTCGTGGGTATAAGGCCGAGGGTCGCGGGCCTGGCGCCCTCTTTGACCCCTGGCCGGCCTCGGAGGTCGATCCTACCCCCCCCCCATCCCCCTTGACCCGACGAGCGTTGCTGCCCGGACGCTGTTTTCACTCCCTACCGCGAACCCGGCGGTTGAGCAGCAGGGGGGGGGGAGTTAGTTATCTAATACTATTTTGCTTTGTGTTGCAGGCGGAGTTACAGGGCGATCCAACGCTGAAAGGTACAGAAGGGTACCCTCTACGGGAGCACAGTAAGGGTGCGAGAGCCAATTAGCCCCAGGGAGATTCTCGGTGGGATCCTGGAGGAGTGACGGCTCCTCATTAGTCCTTCGGGCGGCTGTGTACCTGAGCAACCGGGGGTTGCCTGCAACGCTCAGCCCCCCGTAGTGGGGAGGGGCGTGAGTAAGGGGTGGACTGAAGGTCCGCCGGGGGAGAGGGGCTAGCCCTACCCCCAAAATTGACAACACCCCCGCGGTTAACACCACAGTGGGTTTATGGCTCATCAGATGGGCAGGTGGCGAGGGGCGGCCTGACCCTGGATTGCCCGTAAGATAACCCAACATGTTGGCATAATGTTTATGCAAATAAAGCTGCAACAACTTTCTCCAATAAAACATTGTGTGGTGTCTGTTATTATGGGAAAGCTCTGAGCACTAAGCTCAGCACCATGTGACTCTGGACAATAGCTCACTTAATTTCCACTATGGCCCCCAGCGACTTGAGTCCCGTAAGGGTGAGTAGTTCGCGCTTTACAAATACGGATTAGCTATTTACTTATAATATGGCAAACCCAATCATCTTAGTGGTCTGTAGGCGAGAAGAGTCAGAGTTCCGGTTGGCGTGTCTACGCCCACACAATATGTCTGTGCCACAGTGCTCATTGGGCATAGGCGAAATGGCCCTTAACACCAGCATATTCTTGCATGCGAACAACAAGAACGTGGTGCTTGTTGTACTCGTTTTTAGCAGGAAATACATCTTTGTGTTCCAAATGGATGCAAGGATGCATTTCATGCAAAATATGGATGCAAAGGCCAGTTTTGCATTTCATGTAATTCCGCATAATTTAGTGTAGTTTTTCCCAAATTTCACATTGTTACGCCATAGCTAATTGTGTGACATTTGTGCGCTCTTAGCGCTCTTGTGGTAATAAGTTGGGGGTGTGGGAGAAAGCTATTACTCTTACTCAATCAAATAAATCTTTCTTTGGATACAAATATCCATAAAAGAGTCGCACAGATAACATTTACAATAGATCTTAATTTAAAAAAATACTATGTAAAATCCATAAAAATGATCTCATAACATGGACAGTTCGATATACAGACACAGGACACCAGATGATCACATAGCTGCGTCATAATCCCTCTCATCTGGGCAGAAATGGATTTCTCAAAGCGCATATTTCCACGCTACCAATTCAATCTGAATCGGTCGCGTTATACGTCTTGCTGCTGTCCAAGTGCACGATCATAATGCCAACATAGGCTTGGAAACACGTGCTTTGAGAAATCAATTTCGCCCAGACAAGAGGGATTATGACATAGCTATGTGAGACCTAATGAATTAAGCAACAACAAGTGTACGGTGGATTGAACACTGATCCTTTGGACACAAATGAACCCTAAGACGTCTGTGGTCCTTAGGCATTAGCAACACACTAAGCCCCGAAGAAGTCTTTCATAAAGAGACAAATTGTGTTGGCTACATTGAGAACATCAGTTTAAGAATGTTTCCTTTGAAAAAAGAAATATTCATGAATGAAGTTTATGCATCCTGTGATTCATTTGGTATACATTATGGGCCAGATGTAGGTAAATTAGATTTACCGATTTTTAATTACCGAATTTTACCGATTCGGTAATTAAAAATCGGTAAATCTTAAGGGTGGATATGTAGGTATTTCCAGATGTTGAAATACCGAATCTGTAACAATCGGTATTTACCGATTCTGTAAATACAGAATCGGTATTTCCCATTGATTCCTATGGGCTTTGAGTGTAATTAATTGCAGAGGGAGGTGATGGCTAAAGAAATCAAGTATAGGTTTAGTCTGGGAAGTATTTAGTGCACAAAATGAATGATCTATAAATCACTAAATGCAGAGAAAAGGGGATCTATCTAACAATCAAATGGCAACAAGCTCCCAGAGCAAAAGCAAGGTGCTAATTTATACTATTACTGCAGACGGGCCCTAGTATTGATCACATGACTACATTCTCAGCAAAGACACAAGGCTCCATACCTGAGCTCATGACAGCTAGTACCTGTCCTTCACAAGTAGCAGTGATATGAACAAATTCAGCAAAGCAAGCTGGTCATGCAAAATCTACAGGAGTGCCAAAGCGCGGCTTGCCTTACATTAGAGATGTGTACATCTCGTGAGCAGAGTAAACAATAGCAGAAAAACATAGCAGGAAGAGATACCTATGGTCAAGCAACAGGGTTTTTTTAATTCCGGAGTGGGCAAGTCCCGATTCAAGTCCTGGGAGCTCCTTTGTACTTAAGTGAGTATTTCTTTGTAAGAGGGAGCCCTGAGAAAGTATGACCTGGAGTTCATATATACATGAGCTTTAAGCATGGCACTATAGGATCATTCTGAGGATTTCATCGCATATTTCCAACTGGTGTTATCAGTAGAGACAGAAAAATAGCCTATAGAGTAGGAGAAAGTCAAGTGCTAAGATGTAGTTTAACAAGTATAGAAGAGAATGCCCGAGTCATGCTATTGGCCATAGGTTTGGGCAAGGCACCCCTTATAATTGGAGCATCATAATTTTAAGAATAGGAACCTTATTTCAAGGTAGGTGAATCTCCCATGCTCTCAGTTTGTCACCTCACTTAAAATTGATGAAGCCCTATTTTCTAGATTGTGGGAATAATGGCAGGTATGCTATGGTGACTGATAACAGCGAGTGCCTGGAAATGCTACCAGAACGCCAGGATGTGTCTTCAAACACCAGGTCCACCATATTTTTGCAAACCTGGGACTTCCATACTTGAGGACATGGTTCCAGTCAGGACAAAAAACAGAATGACTCCTATGCGCTCAAAGACATTTATCATTGTATCAGAGACATTTATTTTTTTGTTTTTCAAAAACAAACCCTCGGTTTGGTTACTTGTTCTAGGAAAGAATTGCCAACCACTCTGCTACACTACATGGGCAGCATTGTGACCTTTTCGTAGAAGAGTCCCAGCTGTGGGGAGCAAAACATTCTCAGCTAAGTAGAGTTGATGCACTAGCTTGTGGACTCCATTATGAAGGTAGAGTACCAATCACTTCTGAGGGAGAGATAATGAATTTCATTAGAAAAGTAAGCTAAGATTTCTATCTTTGGATTTTTAACTCCTTGAGTGCTCATGATGGCTCCCGACTGTCATGAGTCCGGGTAGGCGTGTGCTCATGACAGCCGGGAGCCGTCTGAACGTTGCTGCTCCGCCCACGCGATATTAATTCCCCGCCTGTGCGAGAGAATTACTCAGTGGGCGGAGTTCTGACGGCTCCCGGCCGTCATGAGCACAGGCCCACCCGTGATTTACGATGGCCGGGAGCCGTCCTGAGTACGGGAGCGCCACGCCCAACCTTGCCCCCCTCGCACCGAGGCAGAATTTGCCCCGCGGCAAAGGGGTTAACCAACAGCATCCTGTATACTTTGACAGGAATATCTTTAAATTAAAAAAACTACTAAGCCACAAAATGCCCTTGGATAAAATTAACGCAATGTTTCTGGCTAAAATGAATACAATGTGTGCTTAGATGAAATGCTGAGCTGAAGAGGTCTTCACTAGACCCAGGCAAAATGTTGGTGATGCCGGCGTAATCTTGTGTCATTTCCAGCATTTAATGTTACACCTACTATGTGAAATGCCAGAAAATATGCCATTATGCCATGTTGCATGATTTTTTGTACCTTCAGGGAAAATCCTATCGTAGGAGCAAAGGAACTACTAAAGCTACTATCTTGGGGGCACAGGACCAACGTGAACAAACAGAAAAGAATGTGAGAGCTGATGTTCAAGTCATGGGAGATGTAGCATCTTTATTTAGCAGAAAATGTATCCTTTTATCCAAAATGGATGCAAAGATGTACTTTGTATAAAAAATGAGTACTAAATGCCGGGTTTGCAATTCATGTGATTTAACATAATTTTTCTGAAATTCCACGTAATTGCGCATAGGGAAATTAAGCAAATGTCGCACACCCTTTGTCCTGCCAAAAAGCTTTATGGTGAATTGCCAACTACTCACTGGCTGTTTTTTTAGGATTTGTTGCAGGAGTGCAGAGTTCAACATTTTAGCACTTTAGGCCGAGGAACCAGACTCCTCCAATCAACAATGCAATTATTGGAATTTAGAATTGGTTCAGAGAATATTTCTGAGTGTTTTGGCACATATTAGAATACGCTTTCTCAGAAGACATTAGTGGCTCAGAGAATCCAAGAGTAAACATTTGGGTAATGAGCTTGCTGATCTGTTAGTAGAGGATTCCTTACTGTTTTTTTAAAGGAAATTGAAGAAGTAATTCATCGTCTCCCTAATGGAAAAGCTACAGGAAGGATTTATACATTTTGAGTTCTAAAAGGTATTCAATGCACTGCTGAAAACGGGGTGTCTGAAAAACCCAACACCAAAACAACTAATGTCTTGTATTCCTGATGTTACACTATGTTATTGATATTCAAAATATATTTGATAGATAATACATCAGAGTACAGCTTTTAGCGAACAACATGAAACGCAGCATTTCATAATCTGTAGAAAGAGAAGGGCTATTAGCCAAATGATCACACTGACATAATACCCAGTTGCCAAAAAATATATATTGACGTTTAAGTCTATCCATCAGCACCAGGTAACAAGCCGTTGTACCTGGTCAAGTACAGCTTCAATGAAACGTGAGATGCTTTTGCCACAGAGAGAAACTGCTAAATTGATCCTAACCATACATGAATTACTTTCATGGAACATAAACCGCAAAGACCAAATCCAATTAATGTTACTTTTTCAACGTTTCTTGCACAGATATTTCTGGTCTGGCCAGACCGCAATGCTCCACTGAGGTTTTCACGTGCCATGAATGCAGCCTAACTGCCGCATTTTCATGTTTGGATTTTCTACTCATGGTGCCAGAAACTCACTTTAATGACCATTATATTTTGGAAGTCAGGTTGTCCTTTTGGAAACCCCCTCTACCTATTCGGACACAACCTAATGGTCTTTGGAGCATAAAACGCCCAGTGAACCACACTCTTATGAGCTCATGTCTTTTGATACACCTTTTTCTGTTAGCCTTAAAAAAGACCTAGGTCTGCGCACCACGTAGAGGGAGAAACATGTGTTAACTGTTCTAAGAATAAATTCTATAGACTGGGAAATAACTGCGCAAGAAACATTAAAGTAACATTAATTGGATAAGGTCTTTGCAGTTTATGTTCTATCAAAGAACTTCATGTGTGATCAGAATCAACTAAGCAATTTCACTCAGGAGTCCATAAGTATGATAGGCTACCTATTAGACTTTTAGGATGATTCATGGAAGCAGAAGAAAGGAAGCAAAATTTCCACTAATTGTATCAGAATTTACTATTAAAACTTCCAGCCAACACGTCTTTTGCGGCTGGTTGCCATTTTCGTAAGATTGAAAAAAACGAATACTTACATAAAATATTCATCAAATTCAAACAATACAAAAACTAACATTATTAAAAAGCTATGACATATACAGTTTCTATCTGATATAATTCTTTGAGTATAGATTAATTATGGAAATACTAGACCGTATTTAAAGGGTTGCCTTAATATATCATTCCATAAAAATAGTATATGTTTTTATCAGTATTTATGTTACTAAATTAATTAGTAATCTAATTTGAAAGAGAATAATAGTTTAGACAACGGATCCAGAAGATTAAACCTCATGAATGACTGCTTCAGGCAAAGTCTTTAAGAGATAGAAAATTCCATTGTTTGTTCTCCTCCCTCTTATAACAAGGACCCTAAGAATCTTTAAAAAAACTGTATGATATCCCATGTGAAACAACTTACTTGATGGTCTTTATAGCTGTCAAATGTCGCTAGACCATCATACAACATGGTCATTGTCTTGAGGAAATACAATCGTTTTTGTTCACAAAATGTGTTATTATTCTAGCACTTACAAGAATATTGTTAGACCTCACAGAATTTGTGCGGAATATTAATTATTTTCTTTAACAATCGCAGCTGTTTCATCAAAAAAGAGAAACTGCTTGGGTTCAGGTTTGCTGCCTCTATACCAACCTATTTATGGGTTGATTTGAGAGGGAGTATGCCTGGAATATTATTCTTTTTTAATAATGAAGGCAAAATAATTTGTAAGGACTTTAATTAGATATTGTCCTCATGAGTTGGAATTAATCAGTGGAAGACCTTCTTGCTTGCCATACTTTTTTTAAATTAGAAACCGCTATAATGTCAATTTGACACTAGCAGTGTACAAGAAAAGACAAGTCTTCCTTGACATAGAAAAATCTGTGGCAAACAAGAAACTAGACATCAGAATTCTTAGAAAGCATCAAATTCCACATTACATGCTAGTTCAATTTCACCCTGACACCAAGTTAACAATATGCCTTTTGGTGAATTAATAAGAACAAAACAAAGTTGTAGGGATGAAGGCATCCATGAATATGAAGCATATCGAATGCTATTGCATTTTAAGGAAAGGGGATACCTTTCTAAAATTTGGACAGTAGCCAAAAAGAAATTAGATGCTATCTCAAATTCATATTTTCTGAAAGAGAAAGTTCACAAAAGATTGAGTCACCAAAATATTATACATTTGTAATTAAATTGAACTCAAAACTTCAGTACACATGAGTGATGTTGCAGCATAGATTAAGGATGTTGGGTCAGCTTTACTAGCTATTGAAGATAAAGTGCTAGAGTTTGTGGCAATGTCAGGATATCATGTTAACGCTGGGAAAACTCATAATTATAGCTACAGTCTTAGGGTCAGTATCACTGCAGATGTTGGGAAAACAGTTAAAATTAAACAAAAGCCTTACTTAGGCAGTGCATAGCAATTATTCATGAAAAATTGCTACAGTGTTCCTGATAGGTATTTAGGGTGGTGCAACACCATAAAGATCATGCTACTCTTGTACCATTAGTACCAGTTTAACACCCAAATAAAGCAATAGGCAACAGAAAGCTGAGTAGTCAACCTTGTCAAAGGGTCTTCCACTGCATGGTAGCTAGTGTTGCTGCAGGTTTAATAACTTCTGAACCATTTAAGCTAAAAACAATGTTTGTGTTGTAATCTTATAGAGCAGATGACAGCTTATGTGTGAAATGTGACAAATCTAATACTATGCAAAAAATGATGTGGCTGTACAATTGCATCACTTCTGTAGCCCTGATTCTAATTGTATAAATACAATGAAAGCACTGTTTGCATGACGCTGTCATACGCATATTATATTTGAGATGTCCACTTAAGAGGCAACAAATATGTGACAGGCATTTTAGTGGCAACCACATGGAAAAAATGGAATCGGAAACCCATTTGCATATTGTGACACAAGACAATGGCAACGAGTGCATGAGTGAAGAAAGGGTTAAACCCTACTATGGGCTTGTTGAGTCAGTGATGCTAAATGATCTGTTGCATGCAGACCTCTTTTTAAAAATGGCACATTTGGCCCTTAGCTCACGAAATCCAAATTGTTATGCCTTGGTAAAGTAGCAACTGCTGTACAAAATCAAAGGGAGAGCTAGGGAAAAAGTACAGTAGTAATAAGGTCCATTCCCCAAATCAATACAAGACTTAAACAATGTGAACGGACCCACTATGTGTATGCAATCAAATATCTGTGAGTAGTAAGAACATGGACCCATTAGGTGTTCTTAAAAGACCCCTCACACACCAACCTGGTTGGTGTCATGCTTCATCATTGGGGTCCCTACAGGGCGGCCGAGTGCCTTACGGTTGTGCTATGACGCCTGATTACAGCGGTGCTGGCGTTGTGCACAAATGTGATGTGAGGTGATATATTTACAGTTAAAAATATCTCTGAGGATCCTTGCCTATAACTTTAATAATGGCGGCTAAGGATACGGTTAAAAACCAGTATGTGTCGTGCAACTAATCTGGATTTATTTACCGTAAATTGCTTTATGTGTGGCGGTCTACATGTTTCAGCCCGTACAAAAAGGTGAAAAGGGCTTTCTTCAGGACCAAGTGGGTGAGTGGCAAAGGTGAATAGTGCCACGTGAAACCTTTTGTAATACCTACACACGCGCTATGGTGCGTGGTTAGAAGTGTCTGCGTACTCACTGACACTTGAAAATACAATGTTTGGGGCAAATATGCGGGAAAATCAGGGCTCGGGGGAGGGTTGCTCATCCAAATAACCAATTTGATATTGGTGGTCCCTCCACTCCAAACCTAACTCGGCTGGTGCTGCGAGGGACCCAGTTAGGTTTGCAGTAGAGGGACCACCAAAACCAAATCGGTTACTTGTATGAGCAAGCCTCCCCCCGAGCCCTTTTCAACTTTTTTACGGGCTGAAACATGTAGACCACCACACATAAAGCAACTTACAGTAAATAAATCCAGATAAATTGCACAACAACTTACAGTAAATAAATCCAGATTAGTTGGACCCCAATTATGAAGCATGACATCAACCATGTTGGTGTGCGAGGGGACTTTCAAGAACAACTAATGGGGCCATGTTCTTATTACTCACAGTGATTTCATTGCATACTCATAGTGGGGTTGTCCACATTGTTGAAGCCAAAGTAGCAACTACCACAAACGTTGTATGTGTCAGAATACACCCCTCACATAAACAGAGAACTTGGCAGCTGTATGTACATGAGTTTGTTAGGGTTGTTTATGCAGTTTATATTTCCATGCATTATTAACAGCATTCATAACGTAGATTTACTCTCGAATTTACATGTATACACTGACATGGTGCTATTGTGTTTGAAATTAATTTGTTATGACGTGGTAAAGTACATTTGCTGACTTATGCTAACCCCATGTTAGTTGGGCATCAACACCATCTTGTTCAAAATTGATATCTCTTCCTGCATGTTCACTGTTCATCATTTCTGCAGCACGCAGTTCAGCAGAGTTATGCTTGTTTATTTCCATAGACATTGATCTTGCTGTTCACAAAGAAAACTTTCCATTATGGACACAGTAATGTCGCCATATCTCATGGCCGTTCAGCTAGCTCACTGCACTGCATTCCATGATAATAGTTTGCTGATCTTCTTGTAACTGGTCTGTTCTACCATCTATGTATGACATTAGCACACAGGAGGCAGAATCCATATTCATGTGGTGGGAATGTGCCTTGATGGTAAAACAATATGACGTTGAACAGAACCGTGCTCTGATTTGCTAAAGTGTAATTCTTTTGCTCACATCATGATGATTTTGCAGAAATTAAATATTTCCTATGCAAGAAAACTGTATATGAACCCCAGATTTTGGGGGTGAGCTAGACCATTCTTAAAGACTCTCCAATGCTACTAGGGATGCTGTCCAATTTCTTACTGATTTTGCTGTTCAATGAGACTTAGGATTTTTCTTGATTTCACAGTTTATTCTGTGTTGTTCGATTTGCTTAGAGCCTTCATGGAAATGGCTTCATGCTTTTGGCACACCTTTTGAATTTCTTTTGATAAATCTTTTAAAATGTCTATTTCTGCCTTAGAACTCAATTATTAAGTCAGTCCTTACTAAAATAATTGTATTTTTGATATGTTATATGGTGTACAGGCAGCCTTATCTCTGGGACACATTGCCTCATGAAACTGAGGTTTAACAACATAATCGATTCATACACCCGCGGGCATGCTATGGAGGTGTCATTTTTGGGGTGTACAATTTTAGTGTTTTACTGCACCCACACTTATCAATCGTCTGTGCAAAACCAGGGATGGACAGGTCTTTGCCAATGTCGGAAATTGGTGAGTGAGCTGGGTAAGGAGTACCTTTTGCATTTGTGAGTGCTCGTTTTCCACTTTGCTGTAGGCATATAAGAGACCTGCGTGACCCACCCATTGACATACGTATAAACAGTCCCCTCTATTCTTTTGCTCCCTTCTTGCCACCTTCCGATAAGGATTGTTCAGTTTTCACTACCTCCTTGCTATTCACTCCATTTCTTTCCACCTTCCCATCATTTGTCCCCAGCAGAAACAGTGCTAGAATTTTTGGGTCTAGATAAGATATAACTTAGCTGCAGGATGCTATGGGGAGGCTATCCATGGTTCTAGCCCGGTCCCTTGTGTCATTACCTCTTTCTTTCAGCCACAATCTGTCATTGACTCAGTTGTCTCTCCTCTTTCAGTTGGTGGGACCCGGTTCACATTCTTCACAGATAGCTAGGACTCTATCAGCACTCCTTTTCTGTCATTGTGCCCTAGTTCCTGTCTCCTCTGTAGGAAGGTGGCTACCTGACTATGGTTACCCCAGATTTGTAGGTCTCGCCTGTCGATGCGCATGCGCATCGAGCAAGCGAGACTATGGGGGCTTATCCACTCTTTATCCACTGCAAGGAATCGTGGCGATTCCTTGCAGTGCCCGTGACTTTTAAGCTCAATGCGCATGCGCATTGAGCTTAAAAGCGCGTGCACGTCCGTCTTGTTTTACCCGCTCCGCCCCCTCCCCTTCCCGCCGTGTCGCATTTCTCCTCCCCCCTCCCCTCTCTTCCCTCCGTCTTGTTTGTTTATTTTACCCGCTCCGCCCCCTCCCCTGCCCGCCGTGTCGCATTTTTTTTTAAATCCCCACTTTCCCCCTACCCCCATCAATGCCAACACTGACGCCGTGCTCTGCTGCTTGTTATGTTTAGCTTCCCCTTATCTTTGCTCCCTGTCTGATTCCCTCTGTCTTTCTCCTTCTCACTCTCTGGGGTTTTCGTGGCCGTTCACTTTCCATTCTATCCTCCTGTTTTCGATCTCACTGCATATCTCCGCCTCTCCCTACCCGTCTCTCATCCCCGTTTCCTTTGTTTCCACTCTCGGTACAACTCTACCCCTTTCTGTTTTACTTCCCAGTGCTCGCTCCCTTTCTTCACTTCTCTACACCTTCTGGTCAGGTTTTGTGTAAATTCCCTTTCCCCGATCTCTAAATTTCTCTGCTGGCTCCACTGGCAGCGCCTCTCTGGCCCCTTTCCCTTTCCTCCTCTCAGCTGCTCCCTACTCCCCCCCCCCCCCCCATTCCTGCTCTTACCGCTGCTCTCTCTGCCCACACCCTTCCGTCTCTCCATCTTCCCACTCCCTCTGCTGCCGCTTCTGACACATGTACATTATATTCTCACAAGAAATAACGCCCGACACGTTCCCGCAGCGCAGCATATGCCAAAAACAACACCGCCGCTGCTGCCGTGAGCAATTCACGTATTTCCGGCTATTTGCGCGTCCACAACACTGTACGCAGAACAAGAACATCTGGGGGCGCCGCCATGCTTTCAATAATCTCCAAATTCTCCACGGACCACCCTCCGGCGTTTTTCACAAAGCTGCTCCTATTTCACACTCCCCAGTCTCACGTGGTACACCCGTCCTACCAGCCTTAGTGGTACTCAACCCATACAAACCCCAGAGATCTTCTTGCCATTCCAGCTTCGCGCGGGTTCTCTGTCCTGCCACTGTCCCAGTGCGTTTCTACCCTGGGAATGCCCCACCGTGCGCCGGTCACAATATCTCACAGAGTTCGCACCTCGCTGTGGTGCTCTCTCTGCCCTGCAAATCTCTGGCCGTTTTCCCGCTCTATCAACTCCCAGTGGTATTTATGCTATAGCCCCCTCCTGTGGTATTTCTGCCCCCCATAGCTTTGCGGTCCCGTTCCATCATCTTGAATGGGATTTCTGCATTCCTGGTATGATATCCCGTGATATTCCGCTCCCACCCTCCTGCCCGAAAAAGTCTTGTGTCATTCGTGGCGTTGCTGCTCTGGCAAACTCCTGAAGTACTCCCTTGCGACTGTTGTCCAGTGTTACTCCTGTACTTCAGATCTCCTGTGGAGCCCCTGCCTGATGTGTCTGCTCTGGGATTCCCGCCTTACCCAACCTGTCAGGCTCTCCATTGCCCCCCACCTAGTCTTTGCCTAGCTTCATCGGCCATCCTCTACAGTTCTGCTTTTGCTCTGCCGGTGTTTGAGCACACGCATTCTGGGATGAATGTATTACATACATGGGGGGCTTATGTGCAAGCCTCTTGCGCCGCCGGTTCGTCACCTTTCCCCACATTACAAGAGACCCACCGGCAGCGCAAGGGGCTTCTAAATAAGCCCCATAATACCTTGGCCTCGTGCGCTTGTAAACTCACTTCGCACCATTTAAGCTGCATGGGACGTCCGAGCGTTAGTGGCCTGGGGAGTTTGGTGGCAAACATACAGGAGGAGTGTCCTGCCTGCTCTCCATCCGTGCCAGCAGCCTCTCCGGCCAACGCCACTCCCTGTGCCGCTCCCCGACCCAGCTGGGCTCCCCCGGGGTAGCAGTGACAAAAGGAAGCACCGGCGAGGCTGCCGGGAGGCTGGCGCGCCGAGGCCAGAAACGCAGCATTGCATTTGCATCGCGCTGAGTCGTTCACGTAAGCTTGAGGAATAGCAGCTCAGTCCGCGGGGAGCACGAGGGAAGAGGCAAAATACAGCTCGCGCGCCCCTCTCTGATGTGAAAAGTATAGTAATCCTCTCTCAAAGGAAAAGGGTTTTATGAAGGACTACACACTCCTAGCTCCCTCACCCTCAACCCCTCACCCTCAACCCCTCACTCACCCTCACTCTCACTCAACCCCTCACCCTCACTCACCCTCACTCACCCTCAACCCCTCACTCACCCTCACCCTCACTCACCCTCACTCACCCTCAAACCCTCACCCTCCCTCACCCTCACCCTCACTCACCCTCACTCACCCTCACCCTCACTCACCCTCACTCACCCTCACCCTCACTCACCCTCACTCACCCTCAACCCCTCACCCTCACTCACCCTCAACCCCTCACCCTCACTCACCCTCAACCCCTCACTCACCCTCACCCTCACTCACCCTCACTCACCCTCAACCCCTCACCCTCACTCACCCTCACTCACCCTCACTCACTCACCCTCAACCTCACCCTCACCCTCAACCCCTCACCCTCAACCCCTCACCCTCACTCGCCCTCACCCTCACTCACCCTCAACCCCTCACCCTCACTCACCCTCAACCCCTCACCCTCACTCACCCTCAACCCCTCCCCCTCAACCCCTCACCCTCACTCACCCTCAACCCCTCACCCTCACTCACCCTCAACCCCTCACCCTCACTCACTCACCCTCAACCCCTCACCCTCAACCCCTCACCCTCAACCCCTCACCCTCACTCACCCTCACTCACCCTCAACCCCTCACCCTCACTCACCCTCACCCTCACTCACCCTCACCCTCAACCCCTCAAACTCACCCTCACTCACCCTCAACCCCTCACTCACCCTCACCCTCACTCACCCTGACCCTCACTCACCCTCAACCCGTCACTCACCCTCAACCCCTCACTCACCCTCACTCTCACTCATCCTCACTCACCCTCAACCCCTCACCCTCACTCACCCTCACTTACCCTCACTCACCCTCAACCCCTCACCCTCACTCACCCTCACCCTCACTCACCCTCAACCCCTCACACTCAACCCCTCACTCACCCTCACTCTCACTCATCCTCACTCACCCTCAACCCCTCACCCTCACTCACCCTCACTCACCCTCACCCTCACTCACCCTCAACCCCTCACCCTCACTCACTCACCCTCAACCCCTCACCCTCAACCCCTCACTCACCCTCACTCTCACTCATCCTCACTCAACCACCCTCACCCTCACTCACCCAAAACCCCTCACCCTCACTCACCCTCACCCTCACTCACCCTCAACACCTCACTCACCCTCACCCTCACCCTCACTCACCCTCACCCTCACTCACCCTCAACACCTCACCCTCAACCTCAACCCCTCACCTTCACTCACCCTCACTCACCCTCACTCACCCTCACTCACCCTCAACCCCTCACCCTCACTCACCCTCACTCACCCTCACTCACCCTCACCCTCACTCACCCTCACCCTCACACAGTGCAATAGTTCTCAGACCATTTCAGTTAGAGCTTTTAGAAATGTTTATGGCTTTTTTTATTTGTAATACTTTAGCATTGGCTACAGGAAACAAAAATGCTAAACATTTACAAAAAAACCCCATAAACAATTCTAAAAGCACTAACTCTAATGGTGCGAGACCTATTGCATTTCCAATGCTTGTTTGCCTTGTGTTTAGCTGGTTTTCGACTTAGTTGGCCTGGCTCCCTGCTAATCAGGGCCCCAGGCTATCTGCTCTCTCTGTAAAATGGATTCCATGTACCCTAGGTTCATAACTAGATTGGCTTGGGTCACCTTATCAGCCCCTGTACAGAGCACTATAGGTGCCCAGGGCATAGGTGCATCCAAGGCCTACCAGGGGCTGCAGCATATCTTTTGCCACCCCTGGCTGGCTATCTAAAATTGACACAACTGGCTGATCACTCAGCTGGGGCAAGGTGGTGTAATCACCCCTTGCTTAGATATAGTATGCCTATATCTAAACCTATCTGGACACATATATACCTATCAGTCACTCCTATGGCAGGCCTTAACAATCCTGGAGACAGAGTGCTTGGTTTTATGTGAGATGGTGCTCTAGCATGAGCTGAGCCTGTCTGCAGCTGTCGGGACCAATTCCCTAAGCTGTTCCGGGATAATGCCATACCATATACTCTTAAGTGCATTATAATCCTCGCGGTTATATGTTAACTTTGGTTTGGCTTTATCAAAACATGTCGTGTAAGGTGTCATACGATTTGGAATACTGTCCCCTCGCCAGTCCTGGCGACGGGGGTAGCATTCCACCCCTCTAGAGGGAGACGACATGTTACTTTGCAAAAACGCGGTTGATTTTAAAAAGAGCCTCAGATCCACAAAATGGATGCTTCTGCCACAGACACGAGTCTGACCTCCTGCATCTGACCGAAACTCAGCCAAGGAGGCCTGGACAAAGGGTTTCCTGTCACAGGGAGGTGTCACACCACCCCAGACAGGAGATAGTGGATTGTAGCAGGGAGGTTTGAAAGAAACCAGACACTGCCTGGGGAGCACAAGGCTGCCCCTTGCATAATCCGCCATACCGGTTCTGGGGCACACCAGCCCCAGTCCCAGCACGGCCTGGATCAAAGGGAAAGGGGTGTATCCACCCCCTTCCTGGGTCCCACCCATAGGAGGGGACCTAGCAGGTAATCCAGCCCCCGTAGATTGGTATAAGAATGGGAGCAGTGCCAACGCACTCAGATTATCCTGATGAAACATTTGAAATGAAACTCTGGACCCTTCGACATCCTACTCAACGTAGAAGACTGAAGAATCTCCCTTGTGGTCAAGGAGTGACCACCCTGTGCAAACAGGCACCATCCAGCACCTCAACGTCTGCTTTGTTGTAGTTCCCGCTGGAACTCGAGCAACAGACATTGACGAGATCAAGTTTACCTGCCTTCTTACAGTCCGATCCACAGTCCCTGCAGAGCTGAGACCCGTGGAGGCGACCGGAAGCGTGGGGCACGCCATCTTGAAAAGACCACGAGATGCTGACCATGCAGCCCACGAGTGACCCTCGAAGCTGTACACCGGGGGTTGAGACGCCCCAACCCTGAGCCACTCTTGCACCGAAGCTCACCCCTCTACACTCGACGAGTGCTGCTTGGGACCCTTCTGCTTTCTTTGGCTCAACGCGTTGGCCCAGTCACTTGCCAGCTGGCTTGTGGCCCCTGTGCCAACGAAAACCTAAAACTGACTTGCGATTCTGGTTGCTCCAGACCTGCACCAGCTCCGGTCCTGCGTGGATTGCTCTTGCCAAGTGTTGTTTGCTCCAATCTTGAAGCCGACTGCCCCGACGGTGAGAATCTGCGTGGGACAGATCGTGACCTGCTCCTGGATGTCGCAGATCCCCCAGAGCCCACGTGACAGCGGAGAGAAGCTCTTCAACAACCACCTGATTGCGCCCGACATTGCCTGGTTCTGTCCTGGTTCCACCCTGGTCACTGCTGAGTGACCCTGACTCTGTCCCCTCTGCTTTCAGGTACTTTTCTACTCTGATCCACCCTTGGATTACACCGGACACTTCTCCTTCACATCGCCTGCAGCATCTTCAGCTTCAAGCACCAAGAACCTGCGTGACAAAACCCGACGCCACTTCGACCCTATGCACCCGCTTCCTGTGGGTGAGGTAACATTGCAACGCCGGAGTTGCCACACTGGTACACACCTCTAAAGTTTGGTCCTTCTTGGTTCAGCGGAAGTATCCTTAAACTCTATTTGTGTAACTTTTACGCACCATTGACATTGCATTGGTGCAAGCCGCGCTTTAAGCGCTGCACCCGAATCCCGCTGGCTTTTCCCAACTTCAGCATTGCTTGTCCCGACTGCTCCCAGCGATTCCCTAGGCCTAACCACTGTTCGATTGGTATCTCTTATACCACTTTTTTAATATATGGTTTGAGTGGCCACCCGCCCTCATCCATAATTGTGCAACTTTGTATGTTATACTGTGCTTTTGATTTAACGCTTGTGCCCCTTTGCTCATAAAGAGTACTGGGGATTATTTTAGAAATAAATACATATATTTTTATAATATATACTTGTGTGGTGTCCTTTCATTTGATATTACAGGACTGTGATTGGTAAAACAGCTCACTTAACACGACCTCTTGAGTTAAGCCTTTAAGGCTGCTTAGTCTATGCTACTATTAAGATAGCTTGTCTAATAAGGTTGACTTACAACCAGACACCATAAGGGTTGCTTGGACTGATACAAGGTGGTTCCAGAATTGGAAACATCATATATCAGGCCAACTTCTCACATCCTCCCTGTCATTGCACCTCGGTTATCACCTCATCCGATTAGAGACACAGAATACAATCTGAGGCTAGGATGGGGAGTGCAAGAAACATGGGGGTATGTATCCATGTGTGGATATTTGGGGAGCACAAATCTAACTAAAGCGCACCTAAGCCCTGACATGGCGGGAGGCCCATGGATAGCATTCAGAATCATTTACAATGAGGCTTATATTTGTGTGTGTGGGGGGGATGATTTCTGTGGTGTGGAGATGTGGTGCTCTTCAAGTCATTTCTGAATTGTGGTTATAATGTTGACAGGGATGTTGTTCCTGATCCTGGGTGGGGAAATTGAGGAAGCCTGTCTTCTAGGTTTCTCTTTTTGCAATTAATACTCCCAGTTTGTTGATGTCTTGCTTCTAGTGTGATGCTCTCCTCCTCAGGTGGTTCATTCCATGGGCAGATTTGCAGTGGTGCTGTGTCCTGTGTCCTTGAAAGGGTTGCTATTGTAATTGAACATGTGTGCTTGGATCAAGTCTTTTTATGAGCAGTGCTGCAGGATGTTGGAAGTCTTTCAGGCGACCCAGGGGTGGATGCCTTCACGCCATAGAGCAGGGAGTGGCCTCCTTCCAGATCTGGGAGGACTAGGGCTTCAGCTGGTCTTCTGAAGTCAGTTTCAGGGAGGAAGGGTTTCAATTTCTTCAGAAGGGAGAATTGGTACCAAGCTGTCTTCAAGAGCACATAGGGGTTGTACCAGACGTCCAGTCCCCACAGAACATGGGACTGTGTTGCCTTTGATATTGTGGAATACTGTGTTTAGAAATGTTCCACCACATGTCAATTGGCACAGTACCGGGGGCCCTGTCTTTTTTCTTGTCCATGTCTTATCCATGTGCATGTTTCAAAGTATAATTTAAGAAGGCCCTGCCAAGAGTGCAGATCCGTCACACAGGCATGTGCTGGCTGGCTCCCATCCAGACGCTGTTATGCTGTAAACCAAGGGAATACTCCTGTGTAAATGCCTGAAATAAGATGTTGGCTTCTGTACACTGTTTCCTAAATGTAGCTGGCTCGGGATACCGATCACTGCTAACACTAGCACTTAAGTGCTGGGATAAAATCCAGACTGAGACATTCTTTAAGGCTTTGCCATCTTTAGTGTTTCTGAGTGGATATTGAGAACATGAAGTGCAGTTTACAGAACAACCGACGTGTTGCACTCTGCGTAAATACAAGTGCATTCCGTGTAGGGTAGACCTGGAGGTGTAACTTGACCGTGGAAATAACGCAGCAGAAGATAGGACGTGCTTCTTCTATGAAAAGACAGCTTTCCACCAAAGAGAGCAGGTCAGTGAGCCCTCTTGACACAGAGCACAGCAGTGTGAAGGGGCTTGAAACTGGAGCACTGGTGTGGAAATGACTGAGGACACACCAGGGTGCTGCCAACATCATTCATTAGGTAGTTTTGAGTCAGTGTTGACACATATGTTAGAGGTGTTAGTGGTCATGGTAAGACAGAATGTTAGTCAAAGTAGGAGGACAGACAGGCTGAAGGTCTGAATTGTAACCAGAAGAATGGGAGGGTAAAAGGAAGACAGCAGGGCTGTACCTATCGTTAGGGCATCAGTGGCACCAGTGCACTGAGGACTCCACTACATGCGGGGGTATTTTTCCTGATCTAGTGATATTATTAAATCTAGATGTTCAATTAACCCTAATGTACAACTAGATTCAATAATAACCCTAGACATTTTTTTTTTACTAATATCCCTGGTACCCGACAAATAAATAAATTATTTATGTATACACGTAGACATTTTTAGACCAGTCCTTTATCTGGATCCCTGCTTACCCAGCAAGAATATATCCAGTAATTTCCATCTTTTTGGTTGAGTCCGCCCTGGTGGTACCACCCTACAAGGATGGGGATAGGCACCAATGATGAAGCATGTCTCGACAAAGTGAGTTAAACATCTATTTCAATATCTTGTGATACCTGGGCGTACCTAGGAATCACCATTTCTGTTGAATTTTCTCCGTCTCTGTCCCTCCTTCTACTTTTGCCCACTTGCCCGTGTGTGATAATAAACATCTCTGAATGCCATGACCATAGACTCCACAGGGTGAAAGACAACTTTCTTTGTCTTAGCCTGATCAGAACAGAGAACCTGGCAGTGCACCAAAAAAGCTTCCTTGCGTATGACCTGCAACCCACAACACTCCTCAAGGCATATATAGCAATAAAATTGGGGATCATGTTCTACTCAGGTCTGTCATTCTTTTGACAAATCTCTGCAGTAATCAATGGTTTGAACCTACAAATTTCCTTACTCAGGAAAATATTACCAAATTTGTAAACAAGTCATCGAATAGAGCTGACCAGATCCTTCGTAAGAAGACGTCTGCGCTACTGCAACGTTATATACACAGGGCTCTTCTTTAGGAAGATCATTAGCAGACCACAAAGGTGACAAAATTAGGTAGGTAAACCTCACCTCAACTTGCAGTACTGTGACCACATCAAACAAAACCTAAAAACTCTCCACTAGCTCCTTGGAGTCAACGGTTTGTGCACCTTCACAAGCCTACATGTAATAAAGAACTCGGTAGCTTGAAAACATGATCCCTAGCTATGCCTTCACTTGTAATCTGTGATCAGAAAAAATACACCTTATGTATACACACATCCTCCAATGACAGACACACAAGGTAGATTACTGGAAGCCCAGGGCCCTAGACTCTGGAATACTTTGCATCCAACCTGATCACTTCCGTGTTTGTGTAAGTTTACTATTTTGTTGGTATTCACAAACTTTGTTTAACTTCACTAATAGTAATTTTACGACTGCCGAGACTCCACACTTGTGGCAGGCTCCGCACATAAAAAGTTAGGCCTGTCATATCTTCTCACGTGCGACTGAATTCAAAGAAAAACAAGCATTTACAATGCAACGGTTTCGCCTTCGGAAAAGTTTGAGCTATTGGCATTGTAAATGACAAACTTTTTATTTATGTGTTGCTTTTGAAAACAGATAAATAAATGGCATTGTCATTTACACTGCCAATAGCTTACTCTGTCGCAAATGCAAGACGAATTGCATTTGCACACACACACCCACACAAGAGCCCCACGCACACACAAGAGCCCCCCACACACACCACACAAGAGCCCCCCACACACACACGCAAGAGCCCCCCCACACACGCAAGAGCCCCCCACACATGCAAGAGCCCCCACACATGCAAGAGCCCCCCCACACACGCAAGAGCCCCCCACACACACAAGAGCCCCCCCCACACACACATGAGCCCCCCCCACACACACAAGAGCCCCCCACACACACAAGAGCCCCACACACACGCAAAGAGGCCCCCACACACACGCAAAGAGCCCCACACACACGCAAAGAGCCCCCCACACACACGTAAAGAGCCCCCCAAACACACACACGCAAAGAGCCCCACACACACACGCAAAGAGCCCCACACACACACACAAAGAGCCCCACACACACACACAAAGAGCCCCACACAGAGGTCAGGGGTGGCACAGAAGCAGAGTTTCACCAGCTGAGGCTCGCATGAAGCCTCTAGCATGAAATAGAGGGAGGGTAAGGGAGAAGTGATGAAAGAGAGGAGGAAAACGAGTGTGAAGGGAGAGCTGCGTACATGGGGCGGGGGGTCGAACTTGGCCAGAGGTGGAGGAGGTGTACCCCAGACTCGAGGGAGTGTGTAAAACTGCAGCAATGCTCTGCGCCTTAGAGGCCATGCCGATAATGGAGCGATGGAGCGAGTGTGGGACGGAGGACCCTGGGTGGGGGGTGAGAGTGATGGAGGGTCGAGCTTGGCCGGAGGAGGAGGCGAGTACCCCAGACACAGGGGTGAGCGAGATGCAGGATATGGGTCATTCTAAATTATGTAGAAAGGGGGATTTCATTGGCCACTGGGGCTGTAACTAGAAGCACCCATAGGGGATTTCCTGATGTGATTTAGGGATTCCAATGGCGTCGGGTCAAACTTTTATAAGACCCTCCTTACGCAGCTGCTTGCCCCGCCCTCACCTCAGATTTACCACCATTGATATCATTTGGGCGAAGCAGTTGCTACGGCTGGACTTGCTGTTGCTGCTCTGGTCTCTGGTCATAAAGGCAGCGACAGGAATGGGAAACAAGTACTTTGAAGTTGTGGGACTGCCATATATCTGACTAAAACGAAAGAAATAAGATGTCATGAACTCAGGAATAGGCTTTCCAATACTTAATCAAACCAGTTAAAATTAAGGTTACTAGATGACTTTGTCATCAAGGACACTATCTTCCAATGCTGTGATTTCCATTTACAAATCATTGTTTTAATGTTAGTCCAGTTGAAATGAACCTAAACTAAACTTCCTAAAATGCAAATAATTACTACAGGAAATGGTGCTCCTTCATGACATGAGTTATCAGCCGGTAAACAGAGTGCCACCTTCTTGACTTGTTAAAGATGTCATGCATGTATTCCACATGCGCGGAAACTAACTGCAAGATGAGACATTTCTTCCTGTTGTACAAAAGGAAATTACAGCCATGCCTGCTGTCAAGGATAACAAATGACTTAACTGGGAATGAGGTGACAAATGGGATGGCCAGGGGAAAGGACCTTGAAGCTGTCCGAGTCGCAGTTTCACTTCTTAGACATACAGCTGTTATTCTTACAGAAACTACGCAACAACTTTCAGAATGGCAATGACACATCCAAGATAAAAATCATCTACTCCTGGTTTCCAAGAAGAAGAAACAAGAAACAAGAAACAAGAAAGCTCAGAAACATCACAAACTATTTTTGAATATTAATTAAGTGTTGCCACTCCAATCTGTATATAGTTAAACCATTCGAGCATATATAAATGTCTTCTGATAACAAAAGGGCCATGCCTCCAATCGCAACCTAACAGAACTAATTGTCCATTAAGCCCGAGGAGCTTGTGGCTACTTTTCCGGTACAAGTCGCACTCGAACGCTCCTCTAATACCATTATACGCCTAGAACTCTCACCCCTCCCCCACCCGACTTCACGCACCTTAACTTCTGTTTTATATTAGAGAGCCAGCCTAAGGTTAGCAAAAACCGAAAAGTAGACGCCAAATAAAGGAGCCCTCACACGGGAAGGTTCGCAAGGCAGCCACGGGTGTTTGACCAATACAGGCGTCAGCTGCTGCTGAGCACAAATGGAAGGAGCCAGCATGCCGGTCTCTCCCAAGCAGCAACAGAAAGGGCATTTTTGGGGGGGGGGGGGGTGGGTTTCATTGGTGACGAAAGGGAAGACCTCCAAGAAGTGGGCAGGAGACTGACGCAGTATACAGCAAATAGAGCATGCGCACGAAGCGGCGACTATTAAAAACACACAAGAAATTATAAACATCTTTGTGCTTCAGCAGGAAATGCTCCCCTCTCCCAAGCAGAAGTGTTGTCCTAACAACAGAGTTGAATTGAAAAGGGCCTGTCCGCCCGGATCATAAATCTAAACTTTCTGGCCCCAAGGTCTCACTTTACGATGCCAAAAGCGCGATGGGAGAGAGGGCGCTCTGGGTGGAGGGGGAGGGGTTAAGTGTGTGCTAGTAAGACAAGCATTTACAAGTACGTGTAGGAAAATAAAAAAACTTACCTCCAGGAGTCGGCTCGGAGTAGCAAGCGGGTCAGGTCTGCGTCCTCACAGGAAGAGCCGTCCGGCTGGTGTGAGGAAGGATGCCGAAGAAAGAAAAAATAAATAAACACGCCCACCGCCGCGATGACGATCAGAAAAGGGTGGAGAGGGAAGAAATTGCGGGAAAGCCCGCAAATCCGGTCCGGCCATGACGGACAGATCTCTGTTCCAATGGCTAGCCTCCATTTATGGAGCTAGCTAATGGAACAGAGGGCGGATTCCCAAGCCACATAGTATTCTCATAAGGTTTTCGCCTGCGCGAAAAGCTGCGTTTGTGCGCAGCTTTCACTTAGGCGAAACCTAAAAAGGGGAAGCAGGCTGAAATCTCGGCCTTGTTCAACAAAGTCGGTAGCCCTACTCCTAGGCCCAGTGCTTTAAATGGACCAGTACTGTCCGGTACTGAGTACTGGCACCTTTTTACTTTGAGAGTGGGAGTACCTGCACTTCTCAAGAAAAACGTAATACTTTTAATTGTAGAGTAGTGGCACTTCTCAGAAACAAGCAGGTACAGGGTACCCATACTTCTAATTTTCAATTTAAAGCACTGCCTAGGCCTAATCCCCCTCTACAACTGAACGTATTTGTTAATGTCTCTTTGTTTTCTACTTGATGAATTCGCTTTCTGCACATCTTTATTCATGAGTTTGTAAGGATTAGTGCCAGAATATTCTGTATAGAGTGAGTGAGTGAGGGTCACCTACAGACTGCGCCGATGCCTGAACTCTAGGCAAGCAGCTGGGCTGAGAAGCGCGGGGTGTCCTGTCAGGAGGCGGGGCCTGGGAGAGCCAGAACTAACTTACTCCTGAAGATGGTGCTCCGCTTTCCCCTCTCCTTTGTACTACAGTAAACTGAGATGGGGCGACAAATGTATCGAGTCGAAGAGGTTAAATCTGAGTTAAGGGTGTTACTTGTTGCACCTAGTGAATGGCATTGTAAATGTGAAATCCCGGCGCTGCTCATGTCAAGCGACGCTGCATCATTTTGAATTCCCATCAACGCTAAGAGTGAATGATTGGTTAGGCCTCTTTTGAAAACCTTGCCTGCTGGCCTCTAAACCGTCACTTATACCTGGCAACCTCACGGATGCACAGAGAACTCGGCTGCGTGGGGGCCTATGAAGAACGGAGCGCGCTCTGCAGCCTCTGCGCCACACCTGCCTCCGATGTCGGGGGCCACGGCCCGCCTCGGCTCTTGATCTCCCACCACTGTCGCTCAACTGTTTCACTGTCCCTTCCGAATGCAGAGGATCCAGAAATACAAACAAAGCCTGTTTAGGGGTTTATTAAGCGCTGAGAACTGAAGACGCCATGTGCTTATCTGAGTGCCTTTGAAGGAGCCGAAAGCAGAGCCGCCGCAGGTGTTCTGGGTACCGAGCCCGGTTCTAATGCATTCAAAACCCCGGACGGCGGAGGAACGCCACTGACGGGATCCGCCGCATCCCCAGAAGTGAAATTTGAATTATTAAAGCTGCCTTTGTTTATTAAATCGAGCCTTGACTGAAGAGATGCTAACAAGAGATGGCAGGCGGGCAGAGGCAGGATGTGCAACAAAGACTACAGGGGGGCAGGAAAGGCACGGACAGCGGGAGGGGGGGCGGGAAAGGCACGGACAGTGGGAGGGGGGGGCGGGAACGGCACACGGTCAGCAGGAGGGGGGCGGGAACGGGGACTCACCTGGACTTCTTCCGGCGGCGGTCGACCTGGAATGAACAAAAACCCCGCCCACCGCCGAGATGACGCGCACAGAGGGGCGGAGAGGGAAGAAATCGCGGGAACGCCCACGAATCTGGTCCGGCCATGACGGACAGATCTCTGTTCCAATGATTAGCCTCCATTTATGGAGCTAGCCAAAGGAACAGAGGGCGGATTCCCAAGCCACTCTACTATAACAGGTTTTCGCCTGCGCGAAAAAGCTGCGCAGTGCGCAGCTTTCGCTTAGGCGAAACCTAAAAAACCTGGGCTGGAGCAGCTAGTCATGCATGGATCTGGGAAACGTGGCATGGCTGTACATAAGATCACTCTGATGGCACATTGTGCGCTATGTAAACACCAGTAACATACATTTAAAACCAGCTACGTGCAGAGTTTGTAAGGTGTGATCTGTCTGCAGAATTCTCTGCGGTGCAATCGAGCAAGCCAGTGATTGATGGCCGCCCAGGTGACAGTTTTAGGATTCAGGTGGTTTCAGAATATTTTAGGCTCTTTCCTGTTTTGTGGGGAACTTTGAGCAATGTCTGTTTTTTGTTCTTTGCTACAAACATGTTGCTGCTCTTTCCCCGGACTCAGACCCACTTCCTACAGCCAGCAGCAGTTTCAAAAGATGGAAAGTCCCAGGCGGAGCCCCACTCATAAAGCCCTCTCTGTTCCAATTGTTCTCCTGTTCCGTCCCCCCAGATGCAAAGCCAGGCCTCTCTGTGGTACACAACTGACACACAGCCCCGCTCTGCGCCATGTCTATTGATATATCTGGATTTTTCAAAGAATGCACTGCTGGCAGCAAGAAGGCGGAGGCGGGCGGCGGAGCTAAGGGCGCTGGGTTTTCTCAGTCCCATTCTCACCGAGAAATCGGCCCTCCGCCCCGTCCTGGGAACTGCTGGCCTCGTGTCACGAGTTCAAACGTAATAAGCCTCACCTGTGTGATTGGAGACACGTCTCACCTGTGCGGCAGCGGGAGACCTCAGGGTCCAGGGAAAGGCTGTATGCCGAGCAGCTGGACGTGCGCTTCGACGCCTGGTCAGTGTAGGAAGCGCTACAGAAATGCACCTACAATAGAATACCACTAATTCACCTACAATAGAATACCACTAATTAGATATGAGACCCCAGGCAGGGGCAACAGTGTCATTAGTGCAGCAGGTGCAGTGGCACCAGGGCGAACGTTTTTAGAAGCCCTGTGCACCTCAAACATGGCTGTCTTTTACTAGGCAAATGGGACTCGTGGCATCCTTGCGATGTTGCTGGAAGGGCTTGGGTCTCCAGAGATCACAGCGAAGTGTGAATTATTGACGTGTCACGATAACCATCTCAGGCCTGCTCTTGTGACAATCAGCATCCCCTCAAAGCAGCCATCAGGCAGACAGTCATAAAATAAAAAAAGTGCAACATTACAGGTAGCTCAACAATATAGAGGGGGTTAGGGGTGATAAGAGGGATTATCACAGTGTAAATTTTATACCTCTAGTGTTTGTCAGAGGGGGCAATGGATGCCAAAATCCACCCCTGCTGGGTAATCTGTGAGGTTCCATTTAACAAAATACCCATCTACAGCCTATAACGCCTTGTATTGATAATAATCTACCCTTAAGTACCTATTGGTGCAACCTGATGCTTTGCACAACAAGTAAGTCAGGCTTACTGTCTTTGTCGTAACATTTCTCAATAAACAGCTCAACATTGATCATTGGCTCGTCATCAGAACCAATTCAAACCAACCCTGTTGAGCGTAAGCCATCCCAAAATTCAAAAAGTGAATTGCAAGCGCTTTCTTTCAGTGGAAGTACAAAGGGCCCAATTCACAGAACTAACTTAAGACAAAATCCTAAACTTACTACTTTTGGTATTCACAGAAGATAGGATTTGTCTTAAGACAAACTTAAGACAGACTTAAGTTAGGATTTTGTCTTAAGTCTGTCTCAAGTTGTCTTAAGACAAACTTAAGACAAAATCCTAACTTCTGTGAATACCAAAAGTAGTAAGTTTAGGATTTTGTCTTAAGTTAGTTCTGTGAATCGGGCCCTAACCCTCTACCCAAGAAGCTCAATATGTGGGCGGTGTCTGACCTCCTCTCTCAGTGCTGCGTCTAAGGCTCGTTTTCTGGTGATCTTTACAAAAAGGGGTGGTGAGGGACAGAGTCTCTGAATTAAGCAGAAAGCTCTCACCCAGTCAAAAGATCAGGGCTAGATCCAACACCGTTTTTTAGCTCACTGCACCATCCCAGTTTCAGAACCTGGCTGTATGCAAATTAATCTGTTCCTGTCCCAGTGCATGATGGGAACAGGACAAACCAAACTACAGAAGCCAATTCTTACACTGGGAAGGAAACAAGCTCCCGGGGACCGGTTTCTGGCATTACAGCCGTCTTCGGCCCGGTTTGCTTGAATCCTGATGGTGCAATGAGCAAGGGTCTCACATCTGAGAATACCCTTCCACGCTTAGGGTGGACAAAAATATTTACAAAAAGGGGTGGTGAGGGACAGAGTCTCTGAATTAAGCAGAAAGCTCTCACCCAGTCAAAAGATCAGGGCTAGATCCAACACCGTTTTTTAGCTCACTGCACCATCCCAGTTTCAGAACCTGGCTGGATGCAAATTAGTCTGTTCCTGTCCCAGTGCATGATGGGAACAGGACAAACCAAACTACAGAAGCCAATTCTTACACTGGGAAGGAAACAAGCTCCCGGGGACCGGTTTCTGGCATTACAGCCGTCTTCGGCCCGGTTTGCTTGAATCCTGATGGTGCAATGAGCAAGGGTCTCACATGTGAGAATACCCTTCCACGCTTAGGGTGGACAAAAATATTTACGTTTTTGGCCACTATAGGTGTGGCAGGGTATACTCAGACATGAGTCCCTTTCTCACTGCACCATCAGGATTCAAGCAAGCCGGGCCGAAGACGGCTGAAATGCCAGAAACCGGTCCCCGGTAGCTTGTCTCCTTTCTAGTGAAGAATTGGCTTGGTAGTTTAGTCTGCCCTGTTCCCATGATGCACTGGGCCAGGGACTGACTGATTTGCATATAGCCAGGTTCTGAGCTGGGATGGTGCAGTGAGATAAATAACGGTGATGGATCAAGCCCTGATCTTTGGACTGGGTAAGAGTGGTCTGCTTAATTCAGACACTCTGTTCATCACCACCCCCTTTTCTGAATCGTTTTTGGCCACTATAGGTGTGGCAGGGTATACTCAGACATGAGTCCCTTTCTCACTGCACCATCAGGATTCAAGCAAGCCGGGCCGAAGACGGCTGAAATGCCAGAAACCGGTCCCCGGTAGCTTGTCTCCTTTCTGGTGAAGAATTGGCTTGGTAGTTTAGTCTGCCCTGTTCCCATGATGCACTGGGCCAGGGACAGACTGATTTACATATAGCCAGGTTCTGAGCTGGGATGGTGCAGTGAGATAAATAACGGTGATGGATCAAGCCCTGATCTTTGGACTGGGTAAGAGTGGTCTGCTTAATTCAGACACTCTGTTCATCACCACCCCCTTTTCTGAATCGTTTTTGGCCACTATAGGTGTGGCAGGGTATACTCAGACATGAGTCCCTTTCTCACTGCACCATCAGGATTCAAGCAAGCCGGGCCGAAGACGGCTGAAATGCCAGAAACCGGTCCCCGGTAGCTTGTCTCCTTTCTGGTGAAGAATTGGCTTGGTAGTTTAGTCTGCCCTGTTCCCATGATGCACTGGGCCAGGGACAGACTGATTTGCATATAGCCAGGTTCTGAGCTGGGATGGTGCAGTGAGATAAATAACGGTGATGGATCAAGCCCTGATCTTTGGACTGGGTAAGAGTGGTCTGCTTAATTGAGACACTCTGTTCATCACCACACCCTTTTCTGAATCGTTTTTGGCCACTATAGGTGTGGCCGGGTGTGAGAAGTTGGCCCGATATGCAACGTTCGCTATTCTAGCGACCGCTATGTATCGTTCCAACGACCCTTATGGTGTTTGGTTGTAAGTCAACCTATAGACCAGCTATCCTAGTAGCGTGGATACGAGCAGTCTAAGGCTAAAGACTCGAGAGGGCGCGTTAAGCCAGCTGTTTACCACACATGTACCCCTTGAACACCCAGTGAAAGGACACCACACAAGTGTTATGAAAATAAACAGTATTTATTAAGAATCACAACAGCCCTGTACTCTTTATGAGAACGGGGTACTAAGCACAAACCAAATCTCTTTAGCAAATACTTCAAGTGCACAATTAAAACAAGTGTCCGAGGACACGGAAAGGTTAAGGTCTCGGGCGGACCCGATAAGGCAAGTCGGAAACGAGGGACTCGGGACCCTAGAGTAAAGAGGCTATGCAGGCACCGAAATGCCGAGTTACCTCGCCACGAGGGCTGCGGCTGCACAAGTCTTACAGGCGTCGGGGTCTTCGCTGACGAGCCAGGAGCCGGAAGAAAAGGAGTTGCTGGCCGGCGACCAGTGATGAATAGTTCGTAGAGATCCAAGCCTGGATCAGAGATTGATGATACCTGAAAGCAGAGGGGACCAAGTTCGTACTACTAGCCAGTAGTCAGAGGGTACCAGGAAGGCACCGGTTGGCCGTCACCTCGACCAGGTGAGTGGGCGACGCTAGGCTCTGCAGTCTCACGGACCAGGAGGCGTTGTCGGCGACCACGGTGGAGGTGCGAGCTGTCCCACGAAGGATGATGCTGTCGGCGTCGCTGGGCCCAGGATGGGGCAACAAGCCTTGGCAAATCTCAGGGCCACGTGGTGGGCCTAAGATGGCGTCTTGAGTGGACCAGGAGGGTCCGGGGTGCTTCTCGGAAAGATGGAAGCAAGGGCCAGTCTGGAGCAACCAGACCAGCAGTGTTGATTGTCGGATGTCGTCACAGAAGGGCACAAGCCAGCGGCTAGTGACCAGACAACGTGCTGAGCAGCGAGCAGAAGGGCCCCACGCAGATCGTGGAGATGCTGGGAGACTGCACTTCGATGCTGGAGCGGCTCAGGGTCGGGGCTTCTCGGACCCCAGAGCACTCACCAGAGAGTTACCTCGATGGTCGTGCTGGTTAAGAAAGCGTGCAGGTTTTGATGATGGCCGGTCCCTCGAGGTCTCGTCGCACCCACAGAGCACAGCTGAGCTGATGACGTGGGTAGAGGTCAGAGGTGC
This sequence comes from Lissotriton vulgaris, assembly GCF_964263255.1. Classification (NCBI taxonomy): domain Eukaryota; kingdom Metazoa; phylum Chordata; class Amphibia; order Caudata; family Salamandridae; genus Lissotriton; species Lissotriton vulgaris. The sequence continues at coordinate 130,770,266 of NC_141699.1, read as the reverse complement.
CAGGGAAGCCGGTTCTCGTCGAGCTGGGCCGTCGGATTCCTTGAGGAAGGACTTACAGCAAACCGCAGAGTTCTTAGGTGGTGCCCGCTGATGCAGGGTGACTACTCCTTAGTCACAAGGGAGAAATCTTGAGAAGAGTCTTGAATGTCCTTTCGTAGAAAGTAGTTCTTGAATCAAAGATGATCTAATTTGGAAGGGTCCCCGCTCCGGCCTTTATTCTAAAGAAAGGGGTGGGTACATGACTAGGTCCTGCCCTAAGGGTGGGACCAGGAAGGGGGGTAGTTACACCCCTCTCCCCTGCCGGACTTTCCCCAGGCCAGGGCTGTCGCCCCTGGAACTGGTTCTAACCGGCAGATGCGTAGTGAGCACCGGGGTGCCACTCCGCAGTCACCTTCTCGCAAAAGCCCTACCTACCCAGAATACACAAACCCTGTCTGGGACGGTGCGAACACCGCCCTCGACAGGAAACCCTTTGTCCAAGCTCTCCTCGCTGGAAGGACTCCCAGCAGCAGGAGGTCAGACTCGTGTCTGTGGTGGCAGCATCCATTTTGTGGAGCTGAGGCTTTAGTTAACTTTAACCGGGGTTCACAGTTACATACATGTCGTGTCCCTCTAGAAGGGCGGAATGCTAACCTCGTCGCCAGAATTGGTGAGAGGGCAGCACCCCGATTCGTATGACACCTTACTCGACATGCCTTGATAACGCGACACCGAAGTTACCGATATGGTACGCGTTATCATGGAACAGCCATTGGGTCTTGATTCCGCAAGCTGCAATCGGGCTCGGCTCGGGCCAGAGCTTAGTTCACACGAGCCCATGCACTCTGCCTTCAGGATTGTCAAGGCCTGCCATAGGAGTGACTGATAGGAACTCGAGTGTCCATTGTATGGTTAGATATAGTGCTACTATATCTAAAGCAAAGTGTGTGTACACGACTTCGCCCCAGCTGTCACGCAGCCAGTTGTGTCAAATTTAGGAGGCCAGCCAGGGGTGGCATAATACATGCTGCAGCCCCTGGCGGCCCTGGGTACACCTATGCCCTGAGTTACAGAGTCTGATAAAGTGGCCCAGTACCAATTGGTAAATGCACCTAGGGTACATGTCGTAATTTAGAAAGAGAACAGCCAGGCTGTGGGTCTGATTAGCAGGCCCACAGCCAGAGAAAGTCGTAAACCAGTGAAACAAAAGCAAAAAATCTGGGTGATCATAGGATTGCAGACCCTACTCTCCTACATGACCCCCCCCCCAAACGTCGGAACAATAAGCTAACCTTGACCAGGTGAGTCTTCTTGTTCTAAGTGGAAATATCTGGAGAGCCCATCGGCATTGCCATGATCAGTACCAGGTCTATGTTCCACTGTAAAGTCCATCCCCTGTAGGGAAATGGACCACCTAAGCAGTTTGGGGTTTTCACCCTTCATCTGATTTAGCCACAAGAGGGGCTTATGGTCGGTCTGAATCTTGAAGTGAGTGCCAAACAAGTATGGCCTCAGCTTCTTCAGGGCCCACACCACAGCAAAGGCCTCCCTCTCAATAGCTGACCAATTCTTCTCTCTAGGGATCAGCCGTCTGCTTATAAAAGCAATGGGCTGGTCTTGACCATCAAAATTCAGTTGAGAAAGAACAGCTCCCACACCCAACTCAGAAGCATCTGTTTGGACAATGAATGGTTTGGAGTAGTCCGGACTCTTGAGGATAGGCGCCGTGCACATGGCCTGCTTTAGGTCATCGAATGCTTTTTGACAGCTCGCTGTCCACTGAACCTTTTTTGGCATTTTCTTACTTGTCAGTTCATTTAATGGTGTCACAATTGAACCATAGTTCCTGACAAACTTCCTATAGTAACCAGTCAGGCCCAAGAAAGCTCGAACCTGAGTCTGGGTGGTTGGAGGAGCCCAGTCCCTGATTGACTGTATCTTGCTCTCCAGTGGCTGAACCTGGCCTCCACCTACAAGGTGGCCCAGGTATACAACCTGTGTCTGCCCTATCTGGCACTTGGTGGCCTTGATAGTGAGACCTGCTGCTTGCAGCGCCTCTAACACTTTCCGCAGGTGGACCAGGTGATCCTCCCAGGTGGAGCTAAAGACAGCAATATCGTCAAGATACGCCGCACAGAAGTCATCCAGCCCAGTAAGGACTTGATTCACCAACCGTTGGAAGGTGGCAGGTGCATTTTTCAGACCAAAGGGCATCACCACGAACTGATAATGCCCACCAGGGGTTGAAAATGCGGTTTTAGGCTTGGCGTCCTCAGCTAACCTGATTTGCCAATACCCAGCTGTCAGGTCAAACGTACTTAAGTAGTTGGCCGAAGCCAATCTATCGATAAGCTCGTCTGCCCTTGGTATTGGGTGGGCGTCAGTCTTAGTGACTGCATTGAGACCCCTGTAGTCTACGCAAAACCTCATCTCTCTCTTACCACCCTGGGTGTGAGGTTTCGGCACTAGAACTACGGGACTAGCCCACGGGCTATCCGAGGGTTCAATGACTCCCAGCTCCAACATTTTCTGCACTTCACTCTTGATGCAGTCTCTAACGTGATCAGGCTGCCGGTAGATTTTACTCTTAACTGGCAAGCTGTCACCAGTGTCAACCTCATGGGTGCACCAATCGGTCTGACTGGGTGTTAGAGAAAACATATGTCTGAACGACTGAAGAACCTGTTTACAGTCGTTCTGTTGATGGTCGGAGAGGCTGCCACAAAAGACAACACCATCTACCGATCCATCGTCATGATTCTGAGTGAGCAGGTCGGGGAGAGGGTCACTCTCCTCTTCCTGTCCCTCATCTAGGGCCATGAGCAAACTCATGTCCTTCCTGTCGACATATGCCTTTAGCCTGTTGACATGAAGCACCCTGTGGGGGCTCCGGGGAGTTCCCAGGTCGACCAAGTAGGTGACCTCTCCCTTTTTCTCCAGGATGGTGTGGGGCCCGGACCATTTGTCCTTGAGTGCTGCTGGGGCCACTGGCTCCAACACCCGCACCTTCTGTCCGGGCTGGTAAACAGTCAAGACAGCCTTTTGGTCATGCCAAGCTTTTTGGAGTTCTTGACTGGCCTTAAGGTTTTCAGATGCCTTTTCCATGTATTCAGCCATCCGCGAGCGGAGGCCGAGCACATAGTCCACTATGTTGGCTGCAGGCTTTTTGAGAGGTCTCTCCCATCCTTCCTTCACCAAACACAGGGGTCCTCTTACAGGATGCCCGTACAAAAGTTCAAAAGGGCTGTAGCCAACCCCCTTCTGTGGGACTTCTCTGTAGGCGAACAAGAGGCAGGGGATCAGGACGTCCCATCTACGCCGAAGCTTTTCAGGTAGTCCATGAATCATCCCTTTAAGGGTCCTGTTGAATCTCTCAACAAGCCCATTGCATTGTGGATGATAGGGTGTAGTGAACTTGTAGTTGACACCACATTCCTTCCACATAGCAGTTAAATAGCTCAACATAAAGTTTGCACCTCTGTCGGAGACGACCTCCTTAGGGAAGCCCACTCTGGAGAATACTCCAACTAGGGCTCTTGCCACAACAGGTGCTGTAGTGGTCCTAAGGGGAATAGCTTCAGGATACCTGGTGGCATGATCCACTACCACCAGTATAAACTTGTGCCCTGATGCTGTAGGTGGTTCCATGGGACCGACGATGTCGATCCCCACCCGTTCAAAGGGCACCCCCACCACAGGCATTGGTATAAGGGGGGCCTTTGTCGTGCCACCTGACTTACCACTGGCTTGGCAAGTGACACAGGAGCGGCAAAACTCCTTGGTATCTTCGTTCATGTGAGGCCAGTGAAAGTGTGAGACGAGCCTGTCCCACGTTTTCGTCTGGCCTAAGTGACCTGCTAAGGGAATCTCGTGGGCCAAGGTAAGTAGGAAACCACGCTGAGACAAGGGTACAACCAGCCTCCTGGTCATGCCAGGCTTGGGGTCTCTTGACTCAGTGTACAGGAGTCCATCTTCCCAGTATACCTTGTGGGTACCTGTGGCGTTCCCAGCAGCCTCAGCAGCAGCCTGCTGTCTGAGGGGTTCAAGAGAAGGGCAGTCTAACTGGTCCTTCCCCAGGTCTTCCCTTGAGGGTCCCCCTGAACCCAAGAATTCAACTTGATCAAGTTCGAACTCCCTAGGCTCAGTTTCCCTCAATTCCTGTAGGTCAGCCTCCTCTGAGACTTGATCCTCGACCTGGGGCAAGGGGGAAGGCGCAGCCTTAACCCTACCGCTCTTTTTCTTGGGAGGTGTCTGGTCCGTTGTTCCAGGATCCAGCACCTGTTCAGTGGGGCATTTCCTGACCTGTGACCTGGTCACAGCGAACACATGTGCTGGCAAACCTAACATTTCCATGTGAGTCCGGTGCTCCACTTCTGACCATTGTGATGACTCCAAATCATTGCCCAACAAACAATCCACTGGGAGGTCTGGACTAACTACAACCTTCTTTTGGCCAGTTACCCCTCCCCAGGAGAAAGCTACAATTGCCATACTGTGATTGGTAGTGACATTGCTTGCATTGGTCACCAGGAATTCTGTACCTGGCATGATTTGTCCAGGGTCCACAAAGTTAGGCGTCACCATGGTGACGCTGGCACAAGTGTCCCTATAGGCCTGAGCCATCTTTCCATTTATGAAAGGCGTTTGTCGGTATTTGCCCAAAGTATTGGGGCTTACGTCAGGGGACACGTCCACGTCCCCTGTACTGACAAGGACAGCCTGAGTGAGTGTGCCAACTAAGTTGTCACGCCCCTCAGAACCCAGGGTTAACCCTACTAAACCCTTGGGAGGCGCACTACCACTGCTGACTGTACTAGGGGGCACAGGTGCCTTAGGGGCTGCAGTGGCAGGAGTCTGCCCTCCTCCTTTCTTGGTGCACTCACTAAACCAGTGAGATTTACTTTTACAGTACTGGCACCATCTTTTGGATTGGCCTTCTTTCTTCTTTTGGGGAGCCTGACCCCCACCCTCTTTGGGTTGTTGGGGACCTGTCGAAGACTTCTGGTCATTTTGTTCCCCTTTAGAATCTTTACCCTTCTGGTCTGCTTTCTTCTGACCACCTTGATTATGGCCCTGGTTCTGTTTAACTCTCGTACGAACCCATCTGTCTGCCTTCTTTCCCAATTCTTGGGGAGAGGTCAGATCCGAGTCGACAAGATGCTGATGCAACAACTGGTTCTGACAATTGTTTAAAATTTGTTCTTTCATCATCAAATTATACAATCCTTTGTAATCAGTAACCTTACTGCCCAGCAACCAGCCCTCAAAAGCCTTAGTGGCACAATCGACCAATCTTGAGACTGCGTTTTCTGGGTATCCCTGAACAGCACCCTGTACTGCTCAGTGGTTAGGCCGAACCCTTCAACGAGTGTATTTTTCAAGACTTGGTAATCGTTAGCGTCCTCCACCCTCGTGGTGAGGAGCTTGTCTCTTCCTTTTCCTTCAAAGGAGAGCCACAAGATAGCTGCCCACTGACTCTGGGGAACACCCTGCACAGTGCAGGCCCTCTCCAAAGCAGTTATCCATTTGTGGATGTCGTCCCCTTGTTTAAAGGGGGGCACTATCTTACCAAGGTGTTTCGTATCGAAACTCTTTTCCCTATTGCTAGGTACATTGCTGCCACCAGTGGGGACTACCCCACTTAACTGTTGCTCTCTCGCAAAGGCAAGCCTCTCTTTGGCCAGGGCAAGTTCTTCCCTTTCGATCCTCAGATTAGCTGCCCTTTCCTTAGCTTCGTACACTCTCCTCTGAGGGGACGTCATCCCTCTTTGAGAAGAGTTGCGAGAGCCATTGGTTTGAAGGGATCTGCCAGAGTCTCTTGACAGAGATCGGGCTCGTCCATTCCCAATGTTAAGCTGACCTGATAGTGGCCCCAGGGGTCCCCCAGTACCGCTATCATGTTTGCTTAAGTTGGACCTGCTTAGTCTGACGACTTCTACCTGTCCCTTATCTGCCTCATCCCCAGAGGGATCCTCATCCTCATCGTCCTCCACATCTTCGTTCTCAGTTGCGAGGTGGATGAGGTCAGGATCGTCTCTGGTTCCCTCAAGGGGAGGCATGTCTCCTTCTGGATTAGAATGGCTAAGAAGCTTCTCAGCCTTTCTGGCATCATAAGTCTCTAGGAGACCAATCAGAAAGGAGGTGGTGGGGTTAGCCCCTTGCTTAATCTTCCTAGAGGTACATACTTGTCGTAACTCATGGAAGTTAAGCGCAGTATATCTTGAAGGGATGACCTGTGGAGGGTCAACTGACACAAGGGGAGACTCAGAGTTTCCTCCTTTGTCCGACATACTGTTTCTAGTGTGGTGTAAGTGATGCACCTACCTACACTACGTGTTTACCTACTGTTCCCTTGCTAAGAGTTGCAGCCAAGGTGTGCTAAGCCTTGAGGAGCTACAACAGCTGGTTCAGTAGAACTCAGAGTATTCTAAGCTTTAGTTATATGTACTAACAGTACTTGTGTGATCTTTCAACAAGATATTCTTAGGATACGTGTGGTAAAACAACAGCAAGCTCAAATCCCAACCGCTGCTCACCAATGTGAGAAGTTGGCCCGATATGCAACGTTCGCTATTCTAGCGACCGCTATGTATCGTTCCAACGACCCTTATGGTGTTTGGTTGTAAGTCAACCTATAGACCAGCTATCCTAGTAGCGTGGATAGGAGCAGTCTAAGGCTAAAGACTCGAGAGGGCGCGTTAAGCCAGCTGTTTACCACACATGTACCCCTTGAACACCCAGTGAAAGGACACCACACAAGTGTTATGAAAATAAACAGTATTTATTAAGAATCACAACAGCCCTGTACTCTTTATGAGGACGGGGTACTAAGCACAAACCAAATCTCTTTAGCAAATACTTCAAGTGCACAATTAAAACAAGTGTCCGAGGACACGGAAAGGTTAAGGTCTCGGGCGGACCCGATAAGGCAAGTCGGAAACGAGGGACTCGGGACCCTAGAGTAAAGAGGCTATGCAGGCACCGAAATGCCGAGTTACCTAGCCACGAGGCCTGCGGCTGCACAAGTCTTACAGGCGTCGGGGTCTTCGCTGACGAGCCAGGAGCCGGAAGAAAAGGAGTTGCTGGCCGGCGACCAGTGATGAATAGTTCGTAGAGATCCAAGCCTGGATCAGAGATTGATGATACCTGAAAGCAGAGGGGACCAAGTTCGTACTACTAGCCAGTAGTCAGAGGGTACCAGGAAGGCACCGGTTGGCCGTCACCTCGACCAGGTGAGTGGGCGACGCTAGGCTCTGCAGTCTCACGGACCAGGAGGCGTTGTCGGCGACCACGGTGGAGGTGCGAGCTGTCCCACGAAGGATGATGCTGTCGGCGTCGCTGGGCCCAGGATGGGGCAACAAGCCTTGGCAAATCTCAGGGCCACGTGGTGGGCCTAAGATGGCGTCTTGAGTGGACCAGGAGGGTCCGGGGTGCTTCTCGGAAAGATGGAAGCAAGGGCCAGTCTGGAGCAACCAGACCAGCAGTGTTGATTGTCGGATGTCGTCACAGAAGGGCACAAGCCAGCGGCTAGTGACCAGACAACGTGCTGAGCAGCGAGCAGAAGGGCCCCACGCAGATCGTGGAGATGCTGGGAGACTGCACTTCGATGCTGGAGCGGCTCAGGGTCGGGGCTTCTCGGACCCCAGAGCACTCACCAGAGAGTTACCTCGATGGTCGTGCTGGTTAAGAAAGCGTGCAGGTTTTGATGATGGCCGGTCCCTCGAGGTCTCGTCGCGCCCACAGAGCACAGCTGAGCTGATGACGTGGGTAGAGGTCAGAGGTGCCAGGGAAGCCGGTTCTCGTCGAGCTGGGCCGTCGGATTCCTTGAGGAAGGATTTACAGCAAACCGCAGAGTTCTTAGGTGGTGCCCGCTGATGCAGGGTGACTACTCCTTAGTCACAAGGGAGAAATCTTGAGAAGAGTCTTGAATGTCCTTTCGTAGAAAGTAGTTCTTGAATCAAAGATGATCTAATTTGGAAGGGTCCCCGCTCCGGCCTTTATTCTAAAGAAAGGGGTGGGTACATGACTAGGTCCTGCCCTAAGGGTGGGACCAGGAAGGGGGGTAGTTACACCCCTCTCCCCTGCCGGACTTTCCCCAGGCCAGGGCTGTCGCCCCTGGAACTGGTTCTAACCGGCAGATGCGTAGTGAGCACCGGGGTGCCACTCCGCAGTCACCTTCTCGCAAAAGCCCTACCTACCCAGAATACACAAACCCTGTCTGGGACGGTGCGAACACCGCCCTCGACAGGAAACCCTTTGTCCAAGCTCTCCTCGCTGGAAGGACTCCCAGCAGCAGGAGGTCAGACTCGTGTCTGTGGTGGCAGCATCCATTTTGTGGAGCTGAGGCTTTAGTTAACTTTAACCGGGGTTCACAGTTACATACATGTCGTGTCCCTCTAGAAGGGCGGAATGCTAACCTCGTCGCCAGAATTGGTGAGAGGGCAGCACCCCGATTCGTATGACACCTTACTCGACATGCCTTGATAACGCGACACCGAAGTTACCGATATGGTACGCGTTATCATGGAACAGCCATTGGGTCTTGATTCCGCAAGCTGCAACCGGGCTCGGCTCGGGCCAGAGCTTAGTTCACACGAGCCCATGCACTCTGCCTTCAGGATTGTCAAGGCCTGCCATAGGAGTGACTGATAGGAACTCGAGTGTCCATTGTATGGTTAGATATAGTGCTACTATATCTAAAGCAAAGTGTGTGTACACGACTTCGCCCCAGCTGTCACGCAGCCAGTTGTGTCAAATTTAGGAGGCCAGCCAGGGGTGGCATAATACATGCTGCAGCCCCTGGCGGCCCTGGGTACACCTATGCCCTGAGTTACAGAGTCTGATAAAGTGGCCCAGTACCAATTGGTAAATGCACCTAGGGTACATGTCGTAATTTAGAAAGAGAACAGCCAGGCTGTGGGTCTGATTAGCAGGCCCACAGCCAGAGAAAGTCGTAAACCAGTGAAACAAAAGCAAAAAATCTGGGTGATCATAGGATTGCAGACCCTACTCTCCTACACAGGGTATACTCAGACATGAGTCCCTTTCTCCCTGCACCATCAGGATTCAAGCAAGCCGGGCCGAAGACGGCTGAAATGCCAGAAACCGGTCCCCGGTAGCTTGTCTCCTTTCTGGTGAAGAATTGGCTTGGTAGTTTAGTCTGCCCTGTTCCCATGATGCACTGGGCCAGGGACAGACTGATTTGCATATAGCCAGGTTCTGAGCTGGGATGGTGCAGTGAGATAAATAACGGTGATGGATTAAGCCCTGATCTTTGGACTGGGTAAGAGTGGTCTGCTTAATTCAGACACTCTGTTCATCACCACCCCCTTTTCTGAATCGTTTTTGGCCACTATAGGTGTGGCAGGGTATACTCAGACATGAGTCCCTTTCTCACTGCACCATCAGGATTCAAGCAAGCCGGGCCGAAGACGGCTGAAATGCCAGAAACCGGTCCCCGGTAGCTTGTCTCCTTTCTGGTGAAGAATTGGCTTGGTAGTTTAGTCTGCCCTGTTCCCATGATGCACTGGGCCAGGGACAGACTGATTTGCATATAGCCAGGTTCTGAGCTGGGATGGTGCAGTGAGATAAATAACGGTGATGGATCAAGCCCTGATCTTTGGACTGGGTAAGAGTGGTCTGCTTAATTCAGACACTCTGTTCATCACCACCCCCTTTTCTGAACCGTTTTCTGGTGATCGTCCTAGCTCTAGCCACAGCTGTAGCGTCAAGACTCCTAAACGAATAGGACACTTTACATTGCATGCGTTTACAACGCAGTCGTTACAGCAACTGCATTGTTACATCGCAGTACATTTCATACATCGACTTGCTGTGGGGGCGCACTGGACTTAGGAATAGTATAACTTACTATTCAACTCCAGTGTGCTAAACAGTAGGGAAGGTGTTGGAATAGTAAATGATACTATTCCTTATGTTAGCGCTCCTCCTACAGCAAGTCGATGCAACAACTTGCGTTGTAATGTACTGTGATGTAACAACGCAGTTGTTGTTACAACCACGTTGTAATCGCAAGTGTTGTAACGCATGCAATGTAATGGCTCTTTACCCTCCTAAACACTAGGTAACTTGACTTACACTGGGTGTGATGGGAAAGAAGTATTGACAGCAGCAACCCTTTGGGAGAAGACTAAGAAACTGAATCATTTAAGGGCACCTTGAGGCAAAAAAGAATGCCCCTTTGTTCTTGCTTGTTAACCCTGTAGCCTAATTTGCAACCCCTAAGATTAAACCAATCTGACTACTGGACTTTTAAATGAAAGTAGAGCTCAGCGTTAGTTAATTTGAATTGCTGGCTCTTTGTGCTTACCTCTGTATCACTAATGGCCTGATTTAGAGATCGAAGTACAGTGTTTACTCCGTCAGGGTGACACAGTAAAATAGTGTATTGCCCTGACTGAGTACCTTTTTTCATGGTGTGGGTGTTGTTTAAACGTTTTTACTGACTTTGCTGCTGTAGGTTTTCAATGGCAGGAAGTGATAGTTAAAATTGTCCATTAGGCCGCCCACTCTAAAGTCGGCAGGCGGTCGAATGGCAAACCTCACCCGGACTTTACTCTGTCAGGCCATCGGAGGAGTATGTCAGCAACGGAGTCAGAGTGGGCTTCATTGCTGACATACTTATGGTTCACCGACTGTAAATCAGCTGGGCAGACTTTCAGTTAGGCAGAGAGGTTACTACGTCGCCATTGCAAAGGATTACCCTATCTGCCAAACATTAAATCAGTACAAAAGGGGGTGGTGATGGACGGAGCATCTGAATCAATCAAACACTCACACCCAGTCAAAAGATCTGGGTTTAATCCGTCACCGTTCTTTAGCCCACTGTGCCACCCCAGTTCAGACATGGCTATATGCAAATCAGTCTGACCCTGTGCCTCATGGGAACAGTCCAGCCCAAACTGCCAAGCCATGTCTTCCCTGGACCGGAAACAAGCTTCCGAGGACCGGTTTCTGGCATTCCAGCCGTCTTCAGCCCAGCTTGCTTGAATCCAGTGGCAAAGTGAGCAAGGGACTCACGTCTGAGCATACCCTGCCACACTTATGGCGGCCAAAAGCGGTACAAAAGGTGGTGGTGATAGACGGAGCATCTGAATCAATCAAACACTCAAACCCAGTCAAAAGATCTGGGTTTAATCCGTCACCGTTCTTTAGCCCACTCTGCCACCCCAGTTCAGACATGGCTACATTAAATCAGCCCATAAGTTATAATATGCTGAAGCATAATGGTTTCCATAAAGATTAATTTGAAAATAATTTACAATGACCTATTATATCAATCAAATTTCCAGTTATGTCTCTTCCTGTGATGTCACCATGAAGTGTGAGGATTTAAATACTCTTGATGTTGCTTCTGTAAATTCTGCGACAGTGCAGACACTGCCAAAATATTCAGCTAGTTTCACCCCAATAAATCACAAAGGCTAGGATGGATTCAACCCTTCTGCTCAGAAAATACCAGATTAAAATGGTTAAAAAAGGACCCGGTTGAGCCCACTCATCTGAAAACATAGGCTGAAACTGTGGCGACCAAACAGCTGACTAAGTTCCTAGAGGATGAGCACATCCTGCACCCTAATCAATCAGGGTTTAGGGCCTCACACTCCACCGAGTCTGCCCTCTTATACACCGTGGAGACACTGAAGACCGCCATGGATCAAGGGAAGAAGGCAGTCCTTGTCCTACTTGATCTATCGGCGTCGGCGGCCTTCGATACGGTGTCCCACTCAATACTGATCAGTCGTCTGGTAGCAGCAGGGATAGCGGGCACTGTGTTGGACTGGTTGAAGAATTTCCTTGACCATCGTAGACAGGTCACGGTGTTGGGAGAACACTGCTCTGAGGAGAAAGTCACACAAACAGGGGTACCGCAGGGCTCTAGTTTGAGCCCGGTGCTGTTCAACTTATATATGACCCCCTTGATTGAGCTGATTTCGTCCTTTAACATCTGTACCATATCATACGCTGACGACACTCAGCTCATCCTAGTTCTAGATAGGGAAAATGGAAAGGCAGAGGAAAATCTAAAACACTGCCTTACCGCAACCTTCATTTGGATGCGTGAGAACCATCTAAAATGTAACACCGGGAAGACCGAAATTATACCTTTCGGCCCCCAAAACCCCTTTTCCCCTAGCCTATGGTGGCCATCGGATGCGGAATCCCCTCCGGATACCATCGCCACGGCCCGGAATCTAGGGATTAGGTTTGACAGTGCCCTATCTTTTGAACAGCAGGCTGGGGCAGTGGCAGGGTCTTGCTTTAACATCATCAGAGGACTCAGAAAGTTTTTTGATTTCCTTCCTCTGACAGCCAGGAAGACAGTGACAGTAGCACTCGTAACTTCTCGCTTGGACTACTGCAACAGCTTATATGCAGGACTCAATCGTTCTGTCCTGCATAAGTTGCAGATGGTCCAAAATGCTGCTGCCCGCCTGGTGTTAAAATGGCCGAGGAGGTCATCTGCCTCGGCTGCTCTCAAGGCCCTACACTGGCTACCCATTCACAAGCGCATACTGTTCAAGATCTTGGTGATTACCTTCAGAGCTTTCCATCAAAAAGGACCCAAATACATTCTCCCTTGGTTCAAACGGTATGTACCAACACGCTCCCTCAGATCAGCAAGCCTGAATCTGTTACGGATCCCCAAATTCAGACTCGCAACAAGAGGAGGAAAATCCCTCGCAACACTGGGCGCAAAGTCCTGGAATAAACTCCCACCCAATCTGCGCCTGATCTCTACGGAGAATAATTTCCGTAAGGCCCTGAAAACCTGGATCTTCAACCTGTCAGACACGGTCTGTATGACTTTGGTTTAGACACAGTTGTGTTCAGTATAGAAGAGACAGATGTGCGAATTTGACTGTTACCGGCCTCCCACCTTAGGCTACGGGCTAAAAGCGCCCAGATGCTCCTTGGAGTGACAGCCGCGCTATATAAGTACACACTTACATTACATTACATTACATTACTTCTGTTACTCCCCATATATGTGACCTAGGCACAAATGACAAGTTGGTAATTGGTTGAAACTAGGCCATATTATATGGTCTGAGGAGGGTGTCTTGAATAGGATTTTTATTTATAATAAAAAAATGTGGGCACCATAGACTAGCTGTAACTGTACTTTATTGAAGTGTTTGATACTGTATCACATAGCAAACTTTGAAGCTCTCTGGTAACATTAGGGCAAGATCATGGTTTTGTGTTGTTTCTAGGCTGAGTTTTGGTAGTTGAACCCGTTTCCAAATGTCCAATTTCCACATACTGATAGAAGCATCGGAAATCGGCAATTCCTGACCTCTTTGGATTCAATGATGTGGTTTTGGCCTACTAACAAAATTCTACAATGGAGTTCTGAAAATGTAAGCATGATTCTGCAATTTCAGACACTCTTCCAAAATCAGGTAGTGAGCTACTCCTGAAATGTGGAAATATTCATAATAGTGCAGAAATTACATCTCAGAATTGTGATTGTTTCACTACCTTCTGCTTTTTTAGACAATTGAGTGATTCACAATTTTGCCCCATCCCACTGTATTCATCATTGAAGGGAATTTATCATTCTCACCCACGATCAGGAGGAAGACTGTTTGAGAGGTCAACTTCATCTGGCAACTAGTACACATACATTTAAATGAGCCAAAAAAGCCCATTGGCTTCATATCGTCTCTTCCAAGAACTGTATCCATTTTTTTATTTCAACCAGACCCAACGCTCAGTTTTGCTTTTAACTTGGCGTCCAGAATGACACTTCCTTCCAAGGTTCAATTGATCCCAGATGAGAGGTGAGTGAAAAACATCAGAAAATCAATTTGTTCCCTGCAGGGGCAGAAGGAAGTGTTTCCCTTGGCTTCTACTTGGCTTCCTTGGGTTGCAATGTCTAAGCACAGGGATACACACATTTAATAGGCACAAACCACTCTGCAGAAGCAATGTCTGTGAACCACAGATACTTCCTAGTGCTTTATGTTCCCACCTCTACCTCTTTTGGTTCTGTTCACAGAGTCTGTTCATGTACCAGTTGTGGATCTCTGGCATGATCGCTGAATGGCAAGTAGGATAAGAAGGGCACCTAGACTTCTGTAGGTGGGCTGTCAACCCACCACTTCTGTGGAGGCCCGGCCGCCGCTCCCCTGGTGAAGAACCACTTGCCATATTTTGAGGGGATCTCCCTGTCTACAATGTATCCACCAGTGCAGCAGTTTTTCTATAGGCAGAGCCGTTTACCGAGCAGGTGATTTTTATTTGTGGCCGCCTCAACAAACGTTTCTGTTCTTTCTGAAATAAAACTCCCAGGGTAGGAGTTTGTTTATGAAAAACAAAAAATTAACAATCTTGATCCAAAAGAGGTTTAAATACTGTGGTTCATGGCCACTGGTCGACTTCCCTCTTTGCGAGGCGTGGTGGCCCTGGTCAGGATAATCCAAGTGACGGTCGACCGATCGTCGCTGTGAGCTGAAAGTCCAGTGGTAGACAGCTGCCACAGCAAGGGTTCACATCAGCAGAGCCAGCTGTGGATCTACCAGGAGCTACCCTGGTGTGCTCCCACCACTGATTGTGGGGGGAGGGGGGGGGGGTGGGGGGGGCATGAGTTTGGTGGGCCTGCATCGTCTAAACAAAAAAAAAATCCCTTAGTACCATGCCTTGCCTATTTCAAGGACAGCTCAAGTGAGTAGAATAAACCCTAAAACCGCATAATTGAACCAGTAATTCAGATTGCCACATGTAGAAAGGAATAGATTTGGAAAAACAAGTAGTGTGAGTCGTCTAGATCTACATGCTCCAAATGTGGAATTATTGGCCCCCGCACATCAGGCTTGAAAAATCCGTCCTTCAGTTCAAAAATAAGCTGTAGTTTCATCTCTTCAAGGTGCACCTCAACAAACATAAACAACCCACCCCAGCCTTCTGCTCCCAGTCTCGTGGTCCAGCTGATGCCTCCCTTCCCTTTGTGCACACTCTTGAATCATCCCTTGCAGGCTGATTTAGGGACAACCCTCTGTTACAGTCTGCTTTGGTACTCACTGTCATAAAATGATCAGAGTCAAGGTAAGGCTTCAAGAACAAGCACTGGCAAAGCTAGACCTTTGAACGCCCGTGGCGGTCCCTGCGTTTGCAGCCCACGACGGACGCAGGTGAGAGTGGGAGGAGGCCTCCGCCCCAAAACCCGTGCTGCCCATGGAAGATCCCCCTCGCTACACCACTTATAATGAGAGATCTTTATTTATGAGCTAAACCAGAGGTCGGCGAGGCTGGGAATACCCATTAACAGGGACAACAGAACATGCTGCAGTCCAATGTTCCAAGGATCAAACCAACCAGCGGTTGATGGTGGGGGAGGAGTTCAGGAAGTAATACCGGGTAGAAAGGGAAGAATGGAGTGAAGGTGGCAATGGGAAAAATATGGAAACAGAAAACAAAGCGTTCATTGATGAAATACTATGTATGAATGGTAATAATAAATAAAAAAAATACATGCACCCTATAAATACTGAATGCTACACATGCCACATGCACACAAGAACTGAGGTGATGATGCAAAGTATGGCTGGAGGTTGTGCTCAAGGCTGGCACTGCATTACAGTCATTGCAGGCAACAGCATTAATAAGCACCTTAATTGGCACCATGCAAAGTACTCACATGACTAGTCTTGTGGACAACTGAACTATCAGGGGAGAGAAGGAGGGTAGTTGTGGGGAACATGGAAACAACATCTCTCCGCCCTATCTCAGTGCAGCTGCTGGCAGCTGCCTAGATATGATCAGCTCGATGCAGCTCACCCTTTGCAGAGTCTATAACAAAATGTTAACTTCGCTAAATATCCCTTCCCCCTCTCTTTTTGACTTACAGCATGCTCCCTGGGAAAGAGAGCTTGCTAGCTGGCTGGGCAGTGGCGTAACAAAACTTGAGGGAGCCCCCTGCAAAGTTCAAAACTTGAGGGAGCCCTCACGCTCCAGAACCAGTCAGGAGCTTCCAGGCCAGAGCCCCACCGCCACGGGCACAGTGCCGAAGGGTCCTACTGGAGCTTGGGGAACCTGCACAGCCCATACAGGGGCTATTGTTACGCTACGGTGGCTGCCTGGATGCAAGTATCGGCTGATTGGCTACCAGGGAGAAAAGGCAGAGAAAGCACAATTTTGTGAGTGCTCAGCCAGCTTCCCGAGTGTCTTGTGAAGATACCTCGGAGCAAAGATGATGACCTTTTCAACTGGGGGGAGGCTCGTCCAACACGAATGAAACAAACCGGTCTCATCCTTGTGGACCAGGAGGCTGATCCTCTGGCAGCAGATGTGTGAGAAGCGCTTTGGTTTCAACATCAAACTGCGAGTGTTGAATATGTTACAATGTTTTTGTATAGTTATGTTATGTTACAATGTTTTTGTATAGCGCAAATCACCACTGGTCTCTAAGCGTTTTCAAGAAAAAGTACATAACCTGCTGCAACCAAGAAAGCGCCTTCCGCCATCAAACCTCATTAGGGTATTGATGTTATCCTTTTAAACAAATAGGTCAAAGGGAAGAGCTGACACAGAAAGTTAGGGAGTTGGAGGGCATGCACCAAAGAACATGTGCCCCGAGGATTTGGAGGCAACTAACTCTGGTTAGAAAACAACTGAGCGCACTAGACCAGGACAGAGCGGAGTTCGCAGCATTGAGGGTCCGCCACATGTATTGCACCGGGGGGGACAGGTGCGGGCGTCTGTTGGGACGGGCGCTTAGAGAGAAGCGTCAGCGTCACACAGTGAAAGAAAGTAGAACGCCTGAGGGACACCTGGCTACAGAAGTTGGTGAGATTGCGACTGCCTTCAGCGAGTTCTATACCTCTCTATATACAGGGGAGACACTGGATCTGGCAGCGGGTGAAACATTTCTCAACTCTGCCCCGCTCCCATCGCTCGCGGCGGATCAGGCTGTGGCCTTAGACTGCAACATTAGACCTGAAGAGGTCATCTCGGCCATTTCCAGGCTCAAGCTGGGAAAGGCCCCGGGGCCTGACGGCTTCACGGCCCTGTTTTATAAAAAGTTCTGTACTCAAGTAGTGCCGCTGCTTACCACTCTCTTCAATTACTTTTCGGAACCGGGCGCGATCTCGGAGGACCTTCTGGACGCCACCATATCAGTGATCCCCAAGCCGGGTAAAGACCACTCGAGGTGCGAGGCGTATTGGCCCATATCGCTACTCAATGTAGATCTGAAACTCTACACTAGCTTTCTTGCCGCGAGACTCGGCCCGTTAATGCCAGGATTGATTGTCCCAGATCAGGCGGGGTTTATCTCGGAACGTCAAACCGTTGATAACACGAAAAGGGCTCTACATCTTATTGAAAAGGTCACGCGCACGAAAGGGGAATATATGCTGCTCTCAATTGACGCGGAAAAGGCATTCGACCGTGTCCATTGGCCATATTTGGAGCAGGTCTTGGTAAGGGCCGGAGTGGGGGATCGATCCCGCACCTGGGTCTTGAACTGCTACTCGATATCCTCGGCGACGGTTCGTGTCAATGGGTGCTCCTCGCCCCGCTTCGTGATAGAGCGGGCACGAGGTAGGGATGTCCACTCTCCCCCCTGTTATTTGCCCTTTATATGGAGCCCCTGGCACAGGCGGTGAGACTCGCCCCAAGAATTCACTGAATCAAAATGGGGGCTTTTGAACACACCATGAGTCTGTTCGCGGACGATGTTCTGCTGTCACTGTCTTCCCCCCTCGAGTCGCTCCCGGCCTGTGTTGCGATTATGGAGGCCTTCGCAGAGGTGGCCGGTTTTAAAGTCAACCTCAACAAATCGGTAGCACTCGATCTCTCTCTGGAAGCGTCCACGAGGGCACACCTACAGGGTCTTCTCCCCTTCCCATGGGCGTCTGAGGCTGTCCCCTATTTGGGTATACAATTAGCAGCCACCCTGCAGGACACGGTCCGCCTTAACTATGCGAGGCTCCGGCAAACGATCCGATCGGAACTGGGCAGATGGAGACACCTTCCACTATCGTGGCTAGGCAAAGTAGCGGCGATCAAAATGACAATCCTGCCTCAGGTCCTCTATGCGTTCCGTGCCATCCCTAGTGGAGTGGTGTGGCTCACTGGTTAGAGGCGGCAGACCCGGGAGCAGAAGTCGACCGGGACCAGGGTTCAATTCCCGACGCGGCAGGGTCGTGGACTTTGGTCAGCGGACTCGATAATTCTCGCTTCGGTGCCTACTCTAATCAGGGGTCCCACTCGGCAACTCTGGGCATCAGCTTGCCTAATCTCCACAACGGCCCCTCCATGCCGGGGATGCTTGGCTCTACCTTGGGGACTCCCAGCAGGGACCATCCCACAGGGAAAGCCAGGACGGGTTCCACAGCGTTACACAGCGCCAGGAAACCTCTGGGTAACAGTGCGCTTTACAAGCTCAAACATAATAATAATAATAATAATATGAAACCGCCGGAGGGTTGGATCCGTCAGACCCAGGCTGAATTAGCACAATTTATTTGGAACGGGCGACGCCCACGAATGAAACTCCGCTTGGCGATGTTGCCTCCTGAGCACGGGGGACTGGGCCTCCCTGAATTGTTGCTATACTACCAGGCGGCGCAACTGCGCACGCTAGTGGAGTGGAGTAAATGGGAGTCCGAGAAGCACTGGCTCTTCCAGGACCAGGCAGTGGCGGGCCGCACCTTCAGGAGGTTCCTTCTATGCTTCGTTCATCACGAGAACATCTTTGGAGGTGTGGGACCAGGTGAGCACGGCACACGAACTGACGTCCTTCCCGTCCCCACTGACGCCCTTGATGACCAACCCGGACTTTGGTCCTTGACTGGACTTGGCGGCATTTGCGAAATGGGGCCCGGCGGGATGTAGGGTTCTTTTCCACATTTACGCGGAGGGAGGGGCTATTCCCTTTGAAGCCTTCCGTCGTGAATACATCTTGCCTGAGGAGGAGCGCCTCCGTTACCTCCAGGTGCGCCATTGGGCACTCCACCCCGCTACCAGGGACGGCGCAGATCGCAGACTCAGCGAATACGAATATTGGCTACTCTCAAGGAAATCTGACCGCAAACTAATATCAGATGCTTATCGTATGTTGCTGGGGAGGTACACACATGTCCACAACGCGGGGAGAACAAGGTGGGCGAGGGAGTTGGGGCGCACACTTAGCGATAAGGAGTGGGAGGGCATCTGCTATAGGGCCCGTCATTCTGCTCATCACATGGGCCTGACAGACACCCTCACTAAAATTGCCACATACTGGTATTATACCCCAGAAAAGCTACACGAGATGGACCACACGCGAGACACGCTCTGCTGGCGGGGAGAAGGGTACACTAGTACACATTCTATGGGACTGTTCTCGTCTACAAGATTACTGGAAGCAGGTGCTAGACGAGATAGACCTACACTTAGACATCACCCTACCAAGATTCCCCGCTTATGTGCTGTTGGGTTCACCCAATCCCATTACCTATCCACTGCGCTCCCACCGGGGTAGATTGATCGCCATAGCCCTGGGATCTGCGTTACAAAACATTCTCACTTACTGGCGCACCGCACACATCCCCACCTTTTAGGGCTGGTTGCACCGTCTCTGGAACGTCCTGGGTATGGAGAAACTGTCCCTAATTGCCAAAGGGGAGGGTGACAAATACCCAGAGTTGTGGCAACCCTTTCTAGCGATCTTGGCCACTGAGTTCAGGGAGGTGACCTGTCCTAGATATCTACACCTGCTGCGATTGTCGCAACACAGTATCGGAGGACCCACAAAATGAATGATCACCGCTATGCGGAGGGCAATTGGACCTGGAACGGGTGTGGGGGGTTGGTAGGTTGGGGGGGCGGGGTTGGGGGGTACGTTTCAATGTTGTTTTACTTCACGGACATTGCTATAGAGCATTGACATAGCCTCAGTGGACATGCGCATAGCCTTGTTAGTATATTCTGCGACTCCGAGCCAACGCCAGCGGTACTCAGGAGATCTTCTCTTCGCATCTAGTCTAAATACCAGAGTCTGAGAAGCGCACTTCACTATGCATGTCTATCCCTTACTGCTGTAGTTTGGATTGGTTCTTAAAAGCTGTACCGCCGCTGGGTAGGCCGAATGTTGACGCCGAACCAGCTTGTAAAGCATGTTGTATATCAGAATGATTGTGCAGCGCAATAAATACAATTTAAACATTAACAAATAGGTCTTTAAGTTCTCTCTAAAAGACAATAGTTGCGAATCTTCCTGCAGGAATGCAGGTAGCTCATTCCAAAGTTGCGGAAGGAGTACGGACAGAGCCCTGCCACCTTTAGATTTAAGCTTAAATACCTCCAAGATCCCTGACAATGAGAAACAGTGAATGTTATAGCACCCCTGCTCTCCTGTAAGCCGCCTAATTATTTTGAGCACCTTAGCAGATACCAAATATGATCAGGAGGGTGAATTGGGGTAAAATCTGAAGGCCTTCTTAAGGGAAAACAGACCCTGGAAAGGGGAGTAAGGGGCACCAAAGACCCAGGAGAAAGATGGAAATTTAGAATTGTGGTGAAGGAGAGCAGGGAGAACTTAACATCTCCCAGAAAACCTAAAGCTCAGAAGTTTCCTAAACTTACAGTAACTGCCGATGCGGAGAAGGGGACGCTCTGTCAACCAAGGGGAGGTCTGGAAGCAGTATCCTCGGTATTAAATATGTTATTGTTATTAGTTTATTAGTCAATTAAAACAAACCAATTATTAAATATGGAGGTTGGTCTACCTGTGGTTTGGAACAAAGTGGTCAACCCCCCTCTGTTATCTAATCACTTTAAAACACTTACCAGAGTTGTGAACATAAACACTATGTACCTGACATGTGTAGGAGCCTCAGCTAGTACAAAAGTTCTTGTAGCTACTGCAATCCCTGATGTGGAAGTAGAAGATATAGACCCACAAGCTACTTCATTGCGTAACATGGCAGATGTGTGTGTACCAACAGGCCGTTCGCAACAAGGTCAGAAAGGATCTATAGAGGAGCTGCTTGCTGAAATTTGAAATGAGATCAAGAGTAGGCTTGCAATTTCAGAAAGTCACCCAATGCAGATCTCAGAAACTTGTCAAAAGCTTGGGGAGAAGCTTGACTAACTTGCCTCTAGAACTACAGCATTAGAGGATGCCTTAGCGAAAATGTCCCAGGCAGTTGAACAGAACACACAGGAGTTAGCCTCCTTGGCAAGGCAGGAGAGAATAAAACAAGAGACACGTGAAACACTGGAAAATCAAGCAAGGAGGAATAACATCAAAAATCACAAAAGGTCTGGTAGGTGCAGACATAAAAAAATGTGCAATAAGCCTAATACAAGGAGGTCGTTTCAGGTGGATGCTACAAGAACCCTGTCGGCTGCACCCTAATAAGAAAACGCCAAGGATAATCATAGTCAACTTTTGCACCTTTTTGGTCGAGGATGCGATCCTTCCAAAGGCCCTTAAAGGCATAACTATAGGTATTAAAGATTATTCCTTCTTAATAAAATCAGGTTTTTATCATATCACCAAGGAAAGGTTGTAGGCCCTGGGGAAGATAATGGCAATGCTACAGTCCTAAGGTGTAAAGACCCAGCTTAAACTCACAGCATCACTTATAACCATGCGGGACAATAAAATGGTCATATTAAATAGTGGAGAGGAAGTTGATGAGTTCATTAGGAAAATCAACTCAGCGTAGTGGAAAATTGCAGAGGGACGATGAGCAACTAGCTTATAATTGAAGGCAGCAGTAGTGGGATGGATTTAGCTATATGGGGAGGTAGGGAAGGTGGCTGCATTCTGTCAGCGAGGAGGAGCCAATGACATTTTTAGTGAGAGTGTTCCTGGGGAGGTAGCACGTTTGGGTGGACAGCATGGCGGAAAAGCAACCAATAAAAATGTCTTCATCTTTCAATACACATTTGGTTAGGCCCTGTGGTTGGAGATGGCTTTGTTGATTTTGCAGTCTTTGCAGGAGATGATGAATGGAATTATAAGTAAGGTTCACTTCTTATCCTGGAATGTGAATGGTATGGGATCAAGGAAAAGGAAGGATCTCATTATTCAGTTTTTAAACAGGTGACGTGACCAGGTAGTCATTTTCCGTGATACACATTTGATGGAGTGGAATGTAGAACAGTATTTGGTAGACAAAATTAGATCCAGTCAGTAAGTTGTACCTCACAAACTTGCAACTTTAAAGGAGTATCAATTTTAATCAGAAGAAATTCTGGGATCCAACTCTTAGTATCACAAGTAGATAACAAGAGGAGGTAGGTAATTTTGGAGGAGAAGCTGGAGCATATGTAGTTAACTATAGTCAGGTATTATGGGCCTAAAATTGATGCTCCTCCCCCTCTGAGGCAACGTTTTGTTAAATTGTTGGAGTATAAATCTCCGATAGTATGGGTAGGAAATTTTAAACTCCTAATGAATAATGTATTAGATATGTGAACTTTCCTAAAATTATGAAGGTTTCAAAGGATAGTCTAGAAGATCTTAAATTAGGTGACTTGGAGTATGAGGATGGGGCAACAGATGGTCTACTCAGCTATACTATAGTAAGAAATATGGCCACAGAACTAAACTTGACTATTGGTTTGCCTACAGAAAACAATGTCATGAGCTACAGGTCGAATATAAGCCATCCTTCCTCTCTGACCATGCGTTGGTTTGGTTGCAATATGAGAGATAATAAGCTAGACACTAGGTGGTCTTTGGAAAGATTACTCTTAGTACAGCCAAGGCTAGTCGAGTAATTATGACTCAGGGCAGTAAAGCTCATGAAGTTTTATAGGGAAACAGTTCTAACGAAATGGTGTGGTATGCCTATAAGGCGTATATAAGGAGTATTATCAACAGATGGGCAGTGTCGTTTAGGAGATCAGAGAGGAACATCGAAAAGGAAATAAGAGAGGAAATCTGTAGCTTCGAGAGGTGACCAATCCAGGCAAAGAGAAGGATTATAAAAGGCTCAACTTAAATTTGGAGAGTTGTAAACTTAAATGCAAGACCAACATGGAGAGAAAACTTAAGGACAAGTGGGAGGCATTTAACCAGAAGCAATTAGGGTATGGGGAAAGGGTAGGAAAGTTGCAGTCATGGAAGGTGAAGTCTCAGGCAACCCAAAATCACATTGTAAGCATGTTAGACAGTCAGGGTAAAGAGAAAATGCAGTCTGAGACTGTAAATTTGGTTTTTGAGAAAAATATTTCCAAGATCTCTATCACGAAAAAAGTAATTTAGACGAGAAAAGGGCAAAAGACTGGTTGTCTCCTAAATTTACCCTTCCTCTGGGAGGAGGATATGGAAAGCCTGATGCAGGAAATTGTCTAAGAAGAAATTAGTGCAGCCTTGGCAAAAATGAAAAATGGGAAGGTGCCAGGCCCAATGGTATTCCAGGGTAGCTCTATAAATCTCAGTTTGATGAACTCCGGCCAATATTGAAGTAATTGTTTAATGGTGTACTAATGAAAGGCGCAGCATCTCCTGCGTCCTGGGCCAAAGCAATTGTAGTTAAAAAAAAAAGCAATACGAGTCATCTCAATCTATTACTCAACTTAATTTTGACTATAATATATTCACCGGGACCTTAGCAAAAATACTATCTGGTGTAGCATTAAAGCTAATTTCTGAAGACCAGCAAGGTTTTATGCCTGGGAGACAGCTTACTGAGTCGGTGCAGCAGTTGGTTGGGGACATAGATTTGGAAACATCAAATTTGACTCTGCTAGCAGTAGCGACATTCAACGCAGACAAAGCATTTGACTAGGTGAACTGGCAATACATATGGTCCTGTTTGGGCACGTTTGGAGTACCAGCACAGTTTGCGTATGCTATGAAAAGGCTACACTCAAATGCACCCGCAAGGGTTTTTGTCAACAGTACACTATTGAAGAAACTGTGAAGCATCAGACACACACTTCAGTTGTGCCCTCTGTGTCCATTACTTTTAGATTTTTACATTGATCCCCTAAACCATAAAGTAAGGGAATCACTCAAGATCTTACCCATTGAAGCCCAGGGGTATAACAAGAAGCTAACCGTATACACTAATGTCTTGATTTTATTTACAAAGTGGCTGGAGAAAACAGTGCAGAACTTCGAGCAACTGGTTTTTGAGTTTGGAACTCTGTAAGGGTAGAAATTAAATCAAGAGAAGACTTAAATTATGACATGGAATCTAGATTACAGAAGCTGTTTCTTGAAAAAGAATGCAAGATACTAGGGTATCGAGATAACTCAAAACTTGGACATGATCCTTTCTCAAGGTTAGCCTGGGCAGGGTTTCAGGAGAAGTAAAGAGCTGATTCGCAAAATGGCAAAATCTGCCATTGCCAGTCTTTGGTCCTACCAATCTGATTAAATGTGTATCCTCCTCAAACTCACATTTCTTTGTAGTTGCATTCTGTTCCATCTTGAGAAACAAGCAATTATAAAGATCCAAAGCACCCTAAATAGTTTCATCTGGTCTTGAACAGTCCATAAATATCCTGAAAAAAACTAAGGGGCTAATTAGGATGTCATGATGTTCTCCACCGCTATGCCGGTGGTGGCGACCGCAATGAGATCGTAACAAGTGAAACCCCCCCACCATATTACAATGGCAGGGGGTTTTGCGGTAGACGCAAAGTGCGTCTGGCGTTTTTTCGCCAGGTGGCAATTGTTATGATTGC
Source organism: Lissotriton vulgaris (assembly GCF_964263255.1). Classification (NCBI taxonomy): domain Eukaryota; kingdom Metazoa; phylum Chordata; class Amphibia; order Caudata; family Salamandridae; genus Lissotriton; species Lissotriton vulgaris. Next base: position 130,745,627 of record NC_141699.1, on the reverse strand, counting down.
CGGCTGGCGGACTGGGGCACTAATATGATGGCGGTGCCTATCAGGCACCGCCATCCATATTAGCATGGGTTTACACAAAGGCCTTTCCATGGCGTGGTGGGGGGCTGCACTTTGGGGGTACCCCCCTACATTGCTGTGCTCATGGTGGCAGGCACCCCGCGGCGCCTGTCACGTTGCAACATGCCTCTTACAGCAGCACCCACCGCAATGTTAAAGATGCGGGATGCTACCGCCAGGGTGGCGGTCGCATCCTAATTGGCGGTGCGGGACTGCTGCACCCCTGGCGGCCGGTCCCAGCATCGCTAGGGTGGCGGGCTGACTGAAGTCCGCCCGCCTTCCTAACGGGGCCCTAAGGGTGAAATTGAGTCAGGGTGCTTACAATTGCCTGATATCCTATTCTATTGCTGGGCAGTACAACTTAACTAATTTAGGATGGTTCTTGGTTTGCCTGACCAGACCACTAAAGAGCAACTGTGGGAGGCGATGTTAAAAAGTTATAACTGGGTAATGGTTTCGTTTACAAATCTGGCTCTCCAAAGTTTAACAAAAAAGTCAGATAAAAGGCACTCATAACAGGGGCTTGTGTGTGGTATTGTATTAGGTGTAGATGGGCAATCCCCTACAACTCAGAAATAGCTCCTATTTGGGGTTCCCCGGATGCCTCAAAATGTGTGAGAGACGCTCTGAGCACACCTCTCAAGTAATCCAGGTTTACAGTTTGGGGGGACTTACTGGGAGAGGAGGGCTTAAAGCTTTGGGAATTTGTTTACTTAAAGATCAACTTCAACCTATCTAAGTTTAAGTATATCCAATTTCTTCTTGGTGTAGAGAGTTAAAACAAGATAAAAAGGCTTTGGAGGAGGAGGAGCCAAGATGGCGATCGGGACGGACGCGTAGGCTCCCGGCTCTGTGAACCTCCGAGCCCCGCACGACTATCCTGCTCACCATCCTGCAATTGCGCCTCAACTTGGTGTTGGGGAATGAGCACTGAAACCAATAGCGAGATCCCGGGATCCCTGCTGGCCCCATAGTCGGAGAAATTCGCGACGGCAATCAGCGGCCCTAAAGACTCTGTAACCGGGACATCTGCTGCATAACATGGCCGGACGCTAAGACAACAACAGCGGCCATCTCTACTGGCGCGGCGTCGGTCTGATGGAGCCCAGTGCCCGTCTGTCCGATTTTCACCACAGATGTCCTAATTGCCAAGCAACGCGGCTGTAGAGCACCCCCGAGGCGGTGATCTTGTGGTACCGTTGTATATATGTGGAACGCAGATAGTGGCTGCCCCGACGCGGTTTAGGATTCGGCCCGGTTTTCGCGGGCCGCTCCCGACTTTTCGGCAGGCGCTGATTTGGAGCGATATGAACATTGCAGGAGACCGCTCCCTTGGTGATCAGCCTTCACTGTCCCCGCGATTCGGATAGTGGTCGCGCCGAGCTGGTCTCGCCTATGACCGATCTCCAGTTCCCATTTGCGATGGAAACTCCAGGGTGCCGCCGGGAAGTGATGGAGGCTGCCATCCTGACTATCGAGGTACAGCAAGAGGGGGAATGTGTGAAGTCAAATGGCGCTGCGGTATGGGAGAAAGGGCATGCGTTGTCTTGCGGCGACATCCTTGCTGCTATTGGTGACTTTCGATCTGCCTGGGACCACGGCGCCCGTGAGCTGGGGAGGAAGCTCGATGGTGTTACGTTCATGCTGGGAAACTTACGGTCGGACGACCCCCTGGTGCACGAGGATCCACCCCAGCCTGTCTCCGATGGGGGTGCTGTGGCCGCCCTTGTGTGTGGGGGGGCAAGGATGACATTAGACTATGCTGTGAATAGTCGACAGCTATCCGGGGGTTTGGACTACTCTGATGGTTCCCTTCCACAGCAGCTGATGGCGGCTTCGAACTCTGTATCGGTACCGAAGTCCTCTGCTTTGCCACGGCAACGGCTGGCCCCTGTACCTGCTTCTTCCACCCTCGTCCCTACCTCCCTGGTGTGGAGTACGTGTTCTGGGACTGCGTTGGGGAAGATGGCCGTATGTGCTGATAACTCTGTTGGTGGCCAGCGACGTCCATCTTGTATGCTCATGTTGCTCTCCGGCCTTGCTTGGACACTTTGTTTCCTTATATCGGCGGATAAGGGAATTACTCGGCAGACATGCCTCCGGGGACTTGCAAGGACTAGCCAAGGATAAGCTGTATTCTTAAATGTTGACATTTAGGTGGCTGGCGGGGGTGGGGAGCGCACGCTTTTCTGATACGCTTATTTGTGCAGTATGTTGCTAATTCTCCCCATTACTGATTGAAATGAGTGATTAATGTGGTGCATTATGTATCGTGGGGAGGAGTGTATTTTGCGGGACGGGGTGGCCGGAAGCACGTACGGATGGCCCTCCTCCAGTTTTATATATAAAAACTTTCTCTTTCTCTTTTCTGAGACTAAATTTCGGGTACTTTTCATGGGCGACAGGCACGCTGCTTGGGGGGGGGTAGGCCGTGGCCTCTGCAGGGGTGCAGGGTGGGGGTTGGGGGTGGGGCTTTTTTCTTGTTTCGTCCCTTTTTTCAGTTCCCATGGGCCTCTATTTGTTTCTTCCCTTCTCCTTTTCTTTGTCTTTTTTCTCTTTTCTCCCTTTTTTGGGTCAGCATGACGGTTAGACATTGAGCCTTTTGCGCTTCTGCTTTCTGGGTTTTTTCTTTCTTTGTAATTATTATTACGGTAGCCTCACATTCATGGGGTGGGCGATGACTAGCTCGAAATTGAATATGTGCTCTTTCATCCTGATAAGTATACTTCAGCTCCGATATCTCGATTATGATCACCCGTTCTGTTGATACATTGTTGCATGCTTTTCCCGCTCTATGTCCTCGGTTGATTGTACTGCATCTGATCCTTTTTATTTTCATAATATTAAAAATAACCTTACCTATTCCTGTAACTCAATGGTCACATCAAACTGAAGCCCTATTTTGGAAAAACTGTCGTATTTCGTACTGGGGGGACTGCTGAGTTGCTTTACTGCTAACGGATGGGCTTAAATTGCTTTCGTGGCCGACCAGGATGGTTGTAGGCCCGTATATGTATGCTATTGATACACAATAAAGGTTTTGAAAAAAAAAGGCTTTGGAGATGGAAGTTTGGAGAAATATTCTTGACAATGGTTAGGTTAAAAAAGATAGGCTTGATTCACTAAGGGCATTTACGAGTCGTAAAGTGAGACTTTTGTCTCAATTTACCTTTGTGAATCAGGCCCGAAGTTTCTAGGTGGTTTAATCTTCTCGGTAAAGCTGAAGATGAGACAAGGCCACAGATTTATTCAATTGGGGACAACTATTGCGCCTGCCCAGACGCTGGAGGAGATCAGGCAAATCTCGCTTAAACTGTTATATTCCATTGTAAAACCCACCTCCCTTAAAAGGAGTCATTTGTTTACCCTGCACAAAGCATATTGGACCTTCTATAAGATCTAAAAGAGGGGAGTAGCTCGATGGGTAGAGTGAAAGACGTGCACTGCCCCAGATGCAAATGATAAACAAATGTTTTAGCAACGTCCTGCCTTTACCCAATTTTGGGAAGATATATCTAAGGTAATTTCAGAAATATTGTTAAGAGACTTTAAGGTAATCCTATTTACAATGCTATTTGGGATAAAGATAAATGATTATTGAAGTCATTTCCGAAAGGCGAGACATTTAACTTTTATAGGGAAACATAGTATATGTAAAAAGTGGGTAGATGTAAACCCTCCCTTGAAGCAGGAGTGGGAAGGGGAAGTGAGGAGAAGTGGCAACCTAGATCTCGTTACTGGAAAGGAGAAAAAGTTCTAGTCTGGAAACAGATGAGTGCCTGGCCGGCTATATAAAAAATAGGGCAATGGGTCCAATGATTACACCAATGACATAACCCACACTCTTTTGCGCTGAATAAGAAGGTGAAAGTGGGTACGCAAAAGAGGTTGAAGCCTAGCATCTTGAAAGAACTCTCCAACCCCAGCTCCAACACCAATGACATTCCACCAGCACAAGACCAGTGCGACTCACTGGCCATCTTCTTTCACCTCAAGATCACCGACATCCACGACAGCTTCAACGACATCGACGACAGCTTCAACACCACCACTCCCACCTCCACAGCCGAGACCACCACTCCTGCGACCACCACCCGCACCAGCCGCCTGACCACCTGGTCCAACGCCAGCGACGAAAACACCGTCAAGACCATGAACTCCATCCACTCTGGGTCCCCATCTGACGCATGCCTTCACCACGTTTTCAACAAAGCCAGCACAGCTATCACCCCCCACCTCTGGAAAACAATCCACATCTCCTTCGAGACAGAAACCTTCCCAGAGAGCTGGGAGCACGCCGAGATCAACGCCCTACTGAAGAAACCCAAGTAGGACCCCAATGACCTCAAGAACCTCCAGCCCATCTCCCTGCTCCCTTTCCCGGCGAAAGTCACGGAGAAGATCGTCAACAGGCAGCTAAACCACCACCTCGAAGACAACAATATCCTGGACTCATCCCAGTCCGGCTTCCGCAGCAACCACAGCACTGGGACCGCCCTCATCGCCGCCACCGATGACATCAGGATCCATATGGACAAAGGAGAAACAGCTGCCCTCATCCTTCTGGACCTATCAGCAGCCTTCGACACGGTCTGCCACCGCACCCTAACAGCACACCTCCATGACGCCGGAATCCAAGAGAACGCCCTGGCCTGGACCACATCCTTCCTCTCTGGCAGAACCCAGAGCATCCACCTCCCACCCTTCCGCTCCAAGACCACCAAGATCATCTGCGGCGTTCCTCAAGGATCATCCCTCAGCCCGATGCTGTTCAATATCTACATGGCATCACTTGCCCACGTCGCACGACAACATAGCCTCAACATCATCTCCTACCCCGACGACATTCAGCTGATCATCTCCCTCACCGACGACTCCCACACCGCCAAAGCCAACCTCCACAGAGGAATGAAGGCCGTTGCTGAATGGATGAAGGACAGCAGGCTGAAGCTGAATTCAGACAAAACGGAGGTCCTCATCCTCGGCTCAACCCCCTCAGCCTGGGACCACTCCTAGTGGCCAACATCGCTAGGAACAGCCCCAGAACCCACCAACCACGCACACAACCTAGGGGTCATCCTCGACTCCGCCCTCACCATGACCAAGCAGGTCAATGCCGTCTCCGCTTCCTGCTTCAACACACTCTGAATGCTCTGCAGGATCTTCAAATGGATCTCCTCCGACACGAGAAGAACCGTCACCCAGACTCTCGTCCCCAGCATACTGGACTACGGGAACACCCTCTACGCAGGAACAACAACCAAGCTCCTGAGATGGCTGCAACGCATCCAGAACGCCTCGGCACGACTGATCCTCGACGTCCCCCGACGCAGCCACATCACACCCCACCTGAGAGGCCTGCACTGGCTCCCCGTCAACAAGAGGATCACCTTCAAACTCCTCATCCAGGCACACAAAGCCCTACACAATGCCGGACCAGCATACATCAATGACCGACTCAGCTTCTACACCCCCACCCGCAGCCTCCCGCTCTGTCAACCTCGCCCTCGCCACAGTTCCACGCATCCGGAAAACCACCGCCGACGGCAGATCCTCCTCCTACCTCGCCGCCAAGACTTGGAACACTCTCCCTACCGGCCTACGACAGCCCAGGACCTGGCGGCCTTCAGAGGACTCTCAAGACCTGACTTTTCGATCAGTAGCACCCAACCCAGCGCCTTGAGACCCTCACGGGTGTGTAGCGCGCTTTAAAAATGTAATGCTTGATTGATCTTTAATATGGAGGCCGGTTTGATTACTCCTTGGACCGTTGGCAACAAAATCGGGCAATGCATGACAGAGGTGATGAGGGCAAAAAGAAAAAAGAAAAACAATGCCACCTCAAGTGTCCACAAGAAGTGCCAGAATGAAACAAATGGCCTTAAGACTGTTCTGTGGCATTGGGCGAGCGATCGACCATCTACATGGCAAAATATAAATAAATCCTTTTACTGGAGCTCGCTGCACAACCAGTCCAACTCCTCTAATGACATTCTTGACATTTAAAATATCTTCAATTTCCCATGGACAAATATTCAAAGAAGAATTTCAGTCATATCCCAGTGCAGTTAGTAATTGTATCGAAAAGGACAGCTGTTCGATGAGTAGAAAAAAATTACGTTTTAACATTCAAGTATGATTAATATTGAAAGCTTTTGCCATTTGAGCTTAGGTAATAATCACATAATTCATTGGAAAATTTTTAAGATCTCGTCCCCAAAAGGCTCAGCTATTCGATCTGTCACTGCTTTTTCACTGGCATTAACATGCCAACATGGCCGCCTGTGCATCACATTCATGGAAACAAGTGCCTCATGATGCATGAAGACGAATGCAGTGCTTGGCCTGCCATTTTGGAACTGGATTTCTATTAAAGAAAAGCCATTTCAAGATGGCCACTGATGGATGCCTGGGGCTGCCTCATGATGCACCAGCAGCCATATTGGTACTTACTTTTAATTTACCATGCTGACATGGACAATGGTCATTTTAGAATGGTAAATTAAGAGATAAAACCAGAAGGTGCAAAATAGGAAGCAAATGGCCCTCCAGCGTTTTGTCGCTGCTGAGCCCTCATAAAAATAAATGAAAATAGGTTGGGGAGTGGATGTTGAGGAGCCAATAGAGAGCCTTTGGGGGAACATAGCAATATAAGACAAAGAGGCTAGAGAGCAAGGAAATACATGCGCTTCTATGGACTGCTGAAAGCTAAGGAAACAAACGTTGCCAAAGCAAATTGGTCTGATTTTTTTTTTATCAGTGAGGGTTCTAGTCATTGATGGGAGAGAGAGTGTGTGTGTGTGTGCGTGCGTGCGGGCGTGTGTGTATAACATTTAGCTCTGTGATTCACCTAATCCAGGGATTATGTGAGTAGGTACGCATGGGGGATTGTAGATAGATGAATGGGTGAGTGAGAAGTAGTAGAGTCCTCCTCAATGAAAACACACATACCTTGCACAGGTAGCCTGAAATGCATAGGTAGCCATGATTGGTGAAGCAGGGGCCGGTCTGGTGTATCAGTACATCTTTGCACCCATTTCAGGGATCTGTGTGTGTTTGAGTGCATGGTCACAGGGTCAAATCTCAGCAGGTTCCGCTCGGCTTTCATCTTTCCTTTCATAGCGCCAAGACAGCTGTTGGGGTAAGTGTGTAAAAATTCAGTGAATTATAAAACAAGTATCACTGCAGCCTATTCCTGCCATCTTAAATGGCTGAGATGAGAACAAGTCAAACTGTTGTGTACAGACATTTAAGGTGATATTCATCACTCCACATAAATAAAGTGGGGCTATGACTGAAACTGGCCTCTAACAATAACCAATTGCTACCAAGTGCCAAACTCTGACCTAGGTACCTCTTACTTCTAGTAGAGAAGTCAGTGCACCTCCTAGAGTTGAAAATCACACTCATGCTTTTGATCTGGCTTCAGAGGGAGCCATGACCAACTTTAGAACAAAAAGACACACGTTATCACCCTCCCTTAAAATGGTTATTTACAGCACTGCAGAGCCCACACCCCTTGACACAAGATGTCTCTATCATTAACAACAATTTTGCATTTGTGGCTGTTTCAAAAGTAAACCCAGTCAGAGTTGCACCGAGCTGAATGAAAAACTGCAAAGTTGCAGTGGACTTCCCCAGACTGACTCTAAATAAAGCTCCTGAGCTGTCCGGTTTCTCACCTAGAAGTGCAAGGGAGAGCAGGCAAGAACCAGCAGACCCGGCTGGAGGTGAGGGAGACCATGTGGGTACTGTTGAAGACAGGAGTGTACAGTGTAGGTCCAGTATGACAGGGTCCATGCACGAAAATTTACTCTTTTAAGATCAAATGCTGTGGATAACCTGAAAATCTAGCATGGATCCAGCCCGCGCACAGCGGGCGCGCCGGATGCGGGCCGAAGCCGCGCCTAAGCCAAGCCCGTCTGCGCCCGTCCGCGACCGGACACGGCCCAGGGCCACGACCCCTGGTCCTGACAGTCGAATCACATGGAGCAGGAGTGATTTAGTAAGTCTTTCCTCCTATGCATGTATTGTTGGCCACCATAGTATAAGGGTCGGGGAGAACGAAGGGTGTAGACACTGCCAATTCCGTTTCAACACAGTGTTAGCAGACTCCAGGGCTAGCTGCTCCTTGCTGTCCAGCGGTCTGATCAATGTGAGGTCGCTTAGCTGTCACAAGCACGATGTATATGATCTCCTTACGGATAAACAACCAGATCTGTTGTTCATCACAGAAACCTAGTTGGATGCCAACTCTGATCCCGATATTATTCAGGCATTACCAGATGATTACCAGATGGTGCGTCTGGATAGACCTGAAGGCAGAGGGGGAGGAATAGCGATTGGCTTCAAACAGCAATGGGCCTGTAAACTGGAACCAGTTCTTCTGGCGGGATGCGAGGCGGGTGTCTTCACCATAAAGATCGATGGGAGCACGACTGTAAAGGGACTCTTAATCTATCGTCCACCAGGACCTATGTCCAGGTTTAAAGGCAATCTTTTAGAGTGTGTCACAGAAACAGCGATGAGGAGGGATAAGTTTCTGTTACTTGGAGACTTAAACACACACTGGGAAGATTTATCAGATAAAGGAGCAATGGAGTTCTGTCAAGAACTCCACACCCTACAGCTAGAGCTAAAGGGGCAGCTCCCTACATATAATCACGGGCATCTGTTAGATCCAATATTTGCCAACTGGGAGGATGTCTCAGTTGCTCCCCCAGTGCCCCTGCCCTGGACCGATCATTTTTTTGTTCCATTTGTAATCTATCTGCCCAAACACAAAGCCACTGCCCCCACCCCACTTAATTATCCTCGACGCAGGTGGGCAAGATTCTCCCTGCCAGAGTTTAACAAGGCTCTGACCGCGGATGACGTGGTTACGGCAAATAAATTGCTCAATGACCGCATCACGGCTGCCCTGGACTGTACGGCCCCACTGGGCCGGTCAATAATGGGAGCCCGCAGACAAAGATCTGCTCCTTGGTTCAGCGAGGCACTGCGCTGTGCCAAAAAGGACTGTAAACGAGCAGAAAGACAGTGGAGAGTGGCATATGACGACCAGTTGAAAGAGGGCTACCTCGCTAAGAGACGGGTCTATCATAATAAGATCCGGATAGAGAAAGCCACATATTACGCAGAGTCCAGGGGGCAGAGAACTCTGCTAGGGAATTATTTAGCATATATAAATCCCATGCCATCCCGAAAACCTCCTCTCTAGCCGAAGATCACTTGGTAGCAGCATGCAATCGCATTGCCAACTACTTTGGGGACAAAGTGTCTAAGATTTATTCTGCTTTTCCCGCTATACCACCAGTAGTGGAAGAGCCAGCAGACTCAGTAAGAGAGGAAGTTGCTCAAAACCTGCTACTCAATTTCACTACCCCCACACCCGAGGATCTAGTTAAAATATGTAGATCGGTGAAATCAGGCTCCCCTCGTGATCCCGCCTCCCCAAAAAGGTTGGGGGACAGCCTGAAGACACTTGAACCCTACATTAGGCACCTGCTGGATGTCTCTTTCCCGTCCAGCTCCATACCAGAGGACTGGAAACAGGCTGTGGTGCTCCCCCTCCGCAAGAAGCCCAACATAAGCTGTGAGAAGCTGGACAACTTGCGTCCCATCTCCCTGCTGCCTTATTTTTCTAAGTTAGCGGAGAAGATGGTAAACAAACAGCTAATGAAATTTGTGGAGGAGAACAACCTTCTTCATCCTACCCAATTCGGGTTTCGGCCTCGTCACTCCACGGAGTCTGCCCTTCTCAGGGCTACTGAAACCCTCAGGCAGGGTGCTGACGAGGGCCAAACCATGGCCTTAATTCTCTTAGACCTCAGCGCTGCTTTCGACACTGTAGCACATTCCATCTTGCTACAGTGTCTGAGAAAAGGAGGGGTGAGAGGGGCAGCGTTGAAATGGATCCACTCATTTCTAGCTGGCCGAGGCTTCCAAGTGAGGCAAGGTGACTACTTCTCGGAGCGAGTTTCTTTGGACCAGGGGGTGCCGCAGGGCTCGTCCCTGAGTCCAACTCTCTTCAATCTTTATGTTGCCCCGGTTGCCACCATAGTAGAGAGTCACGGCCTCTGCTTGGTGTCATACGCCGACGACACGCAGCTGGTCATCTCCCTGTCGCGTGCGCCCGGTCTCTTGGCGGACATCTTCAGAGCATGCATGCAAGATCTAGCTGCCTGGATGTCCGCCAATTGCCTCAAGCTCAACGGAGGCAAGACCGAGGTGCTGGTCGTGGGGGGAGACCAGGCGGCGTGGACGTCTGCATGGTGGCCGTCATGCCTAGGTCCAACACCTACCCCTTGCCAAAAAGCAAAGAACCTGGGTATCTGGTTTGATACCGACTTGACCTTTGGCCCTCAGATTAATCGGGTGGTTGGATCATGCTTCGGGACACTCAAAAGCCTCAAGAAGGTATTGAAGTTCTTACCGATTAAAGCCCGTCAAACCCTGGTGCATGCACTAGTCACATCTAAGATGGACTATGGCAACCTTCTCTATTTGGGGACTTTGGAGAAGAATCTGAGCCGCCTACAGGTCTTACAGAACGCTGCTGCCCGACTAGTGCTCAGACTACCCAGAAGAGCTGCCTCTACAGCGGCTCTCCGGTCCCTGCACTGGCTTCCTTTTAGAAGCAGGGTAGATTTTAAAGCACTATGTACTTGCCATCGGATTATCAATGGGAGGTCTCCCCTCCCTCTGAAAGGACTGCTGACACATTACGAGCCGTCCCGCTCCCTTAGATCTTCCGGCACGGGGCTCCTGTCCATCCCCAAGGTGTCCAAAGCACGGATGGGCGGCAGATCCTTTAGGTACCTGGCAGCATCTAGATGGAACAAACTACCCATGGCGTTGCGCCTAGAACCATCAGAATCACTTTTCAGAGCTAAGCTCAAAACTGTACTATTCACCCAGTAAGTTATTCCGCTCCGGTAGTTTCCAGTAAGCATCAGCTCCTCAGCGCGGGGACACGCCGCTGTGCGTCACCAAGCGCTTTACAAAACCCCCTAAATAGAAAAATAGAAAATTCCTGGACCTGCATGGGGCACAGCAACTCTACAGAATAGGAAGAACAGCACAAATGTAGTGAGTCAGGACTTCCTTAAGGCACTGTGTCTTATTTCAGACCAGAGACGCGAGAACCAGGTGACTAGCGGTAACATTTCCTGTAAAATATCATATTCTTACTACCTCATTGATGATGATGATACTTGACCGCATTTTACAGTTTACTCGGTCGGTGAAATATGCAGTGGAAGGATGCACTTTTGTCTCCATGGAAATATAAAAGTAGACTAATAATTTGCCCTGACGAAGACCTGATTGTTTGTACATCAAATTGGTCGAAACACGTACTGGCTTCGGCTTTAGCTTTCGTTTTTTCAACAAGTATACAGACATCAGCCGTCGGATTTACTTGAAGAAAATCCTCATCAAAAACTATACTCTTCATGGATGATGGACTATTGAGAGAAGAATTAATCAAATCATATGAAATAAAGAGACATTTTACTTTTACAACTTAAGCTTAATTTATGTTTTAGTCAATCAGCCAAAAATACTTTATTCCACTAGAAGCCATAAAAGTGTACATCAATAAAAACAATTCATGCTATATATACATTGAGGGAAAGACCCAGAAAAAAGTGAAATCACATCATGATAATTCTTTTTTTTAAATTCTTTTTATTAACAAAAAGAAAACAAGTGGTGGTCATCACAATCAAGGAATATAGCATTCACATGTGCATCTTTGGAAATCACAGAGCATAAATAGCATATATAGTTCAAAAGTAGGCGGAACAGTGCATCACAATACTTTTACAGTGCGAGCAGTTCATCAATTGGGACAATTCGGGGGGTTCACAGATATTGCCTCTATATTCATTCCAGTTGGACCACACTTCAATCCATTTCCGTGGGCATCCACGTGCCATGTACACTGTTTTCTCCTGGAGCATGCACCAGTCCATATCAGTCTTCCAGGGGCCTAGTTTAGGAGGCCTAGTTGCCCCCCACATCCTGGATATATTCTGTTTGGCAATTGCAAATCCCAATGTAGCCCATAGCCTCCCACGAGGTGGTAGATCTGTGGGTTCCCATATGTTTAGCAGGCACCTCTTTGCTTCCACTCGCAGCTCCACCCCCAAAACCTCTTGCGTACAGTGGGTCACCCGGGCCCAATAATTCCTCAGCAGTGGGCATTCCCATAGTATATGGAAGTAGGTCCCTACCTCCCCACATCCCCTCCTACAGATCCCATCCTCACTGCGGCCCGGCGCATTTCTCCATTCTTCGTCATCTATTTCCAGCCCATCAGCTTCCCATTTCCCTTTGAGGGGCAGCAGCAGGACTGGGGAGTTGTTTATGATTTTCTTGTATGTGAGTGATATGGCATTCTCGGGGAGGTGGCCATCTAGGAGTCTATCCTCCAAGGGGGAGGAGTCAGGGGGTTGGGTTCCCGAGGGGCTGTTCGCCTGGAGGGAATGTCTAACCTGTAAGTATCTGAAATGTTCGGTGTGTGCCAGTTCGTAGGTGCGTTGGAGTGAGTCAAAGGACACTACACCGTCCGGCCCCCACAGGTCCTGAATGTGGGAGATGCCTATAAGGGCCCAGTTACGGAACCCCTTGGTTTGGTCCAGCTTTCCCAGCTTCTCTGAGACCCACAGAGGGGTTGCCATTGTGAGGGTGTCGGCCCATCCCAGCTTGCGCTGCACAATATGCCACAACTGTACCGAGTGTTGCGTGGGCCCAGTGAGCGGGTACCTACCGGGCCTAGAGTAGAGCGCCGCCTCGAAGCTCCCGCCCGGCAAGAGCCAACGATCCATTCCATAACCAGGGTCAATCTAGTCACAGTATGTGCCCTGATTAATGGCGGAGAGGTGTGCAGCCCAGTAATACTTACGGATGTCCGAGAGCGCTATGCTGCCGTCAAACCACCCCAGGGTCAATTTTTGGAGGGATATGCGAGGTGTTCCCGACCACAGCAGCTCTCTCTGCGTGGCCTCAATGGACGAGAAATATGAGTGCGGGACCAGGTCCAGATAGTTTTGTAGGGCGTATAAGAATCTCGGCAGCGCCATCATTTTGAAGAGCGCCACCCTTCCAAGGAGGGACAGTGGGACCTTCCGCCAGGAGGCAGAGTCCCTTTGGAATCGCTGTAGGGACGGCAGGAGATTCATCTCAAATCTGATGGTCTTCTCCTTGGAAATAAAAATCCCAAGGTACCGGAACCTCTCCGTGGACACTGTAATAGGGCAGTTTTGGGGGGGGCTGCAAGAGGGCTACCCTGCAGAGCATAGAGTATGGACTTGCCCCAGTTGATACTATATCCTGAGTTTTTTCCGAAGCTGGTGAAGATATCCATGGCCACTATAAGGGACTTACGAGGTCTCGTTAGGTATAGGAGGATGTCGTCCTAATACAGCGAAATCCTGTCCTCCCACCCATCAGCGCAGCGTATTCCTTTCAGGGAGAGGTCTTGTCTGATCCAGGCAGCACGGGGTTCTAGTGATAGGGCAAAAAGTAGGGGTGAGAGGGGACACCCCTGCCGTGTCCCTCTCTCAAGCGCAAACACTTCAGAGGTCTTATTATTGATGGAGACCTGGGCCAGGGGCTGAGAGTAGAGGAGACGCACCCACCCTATGAAGCTAGGGCCAAAGCCCAGTTTTTGGAGGACCGCTATCATGTAGGGCCATTCGAGCGTGTTGAATGCCATTGCAGCACCTAGAGACACCACTACCGCGTCTTCCTGGATGGTGTGGCAACGTCCCAGCACTCCATGTAGCCACTGGAGATTAAGCGCTGTATTACGATGGGGCATAAAGCCAGGCAGGTCCGGGTGGACCAGATCGGGCAGGGCAGGTTTGAGCCTATTTGCGAGGACCTTGGCCAAGATTTTGGGCTCTGCGTTTAGCAAGGATATGGGCCTGTAAGAGGCACAAGAATCCCTTGGTTTCCCTTCTTTTGGGCTAGCCACTATTGTGGCAGTACGTTGATCGCGTGGTAGAATACCCTTCTCTTTGCTCTCCTCGAACATTCGCTTTAAGTACTGACTAAGGCCACCAGGTGCAAGCTTGTAGAGCTCTATCAGCAGACCATTAGGCCCGAAGGCCTTTCCCGGCCGAAGGTCCCTGATTGCCCGGCCCAACTCTTCTACTGTGAGTGGCGCTTCCAAGGCATCTCGCTCCTCATTCGAGAGGGTGGACAAACAGATGTCAGTTAGCAAGGAGACCGAGTCTTCTTCTGGCCTGTCAGAACCCCTACTGTATACCCTTTGGTAATGTGTGCCGAATTCCCTGACTATGTCACGGGGTTCCGTCTTGAATGCTCCAGATTCAGTCTTGAGCTCTGCCACTACTCTCTGAGCCTGTTGTTTTTTATCTAGCCAGGCTATGAGCTTGCCTGCCTTGTCTCCTTGGTCGTATATTCTTCCCTCCTTATCTCTAGCCATAGTCCTAGCTGCGTCAGTGGCCAAGGCCTTGTATTCCGCCGCTTTAAGTTGCATCAGGTAAACGGTCCCCGGGTCACCCTCTGTTTGAGCCGCCGTTTCCAGCGCGAGGAGGTCTCTCTCCATAGTAGCCATTTGTTCTTCCCGTTCCCTACGGCGACCGGCAATTGCAGACAGGGCCTCCCCTCTCAGCACGAGTTTGAAGGCCTCCCACAGCACCGTTGATGAGGCTACCGTACCATCATTGTCCTCAAAATATCAGTCAATCTAGAGAGTACGTTTTTTCTCATGTCATTGCTGCGTAGGTACCAGGCGTTTATAGGCGCAATGCAGCCCTCCTGCCTGTCCCCGAATGTGAGGTAGGCAAGCAATGGTGAGTGGTCCGATATACCCCTTGCTAGGTGTGTAACTTCATGAATCGTTGTGTTGTGCTGCAAAGGCGCTAATATATAGTCAATGCGGGAGAATGATCTGTGTGGGCCAGAAAAGAAAGTGTACTGTGTGTCCCTCGGGTGGCGGAGACGCCATAAGTCAATGAGACCAAGTGCCTCAAAAAAATCTGATAGCCACCTATGTCCCTTTGGTATATCCCTGGATGGATTTCTATCAAGGGTCCCGGAGACCACAGCGTTAACATCGCCCCCCACCAGAAGGCGCCCCTCTGGGAGAGAAAGGAATAACTTGCCCAGGTCCTATTATGATTGGGTTTGGAGACCTGGTGGGATGTAGGTCGTGACTAGATTTATCCTGCGACCCTCCCATCTACCCGAGATGGCCGCAAAACATCCTAAGGGGTCAGAGTCCGTGTGATCTATGACTAGGGGAAAATTGCCCCAAAGCAGGATTCCCACCCCTCGGGATCCAGAGGTGAAGCCGGCATGCGCCGCCAGAGTGTAACCCCACCGAGTTAGCGCAAGGCAAGCGTTTCCCAATAGATGCGTCTCCTGCAGGAGTACCACATCAGGAAGGTGCCTTTTGACAAATTGTAGCTCAATGGTCCTTTTGAGCTTGTCCCCCAACACGTTGACGTTCCAGCTCATTATCTTTAGGCTCTTATCCCACTTCATAGCAATGCACACCTCCTACTGAGACACCCTCCCCGCAATTCCCGACATCTTGCACATGCGTATACATACATTTCTGAAACAACGCCCTGTGTGAGCTGGCACAAATTTCAACATTATCGTTACATTCCTTGTGTGACCCCACCTACCTTCTCCACCTATCCCCAACCGTCCCCCACCTTCCCCAAATCTGCACCCCTAACGTCCCCCATCCCCACCCCCCTTCCTGCTCTCCTGCTCCGTAGTCCTTGAACTACCCACATCCCCAATTAGCAGAGTGCCTTTCGCCCGATGCTCACCCCGGAAGAGGAAGAAACAACAACTCTAGAGAACCTGCTTCCCTTCCATGTGGACCTTTTCATCTGGTGCGTGCACTGGCCCCGGACACGCCCCCCGCCCGAGCTCCCCCCCCAACACAATCGATAAACAATATACCATCAAATCCTGCATCTCGTCACAGGTGGAATTTGTCCATTGTTTGTCTGCAGCCCACCCCTGTGATTAGTGTAGCCACCCTTGTCGGGACCACCAGGGCCACCGCCTGAAGAAGTAGGAGGGGGAGGGGAGATCTCCAACAATATCACAGAATAGAACAAACTCCCCTCCAATGCAGGGGCAAATAGTCTTCCCCCCCCCCGAGTAAATGACCAGTGGGTGGATCACGGCCCCCATCGACAGCCGCACATGTTACAGTACATTACGGTTTACCACAGTCCAGTTTCGAAGGCCCCTCAGTCTCCATGGCCAGCCGCTTCACGTAGGGTGTCCCATCTGGGGCTTGCAAACCGGGACCTCCTGGAGCGCTGACTCTGGCCGTCCAGATCTGACCTCCCAGCCATTGACTCCGAGGACGCAGCCTGGGTGTCGCTCCAGATCTGACCACCAGCTCCTTTACCAGCACTAGAGGACTCCCTGTCGATCCATTTCTGCACCGCCAATGGCGAAGTAAAAAATAAGGATTTGCTCCTGCTAGGATCTTGAGCTTGGCAGGAAGAAACATCATGTACTTGATGCCTCTCTCTCTAAGCGCCGCCTTTACACCCACAAAGGATCTCCTCTTTCGTTGGACCTGAAGAGTGAAGTCCGGGAAGAACCGAATCGTGACATTTTCGTACTGTAGGTCCCCGGCCTGTCTGGCTGCCTGTAAAATAGCGTCTCTGTCCCTATAATTAAGGATTTTTTAGATAATTATCCAAGGCGGTGTCCCTGGTTTCGGCTTTGGGATGGGCGCCCGGTGTGCTTGCTTGACAGTGAATATTTTCGACAGACGTTTGGGCTTGAGATGATTGAGAATCAAGTCCTTGACAAAAAGTTCCATGCTGGGCCCCTCCAGGTCTTCCGGCATGCCTGTCAAGGGAATGTTGCTCCTCCAGGCCCTTCCTTCCTGGTCCTACAGCCGTAGGGCCATTTGACGATGCTGGTGCACTAGGTCGTTTACTCGCTGTTCCAATTTCTTGGTCGACGTCTGTAGTTCCGCAATACCTGCCTCGTTGGCCTTGGTCTTCTCCAACGTTTTATTAAGGTCCGTGCGAAGGAGGTTGACCTTTATGGACACTTTGTCTATTTTCGTATCCAGGGTGGCGCCAAGTGATTGAATGGCCGCCATGATGTTAGCCAATGACGGTTCTTTCTGGCTTGATTGATCCCCTGCTGGACCCTCCGCCTTCGGCGTGCCCTTCTGCACCATGTACTTATCGAGTTGGTTGGTCTGAGTGGCCGTGACTTGTTTGGGCCTCATGACTGCGAGTTCACGGTCCAGTAGCCCGGCTAGCAATGTGGTTCGTCCCGACCGGGATTCAAACTGGATCAGTGGTTAGGTCCTGCCACCTGTCCGGCCAAAGGTCTCTCCAAGGGGTGCGCGAGGCCTCCCGCATAGGCTGTGTGGGCTCCCGAGCTGTTCACTTCCCCTCCTCGCTGTGGCCTCAACGGCCCTCAGCCGCCGTCACCAAGAGCCGCCGCAGCAGACACGTGCGCCGCCCACCTCAGTGGCCCTCGCCAATGCAGTGGCCCAGTGTGGTCTCCACCAGCAGCGCACACCTCAGTACTGTAGGCCCTCCTCGAAGAAGCTCAATAGGTCTCCAGGACTGCCCGGTCCTCCCAGGACGGGTTCCACCTCAGCCAGCCAAGCCTCATGTGTTGTCACCAATGCCTGCGGCGGGGGCCCCAGCGTTATTCTGGTCCTCAGGGGTGTCATGTGGCGCTCTTATATTCGCTCCATTTTGCCGTCTTCCGCTGTGCTGCAGGGCTGCTTAACAGCCACTTGGTCTACCTCCGGTATGCGCAGGCTGCAAGTCCCACCACCTCCGCGCCTCAGCTTTTCCCACCACTGGGCCCTTCGCTCGCTCTCGGTAATGCAGGGAGAGTTTTTCGGTCCCACAGGCAACGCGCCTAAGGGATCGTATCACCTGAAGTCTGTAGCTGCTCCTCGCAGGAGCCCAGCCAGGCCCTGTCTAGTCCCAACTAGGCAGCATAGCCAAGGGGTCGCCCGAAGAAAGAGGCCGTCAGGTCTTAGAGGTCAGGCCCAGCACCCGACAACGGAGCAGTGCAGCGGGGCGGAGTCGGACCGCTGGTCACAGCTTTCGAAGGGAAATCCAGCGCTGCTGCTGATGTGCAGGAATTGCCGGATTTATGGGGGTTAAAGGCTCGATAGCGCGGAGCTCCCAGGTCAGGCGGCCATCTTAGCCTGCGCCTAGCCACGCCCCATCATAATGATAATTCTTAGTCCCTAACCACAGAATAGGTGTGTAAAGTTAAAATCATAGAAAAAATAAAAAAAGGCCCTCACAAAGAACCATCTCTATTCCTAACCACTAACGCACAGCTAATATAATTGACTACTGCAACACAAGTACTCAAACTGTTCAACTGTTGCTAGAAGACTAAAGATTCCTTATATTGTCCAGTTCCAGTAGTACGCTGGATTGGTGTTAAAAAACATTTCCACAAACAGCAATATAGCTTGCAGAAAAGCACAAAGCGATGAATTCCAATAGAATTGTCGAGAGAAAGTCACTAAAAAATGTATGATATTAAAACAAAATCTAGTTAAATAAACCCTATACTCAGTATTAAAAATACCCATAAAACAAACCTCACATTCCTTATTCTGGTCAATTAATCTATGGTCAGTACTGGAACTTAACTTTCAGAATTCCCCCTAACGGAGTCTAGCTGGTTGATCGTGCCTCGATAGTCTCTGGGTTATAAAAGATCTCCGGCAAACCTAGGTGTACAGATCTGTTTTTAGCATCATTTATCCGGAGAAATGCAACTAGAGTGGGAATAGTATTGTTTACCCCCCGCTATGCAACACTTTCCCAACTGTTACACTTACTGGAGAGGGAATAGTAATTTTTACCCTTCCACTTTCCAACACTTTCCCTACTGTTGCACTCACTGGAGTGGGAATAGTAATTTTTACCCCTCTGCTATCCAACACTTTCCTTACTGTTACACTCAATGGAGTGGGATTAGTAATTTGTACCCCTCCGCCATCCAACACTTTCCCCACTGTTACAATTATTGGAATGGGAATAGTAATTTTTACCCCTCCGCTACCCAACACTTTCCCTACTGTTGCACTGATTGGAGTTGAAATATTAAATGTTATCCCGCCACTATCGAACAATTTCCCTACTGTTGCACTCACTGCAGTGGGAATAGTAATTTTTACCCCTCCGCTATCCAACACTTTCACTATTGTTGCACCAGTGCTAGCAGGCACGATGACACCAATCGCCGATTTCCAGAACACTCGGTCTCCCCTCGGGTCCCCCTTTACACTGCCACAGCCCCATATGTCAGGAGTCAATTGTACAGCAGCTTGAGTGCGGACAGCAATTAGCCTGATAGAGGTGCAATACCTCAACTGCTCGTCTTCTCCTTCCAATAGGGCGGGTACCAGAATCATTCCATAATCATGCCTGCGAGCACTGGGGTACCGCAGTATTCAACTGACCATCTCTCCCCGCAAATTTTCACCTACCTGCATTGCTGCTACAAGGCATTATGGGTGTTGCAGTTTAGAGATGTGAACAACCTACAACAGGTGAACGCCATCATCATCGGGGGAGGAGCGGACCTGTTTTGAATTACTCAAATAGCAGCAGGAAAGACTTACACGATGTCACATGGGTCTGGTGTTGGGCGCTGAAGAAGGTTGTTACCGAAACAGAAGAGTTGCCCCAACACGAAGAAGCCACACACTTGGAGCTTTCACCTTTTATTTGGAAATTACAGGAACTTGCCACCAGTCCATCAAAACACAATGAGCGCCAGACGCGTTTCGAGCACAACAGCTCACAGACAGCAGAAGATGGAAGGCGCGCCACAAACCAATCTTAAATGTCCTGCCCCTGTGGGCGTGTCTGATGTTGCATCTTGGTTACTGTAGTCTGCCTTATAATCCATGCCCTGGCGCTCATTGTGTTTTGAGTCCGGTTTGGGGATGTAGTATTGGAGGAACTTGTGTCTGTTTGTATCGGAATATAACGAAGTATGTTTTCACTGTTGATGAAATGAAAAAAATGTGAACTGCACAGCTGTATTGAATTAGGCATTAGCACTTTATAATCCCTCATTTGTGTCCATGACACGCTATGTGATCAAGCCTCTTTCGAGGTGAAACGCGTCATGGTGGATTGCAGGCTGTAACTCTTGGCACGGAATAAAATGCACTGACTGAAGAAACTGCACTTACTTTGTGGTCTCGCTCCTTTCGTTGTTCTGCATGGGAAGCAGAGGGTGAAAACGACGACCTTTTGGATATTGTGGTAACTGGAAGCTTCCTGGTTACGAGCGAGATCCCTCTTCATTTGGGCGGTGACACGGCAGGAAGCAGTGGTTTCGTGAACCGGAACCGTTTTTCGATACTCCGGTAGGAGAAAGCCGTGTATGCCCCTGCGAGACAGCACACGCCTGCCGGGAAAGAAGGGAGCCATCTACACCGGAGAAGGACCGAGGTGTTCGGCAGCCCATTCCGGGTAAGGCAGCATTCGACAATCGCAGGGAAGAGTGTGCCACGCGGGGCGCGCAGTATTTTGTAACAGCGCTTCCCGTCAGTTTAGTTTCTTCAGTTAAGTGCCTTATAATTATCAGCCACACAACGCAATGTCCGCCGCCGTGTTGCGACACAGAGAGCAGGCTGCGGAGTCAGTCTTCGAGAGCCCGGCGGGGGGAGACTCAGCTACGCCCATTCAGCAACGGGACGGGGGAAACACGAACCCAACGGTCAGAGACACTTTCCGCAAACTTGAGAAGCTCTCCAAGAAGGAGCAGGCTAAGTGGTGGGAGAACAAATCCCTCACAAGATACTTGGAAGTGGGGCGGGTCCCGAGGGGTCTTCGGATTACACTGGCCCCTAGCTATGACAACCCGGACCCACATATGCTTGAAGAATGGGCAACAGCCAACTTAGAATCCTCAGCAAGGCTGATGAGGATCCTTGTAAAGTACGCGGAAAGTGACAGATTAAATCTCCAAACTGAAATTGAGCAGCTGGAGGCGGAGCTGTCGAAGGTTGAGATTAATGAGGAAGTGAAAGAAATGAGGGAAGACATGGAGAGTCGCCTGGCAAAGGAGGAGGACATCATTAAAAAGCGTAAGGCTTTCAAATTTGAGAGAGACAGACTTGACTATTTGAATGGACATATCTTTACATTTGCTCGCAGGTTTGATGGAATCAAAGCTCGGATTGGCAACACGGAACGTAAAGCACGAGAAACTACGTCCGTATCTATCTCTTCCACAGACCTGAGTTCAGCTGCGGAGAGTGAAGCAGAAGAAGGTCCTTCCAAAAAACAGGGGCAGGGGTTGGGGTTTACAAAACTTACCCCGGCACAGGAGGTGAGCTGCCTGTGCGAGAACCGAAGAGACACTCTGCGCTCAAGCTCACAGTCAAAGGCCCCACCAGGAAACAGAGGGCAAACAGGAAATGGGCTGAACGCAGGAAATGCAACAAAAACAGGAGGAGAAAGGAAAACAAACAGGGGGAGATGGAACAAGAAAAGAGGGCAGACCTCTGCGCCCCCTCAGTGATCAATCTGACTGATACAACCCTAACTACAAAAGAAACTTCCTTCCTATCCCTGGGACTTTCATACTGTCCCTCTAGGGACTTTAACTACGCTGACACACGGATGGATGTCTTTAGATATGTTAGAAAGTTGAAGCTGAACAAATTCCATCGCCTACACCCATATAAAAAATCCAAGGTCACAGCGCCAACAAGCCCCTCACTACTGACTGCTGGTGAGGGAATGGAAATGCAGGAAATATGGGAATTGCAATGCGAAGGTACAGACATGCCAGTGGTCACTGACGAAGCCATTGGTAGGGGAGTCAGTACTACTCCATTCAAACCAAAGTCCACCTTCCTTCCAGTATCGACCCATGACAATTTGGATGTGTACCACAAACTCATTATTGGTGACTTGAAAAAACTATATACTGCTTCAAACAAGAAAGAGAAAGTCATCAACAGACAAAATCAATGCTATTACAATCTGGTCAAAAAATTGAAAAACAATGACAAAATCATAGTTAAGCCGGCCGACAAAGGAGGCAACATTGTCCTTTGGAAACGTGAGGAATACATCAAAGAGGCTGAGCTGCAGTTAGGCGATACGGACTGCTATAAAAAGAGCAATTTGCCAACTATTAGAGCAGCCTGGACTGACCAGAACTCGAAACTAATGGCATGGCGGAGTAGTGGTTTAATCTCATTTGACGAATATAAATACTTGAAGAAGGACTACCCAGTCATTCCCAGCTTCTATCTCCTGCCCAAGGTGCACAAGGATGCCCTTGTGCCCCCTGGGAGACCAATAATATCGGCCATAGATAGCTCCACGGAAAGCATTTCCCGCTATATTGACTACTTCCTGCAAGAATGGGTAAAAAGCTTGGGTTCTTATGTCAGAGACACCACTGACTTTTTGTGCAAACTGGCCTCAATTACCTGGGATGATCAATTATTGCTTATTACCATGGATGTTACTTCATTGTACACATCAATTCGACACTGCGATGGTATTAAAGCGGTTGAGTACTACTTTGACAAACGCCCCATTGAATGTTTACAGCATAACAAGATGATTGTTGGTATGTTGAAGATATGTTTAGAACAAAACTTTTTCACCTTCAATAATCAAATATACCAGCAACTAAGAGGGGTTGCTATGGGGGCCTGCTTCTCCCCCAGCTTCGCTTGTCTACATATGGGGCTGTGGGAGGAGCGGGTCCTTATGGGTGAGCATAGGGAAACAATGCAGAACAAGGTTATGCTTTACCTAAGGTATATTGATGATCTATTTATGATCTGGAGGGGGTCGCATGAAGAGGCTACGGAATTTGTGAAACAACTTAACATGAACAACTTAAACCTTCAATTCACATCACACATTGACAAAGAAAAGGTTACTTTCTTAGATGTGGAGGTTTATATCAGGGATAACACTCTGCAGACTAAGTTGCACAGAAAACTCACTGCTGGCAACACAGTCC
The DNA here is from genome assembly GCF_964263255.1 of Lissotriton vulgaris. Taxonomy (NCBI): domain Eukaryota; kingdom Metazoa; phylum Chordata; class Amphibia; order Caudata; family Salamandridae; genus Lissotriton; species Lissotriton vulgaris. The sequence goes on along the minus strand of NC_141699.1, from coordinate 130,722,548 downwards.
TACACGCTAGCAGCCAGCATCCTCAACACCTTATCCGCAGCATCCCCTACGGGGAGATGCTAAGATTGCGGAGAATCTGTAGCTCTGATCTGGAGTGTGACCTGGCACAACAAGCCAGTAAAGCCAGGTTTCTTCAAAGGGGTTACAGTAGTACTCTAATAGACGGAGCGATTAGACGTACTAAGAAAATTAAGAGGGAGGAAGCCCTAGTGCCCAGGATTAGATCTAATGCAGAGTGTAGTAACAATGAGCTAATTCAATCCAGAGCCATTGTTACCTATTTTAACCAACATTCCCAGATTAGGAACATTCTGAATAAAAACTGGAACCTGGTTAAGGGGGACCCTGTAATAGGTAACCTGGTACCAAACATACCCAGTATTACTTTCCGTAAATCCCCCAGCCTTGCCAGTGCCTTAGTCAGAAACGCACTAGAACTCACTAAATCCTGGATGGATCACATTACTGGTTTCAAGAAGTGCCTTACATGTAAAGCTTGTTGCCACGGGGTCAACAAAACTCAGGTCCCACGCCCCTTTTCAGATAAACCCTTTGTCATCAGCAAGAGGCTTACATGCAAGACAGAATTCGTTGTCTATGTCCTGCAATGCCCTTGTGGACTACAATATGTGGGGAGCACACGCCCACCTGCCCACAAGCTCATTTTACAACATCTCAGGGCGATTTCTGGAAAGGATCAGGCATATCCGGTGGCCAGACACTTCGAAACCGTACATAATAGTGACCCCAGTGGTCTTCAGTACTTTCTAGTTGACTCAGTTTTGCCTCTGAAAAGAGGAGGTAACCGGGACGCCAAACTGCGCCTCCTGGAAACCAGATTTATCCTTGAGTTCAACACGAAGAACCCGAGAGGTTTAAACAATAGCGAGGATCTTTACACCTGTCTCTAGTCAACATGAACTCGCTGATCAAAATTTCTGAATGTATTACGATCTTATTTTTGAATTATTTGTGGGTATCTGAATAACTCCCCCCCAAACGGCTCTCGATCTGTTTTTACCTGACTCTGCTACCTGCTGTTAACTGTAGCATGTTTTTAAACAACTAGTATAAGCACTTTTCACTTTAAAACAAATTTTGATCTGCAGTAACTTTAAGAGGTTGATTTAATAGTGCATGACTTTATTGGTTTTATCAGATTGTGCAGTTTTTTTTTTTTTTTTTGGTTATGCCCACTGGGGCGTAATTTTCTTTCCTGTGTGAAACCATATTTTACTGACAACAAATGATAAATTAGGGTTCTTAATATCATGTGCATTTACATATGAACAAAGGTTGCCCATACTGACCTAACTGTGTATATATATGGAGTATAATATATGAAATAGATATGGATTATTTTTAACCATGTGTACATATATGAAATTTATCTATTTATATAAATTTTAAAGAGAATTTTATACTTCATGAATGTATTTATATGCACCAGAACCCGTTGGGCACCAAGCCCTTTATTCCCTGTTGATATAACGAAGTATGTTTTCACTGTTGATGAAATGAAAAAAATGTGAACTGCACAGCTGTATTGAATTAGGCATTAGCACTTTATAATCCCTCATTTGTGTCCATGACACGCTATGTGATCAAGCCTCTTTCGAGGTGAAACGCGTCATGGTGGATTGCAGGCTGTAACTCTTGGCACGGAATAAAATGCACTGAAGAAACTACACTTACTTTGTGGTCTCGCTCCTTTCGTTGTTCTGCATGGGAAGCAGAGGGTGAAAACGACGACCTTTTGGATATATATATATATATATATATATATATCCAAAACAGAAGAGTTGCCCCAACACGAAGAAGCCACACACTTGGAGCTTTCACCTTTTATTTGGAAATTACAGGAACTTGCCACCAGTCCATCAAAACACAATGAGCGCCAGACGCGTTTCGAGCACAACAGCTCACAGACAGCAGAAGATGGAAGGCGCGCCACAAACCAATCTTAAATGTCCTGCCCCTGTGGGCGTGTCTGATGTTGCATCTTGGTTACTGTAGTCTGCCTTATAATCCATGCCCTGGCGCTCATTGTGTTTTGAGTCCGGTTTGGGGATGCAGTATTGGCGGAACTTGTGCTTGTTTGTATCGGAACACCCCCACATGGGAATATACAGGCAGACGGAGCCCACTGGGGCATGGATTATAAGGCAGACTACAGTAACCAAGATGCAACATCAGACACGCCCACAGGGGCAGGACATTTAAGATTGGTTTGTGGCGCGCCTTCCATCTTCTGCTGTCTGTGAGTGCATGCCAGTGAACAAGAGCTGTTGTGCTCGAAACGCGTCTGGCGCTCATTGTGTTTTGATGGACTGGTGGCAAGTTCCTGCAATTTCCAAATAAAAGGTGAAAGCTCCAAGTGTGTGGCTTCTTCGTGTTGGGGCAACTCTTCTGTTTTGGATATATACGGCTCGCTCAGGCCGTGAAGGAGCCCCACTGCCGATTCAAGCAGGTTCGCAGGGTCGTGAACATACAGACGCTGTTGAAATTTGGAGTCCGGTTTGGGGATGCAGTATTGGCGGAACTTGTGCCTATTTGTATCGGAACACCCCCACATGGGAATATACAGGCAGACGGAGCCCACTGGGGCATGGATTATAAGGCAGACTACAGTAACCAAGATGCAACATCAGACACGCCCACAGGGGCAGGACATTTAAGATTGGTTTGTGGCGCGCCTTCCATCTTCTGCTGTCTGTGAGTGCATGCCAGTGAACAAGAGCTGTTGTGCTCGAAACGCGTCTGGCACTCATTGTGTTTTGATGGACTGGTGGCAAGTTCCTGCAATTTCCAAATAAAAGGTGAAAGCTCCAAGTGTGTGGCTTCTTCGTGTTGGGGCAACTCTTCTGTTTTGGATATATACGGCTCGCTCAGGCCGTGAAGGAGCCCCACTGCCGATTCAAGCAGGTTCGCAGGGTCGTGAACATACAGACGCTGTTGAAATTTGGAGTCCGGTTTGGGGATGCAGTATTGGCGGAACTTGTGCCTGTTTGTATCGGAACACCCCCACATGGGAATATACAGGCAGACGGAGCCCACTGGGGCATGGATTATAAGGCAGACTACAGTAACCAAGATGCAACATCAGACACGCCCACAGGGACAGGACATTTAAGATTGGTTTGTGGCGCGCCTTCCATCTTCTGCTGTCTGTGAGTGCATGCCAGTGAACAAGAGCTGTTTTGCTCGAAACGCGTCTGGCGCGGATCTATGACAGAATTTCGACAGACAGAATTTCGACCTACACAAATATCGGCGTAATTATATCGATAGCAAAAATATCGACGCCCTACGTACAACATGGTAAGTACCAAAATATCAAAAATTTAATATCGATGTAAAAAATATCGTTGTTAAATATATCGATTTTTTTTTATTTAAAATAACATAAAAAAACTGTAAATAATACATAATAATTACTTAAACATATTTAAATATATGTAATAATTGTTAAAAAAATAATAATACATATTTAATAAAAAAAAATATAATAAATCATATATAATATATAATTACTTAACAATAATTACTATTCCCACTCCAGTGGGTGCAACAGTAGGGAAAACTGACCCTGAACACTAAAAATACCCCTTTACCCAAAAACCTAAAACTGACCCTGAACCCTAAAAATACCCCTTTACCCATAAACTGAAAACTGACCCTGAACCCTAAAAATACCCCTTTACCAAAGAACTGAAAACTGACCCTGAACCCAAAAAATACCCCTTTACCCAAAAACTGAAAACTGACCCTGAACCCTAAAAATACCCCTTTACCCAAAAACTGAAAACTGACCCTGAACCCTAAAAATACCCCTTTACCCAAAAACTGAAAACTGACCCTGAACCCTAAAAATACCCCTTTACCCAAAAACTGAAAACTGACCCTAAATCCTAAAAATACCCCTATACCCATAAACTGAAAACTGACCCTGAACCCTAAAAATACCCCTTTACCAAAGAACTGAAAACTGACCCTGAACCCTAAAAATACCCCTTTACCAAAGAACTGAAAACTGACCCTGAACCCAAAAAATACCCCTTTACCCAAAAACTGAAAACTGACCCTGAACGCTAAAAATACCCCTTTACCCAAAAACTGAAAACTGACCCTGAACCCTAAAAATACCCCTTTACCCAAAAACTGAAAACTGACCCTGAACCCTAAAAATTCCCCTTTACCCAAAAACTGAAAACTGACCCTGAACCCTAAAAATACCCCTTTACCCAACAACTGAAAACTGACCCTGAACCCTAAAAATACCCCTTTACCCAAAATTAATTAATATTACAAATAAATTACTTCCCACCCTATTCCCCTATAAACCCACAACCCGCTGCAGTAGTAAAACATATAATTTAGTTAAAAATACACATAAATTATCAATTAATTAATCAATTAATCAATTAAAATAAATCATTGCCAATTAATATTTAATTGCAAAATTAATTAATAATTGAAAAATAATTATTTAATTACAAATAAATTACTTCCCACCCTATTCCCCTATAAACCCACAACCCGCTGTGGTAGTAAAACATAATTTAGTTAAAAATATACATAAATTATCAATTAATTAATCAATTAATCAATTTAAATAAATAATTGCCAATTAATATTTAATTGCAAAATAAATTAATCATTGAAAAATTAATTATTTAATTACAAATAAATTACTTCCCACCCTATTCCCCTATAAACCCACAACCCGCTGTGGTAGTAAAACATATTATTTACTCTTATATATTTTTAAATTATAAAAACATATTAAACACATATTATAACAATTAATTTAAATACTTAACTTATATTTCTAACACATATTAGTAAATCGAAATTACTTACATCGATATATATGCTATCGATATTAGTAATTTCGATATTACTTACCTTAGGGTCGATATTCTGGCCATCGATATTCTGGACATCGATATTCTGTCCCATCGATATTAGCAACTCGATATAAGTGTAGGTCGAAATTAAAAACTCGATATTTTGACTGTTTACCGTCTGGCGCTCATTGTGTTTTGATGGACTGGTGGCAAGTTCCTGCAATTTCCAAATAAAAGGTGAAAGCTCCAAGTGTGTGGCTTCTTTGTGTTGGGGCAACTCTTCTGTTTTGGATATACACGGCTCGCTCAGGCCGTGAAGGAGCCCCACTGCTGATTCAAGCAGGTTCGCAGGGTCGTGAACATACAGACGCTGTTGAAATTTGGAGTCCGGTTTGGGGATGCAGTATTGGCAGAACTTGTGCCTGTTTGTATCGGAACACCCCCACATGGGAATATACAGGCAGACGGAGCCCACTGGGGCATGGATTATAAGGCAGACTACAGTAACCAAGATGCAACATCAGACACGCCCACAGGGACAGGACATTTAAGATTGGTTTGCGGCGCGCCTTCCATCTTCTGCTGTCTGTGAGTGCATGCCAGTGAACAAGAGCTGTTGTGCTCGAAACACGTCTGGCGCCCATTGTGTTTTGATGGACTGGTGGCAAGTTCCTGCAATTTCCAAATAAAAGGTGAAAGCTCCAAGTGTGTGGCTTCTTCGTGTTGGGGCAACTCTTCTGTTTTGGATATATATATATATATATATATATATCAAAACAAAGGGTCCTGCAATGCGTCTCCTCGCACCACCATGGAACAGATCACCAAAACTCCAAAAGTAGATTTAAGATGTGGCTTTATTTTTCCTCGCCATCGGCATGACGCGTTTCGGCCGTCACAAAACGGCCTTGATCACATATATATCAATATTTTGTACAACTATGTTTTACATCCATGTTTTTGTTCTCGATATCTCTGTACTTACTTGTTTAAGTTTAGAGAGACTCAATATTTTTGCATTCTATATTTTTTTTTATGTATATTTTTTACTTCTATATTTGTTACATCAATATTCTATCAGTGAACCGGCCCATAGTTATACTCTGCCATGTGACACGCACAAGAGAGGTCCATGGAGAGTATCTGGTCCCTTTTTAAAAACATGGGCACAATGGAAACTACCACAGCCTCCTTCAAAGATGGAACAAGTTGCCCTACTATGGCAGCCCTAATAACATTAGTTAACAGCAGAGCCCTAAGGTCTACAAGATCTAATGGCACATCGCCCAGGCCAGGGAATTATCCGGAGGGCTTGAGTTAATAGCAATAATAACATCTCTCACCTCAAGAGGCTTGCTAAATTGGACAGCATCCTCAGAATTGCCACTTACTGGTTCCCTACCATCCGAGGTAGTATCCTTAATACCCAGATTAAACATTTTGGAAAAATCAACCACTAATGCCTGCACTGGTATGAGAGATTCCATTGTAGGGTTTTGATAAAGTGAAGAGCACTCCATCCTGGGGTTCAGACGCTGTATCTTTTCCCACAGCTCCAGGTGCTGGGTTGTAGCCTGTGGGCAGTCAGTGGTTCCTGTCACTCAGTCTGGATGGAAGCACCACTTTGGAATAGCCTTGCACAATTTTCACTGTTCTGCAAACTGAGCTTATTTGTGTTGCAGGGCCAGAAATCACTGTCTTTTGCTTTCCTGTAGAGTCCCCACTCTCTCAGTCTCAAATTGTCTGCTTTAGGGTGCAGATTCACTACAAGATTTTGACGGAGGGTGTTGACTAGCCAGGAGACGCGCTAACTGTGTGGTACACCATTGGCATAAGGCTTGTCACATTTCTGCATGTTTGATCATGTGAACTGCTAAAGATTAAGAACCGGTTCAATTAATTTGGGGCCTTATTTCGAATTGGTAAAGTAATGAAACATACCTTGTTCTCCAAATGGGAATCTACCATTGGAATTTCCTCCACTCTACAATTTGCAAGGGGGAGATAATTCCACCAGTGAAATTCTTCTTCAGCATTAGAACATCCTTGTTAAATTGGAAGAAGGGCAGGCAGTGCTTGAAATGGGAATTTAGAATTGCAGGTTCTCACCATTTAAAGTACCTGTTTGCCCTAGAGAAGTGCCAGTACTCTGTCATTAAATGTATACCGCTTTTGTCCGCCAAAAGTGTGGTAGGGTATGCTCAGACCTGAGTCCCTTGCTCACTTTGCCACTGGATTCAAGCAAGCCGGGCTGCAGACGGCTGGAATGCCAGAAACCGGTCCTCGGAAGCTTGTTTCCGGTCCAGGGGAGACATGGCTTGGCAGTTCGGGCTGGACTGTTCCCATGAGGCACAGGGTCAGACTGATTTGCATTTGACCATGGCAGAGTGGGCTAAAGAACTGTGATGGATTAAACCCAGATCTTTTGACTGGGTGTGAGTGTTTGATTGATTCAGATGCTCCGTCCATCACCACCCCCTTCTGTACCGCATTAAATGTATTGCAGCAGTGCTGATAAGTACAGGTACTCTCTCTTTCAAATTAAAGAAGTGCAGGTACTCAGTACCGGTCAGTGCCTGCCCATTTAAAGCAGTGTGAGCATGTGAAACTAGTTAGCACTTGATTTAGAAAGGAGAAAGTCACTAGATGTCTAGAGGAAATGTGGAATCTGGAAGTTAAATTCATCAGGGTATTTCTCACCAACTTACTAACTGTGGGGAGGAGGAAGGTTTGCCTTAATTGATACCAAAAGTCCTGCTTATTGGGCCCATATTACAGATAGGGCGCACATTTAACTGGATGTGCTGGGCACAGATCAGGTCGGTGGGCCGTATTACAATGAATGCTCAGCACAGTTGCACACTCTCAGAAGGCAGCGACCTCCTAAGGGATGTTGGGCTTTGTGCCATTATTTTCTCAACAAATTGAGCAAAGGAAATACGTAAAAATTACTGGGGTCATTTTGGTCTAACCTTGGTTTCTTCTGAAGTGGTGCAATGGCATATGAGACACAACCAGGGCCACTGTAATTGTTTGGCATGGAGGAACAGTTTATGTCGATTGACTAAATTTTGTGTCAAGAAATGGCAAAATATGCAGCATTATGTGGCTTGTTCGGTGATAGGGTTCTTTATGATATTGTTATTTTAATGTAAATTGATACCCATAAATGGGATCCAAACTCTAAGCAAGAAGTGGAGATATCTCTTTTAGTACAAATATTTTTAGTAATCGAAACATTTAACATTAATAGTCACACAAGTGCATTTTGCTTTAAGTACAGCCAGAAAGAAACAAATAATAGCCACACCTAGATAGGCGCAGTTGAAATAATGCATATCATGAGCTCTAAATATAACTGCTAGGAAGGGAGTAAAAAGCATGGATGTCAACCAATTGATGACATTGCAGCTATGTTACAATTGTTACAGAAGTCTTTGTCTGAACTGCTCTATACAAGACCGGCCAGAGGGCCTGAAGGGTAGAGAGGTACTTCCACACAGGGGAAGTGGGAAAGGATATGTCCTCCCGAACAATATAAAATATAAAAGGGTATCTTGCCCAAATAAAGGAACTGGAATTTTAGGTGTAGGCCCAATTCTCTATCAGAGGGGTGACACTATGCTTCTACCAATATTGGAAGCAATACCTATTTATATAGTAACCCTCACACACTCCAATAGTGTCATGCTTCATCATCGGGTTCACCCTGGGTCCTAAAGGCCAGGGGGGGCTTGACTGTGTTTCAGGGAGCACTTATGAGAAAAGGCCATGGGGGTTAAAGATTAAAAATCCACCATACTCTGCAGGTATCCCTTTAATTTGGCGAGATGGAGGATACTAAAAATACAAAAGTAGGGTATTCCCAGGAAAAAATGGTCCTATGACCTTAGATTCTTGCCAACATGTCTTCCTCTCTTCTTTCTCTTGCTGCCATGTAACCCTTATCACTCAATGACATTTAACAAACTATTCCTTATTCATATATTTCACACTGACAATTAATACAACTGTTATACCTTCAAATATCATTCTTGCACCTTACTGTTAATCCTCTGGACAAATACTATACTACTGTGCGGTCATATAGGTGAATGTAATCTTATAAAATGTACTATTATCCTATGTTTCTATAAAGCACTTTGACTTCCTTCTCAATTGTGTCTGCCCTTTTTAAAAGCAAAAAAGAATAAATGAATGAACAATCCCTGCGCCGGGAGTTGCAGAACCAACTAGGTTACACCGCCGGGCCATGATCCTTGACGACGGTCTGACTACAGGACTGCCCCGTGTTCTCTGCACTTGTGGGACGTGCGCTGTCCGCCAGATTGGGGCTGGCCGAACCTAAGAACGAACGCCACATCAAGGATTAGTATATCCACATGGCATTTTTGCGGTTGCTACTAATCATTCTTGTAAATGTATTTTTTCACACTATATTGATATTTTGGATCACTGAAATAATATCGAGGGACAAAATATCGACTTGCAAAAATATCGTTGACAAAATATCGACAGTCAAAATATCGAGTTTGTATCTACAAACAGGTAAGTACAAAAATATCGAGTACAAAATATCGTTTACAATATAGTTGTAAAAAATATCGACTTTATTAAAAACAGTGTTAAATTAAATTAATATTCAAATGTAATTACTAAAATATACTTAAAAATACTTAAATTAACTTATAATAATTAAATAATAAATGAAAATAATAAAAATAATTTTTTACAATCTTATTTGTTAAAACATATATATATAGTAACATACTATAAAACAGTAGGGAAAACATATATATATAGTAACATACTATAAAACAGTAGGGAAAACTGACCCTGAACCCAAAAAATACCCCTTTACCCAAAAACTGTAAACTGACCCTGAACCCTAAAAATACCCCTTTACCCAAAAACCCAAAACTGACCCTGAACCCTAAAAATACCCCTTTACTCAAAAACTGAAAACTGACCCTGAACCCAAAAAATACCCCTTTACCCAAGAACTGAAAACTGACCCTGAACCCTAAAAATACCCCTTTACCCAAAAACTGAAAACTGACCCTGAACCCTAAAAATACCCCTTCACCCAAAAACTGAAAACTGACCCTGAACCCTAAAAATACCCCTTTACCCAAAAACTGAAAACTGACCCTGAACCCTAAAAATACCCCTTTACCCAAAAACTGAAAACTGACCCTGAACCCTAAAAATACTCCTTTACCCAAAATTAATTAATATTATTTAATTACCAATTAATTATTAATTAACAATAACAATAAAGTAAATATATTAGCACATTAGCTGTAATTAATTTAATTTAATAATTAATATTATTTTTCCCAATTAATTAATTAACAATAACTAAAAATTATATATATAAATAAATTACTCTAATTAATGTAATTAACTAATTAATATTATTTAATTAACAATTAATTACTAGTTAAAAATATGTACACCATTATATTAATTAATTAACTAATAAATAATAATTAATTACCAATTAATTATTAATTAAAAATATTTACAAACATATATTAATTAATCAATTATTATTAAATTACTCCCCACCCTTATCCCCTATTAACCCAACATCCCGCTCCTAAACATTAACTACAATTTATATTACTATTAATATTTATATATTTTTTTAACCTTTTTTCTACATATTATCGAAATTGTTTACTTTGACTATTTCTAGATATTTTGTCTTGTCAATTTTTTTGAGTCGATATTTTTGAACTCGATATTTTTTAATCATTATTTTAATCGATATTTTGACCAACGATATTTTTGTTATCAATATTTTATCATTGTCAATATTTTTAACTCGATATTTTGTCCATTCGATATTTTGGAGTCGATATTTTGTCTGTGCACCTGATATTTCCGGGGAGGGGTTTATCTGATACCTTCGGGTCTAGCTAGCGCTATACAAAACTTTTCAAATAAATAAAATAAAAATGTCTTGAAATGTAGATAGCAGAGATGAGAAGGTAGGGTCGTTTTTCTGGTATTAAGAGGACAGCTCGTATGTGATCCAGGTTGTTACAGATGGCAGAGGTTTGAGAGAGTTTAGGGTATACAAATACCCTTCCAAGATGGCCGCCATTCATTTCACGAATCCGATACCAAGAGACTGGGTCCTCAAAGTGCTCTTCCGATACGCCACCAGTGTTGCCAGATTGGGCTAAAACACACACAATTGGGCTATATTTTTCCGGTTGTGTGGTCAAATTTTGGTTTGTGCTAGTTGCCAGATTATACATATATATACAGCGCTCCAGCAAAGTAGTATGTTAAAGCGCTTTATTAGACAAATATTTACTTGGCATACTGCTGCAACATCAATTCCAATGCATTCACCATCTGCTTCATGCTGTCCCTGACCCTCCTTCCCTAAAGTAGTAATATTGGGGTCGTTTGGGCTACTTTTTGGTTAGCTTTGGGCTATAGAAAGCTTAAAACAACACGGTATGCCCGTTACTCATAAGGCTGGGCCAGGCAAACCTCTCGACATTGCAGCAACCTTTTCTAAAAATTAACGGCACACGCCTCACAGTAATTATGACCAGGCAAATATGGGTGCACAAACGCCATGAGCCATCACCTGGGAAAAGACTCAGGTGGACAAAGCACATCTGATTAAGAAACAGGACAAAAAAATCAGCTACCCCTTGCCCAGCACACTACCTCCAGATGGGCAGAAAGGTATGGGTCATGAGCGAAACTCCACATCGGACTACATGAGGAGCACCAACACCATGACGGCATACTCCAGGCTTTCCCTGGTATGTGCCCCAGGTTCTAACCATTTTAATAATTTTTCATTTGCAGTATATGCCACATTTAAGACTGAATTTGTTGCCCTAATCTAAGGTGCATTTACCAGAACACAAGCAGTAAAGAGACCTCGATACTGTTAGCTGGGAAACAATACCATGTTTGTTTGTCTTGATATATTGGTATGCCTGTTACCACTACTATGTCGCTTGCCTGCTTTGTTGTGTGTTTTATTTCACTAGTTACACAGGAGCTATGACTGCGTTCCTAGCATGGTTTTACACATTTAAAAACAAACATAAGAAACATGACTATGAGTACCTACCTATATGTCTCAGGGAGATTATTTGGAAGCTACTTATGTATCATAGGCATGTGAACTCTCTTTTCTATACCACTTCTTTTCTTCTTTTTAGGTTGGAAATCGTGATCTAGCTAGGGACTTTACACAAAAGTACAATGGACCGTAGGTATTCCAAGAGATCATCATTTTTAAACCAAATCACATATCCTGCTTTGGTGTAGGGTAGGGATATCTTACTTAGGCAGTCCTGAAGAAACGCCACTGATCTCTCCTGGACCATGCAGGCCTAAAACATGTCGACTTTTTGATCCCACCCTGTGAGATGTCGCGGTTCATAATATCCCAGTGACAACCTTCACATTCTTTTTTTTCACCCTTCCAAGGTCACCACTGATTAAAATCCTAATGGCACCCCCTAGGTAGTTTTAAGGCACATTCTACTTGACACATTACTCTACCTCCACATACCCTCATTATGTCTGAAAGAGAAGATCTCTGCCAAAGAAACCTCTTGCAAGGCCCGTGGGGCATTGCAGCGCCAGCCCCACGAGGAGCAAAGCCCTATGATGAAGCATGACATCCATTTGGGTATGTAAGCATTCGATCTTCCAATAATAAAGATTTTCTCAATCACAACACTTTCCAACCGTGCCTCTCACTTTTCTTTTTAGGAACAGCTACCCTACATTTTTATACACGCTCTCCCAACCAATACAGAATTCCTGGTATTTACCAAGAACAATAAAGAAGAAATGACATGAACCTTCACAAATATGAACGCCAACTTTCACCGAATTCCGAGTCACTTGCATTCGTTCTCATCCTCAAGTGATATATTACACAAAAAAAGGCTGTCTAATACTAGCTCTCCTTTCTAGAAAGCAACTTCAGTAGTGCTGTTTCATTCCTGGTATTCTCATATCTGAATGGTGGTAATGCCCTACTGTACGGCCTCCCAGACAACACAATGCAAACCCTTAGGGGCATTCTACACAGCATGTCTCATCCAGGACTTGAAGAAATATGAGCATCCCCATCCTGATGCTACTTCTTTGGTTCCCCTTGCCGGCATGCACCATCTTCATAACCATCTATATTGTTTACAAAGTTGTTACTACCAGCAGTTCCACTTACCATCCAGAAAAGGCCACAATCTCTGTTGGATCTTGGCACACCTGCAGCAGAGTAAAGACTGATTTGCATATAGCTGGGTCCAAACTGAGGTGTCTTGGAGGGTGAAAAATGATAGCCTGAGAAGCGACCCGAGTGATTGCCAGTGGCTGAGATGAATTCAAGCATTCTGTCTATCACCTTTTTGTTGCAGATGACGCCCAAAGTGCGATTGGTATGCCCAGATGTGGGTCCCATGAACACTGTGTCACCAGAACCAAGCTATACCTAACTGATGAGCCCTAACAATGGGGGGAACCAGTCTTGGGTTGCTTGTGTTGCAGTTGTTTGAGGACCTTGCCTGGCAGGTTGGGCTGGACTGTTCCCACTGGAGCAGGGTCAAGACTGATTTGCTTGTGGCTGGGTCCAAACTGAGGTAGCATGGTGGGTGAAAAACGACGGACTGGGAAGCCCCCAACACTCCCACCACAAGTACCGTCATCACCACCATCATTACAACCGCTACGCTTACCACCACCAACATCACTATCACCACCATCATTAACACCACAATTACTATTATTAGCACCAACACTACAACCATTACCACTTGTACCTCATTACCTCTATTATTACCACCATAACTAATACTACACCATTACCATAACGTTCTCGTTTGTGTAAGAGAAATGTGTGATTGACAGTTTTGTGCATGTAAGGGAAAGTGTGATTTGGGCCTATGTGTGAAAGACATTCAGCTAGATTCATGAAAGGAAATTGCGCTCGCAAAGGGCCAGATTCTGAGAATCTGGCCCTTTGCCAGCGCAATTTTTGCATTTGGGATTCATCATCCCAAATGCAAAAATCGCTATTTGCGAAATCGCATATTTGTGAGGAATTGCATTTAAGGAATCTCTATTAGAGATTTCTTAAATGCAATTCATTAACCAATTTTAAATTGCGAATTCGCAATATTGGGCCACTATTTACCACGAAGTCTGACTTTGTGGTAAATAGCGAAAAACTAGACAAATGTACTTTAGTGCATTTTTCTCTGTTGCATGTTACACACACACACATCCTTTGGACATGTGTGTGCGGAACACCTGTGTAAATTTGCATTTCAGGGGTGCTACAGGGTGTCCTTTGGACACCCCTGGCACCCTTGAAATCGCTATCTTATTTGCGATTAGCAAATTGCTAATCGCAAATAAGGAATACTCCCCATTTATTCCTATGGGCCTAGGCCCATAGGAATGAATGGGGAGTTATTCCTTATTTGCAATTAGCAATTTGCTAATCGCAAATAAGGAATGTGTAGGAATCGCAATTTATTTAGCGATTCCTACATGAATCCCGTTTTGCAAGTCCTTAATAGCGATTCCTTAATAATCGCTATTAAGGACTCGCAAACCGGCTCTTTGATGAATCTAGCTGCTTGTCTTTTTATTCAGTCGTAACATAAGAATTGACAATGCCAATCGCTCTGGCTCTAATGTGTTAAGAGCTCGCAAACAGCATCTCAGCGTGCATGCAGTACCATATTAAAAACAGACCTGTTTGCATTGACAGTGCTTGTTCTCTCAGTGTTCCTATGTGGTAACAGCCCTTTATGTAATTGGCTCAGAACCTTCACATCTGTGTTCCAGTCTCATCATCAGGCAATCCAGAGGGGCGAAGGGTACTCAGGGAAGCACAGCGTCCAACACCTCTGGCCCGGCTGTCTCCACTCAGCTCTGCTGGACAAGTGCCAGTCGGTAGCGGTTGCACGTGGAGCCACAAAAGGAAGAGCCGGTCCATCGGTCTTCGTCTTAGAAGCCCACACACCATCTGCAGCAGGGCGGTGCTGGTGACAAGCGCGCGCAGTTCATCACGGATTTCTTCACTGCTTCCAGCAGTCAATTTCAACTGCACCCCTTCCAACAATGCTAGACGTCTTGCATTCTTATGTGATTGCTTCAGAATGTGAACTAGTATGTTGTGTATTTACGACACGTGCCGTCCAAATGATGGGGTCGATGCACAAAAGCATTTATGCGTATGGGAAGTATCAGTACTCTTTTACTCTCACTTGAATCTTACAGCCCTCCTCTTAGTAACAGTACATAGAGGGTGCAGTAGTTTCTGTTTCTGCAATTGCTACATTGCAATTCCCTGAATAGACCAAGGACCATATTTATGACCCAGTTTGTGCAGCTCTTGCACCACACAACGTGGTGCAAAAGCAGCGCACACCGTAAGTCATATTTTTGAAGCCACGCAAAGCCACTTGGCATGACTATGAGTGGCTCCAAAAATATGGAGTAAAGCAACGCAGCGTAAACCACTGCATTGCGTTACTTTGCCCGCGGTAGGCGTTCCATGGACGTTGTGTGGGTGTTCCCATGCAACTTCCATGGTTTTTAACACAATCCCAGATTTACAAGATCTTGTAAACCTGTCAATGCGCCAAAAAGATATGCTTTAAAAGGGATACGTAACATGGAGAAATATCTTTATTTCTCCTAATTTTTCCTCTTTCTAGGTGTGCTGCATTTTACCGCACACATAGAAAGAGAAAAAAGCCTTTCAGGAATGTTTTTGTGCAGCAAGGTGCCCCTTCCTACCCAAAAATATTCCTGCCTCCAACCCAGGCACCCTTGCACCATGGTTCAAGGGTGCCTGTGTTGGCCCTGGTCTGACAAAACGGTGCTAGCGTAAGCGAAAAGTAGAGGAATGAGCAATATTGGATAAATACTGCTAATTCCTGCCCTTTCCCTCGCGGCGGAGGGTGTGCAGCAGGGTGACTTGCTGCGCTGCCCTGCACCACCAAACATGTCAATGAGGCCCCACGTTTCTTACTGTTTCGATATTTTGCAGCCAGTTGACAGAGGCAGGAAAGAGTCCATGAAAGAGTACTACAGTAGTATCGCTTTACGAATGCTTAAACTGCCTTCGTGAATGAGCCCTATGTGTGGATTCTACCACATGTTGGTGACACTTGTATGGGACACTTAGCCTTTAGTATTTCACATCATTGGCCCCAAAGCTTTTCCAGAGTCTCACTACAACTCTTTGATAAAGCCATCATTTGCACGTGCATAAAGTACGTGTGATTCCCATACTAACTTTGAAGGTGCAGAGCAAGCAGTATATGTGTAAAGTGTACGCAACTCGTTCTAACACTTCATACACATAGTTTTGAAGTTAGTTAGGACCAGTTGGTGTCCGCGGAGTGACAAAAGAGATGAGGGAGAAAACCTTTTGAAATGTGAGGAGCACCCCCACAGTCTTTGATTTGTGAGTATTTATAAATATTCTGTAGTGTATTGCATATGCTCATCAGCACCTGAATATTCCAAGTGAAAGTGCCGCAGAAAGGTGAGTGTGCACTGAACTGTGTCATTCACAGAGAGGATGCAGAAAGGGGAGATGTTCCCTACAACAATCATGCTAGTAATTGAAACACAGAAAAGTTGAACATTTAACAGCATTTTTTATTGTCCCAAGTGTATGCATTACATAAAGCAGATACCTGTGGAGCTGGGAAATTTAGTATACTTGGACAATTTACACGGTTATCGATGCATTGTAAATAATCATTACAGCTTTTGTCATTTATGTACGTGCATAAGGGGTAAATTTGTGAACGAGACTGCTTAAACCAATATTGCTGCTACATTAAGGCCCTTCCAAGCAGTCTCCTAAGAACACAACAACAAATGGCCACAAGAGTGTGCAATGTTGCAACAAGTAGCCTCAAGAAGGCCTTGTTGCTACGAGCAAGGGAGCAACAAAATGGAAAAATCAAATTTTGCCTGGAGGTTGGAATGACCTTGCAGTGATGGTGGTAACACACTGGTAAATTAGAAACACACATAAGTAATAAATAAACATGTTGTAACTGAAATGTATTTTTGTGCATCACTTCAAAACATTTTACTATAATTTATTCAGTAGTATGCACCAATGGATTGGAAGCAGATGCAAAGTGGCACTAAAACACCATGGGGCAGATTACGATGTCGGGAAGAAAGCCTCCTCTCGACAGTCGGAATCTCCTCGAACGTGTCAAGCCCTTTCGACTGACTCGTCGGTTTCCATTATGTTCACCCGAGTACGATGTTCGTTGTCGGAATGTAATCCGTGTAAACCACACGGTCATTCCGAATCGGTTCTGAGCGACTCGTGGAGTATTCGTGTCAGTTGGAATCGCATCGTTCACCCCTATGGACAGCGGTTCCGCCCTCTGGAATACGATGTTGATTTCCAACAGCCTTTCTGCGTTGGCCTGTCCGACACACAAAGGCTGCCAGAAAGTGATTTTGGGTCCCCTGACAGGGCCCCTTTGTCCCCGCGGCCTACGGTTGATGGCTGAGGAGGTACCTAAGCGACCACCCTGTGAAACCCTGCACTGTGTGGCAGACACCGTGGGGTGCCTGCGACAGGGTGCAGGGTTTTCCACAAACACCCCATTTCCCCCTGTGTTAAGCCGGTTGTCGGGCGGAACACAATCTCCCATAGGAAACAATGTGACTCCGACCGAACAGTGTTCAGTCGCATCGTAATCCGGCAGTCTGAACTGCCGACCGCTAGCCCATCAGTCTCGGGTGGAGGTTCTCCGCTCGACATCATAATTAGCCCTCATGTTATTTACACCTTTCCAGCTTGCAATGGCAAAAAAGTACCATTATGTGGTCTAGAATTGGTATAAAGCACAACACTTTAAAAATTAGAGTGTTGGTAAACAATGGGTCTGAGTCACAGGCAGTGTTTTTGTAGTGCCTAAAGTAGTACTAGATACTTACTACAAAATGCAATTCACAAACCTACAAGTGAAGATCTCCAACTCCACCTCTCCTGTCTTTTCTATGGGGAGATCTTCACACATGTTAGTTTGCTGTTTAGTAGAATATGTGGAGGGACCGGGGCTTGGTGGGAAAATAGGGAATATTTACTACAAAAATGGAGGGTTTTAGGGAAAAAGTAAGGAGGAGTTTAAGGATGGACAGGCTGTTACACACATCCACCCACAAAACAGTAATCCTATTTGCTATTTACAAACTACAGTTCTAAAGTTGCTACAAACAAAAGGTGACAAAATAGTAGTAAATGGACTCCATTCCATCCTTAGAAAAGGTCAAGCACCACACATGGCCACTCACAGGTACTGCAAAACACTCCCATAGAAAATAATGGAGTGAGCGACTTATAACTCTATAAGAAATAATATAAAATTATTATAATATAATATTGAATAATTAAATAAAATGAATAGGGCTTTTAAAATAAAAATGTATCTATAATTATTTTAGTATTTTAAAATGAATAATAAACAGTTTAAAAATAACATAATATAAACGTAAAGTTTTGTTAACATTTAAAATAATTGAAAGGAATTCAACACATACATTTTAACAAAAATTTCATATTTTATTTTTTTAAATTTACTTTGGGTTGGAACATTTGTTAATTATATTCTAAGGAATATTATTTATACATGAAAATATTAATTATTTAATACACAAAATGTAATGTGTAAATGTGGTGAGCATATTATTGTATTAGTTCTATGTGGATAATAAATATTTTAAATTCTTTGATATTTATATTAACATATTTGTTTAATTTTAAATGAATATTAACACTAGTAATTTTCCCTATACTTTCTCCCAGAGAGATCTCCAGCACAGTGGCGGAGATTTCCACCTATGTGTGAAAAGTTGCCAGTGGTAACTTCACACTTGTGCATTAAGTCTTTGATATCTCCCTTCCCTGAACTGAGTGGATGGAGAGATGTAAGACTACAAGAAGGTGTCAGTTTACACTCAGAAATGGTGAATAGCACAAGCATAGATTTGCACCTAGTGCAGGAGTAGTTTTGCAGATGCATAAATTTACACGCTCAAATTTACCTTTGTGAAAAGGCCTCTAAGAAGTGAAGTCAAAGACCCGATAGAGAGGGGACACATTTCTTGCAGCAGCACAGTCCCACACTTAAGCACCAACAGCCGCCTCTATCAGTCTGTGCCACCTGCAAATTGAGCTAGGGCACAATAATAACAAGGTCTCGATGTAGTTCTAAACATTGCACTCTGATCCTGACTTTCCCGTTAACTCCAGTTGGTCTTTTGGCCCTTTCTCCTGGGATTGCCCTCTGCTATGCCTTCTGCTAGTTGCTTTTGAGCTTGTCCAACTGCCTCGAAGTTTCAGCTGTCTCATCCTTCATGTGGGCCTTCTTGGGAATGAGCAAAACAACGATGGATTAAACCCAGATCTGTGACTGGGGGTGAATGTTTTGCCATTGTGCAACATTCAGTCCATCAATTGTTGTTTTTGCATTTGTCACCCCGAGTGGGACGGGTATGCTCAGACGTGAGTCCTGTGCTCTCCATGCCACTGGAATCAAGCTATCCTCGCTGATGATGGCTGATAGCCAGAAACCGGTCTTAGGATGCTTGATTCCGGTCCAGGGAAGACATGGCTTGGCAGTTCGGGCTGGACTCTTCCCATGAGGCACAGGGTGAAGACTGTTTGCATAGGGCCATGTCTGAACTGGAGTGGCTTGGTGAGAAAAACAACGATGGATTAAACCCAGATGTGTGACTGGGGGTGAATGTTTTGCCATTGTGCAACATTCTGTCCATCAATTGTTGTTTTTGCATTTTGGGAATGAAGCATCTTTTGATGTTGGGCTGGGATGTTTCTTTCATTTTTGGTTATTGGAGGTACTATTTATAAGTTCTGTCAGGACATAGAGTGGCTTGTTTTAATTGGGTTGCTGTTGATTGATTGTCCTCTTGTACACTTCCATAGATGGCCAGGACCCATTCTTTTGCCTCTTTGTTCAGTTCCTTCAAACTAAATCTGTCTCCCTAGCTCTTTACTCTTGCACTGATCTTTCAGTTCTCCTCTCCATTCCCCTTTTGTTTATCTTCCTTATTTGTTTGCCCATGCATGTGTGGTGGGTGAGCAGTCTCCAAGGACAGCACAGTGAAACCAGCAGTGCCATAATTGCCAGGGGCTGGGCCTGGGGTAGACCCTTAGCCGTTTTGAAGTGGGAGTTTAAGAAATTGCACTGTTCGGCTATTGGAGAGAGAGGTCACCATCTTGATATGAGGTTGGTTTTTATCCCCGCGCTGCCCTTAAGAGTGCTCTACAGAAGCAAACATGTAGCTCACCTTGAGCCGCTTGGCCTGAGCTACAAGACAATCCTCTGAGAAATGCACCCAGCTGTCATTTTTAACAGCCAACTCAACAACAATTGAAGTAAAAGATTTTGAGATCACCGCATGGATTTTAATATGTAAAATTAAATGAAAATAATCTCCATATGAAACATGAGGGGTCAAAACTAGTTTGGAGCACCAGCAATAATTCACAAATTGTCTTGTATCACAAATGTCCACTGAAAGGAAGCAACAGACTGAGAATCTTCACCAGGACTCATCAGCCTACGAGTATTCTTAGAGGATATATGTGTGTTGTAAATATTATTCTGTGTTGTCCACAATTCTAATTAGCCCTTTCTTTATGTTCACTCTTAGTTCTACCTAGTAGAACTCTTTGATGTTCTCTCCTATGTCATTAGGGACTTAGGATTCCAGACTTGCCAGTTGGAGTCTGGTCAGCTGGAGAGATGTAGCGTTTGTTTCTACTCTTCATTAAAATTACCTGTTTACCTGGATAAAGTCTCCAAGAAGTATTATTCTACCTACCACAATTTGGCGACGAGGATGGGATGTCTTCCTACAACAATGTGCTTGGACGAAGGCAGTTCTTCAGATGTGCTGGTAAGCACACCAGCAATTGCCAGCAATTTGAGGAACTTCCAAAGCAGCTGGTCACTTGTAGATGATTCTCCGGGGAAGCCATCCCGTGGAGTAAAACTGTTGCACAGTTTCCCTCCAACTCACGTCATAGTGGGACCGCAGACAGTAGTCATGCTTAGAATATTCGGGACAACATTACAGGCTCAACGGAGGCGATAACATGGAAATCCACTCCAGCACTCTGGTCGACCCCTGTGATGTCTTTCCAGCCAATCTTCTCATCTGAACAGTTTCCTCTTCTAGGTCACACACAGCTGGGCTTCTCCTCTGGGCAGAATTTATCCTGCAGGAGTTACCCCTGCTCTCCTTTCTCAGTGAGCCAGAAAGATTCATTTCCAACGCACACCCGCAAACCTCCCTCCAGCTGCTAGTTATACACTTCCAGGTGATGTCTCCTCAGCTCTGGGGAAAAGACTGTCAGCAACACCACACCTGGATCTCAAGAATTTCAATCATCCTGCCTAGGGGCATCTCTTTGAGCAGTCACAAATCCTGGAACCTTTGAAGGAAGCTTTAAGCTCTCTCTTTCAGACCTTTTCCTTAGAAGGAATATTGATTCCATTACCACTGTTCTTAAGCCATTTTGAGTCGATTGACTCAGTTTGTGAATCCCATCTCTCCAGAGCAGACGCAGTCTTTGTCTTCAGATGATGGTTACCCAGCAGAGAGAGTTGAGGGGTGCCTCCAGGTGTCACAATCTTGGGGCCCCTCATAGAGCCATACGGCTCAGATTTCTACTCCCTTAGCACAAGGACTTAGTTCAAGGTAGGTAGTTCATATTTAGTGAGGTCTTATTTTGTACGGCACAGGCCAAGAGTTTTGTTTTTGTAAGGTGAACCTGCTTCCAATAAAGCGGCCTTTGCCACACCTTATATTGTGTCTGTGGTCGGTGCTGTCTCCCCCCTCTCCCGATGGGCCCAGTGTTTATTTCTAAAACCCAAGTTTAGGACATAAAATATGAAGGGCAACCATACAGAATGAGAAAAAAAATTTAGCAGTGCATGAACTGGCCGGAGAAAACAATATGAACAGTCCTAACATGGGAAGCAAGCTCCTGGCATCCTAACACCCTAGTGCTTTTTCTGAACTTGCTACATTTGAGCAGAAGCAGTAAAAAGCAAGCCTATAATTGAGTTTCTTAAAATGGATTACATAGCACACCCTCTCTTGGTAATAAATCGCTGTTAAGGTATTTTCTATCATAGCTTTTGCCTGGGAATGATAAGCAGCACCGGGCTGAAGGCCACTTCTCTGCACCGCTCACAGAGCAGCCACGACAGAGGCTGGTCGCTGCTGCAAACCTGCATCACCCCAGGCTTGATAATCCTAATGTGAAGCCCCTCTAACTTATGGCCAAGTACTTTGGTTTTATATATGATCACCGATTTTATCTCATATTGATAAAATAAAACAGTACTTGTAGACACTGAAGGATCAACAAAAATGAACAAATATGGTGCTAAATGTGTGATCTTGTTTTATATATAGATAATATGCTTCTATAACAAAAAGAAAAAAATATGTACGGTTCCACTGTAAACATTTGCGATGTTATGGCAGCATCCATTAAAGAAAATATGTCAGCCTATACAGGAGGCAGATAAATATGTCAGACTATACAGGAGGCAGATTATAACATTTCTTCGAGTGTCTAATACTTCACACTATCTACTAAAAGATATAAAAAATTCTGCAAGCATACATTATAAAAATAGAAGAGGTCTAAATTGGACTCGGTCACAGTGTCACAACACAGGACGAGACCTAAAGAAGAGTAATGTCCTTGCACCTGACCATGATTAGCTTTAAGAGTACCACCCCTAGGACAGACAGATGCCAGGCCCTGACAGAATGGCTATCATGTGCTTACAGAGGAGAACGCTGTCTCAGCCTCCCCACACCATCAACATATTCTAATGGGAGTGTTCAGGAAGGGAAAACAGCAGTGGTTTAGCTGGGGGGGGGGGGGGAAGACACCCCCACATTAAAGTGCCGAAACGCGTAGACAGGATACAGTAAAACCATCCAAGAATTTTTATACTTATGAATTGTTTAATATTCTGTAATCGTGCATATGTTATAATGCAAACTAATTTTTATATTTTATGTGTGTAATTATGTCAATTTTATCAATCAGTATGCAACTGGAATAAGTATTAAATTTGTATTCAAAAATATGTACAAACCGTAGTGGATTACTTTTTTATGTGTTAGTTGGTTTTTTTCAATTTGCCTGGGTAATTTACTCGCACTTGTCACTCTTAGATAGTACATCGGAGGTTGGGTCTTCTGTTTGTAACCTTTATTAGTACGTTTCATGACCTTGAAACGGTTGTTGACCTGTACAGGTAGGCGGGGGTTCCCGATCTTCGCAGGACCTAGCGTAGGACTAGGTCCACACTGCCATTCCCTCGACACTCATAGCCTTTATTTCCCCCCGGGATGGAGTACCGTTGAGCCATCTGGTAACTATGGTTGGCTGCACTATGGTCAGGCAAGCGGCTGGCCACCTCCCTCTTGGCGTATGCACCCTCATTTGCTTTATTTGTTTGTTGCAACACTGTTGGGCTCAGCGCAGTTCTAACGCTGTGCCGGGTTTAGTTTTAGTTTCAGGGGAACAGGGGCTTCTGGTCGACTTTACTTGAGCATTTCACACGAATGTGGACAGTACTGTACCATTGGGAAGATGACAAGGACGGCTGAGATTAAACGGTCCTATAATTTACTCACATGGAATTTGCGGGGAATAGGGCCAATACAGAAACGCCACCGTATTCATGCGTTCCTTCACAGACACCAAACACACATTGCGTTCCTCCAGGAATCCCATATCACAGTTTCCGAAACGCAAAAGATGCAGAAAAAATGGAGAGGACGCATCTATTCTACAAATTATTCAGCCGTTGCCAGAGGGACGACTATTTGGGTATGATATAGGGTCCCATTTATTGAACTAGAACGCCGGGTGGATGACCAGGGAAGATATATAATTGTGAAGGGTACTTTGGATGGTACCTTTTTGGTCCTAGGGAGCATTTATGCTCCAAACTTTGAGCAAGATAGGTTCCAATACAGATTGGGTACGGCTTTGGCAGATTAGGACGGGATACCTTGGATACTTGGAGGAGACCGGAATGCGATACTAGACATAGGATTAGATAGATCACATCTACCACTTCAAGCCTCTGTCACGACTAGACTGGTCAAGCAATTCACTTCCTGGGCAGATGGCTGGACCTTATCAGATGCTTGACGAGGTCTCCACTGTACACATAAGGAATATTCCTTCTATTCCCCAATACACAATCTTCACACTAGGATTGACCGGTTTCTATGTTCCAGATCCATTATCACTGACATAGGCGGATCAGAGTATCTGGCTAAGACCTTTTCTGATCATAGACCTCTGACACTCACGCTCCTCTGCGGTAGGGTACCGACCCCGGTGCCCACCTGTAGATTGAACCCATGCCTGCTAGAGGATGCTCCCATTTGCTCATCATTATCTTCTATCATATCTAATTACCTGGGGGAGAACTGGAATACTGCTTCCTCGAGCCTGATAGAGTGGGACGCTCTGAAGGTAGTGGTCCGGGAAGCGACGATAGGGCGACTTGTAGGAGCTAGACAAGAGTAACAGCAGAAACTTTGTGACGTGGAAGACAGATTACGAACATTGGAGAGGGAGGCAGCCCCCAACACGGAGAAGAAGGTGGAGTTACAGATAGCCCACATTGACCATGCTGAAACTTTAGAGACGCTCAGGACGATAGATTATAGGGAATACATTCAACGGAAACATACTGAAGCGGACAGATCCGGTACACTGCTTGCCCGACTGTTGAGGGATCAACCAGATCCGCCGATAACCTGCGTTGAATGCGTTCGTAACCAGAGGGGCAATACACAAGCGGAAATAAATACCGCGTTCTGCAACGATCTTCAGGCCCTTTATGCATCCTCCATGCCAATAGACAGTGTAGGGATTGCTGAGTTCCTACGGGACCTCCCCTTTCCAGTGCTGACGGAGGATATTAAGAAGGATATTGATTGCCCCATCACCCAACACGAGATACGGCAACAATTTAGAGCCTTAATCGCAATAAGACACCCGGCATGGACGGTCTTCCGGTGGAGTTTTATCTAACTTATTCAGAACTCCTAGTACCAATATTAAAGACGGTTTATCAGGTGGCGTTTGACACTGGCCAACTACCAGATTCCACTATGCAGGCGTTAGTTGCGTCCATCCCTAAGCCGGGACGGGATATGCTAGAACTGACCAACTATAGACCTCTCTCCTTGCTCTCCACCGAATATAAGATTCTCAGTAAGGCCCTCGCCAACCGTATACAAACATACCTCCCCACACTTATTCATCAGGATCAGTGCGGATTCCTTCCAAATCGCAGTACATCACTGAATACGCGTAGATTACACTCGATAATGGAAACTATTCCACGCGAGCTTCCCCGTGCTGGATGTATCGTGCTGGACCTTAAACAAGCATTTGATTCCCTCTCCTGGGAATTTATGTTCGAATCATTGAAACGATTTGGGTTCCCGGAGTACTTTCTTAAGTGGGTCCGCATACTATATACATTTCCCACGGCCAGGGCTCGCACTGGCCGATATATCTCAGACCGCTTCGCAGTACATAGGGGTACGAGACAAGGCTGCCCCCTATCCCCTTTGCTGTTTGTGCTTGCCCTTGAACCCTTGGCCTTAGCCCTCCGGGGGACTGCAGATTGTCTAGGCATCCCAATGGAAGGAACACAGCACCTTATCTCTATATACGCAAATGATATTCTTTTATATCTCCGTGATTTGACGGCAGACAATAATCCGATACCCGCTATATTTGTCTCGTTCAAGCAACTATCGGGCCTGGCGATAAACCCCGTAAACTCGATCAGCTTCTTTCACGAGACGCTACACTTCACTCACTTAAGATTTGGCACGTATGAAATCCCTGTGGCCCCAACCACCTTTAGGTACCTGGGTGTATGAGTGTATAGTGCAGGAGTCTCCAACCCGTCGATCGTGAGCTACTGGTAGCTTGCCGACAACCTATGAGTAGCTCACGGCTCAATCATCCATTTTGGTGCAGTTTGATGCCCAGCAGTAGAAGTAAATCTGACCTGTTGTCATTCTTTTGTTTAATTTAGGACTCTTGCCGTCCTTGCCCGCCCTCACCCAAATAGGCTGCTCACAATTGGGTGAATTAAACATAGCTGGACCGTGCAGTGGGGTGACGTCAATGCCAAAAGCCCGGCAAGAGCAGTATTAGACTGGCCACTGGGAACTGATCGGTCGATGCCCCACACCACACTCTAATATGCTCAATCTGTGGCCGGAGCAGCAGCTTTGCCACCGGCCTTGTAAGGATAAGGAATCCGATTGAGTTTGTTGTAGTTGCATACTGCGGAGAAAGTGGTGCAGTGCTTGGCACTTTGGGCCGAAGAGCACAACAAACAGTGTTAGGCCGGAGACCGGCAGCATAAGGGTCCTGAAGCTGGTTTGTCGTCAAAGAGAAAAAGGTACTTTATTTTAACACTGCTTAATTGATTAAAATGGGTGATACATGTAAAATGAAGAAGTACTTTATTTATTTGAAAGAAAAACGGGGAGACATTTTTTTACATGAAAACAATGTTTCACAGGGATTTGTTTGAAAAAAGAATACCTCTCACAACTTCTTTTTAAGCCCAAAGAAACGTATAATGAAGTTCCTGGCTCCAGTTTTATAAAGCATTATTTCATAGCTCTACAATAAAGAAGTAAATGCAATGCAAATGCTCAGGGCAAATCTTGTATACGATGGGACTTCTTAATCAAAGCATATGCCATTCCGTCTTTAGGTTGCGAAGTGCTGGATATCTGCTGGTAAGCCTAATGGCGGAAATAGATATCTTTTTTGTGTTATTTAATTTAAGGAGTTTGTCTCTTTAATGACCCCAAGACGTTTCTAAAAAGCAAATCAGGCGCACTAGCTGTTCGTCAGTTCAAAACACAAGGATATTTTTAGGGGGCTGGGGAAAATGGACTACAGTAGGATGTTCCCCGAAGTCCAGGTGGAGAAGTGGCAACTCTGTTACCGTGTGCACCAGCCCGGGCTTTGGACTGCTTTTTAAAGAGCTATGCAATTCTGGCACCGTGTTATAGTGTGCACCACTGCGGTGGCAGTTACAACACTATGGTATTATGTGTACTGCTCAGGTGGTGGCGTTTACAACCTGCACCTGTCTGCTGTTTGCCTAGAGCTCCTTCAAGGCAGGTCTGCGCTAAGCTTTCTCTCTGGCCCTCCCAAGGGATCTGCTGCTAACCTCTGACTGCCAAGGCTTCATATATCCTCTCATTGAGAGCCAACTTAAACACCCCAGTCTCACCCACATCATACCTTTCAGGTTTTTCAAAACCAGAGTGTGGTATGCGCTCTAGCTTATGGACGCTTACGTGAGCACGCGTTACGTCATAAGCTGGAGCGGCACGGCGCACGCGCAGGACTATGAAAGGAAAGGCGCGAACAGGACAGGTCAGTTGGCGGCTGGAGATGGTCATAGCCAGACGCTCGGCGCCCTTTAGCAAAGTGCATTTCTTGTTGTATGAATAAACCTGTTTCCCTTACCAGAAGTCTCCATGTATACTGTGGGGGAGTAAGGAACATTACAGTGGTCGCCTGCATGGAGGATCACGAGACAGCCATCGGCGCTCAGGAATGGCAGGAGGCCTATGAACTCGATGAGGAGAAGAGAGAGGTCAGGAGACACCTCACGTTGGGGTGGCCGGACAAAAGGAAACTGACGGAGAGCGTCCGCCGCTTTTATGAAATAAGGGAAGAGTTGTCCTTGAGTGATTCGGGGATATTCTTATACCGAGGTGAGAGAGTGGTACCCCCGAAGTCATTGATACCAAGACTGCTGAAAACACTCCACGAAGGCCATCTGGGCATAGTGAAAACCAAGGCGCTGGTCAAACAGACGTATTGGTGGCCAGGAATGGATGCCCACATCGAGAGGCAAGTCAGGGAGTGCGTGCAGTGCCAAGGAGCGGACAAGGTGCTCCGACCACTCCGACCAGCGCTGGGGAAATTTGACACGCCGCATGGCCCCTGGGAGGATGTGGCGATAGACATTCTGGGGCCGGTTCTGGACAACCGGGGTGTGAACAAGTATATCTGCGTGCTGATAGACAAGTATTCCAAGTGGCCAGAAGTGGACATACAGGAGTCGATGGATACGGACACGATCTTGAAATTCATAACAGAAGTGTTCCTGAGGGAAGGAATACCCAGAACGATCCTCAGTGACAACGGGCCACAATTTGTGTCGGACAAATGGGGAAAATACATGAAACGGAATGGGATCGAAGTGAGACACACGGCGGTGTACCACCCGGCGTGCAACGGCCAAGTCGAAAGGTTCAACAGGGTGCTCATGGGATCCATCCAGGCAGCCATTTCCCAAGGCAAGGACTGGGAAGTGGAGATAATGAACATGATATGGGCCTACCGCATTACTCCCTCGGTGGTAGGGTATAGTCCCTTCCAGGTGCTAAGAGGACGGCATCCATTTACCAGGGACAATGTGGCATGGAGGGAAAAGACCATCACCAGCAAATGGTCCCCAGCGGTGGTGCAAAGCAATCTAGAGAAGGCCCAGAGGATATATGCAGCGTACTACGACAAGCGACATGGCGCTAAAGAAACGTCGCTGGAAGAAGGGGAGTGGGTCAGGATCAAACTGCCCACCCTCCAAAAGAAGGGCGACAGCAAGTTCAGTCAACCGCTCCAAGTTAAGGAAGTGCGGGGCAGAGCGGCCCTCCTTAGTGATGGAAAAGTCTGGTCACAGGATCGCATGGCCAGGGTCAACAAAATATTGGTCTGGCCGAGGACGGAGGAAGCAGATAGAGACACTGATCACCCAGAAGAGAGACTGCATCAGGAGCAGAACAGCCAAGGAGTTGAGGCAGGCGAAGTCAGTGAAGAGGGCGCCCAGGGAGCTGGGCAGGCCGAAGGAGGAAGAGCGCAAGAGAGTGCAGGACTGAGGTCGGTGGAGAGAGATGCGGGGATATCCCAGGCACAGAATGAGACGAGGGAGAACGTGCCGGTAAGACACACCCGCAGCGGAAGGGCAGTAGTGATGCCTTCTCGTTACAATGACTTTGTGGTAGAAAGACACTAGGAATATGGCCCCCGGGGCCTCACATAGACAATGGGTACAGAGGTGGACTATGTCTTTATAGAAGGGGGGATCGTGCTGTTTTGTGTTTAATAAAGGGGGGAGATATGTGGTATGCGCTCTAGCTTATGGACGCTTACGTGAGCACGCGTTACGTCATAAGCTGGAGCGGCACGGCGCACGCGCAGGACTATGAAAGGAAAGGCGCGAACAGGACAGGTCAGTTGGCGGCTGGAGATGGTCATAGCCAGACGCTCGGCGCCCTTTAGCAAAGTGCATTTCTTGTTGTATGAATAAACCTGTTTCCCTTACCAGAAGTCTCCGTGTATACTGTGGGGGAGTAAGGAACATTACACAGAGCACCAGGAGCTTTTGATGGTTTTACTTCAATGTGACAAAATGTCAGTGTCAGTCCTGCTTTTTATATTGCCTGTGCCAATTTGAACAGTAGCAAATGCATTTGGTCAACTCAACAAACAGACTGCATCAGCTGCCTGAATGACAGATGTAATGGTTACAGGACAGAACTCATGTTATGGGTTTTGTATGGATGACAAGCAAAGTAGGCCCTGCTGGAATTCAAACCTGTTCCTGCAGCTCTCCAGGCAGGACCTCAAAGATTTGAGGCATCTTACCAGCCTAGGACACTCCACATTACACAGCATTGATTGCAACAGGAACATGTGAAACCTGGGATGGGTGTTGTACACATAAAAAGTCAATGAAGCTAGGCATTGGGGGTCTCTTGGAACAATGCACTACTACCAGCTTGGCCTTCAGTAGCTCATCAGGATATTCACTAAACAGAAGTAGCTCTCACTACAGAAAAGGTTGGAGACCCCTGGTATAGTGCACCAGAAGATCAGATTGATGGTAATATTCAGAGTGCAATAATGAGGCTCCGTAGTAGTGTAGGATTTTGGACCTCTTTGCCTTTGTCGGTGATGGGTAGGATTACCATCTCGAAAATGGTTATGCTCCCTCGCCTCCTATATCACTTTGTGAACTTACCTTTGAATCTCCCTCAATCTATCTTTAACACCCTGAACACTCTCTTGATCATTCTTATCTGGGGGAGCTGGCCGGAGCAGGATCAGCCTTCGGAAACTCCAACTGGGGACAATGACAGGCAGCCTAGGGGTCCCTGATTTTCGGGGATACTACTATGCAAGTCAGCTACAGAGGCTTTCCTATTGGTCTGTGGTAGGAATTTGCAGGAGATTGGCTTTACACCAGAGAGACTTAACCGAGGGGAACTCCATTCTTTACTGTTACCTAAGACCCGGATCCCCCCGGATTGTCCCCCCTTATTGAAAACCGCTTAACATTGCTGGAGGAAAGCCCTTTCGTATACGTCGGCGATACCACCTTATGCAGCGAATATTCCTTTGTTAGGCATCCCTACGCCACCAGGTAGACTCACACGACCTAGACTAAAGGGCTGGACGGATAGTGGGGTGGAGGAAGTGGGATCCTTTTTCAGGGATGATGCTCTACTGGACCACGACTCCTTTGTACAGATGACTGGGGCCCCACCACTCCTATATTTGTTACATGCTACGGTGACACACTACATTAGGACCACATGGGCACCACAACGGACCAAACCTACACAGCATGAACTAGTACATCTTCTATATTACATGGGACAGGGCGGCAATCCGGTGCGTTGGTTGTACACATGGATAAGGGCACATGCAGCGATTCCGCTCTTGACCCTTAGAACAAATTGGGCAGAGGACTCGGCCACCAAGATTACGGACAAAGCATGGAAAACCATGCTTGAACACCCTAAAAGAGTGCCACGTAATGTCAGACTTAAATTTATTCAAGCGATGGTGCTACATAGATCATATCTTACCCCCAAAAACCTACACCGTATGTTCCCGGACTCTCCCCATTGTTGCCCTCGTTGTGGGGAGGAGGAAGCGGACTTCATCCATATGATGTGGTCTTGCCATCGAGTACGGGGATACTGGGCTGAGGTCTGCCAAGCCCTCTCGACTGTGACACAAATGCCGGTCCCTAATGAGGTTCTGCCTTGCCTTTTGGGACTACGACGACGGTCAGGAAAGCCAAATGTTACATTGAGATTTGGCACTGATTATGGTCATTAGGGTCATAACGATGAGATGGAAGTCTCCCAGATCCCCTATGGTGGCCGCATGGAAGGCGGATTTAGTGCAGTGGGTCATGCAAAGGGGGCGGCCCTTCGGAGGGAGGAAGAGAAAGGGCTACATAAACAACCTATATCACAGGAGTGGGAAGCCATGCTGATCAGCTTAGAAACAGTCGACCTAGTCCTAACACAGGCGGCCGGTCCCAGTGAAGTGTACGAGTCCCCAGGTACTTTTGAGTTAGAGACCCTTCCTACTGACACCGGCATTTCCCCTTGTACATGCACCCTATTGTCTGAGAATCGCCTTGAGTTACCCCGTTGTTGTGGTGGTGCCGGGGCTGGAATGACCAGGAGTGGGTGGGGGACGGATTAGGGTTGGCTTGGGTAGTAGGTTTATGAGAGTTCTTGTTTAACTATAGATAATGCACTTTGTCGTACTGATACTTGACTTGTACAGTAAACACTCCGGGCCTGATTCACAGAACTAACTTAAGACAAAATCCTAAACTTACTACTTTTGGTATTCACAGAAGTTAGGATTTTGTCTTAAGTTTGTCTTAAGACAAACTTAAGACAGCCTTAAGACAGACTTAAGGGCTCGATTAGGATTGCGGTGATTCCGCAACCTCCGGGCCGGCGGAAGCCACCGCCGGGCCGGAGGATGCGGAATCACCTCTGCGGTGAATGGAAAGACCCCCCGCCACATTAGGATGGCTGGGGGGGTCATCGGCGGACGGGAAGACCGTTCGCCGCTTTTCCGCCGCGGTCGCCTTCCGATCGTGGCGGAAAAGCTCTAATATGGTGGCGGTGTCTATCAGACATTGCCAGCCATATTAGGATGTGCTGAAGGACATGCCTTGCCACGGAAAGGCTTACGGTCTTTTCTTTGGGGGCCCGTTGCGGGCCCCCAGGGTGAGGGGGTGTGGGGGGTGCACATGGGGGGTACCTATGGTACCCCCCGAAATTTGCATGCACAAAGAGGCAGGCACCGCGCGGTGCCTGCCACTTTGTGCATGTAAATGCTAAGCATGCATTTTTAACCTTGCGGCGGGTGCTGCTTCAAGCAGCACCCGCCGCAAGGTTAAAGATACAGGATGTGACCGCCACCCTGGCGGTCACATCCTAATTGGCATGGAGGGACCGCCGCTGCCACTGCGGACGGTCCCTCTACCTCGGGGGTGGCGGACGGATGCAGGTCCGTCCTCCATCCTAATGACCCCCTTAGTTAGGATTTTGTCTTAAGTCTGTCTTAAGTCTGTCTTAAGACAAACTTAAGACAAAATCCTAACTTCTGTGAATACCAAAAGTAGTAAGTTTAGGATTTTGTCTTAAGTTAGTTCTGTGAATCGGGCCCTCCTCCATTGATATGTTGAGTTATGACCACGAAATATGCTCAGCTTCTGCCGAGATATAATGTAATATGCAGGAAGTGGTGATGTGCTTTTACATGTTTTATAGATTGGGGGGTAAACTTGAAAAGGATTGTATAATGCTTTTTGACCCTGTGTGTCACCATGTAAACTGTGCAATCAATAATAAAGTGTGTAAAAAAAGGTATGCAGTGTAGGAGTTCTGCAGGGTATAGGAGACTGCTTAGTTTTGTTCCTGCTGCAGGCAATATTTGTGGTAATATCAGGGAAATCAACAATAGCAGCTCATAAAACAGGCCCACAAACAGCCAAAAAAAGGCCCATAAATTGACCTGATAGACCATCCCTTCGGGCACTGCCTGGTTGCCCTCTGGGCCAGTCTGGCCCTGAAGAGCAGATAGGGGCCAGTACTAGTTTTTATGTGATCATAGCAAGAAGACTGGCTAACCTTCAGTGAAATTTAAAGGGCTAGTCAGGTTGAATCCTTCTTGGAGATGAATGATCCCTAGAGTTTTAGGACTGAGAAGGAGAGGTAAAACTCATTGTAATGGAGATTGACAGCAAGGAAGCAATCAAAACATTTCATCTGATCCTTTCGAAGGAACTTCAAAACCACATGTTAAAACATGTGTCTGGGCCACCCAGCAAACCCACATTCATCGGTTCGGTTAATTTTCACTTACCACCAGTGATTAGCATGTAAACACAGACCTCTGGTTTGTATACTACACAGTGCATTCTGTTCTTGTAAATCCTTGATATGCTGCATCAAATTTGATATTTGATTACAGAAGTTTTAAAAACAAAATCATCTGCCCATGACCTCTTATTTTAAGATTTAGATGCCTCATAGCACGGAAACCATTACAGAAAATGAGGAAAAATACTGCCAAAGTTTAAAACAAAGTGTGGGTAGTGTTCAAACCTGATGGGAAATCCTGAGACCTCCTAACACAGGATTTCTCCTGGCTCCCTTTTGCAGCTGGTGACTTTTGGAGAATATGCTTGAAGCAGTTGAAGAATGCAAAAACAACAGTTGATGGACAGAATGCAGAACAATGTCATACATTCACCCCAGTACAGAGATCTTGGCCTAAATCCATCGTTCTTTTGCACTCCACACCAACCCAGGTCAGACATGGCCATATGCAAATCAGCCTTGACCCTGTGCCTCATGGGAACAGTCCAGTCCGAACAGCCAAGCCATGTCTTTTCTAGACCGGAATCAAGCATCCTTGGACCGGTTTCTGGCTATCAGCCTTCTTCAACCTGGATAGCTTGACTCCAGTCGTGTGGAGAGCATGGGACTCACGTCTGAGCATACCCATCCCACTCGGGGTGACAAATGCAGAAACAACAGTTGAAGCAGTTGAAGAAGCAATGGGAATTCTGCTGGTCATATCACCTGAGTCCACTAGACACCATTGAACGCCACTAAAAGCAATCAGCAGGCTGCATGGGTTGCGGAGAATGGCCCAGCCAACCAAAAGTATTAGAATGCTCTCACTAACTACTGTTGCTTGCCTGCACTGTGCGTTCAGTGAGAGCATGAAGCAGCAATATTTGCCTGTTTATCTGTCTCTGTTGGTGACATTGAGGTCAGGGCTGGGTTGAACGTTGGTGGCGCCCAGCGCTACAGTCTTTTTTGGTGCACGCCCTATGACCACTTCCTTTCATTTCCTCACTGCTACCTAGCAAAAGTGCCCCTCATCTCTCCATAGCCCCTCTCTAAAATACATGTCACTTGTTTTAAAGCCCTGGTAAAGGCTGGCTTTACTAATCCACTCAGCTATCAACATAACATACAGATATTTTCTTTGCAGCAGGCATTTTAACCCTTTGCGCTGCTTCATGGCGAGTGAAAACCAGACAGAACTCTGATCTCTCTCTATCTCTCTAGCAGGAACATTCACACAAGAGTTCTCTTGATTTTCTTTTTATTGCTGAACATGAAAGATGGACAAAGGAACTCTGCAGCAGGTGTTTTTAAATCTTAAATTATTACGACCACCCCTCCCCCCCCACCCCCAGGTCAGTGCCCGCCTCCAGGTCAGCGCCCAGTGCGGCCGCACCTGTCGCACTGCCCTAAAGCCGGCCCAGATTGGCGGTTTAGTGCTAATAGGCGTATTGCCCGCATGCTATGGTGCATTAACGTAAGGTAATCGCTCTTTCCCTCATTTCACACCTGTGGCTAGGTTCTATGATCATGGAGAGGCAATTAACAGTGGTTAATACACTTTGCAAAAGGCAATGGCCCTTATTTATGAGGCCTTGCGTCAGTTTTGTGCCGCCGGTGCGTCACAAAAAGTGACGCACCAGCGGCGTAAAATATGCGCCTTGTTGCGCCATATTTAAAAAGTGACGCATCTAGGTAGATGCGTCACTTTTTAAAACCCCGCGCCACATTATACCTGCGTCAGGTATAATGTATGCAGAGGGGGCGTTCCCCCGCAAAAAGCCTCGTAATAGTGACGCAGTGAAATCTATGAGATTTCACTGCGTCACTTTTAGGATGCTGTTGCGTCAAAATCTTGTGCCTGCCTCACAGTAGATGTAAGACTGACGCAAGACCTTTCACATGGGGCTTTCCCCAAGTGAAAGGACGCATTGCTGGAGTTGCGTCACTTTTGTGACACACTCCAGCAATGCGTCACTTTTGCGCTTACAGATATGTCAGAAATACTGACGTATCTGTAAGTCCTTGCGACATGATGCGTCATACATTAAATATGACGCATCATTGGTGTCGCAAGGAGTGCGCAGTGAAAAGTGACGTATCGCTGTTTACACGCAGCGATGCGTCACTTTTCATAAATGAGGCCCAATAACCGTAGATAACACTATCAGTGATTGACAATGAGGCTTAATTAATATCAATTGCACTTTTCAGAATAACAGCTCAGTGCATATCCCCACAGGCCTGCAGTGGGATCAAGAAATCATTTATAAGGGGTGACCTGGAATTTCCCTCCTGGAAGCAGGGTGGGGTTGAAGGTTTTCCAAATGCCTGTTTTTCCTCTGAAAACAAAGCCTTCGAGTGCATTATGTATTCCAAAGCTTTTTCGCTGAAGCACTCCAGGAAGGAAAAGGGGTCCCTTTGTGCTAACAGGGCAGGCTCGAGTATCAGCCGTGGAAAGTGTTCAGATCCGCTCCTTTCGACCTAAGCTAACCCCTTCCCCCACCTCCACCCGAGGCAAAACATTCCAGGACCCTTTCAGAGACTGCACAGGCTCAGAAAAAGACTGCCCGAAACAGGATACATCAAACATGCCCTGCATAAAAATAAACCAATAACTATTTCAACAAAACAAAATCTGTTTCCCTGGTTAGCCAAAGTCCAATTTAATAAAACAACCAGGGCTCCTGCAGCTCTGTAGAAACCTGAATTTCCTGGTTTAATGGTTTTGTTCACTGGCCCCTGTTAACTCAATCCATGCCGCCTGCCTCGGCATATGGTTTCACAGCTTATAACAACATTTTTTAAATTGAAATTGATGTGCCGTGAGACTATTTGCTTTTTTTTTTGCAAATGAAAATAAATGTAACTGGATGATATGGTTGGTCGGCAGCTCAGGAGGCCGCTGGGGGGTATATAAGGCTCGGTTGTCCTGCCTTGTTTGCACTGTATTTATATCATATTTATTTTAAGAATCGAAAATAAAATTGTCTTTGGTTCAAACAGCTGGGGCTAAGATGGCCTGGATGCCTGGGGAACCTGAGAAGCAAACATTTTGTTTAAATATAGGAATTAGCACCTGGCAGAGCTTAATGACAGAAAAGGTGCAGGGGCTCAAATTTTGTCTACCGTGCCCGCTGTGGCATTCCGGGTTTGCTGAATACAAGGGCTGCCTAGACTTGATTCTACCCCATGCTTAGAGCTTATTTTGTAAAACTGTAAGGGGCAGATTTACAATAACTGGCGCATCCCCAGCGATGCGCCAGTTATTGTGTGCCGCAGCTCCGCCGCCCACGGTGCGCCGCATTTACAATGTGGCGCACCATGGGACAAAAACGGCACAGATGCGTGACGCATCTGTGCCGTAAAGGTGGCGTATTGCTGGAATTGCGTCGCAAGCGCGACGCATCTGCAGCAAGGCTCGGGGGTTCCCTATCTGTCCAATGCTGCGTCAAGCCTTACGCCTGCTTCAAGCAGGCGCAGGGTTTTGACGCAGCATTGTCCTAAAAGTGACTGAGTGAAATCTTGTAGATTTCACTCAGCCACTTTTGCGAGGCGCACCTGCCCCGGAACGCCCACCCTGCGCCGGATCGCCCACATGTGGCGCAGGGCTTTACAATGTGACGCATCTGCCTAGATGCCCCTAAGTGCTGGGGCCAATGTTTTGCTCCGGCTGACACTGTTGGGTGCTGACTACCAAGGCTGTGTCTTCTTGAATCCACCTTACTCTTCTTTAACCCATCACCAGCAGTGGTCCGTGCAGGTAAGCGCAGTTGGGCGGGTCACGGTGAGGCTGGGGGATGTCGACAGACGACGGGAAAGACTTGATTAAATTGGCCCTATTCTGTCGTCTGTCGATTCGCCCCCTCCCACCTCACCAGGATGACCTGCACCGACCGA
This sequence comes from Lissotriton vulgaris, assembly GCF_964263255.1. Classification (NCBI taxonomy): domain Eukaryota; kingdom Metazoa; phylum Chordata; class Amphibia; order Caudata; family Salamandridae; genus Lissotriton; species Lissotriton vulgaris. Next base: position 130,685,445 of record NC_141699.1, on the reverse strand, counting down.
TGCTGCCCATCACTAAACACTTCCTGCCTCTTCAACTCAATCTTACAGATTCTTTTCCACCCCTGCTTTCTCTCTTTGTCACTGTTTTTCCATCCTCCTTTTTCTCCTTCTTCCCGACAACCTGTGTTTTTCTCTCTTTTGCTATGGATCAAAGTCTGATGTGAAAAATGAAGTGCTGTGCCGAAAAACAAGTGTCAGCGGGCCCTACTGGGCATGGTGGCTTAGTGGACCGCGTCCACTCCATGGGCCAGTCTTTGACCTCATGTTCAAAAGTTCAAATCCCGGCTGGTCCACTTAGCCTTTCATCCTTTTGAGATCGATAAAATGAGTACCACTGAGTTGGGTAACAATAAACATCTGTCATTCAGCACCAAGATACCCTTGGTTGATCGTGCACTTTACAAATACACATTATTTTAGGTTATGTTACCTGCAAACACCAGCTTAAACTAAGTCCTTCCAGTGCCTCTTTCTTCCAAAACCCTACACTCCCTGTCTCCTTATCACTCTTGCAGGTTCTTTTTCACCCCTACTTTCTTCATTTGGCAATGTATTGCTGAATTCCTCTTTTTTGCTCTGGGTCATTGTCTGATGGTGGAAAACAAGGTTTGTACCATCCATGAGTGGTGTGCTCAGAACCTGCAACCACTGGCACGCCTTTATCTCTGGCACATGTGTGAGTAGGGAGCTGTTGAGGTGGGAGGAGACAGACACAGAATAAGAGTCTTCTTAATTAGATTTCGAGTTGGTGGGTCGTGTAGTTGATTCGCAAAGTCACAGTATAAGGATTTTTAATCTATAAGGGCACGGGTGGACTTTCAATCTGTTTAAGGAGCCATGAGGTGTGAGAAAGTGCCATCTTTCTTGCATTGGTATGCCCCCACTTTTTTCTGAACTGCTGATGTGCTTTGACTGAATGTGTCCTGGGCTCCTGCCAACCAGGTACCCAGGGCCTGTGTTCCTTCCCTAAAACTGTGTTGAAACTAAAACCCAATTGGCATCTCTGGCCACCTCTCAGCCCATAGTAAATAGTACCCTAGGTACCCAGGGCACGGTGACCAGAGAAGACCCCTGAGGGCTGCAGCACTTATTGTGCCACCCTCAGGGGCCCTGTACCCTGGCACCCACACACTGCCTTTGCAGGCTGAGTGTCTAGGTACAGAACTAAACAAAGAGTCGACATGGCACACATCCCTGTGTGCCATGCCCACAGAACCTACTGCCCTGGCATACTTCATTCACCCCTCTAGCTGGGTGCCCTGTGCCAGAGGTGTGGGCACAGATGCATGAGCCCTGTGCCCCTACAGTACCCAGTGGCATTCCGGGGCACTGTAAGAGCAGTGATGCCATTAAGAGTATATGGTGCTGGGAGGTTGTCATTATGAACTCCACTGCACCATAATGGCTACGGTGAAGACTGACAAGTTTGGTACCAAGCTTCCCAGCACATTAAAACCCGCACTGATGCCAGTGTGGGATTTAATGTAAAATGCACCAGAGGGCATCTTAGAGATACCCCCTCAAAACCTAACCTACAATCCCCGTCTGGGCTGAGTGGCTGCAGAGGCTGCCACACAGCAGACATGTTGCAGGACCCCTGGGTGGAGAGCCCCCCGCTCTCCTGGGCCTGCAACAATGCACATTCTGGGCGAGGTGCTAGGTCTCCCCCCCCAGGATGGGCAGGGGGAAGCTTCAAAGGCATGCCGCCTCTGAGAGCTTCCCCAGACCATTTGCTGTACTCAGCAACTGGCCCCCACCGGTTCTAACCTCCACTCTGGCGGGAAGACTGGCGGGAAACCCTACGTCAGGAAGGGGGGTATGCCAGCCTGTGCCAACCCCACCCCTCAGGTGGGAGAGGCGAGGTGAAGCACGACCCCGGGCTCTGGCCATCTTGAAGATGGGGAGCCCTGCCCAATCACAGCTAGGCTCGTGCCCCCTCCCACAGGAGAGGAGCAGGCTAGGAGGTGTACCCACCCCAGGACAGGGACCTATTGGTCCCTGCCCTTGCCCTACCTGCAACACCACTAAATTTAGTATTTAGGGGCACCCTGAACCTTCCTTCCTCAGATCCTGATACAAAAAGAAGAAAGAAGATCAAGAAGTAGAAGACCCGCCATATAGTTGCTAACAACAGGACGACAACAACTGACTTGGCCCCAGCCCTACCGGCCTGTCGATCCTAGAACCTTCTCCTGCCTAGTCCTGGCGACTCCTCCGGACAGCAACCTTGGGACACCCAGAGGACCTGCCTGCCTTGACCCTCTTAAAGACTGGGATTACCATCAGTGGAGGCTCTGCTGCAACACACCCTTGGTGCCAGCCAGGAAGCTCCGGACCAGCCCACTCTGCACCCGCCGAGCCTGGCTCGTGCTCGAGTGATCCAAGACCACGAGGACGTCCCCCCGGCGACTGGGACCCGAAGTCCAGTGCCCAAAGACCCTCTTCAACGAACCAGACGACGCCTGCAGACTCAGAACCAAGGGCCCCTCCAACCGCGACCAGCTGAGGGTAAGCTTTACCGACATCCAAAGACACCCCTGCACCCGGCGCCCTACAGCCCCCTGTGCCTTCCTTTGGGGTACCTACCTGTGCTCCAGGATCCCAAATTACCTCTCAAAGTGGTGCTCGCCCCTGAAGAGTCTCCGTCCCCGAGCCTGTAGCCTTTGCCATTGAATAACATTGAGCGCCCGACGGCTCAAAAGCACCCTGCACCCAGCCGCCCGAGTGCCACTGGCCATGCCACCTTTGCCATTTGCCCTTAGCAAGTGACCAGGAGCCCAGCTCCCACAGCCACGTGGCATGCTAGCCAGCAGCCTCCAACCGGAGGCCCCATGCCCCTCTTTGGATAACATTGGGCCTAACTACCTCTGCACCCGGCCGCCCCTGTGCCACAGAGTGGGTGAACCAACTGTACCTACCTGACCCTGGGGGACCCCTGAGTCTATGCCAAGAACCTTAACTTCATCAGTCAAGTACTCACCTGGAAACCAGTCACTCACTTACCTGCCATTGGATAACATTGACTGGTTTGACTCGAAAAATCTTCAAAGTGTGAACTTAAAATATTCATATGAAATCAACTGAATTACGAATTCTGAAGTACTCACCTCTGATCCGGAGGGAGCCAGTACTGTACCTTGCAGCCCAGTACTGTACCGAAAAAGTAATCCTCACCTGGTTTACTAGTAACCTGTATTTTCTCCATAGGAATCCATTGTCTGCTTTTCTCTGAAATTTCTACTTTTGAAAACTTGAAATATTCTTAAAAATCATACGAAATACTGAAACGTAATTACTTACCTGTTTTAAGTTGATACCCCAGTGCTGGACCTAGGAGCCCAGTACTGGATTACAAAAGTAACGAGATTGTACTTTACCTGCAACTTGAATTTTCTCCCATTGGATAACATTGCCAGATTTCTGTTGAAAAGTTTCTAAGTGTGAACTTCTAAAATAGCTTTATATTCCTGAAAAATCACTGCAATAACAAGAACGTTTTTACCAAATTGTTTTCAGCTTGGACACCAGGACTGAATCTAGGATCGAGTCCTGGAAATACCAAAGTAATCTACAAAGTAATCAACTGTGTTTGTATAGAAAAACCCATTGAGTTCAATGCTAAATTGTGTGTAGAATTGTGTTGCCTACTGCAACACATGTACCTATTGTGTTTACAAAGTTTATTGCATTTCTGCAAAGTTCTCATCTGAGACCTCTCATATTGAGAACAGTATATTTTGATACCTGTTGGTTCTAAAAAGAAAACAACTATATCTTTGATATAAAAACAATTGGCCTGGAGTTCAGTCTGTGAGTGCGTGAAACCCTTTGCTGACTGAGTGTGTACAAAAAATGCTTTACACTGTCCTCTGGTACTGCCTTACTGCTCGACCAAGCTACCACTTCAGAGAGTAAGGTAAAACCTGGCTTTAACCTCTGTTATACCTCTGGGGTTTGTGGACTTTATACACACTGTACCTTGTTCTGGTCCAGTATATATGGAGCCACTTTCTCACATTGGTGGATCAGCGGTGGGATCCAAACTTGCATTTGTTGGACTACTTGGTTACCATCTGATCACACAACAGAACTCATAAATTGCCTTTAGAATTCTGAAATTGTTTTTTTCCAAAATATTAAAAGTCTGGTAGGGCCTTGCTTAAGTCCCATTAGAATTTTTTGAAAAATAAAAGTCACTATAGTTAGGGTAGAGGGTAGGAACTGTCAGGTTAGAATGTCTCAACAGAACCCAGCTATTAGTGGAGATAACATTTAGCTGGTTGAGGAGCTCGACCTCACACCTTACTTGCACTTGAATTTCGAGGTCCCTATGCAAACTTAAAAATATAGTCATGGGCCTGCATCCTACCAAACAAGGGCTCCAGGAGCTCCTGACTGAGTATGCAAAAGGCCACCCCTCTGAACAGGGTGACACCAGGTCAGAGGAAGAAGAGGAGGAGGAGGAGGATGACACCAACCCCCTCTCTCCTCTCTAGGGAGGTAAGGATCTCTTTACCCTTATCTCCAAGAGTCAGCTTCTGGGAGCCTAGGAACCACACAGGTGGACTAGGCCCCAGAGAACAGATTGGGGATTGCCCCAATGAAGAGGACAACTTTTTAGTAAAGTTGGCCAAGTGATAATACCTAGAGTCCAGACTCCTGGCTCTGGAGAAAGAAAGGACAGAGATGGGCTTAGCCCCCATTTCTGGTGGCACCAATACCAATAGCAAGGATAGAGAGCAATCTTATGATCCTAAAATCCCCAAAGGGATTGTCCCTAAATTTGAGGAAGGTGATGATTTCACCAAGTGGTTCACAGCCTTTGAGATGTCTTGTGATATCAGAAGACTAAAGAAACCCCTCTGGGGGGCACGGGGAACTGTTCTCTGGTAACTGCAGAGACAGGCGTCTGACCCTCTCTGGGCCAGATGCAGGGTCTTATGACCTCATGAAGAAAACTCTGATTGAGGGATTCGGGCTCACTACTGAGGAGTACAGAATTAGGTTCAGGGGGGCTCACAAAATCCAGACCCAATCCTGGGTAGATTTTGTAGACTACTCAGTAAAGACACTGGATGGTTGGTTAACTGGACACAATGTGCATGATTTTACTGGACTTTATGAAAGAACACATTTTGAGTAATTGCACAAATGAAAAGTTGCATCAGCATTTGGTAGACCTAAGTCAATTTCTCCCCAAGAATTGGGAAAGAAGGCAGACCATTGGGTCAAGACTGGGGTGACAAGGACAGCCACTGGGGGTGACCGAACGAAGGTGGTTATAAAACCTCCCCAGGGGAAAGGTGGTGAGAATCCCCAAGATAAAAAGTCTGAGTCTTCCAAAGTGCCCCAAAACCCTGTACAGGTGGGTGGGTCCCAAACTACTCCCTATGTGCCTCAGGCCTATAGGGGGAAGAACCTTGATCCTAACAAGGCCTATTGCAACAACTGTAAAAAGCTGGGACATTTAACTGTAGACAAAAACTGCCCCTACAATAAAGCCCCTAAGGCACCCAATACAGCTACTCCAGGGACAGTAAATCTACAATTGGGATCAGAGGAGTGCCCAGAGTAAATCTGGGAATACACTCAAGCTAGTCTAGTCTCCTTGGGGGAAATTGAGTTTGTCACTGTAGCTGGGTGGCCACCCAACTGTAAAAAGTATTTGCAATACCCCTCCATTAATGGAACTAGAGTAGAAGCCCTGAGGGATACAGGTGCCTGTATCACTATGATGAAGAAAATGCTGGTTTCCCCCAGAGCAATACTTGATTGGGAAAACTTACCCAGTCACTAATGCATTACCACCCAGCGCCCTATGGCTATGGTGACATTAGGTTGGGGGGAGGTTACTGGCCTGAAACTGGTAGTCATCTCTCCAGAATTACCAGCTGACTGTCTGCTTGGAAATGACCTGGAAACCTCAACCTGGGCTAAGGTTGAGCAAGTAACCCATGCAGCCATGCTGGGTATCCCTAGACTGGTGCGTGTGCAAACCAGAGCACAGAGCAAAAAGAAGGGTGAACAAGTAGGTTTGGAGCCTGAAAGTATTGCCCAACCAACCAAGAGAAAAAGCAAGAAGACTGGGGGACCAGCTTCTACACAGCAAGCCTCTCAGGACCCCTCTCCCCAGGGAGAGGACTTGGAAACCCTAGAGAGAACTGAGCCCATGGAGCTTGAGCCTTACCCGGTTGGACTCCTGGGCCCAGGTGGACCCACTAGGGAAGAGCTGTGCCAGGGTCAACAATACTGCCCCACTTTTGATAGCCTGAGGCAGCAAGCTGTTTCAGAAGCACAGGGATATGTCAGTGGTACCCACAGAACTTATTGGGAAGAGGGATTACTGTATGCTGAGGCAAGAAACCCCACTCCTGTAGCTACCAGGAGGGTGGTAGTGCCACAGAAGTACAGGGAGTTCCTCCTAACTTTAGCTCATGACATCCCCCTAGCTGGACATCTGGGCAGAACAAAACTTGGGAAAGGCTAGTTAGCCACTTCTACTGGCCCCAGATGCACCGAAAGGTGAAGGAGTTTGTGAGCTCCTGTGTTACCTGTCAGGCCAGTGGCAAGACAGGTGGCAAACCAAAGGCCCCCCTGATACCACTGCCAGTGGTGGGGGTACCCTTTGAAAGGGTAGGTGTAGACATTGTGGGTCCAATTGAACCTCCCACAGCCTCAGGGAACAAATTCATTCCAGTAGTACTAAAACTAAAACCCAATGGGCATCTCTGGCCACCTGTCAGACCCTAGTAAATGGTACCCTAGGTACCCAGGGCATGGTGACCAGAGAAGACCCCTGAGGGCTGCAGCACTTATTGTGCCACCGTCAGGGGCCCTGTACCCTGACACCCACACACTGCCTTTGCAGGATGAGTGTCTAGGTACAGAACTAAACAAAGAGTCGACATGGCACACATCCCTGTGTGCCATGCCCACAGAACCCACTGCCCTGGCATACTTCAGTCACCCCTCTAGCTGGGTGCCCCATGCCAGAGGTGTGCAGTGATGCCATTAAGAGTATATGGTGCTGGGAGGTTGTCATTACGAACTCCACAGCACCATAATGGCTACACTGAAGACGGACAAGTTTGGTACCAAAGTTCTCAGCACATTAAAACTCGCACTGATGCCAGTGTGGGATTTAATGTAAAATGCACCAGAGGGCATCTTAGAGATACCCCCTGAAAACTTAACCTACAATCCCCATCTGGGCTGAGTGGCTGCAGAGGCTGCCACACAGCAGACATGTTGCTGGACCCCTGGGTGGAGAGCCCCCGCTCTCCTGGGCCTGCAACAATGCGCATCCTGGATGGGCAGGGGGAAGCTTCAAAGGCATGCCACCTCTGGGAGCTTCTCCAGACCATTTGCTGTACTCCGCAACTGGCCCCCACCGGTTCTAACCCCCACTCTGGCGTGAAGACTGGCGGGAAACCCTACGTCAGGAAGTGGGGTGTGCCAGCCTGTGCCAACCCCACCCCTCAGGTGGGAGAGGCGAGGTGAAGCACGACCCCGGGCTCCGGCCATCTTGAAGATGGGGAGCCCTTCCCAATCAGAGATAGGCTCCTGCCCCCCTCCCACAGGAGAGGAGCAGGATAGGGGGTGTACTCACCCCAGGACAGGGACCTATTGGTCCCTGCCCTTGCCCCACCTGTAACGCCCCTAAATTTAGTATTTAGGGGCACCCTGAACGTTCCTTCCTCAGATCTCGATATGAAAAGAAGAAAGAAGATCAAGAAGAAGAAGACCCGCCATGCAGTTGCTAACCGCAGGACGACAACAACTGACTTGGCCCCAGTCCTACCGGCCTGTCGATCCTGGAACCTGCTTCTGCCTAGTCCCGGTGACTCCTGCGGACAGCAATCCAGGGACACTAAAAGGACCTGCCTGCCTTGACCCTCTTAAAGACTGGGACTCCCATCAGCAGAGGCTCTGCTGCAACAACACCCCTGGTGCCAGCCAGGATGCTCCAGACCAGCCCACTCTGCTCCCCCCGAGCCTGGCCCGTGCCCGAGTGATCCAAGACCACGAGGACGTCCCCCCAGTGACTGGGACCCGAAGTCCAGTGCCCAAAGACCCTCCTCGATGAACCAGACAACGCATGCAGACTCAGAACCAAGGGCCCCTCCAACCGCGACCAGCTGAGGGTAAGCTTTCCGGACACCAAAGACACCCCTGCACCCGGCGCCCTACAGCCCCCTGCGCCTTCCTTTGGGGTACCTACTTATGCTCCAGGATCCCAACTTACCTCTCGAAGTGGTGGTCGCCCCTGAAGAGTCTTCGTCCCCGAGCCTGCAGCCTTTGTTCATGTGTTACCTTTCCCATTGAATAACATTGAGCGCCCCGCGGCTCAAAAGCACCCTGCACCCAACCACCCGAGTGCCGCTGGCCGTGCCACCTTTTCCCTATCCTACTTCCCCATTTGCCCTGAGCAAGTGACCAGGAGCCCAGCTCCCACAGCTGTGTGACCTGCTAGCCAGCAGCCACCAACCGGAGGCCCCCTGCCCCTCTTTGGATAACATTGGGCCTAACTACCTCTGCACCCGGCCGCCCCTGTGCCGCTGAGGGAACCTGACCCTGTGGGACCCCTGAGTCTATGCCCAGAACCTTAACTTCACCAGTCAAGTACTCACCTGGAAACCGGTCACTCACTTACCTGCCCTTGGATAACATTGACTGGTTTGACTCGAAAAATCTTTTAAGTGTGAAGTTTTGGAAACTTAAAATATTCATATAAAATCAATCGAATTCCGAATTCCAAAGTACTCACCTGTGATCAGGAGAGAAGCCAGTACTGTACCTTGTAGCCCAGTACTGAACCGAAAAAGTAATCCTCACCGGGTTTACTAGTAACCTGTATTTTCTCCATAGGAATCCATTGTCTGCTTTTCTATGAAATTTCTACTTTTGAAAACTTGAAATATTCTTTAAAAATCATACGAAATACTGAAACGTAATTCCTTACCTGTTTTAAGTTGAGACCCCAGTGCTGGACCTAGGAGCCCAGTACTGGATTACAAAAGTAACGAGATCGTACTTTACCTGCAACCTGAATTTTCTCCAGTTGGATAACATTGACAGATTTCTGTTGAAAAGTTTCTAAGTGTGAACTTTTAAAATAGCTTTATATTCCTGAAAAATCACTGCAATACCAAGAACGTTTTTACCAAATTGTTTTCAGCTTGGACACCAGGACTGAATCTAGGATCGAGTCCTGGAAATACTAAAGTAATCTACAAAGTAATCAACTGTGTTTATATAGAAAAACCCATTGAGTTCAATGCTAAATTGTGTGTAGAATTGTGTTGCCTACTGCAACACATGCACCTATTGTGTTTACAAAGTTTATTGCATTTCTGCAAAGTTCTCATCTGAGACCTCTCATATTGAGAACAGTATATGTTGATGCCTGTTGGTTCTAAAAATAAAACAACTATATCTTTGATATAAAAACAATTGGCCTGGAGTTCAGTCTTTGAGTGTGTGAAACCCTTTGCTGACTGAGTGTGTACAACAAATGCTTTACACTGTCCTCTGGTACTGCCTTACTGCTCGACCAAGCTACCACTTTAGAGAGTAAGGTCACACCTGTCTTTAACCTCTGTTATACCTCTGGGGTTTGTGGACTCTATACACACTTTACCTTGTTCTGGTCCAGTATATATAGAGCCACTTTCTCACATGAGGTGTATGTCTAGCCAGGGCTGGACTGGGAACACAAACCAGCCCTGGCAAACTGCTCAGCTGCCCCCCCCTGGGGTGAGGGGGAGTGCAGCCGAGGAGTTTGCGAGGGCTGGTTTCAGCCGCTTTTGTTACCAGTGCCGATATTGCCGACCCCGGTAACAAAAACGCCCCCGAGGGGCCCAAAACCGGCCCCCATCCTAGCGGCCTACCAGGGAAATTCCTGGTGCCCGCCATGGCCAGTCTGGCTTTGTGTCTAGCAGTTTCGTGCAGTGGGTATGTCAAGGAGCACCCAGTTACCTAAGAACTGGGGGAAGGACTGTCAGCAGAGATCGGGGGTGGAGGGAACAGATCTGAAGAACGAGGGTGGAGAACAATGTAATAAGGGTCTTGGTATTTAATGGTAGACTCTTTCAGTGGAGTTACTGCTCTCTGTCAGGGAAAATGGAGAATATAATGGAAAGAGACAAGTGATCAATAAAAACACATTCTGGAAAAAATACTAGTTTCAAAAAGGTAGAAATGTAATTCCTGCAAATAAGGACAACCAAGACCAGCGTGTCAGAGCCATGATCATTGCGCCAACGTGCAGATTTCCATGCATGCCAGTAGATTTCCCATGACCGCCGGACACATTGAGGTAGCGCGCAGACCTGCTGAAATGGGAGAACAGCCTGGCTAATATATTCATGGATAAATACGAGGAGGAACATCTATACGACCTGACTAATCCGTTTTTGGACAAAATTGATGTGTGGAAACGCTACATCGATGATGTTTTAATGATTTGGTAAGGTGATGTAAATGAGCTAAATGAATTTCAGATGTAGCTGAATAACAGAAGCAGAGACATCCAGTTTACAATGGCCCACAGTGGGAAGTCCATTGACTTCCTGGACTTGACTTATAAGACTGAAGAGGGGTTACTCTATAGTGATCTGTATCGAAAACCCTTGGAGAGAAATACTCTGCTCATGTATGGCTCCCATCACTCAAGGAACTTGAGGGATAACTTGCCATATGGGCAGTACCTTCGACTAAGGAGAAATTGCACCCATAGGAAAGACTTTTTCGGGAAGCTGATGATCTAACTACAAGACTGAAGAGTCGTGGTTACCCCGCTGGTCTACTAAAGCGTGCCAAAAAACGGGCATGATATCAACCAAGGGATGATTTACTGTAGACTAAGGAAAAACCTGAAGAACACAGTGACATCGTGTGTGTCACGACGTACAATACAAGAAGTAATGACATAAAGAAGATCGTAAAAAAGTATTGGAACTTGGTAGCTGGGGAATTGCAGATGACTCATGAACCTTTGTTTGCCTTTAAAAGGGGCCGAAATATAATAGACACAGTGGTAAAAGCCTTTCTGGAACCACCGAAACAACCGGATTTGAGAAACCTGTTGAACCTTACACCTTTGATTGGGCATCACAAATGTGGTAATTGTAAGGCCTGCGAACACTGTCAGGAGGGCGCTAGTTTTACCCATAAAACCAAAACTTATGAACTTACACAATTCACTAATTGCAATAGTACACAGGTCATTTATTCCATCACTTGCCCGTGTACCTTAGTCTATATTGGACAGACGAAACAAAAGGTGAAAACTCGTATTCTACAACATATGAGTAGAATCAGGTGCAATACTGTGGGATTGCCCCTGATGGAACATTTTAAGGCTCACAATCGCAAACCAGAAGATATCAAGTGGATGGAGTTAGAAAAGATAAAACCGAATCTGAGAGGTGGGTCCATTTCAAAATCGCTCAATTATAAGGAGTGCAGATGGATACACTCTCTTAATACAGTACAGGAAGGTCTGAATGAAAGAGAGGAGACAGCTAAGCAAATGGGGCAACTGGAGCGTTCATTCAATTCCCCTAGCCTGTCCATTACACAGATGCTGAGGGTTATACATCTCTATGTCAGCATCCAGTATGATCTGATTTCACATGATGAGTATGAACTTAACTGTTTATCTATATTTATAAATGTCAGCATCCAATATGATCTGATTTCACATGATGAGTATGAACTTAGCTGTTTGTCTATATTTAGAAATGAAGATACAATTCACCACTAAAATTGATATTGTTTGAAAAACAGTCTGGTGTAGATTGAAATATTTGTTCATAACTGTGACAACATGGTATGTGACATTAACGCAGATATGTTATTTAATTTGTGTATAATTGTCCAGGAAGCACTTTCTAACAATGCTATTTTTTGTCATAAATGTTTTTAAGAATGGCACGTTTCGGCATATAAGCATTATATTCTTCAAATCTTTCAAACCCTGGCCCGGTGGCTTTCTATATTTGTAATTATCACTATTTTTCCATAACATCAGAATACTGTTAAAACGATGCTATTAGTGCACCCGGATGTAACCTGGCCAACGATAATGTTGAGTTGTTTTAATAACGGGGATACTTTTACATATATTTCTTCAATCCATTTGTGGCTCAGCATTGAGGCTATGTGGACTGAACTGTGCGTCTCCGAAGGATTAAATTCTTATTCCAAGCGGCAGTCTCTCTTTTCTAAAAATTTAAATATGGACGTCATTTAGAAAACTACATTTGAGGCTCCCTAGCGTAACCGAGCAACGAGGAATGCTGAGTCGCTTCGGTGATGAGCTCGCTCTGATACCGGTACGTAGCTCGTTAGTCGCTTAGCAACGAGGCAAGGCTCGCACGTTTGTGCATCCTCGAGGAAAGAAATACGAGTTAAAACCGGCAACCACTTCCTTAAATAGTCAGTCAGTCAAAATATCTTTATTCGGCTTATTTAAAAACCATACAAAGAGAAGAAGAATAAAATACATTTCATGTAACATTTTTCAAAATACACATGATATAGAAATCTAGCAACAATTTTAAGATTTTATAATAAACAGTTAAAAAGATTGTATGACATAAACAACTAATCTTGACAGACAGCTTTCGCTCTTGAGGCGGCAACCAGAAATTTAGCAACGCAAAAAGAAATGTGGGGGTTAGGTAGTAGTTGTAGGAAGAGCAAAGCCGGTCTCACCTGGGTGAAGCCGGCTTTCTTAAGAATTGGCAACAAGAATTTTTTCCTAGGCTCTAAATATAACCCACAAAACATAACAAAATGCATTGTATCTTGCACTGAAAACTGGTCACAGCTACAAGGCGAGGCTAGTTCAGGCTTCTGCCAATTATTAAAAGAGCCTAAATAAAAATGCAACAAATTAAATCTAAATTTGGTTAAAAGAAACCTATGGAAGGGGAGAGTAACGAAACCAAGATATGGCGCGAGTGATGGCGAACTAACCAACAGGCAATGATCCCTCACTGCCGGCTTTGCTAGTTCACGTTCTTCACGGCATATTTCCTTCCTTCCCATGAAGGACTTTTTGACAAAGTCGAGATCTTGGATCCTAATGATCTCCGGGGAAGTAAAAAGCTCCGGGCGGCCTAAGTCAACGAAAGCCCTGGCCAAGTAGGCCAGCCAAGGAATCTTGTTAGATTTATCGAGGGACAGGACATCGGTCAAGATCTTGTGGTATAATGGGAGTTCTTCATTCATCCATATTTTTAACCAAAGAATCAAAGGGGCCATACTCAACTTATCTGAAAGAAACTGAAGGCCAACTTCTTTATGTAATTCTTTATAGAATACGTTGGGGTCGACCGGGGTACAGAGAGCAGGGCTCTGATAAATCCATTCTCTGCTCTCTGAATTGGTTCCACATTTACATATCCCCACAATGCGGAACCATATAGTGCAATGGCCACAGATTTGCTATTGTAGATTTTTAAGATGGCTTCCATAGGCCTAGCCCCTAGCCTACCAGCAAAACTCAAGAGCGCTGAGGATGATCGTATGACGGCCAACCTCTTAGCTCTAACCTGTGGACCCCAGGTCCCTTTCTGGTCGAACAATATACCTAGATAAGGAAATGTGGATACCCTAGAGACCAGATCCCCCCTGCAGGTGAATGTTTTGTTTCTCTTCCTACGGCACTCTAGGCCCACCACCATTGTGTGTGACTTGGCTACGTTTATTTTAAGATCTAATTGCTCCATAAACGCACCGAAAGCATTCAATAGGCGCTGGAGGCCAACTCCCGTACGGGCGATCAGCACGGCGTCATCCACGTATAGGAGTGCCGGGATCTTTGTTGCTCCTACACGCGGGACGTCGGCTTCCTGCCCCTCTAGGTGCGCACCCAGGCCATTGATGTAGATGGTGAAGAGTAAGGGGGCCAAAATGCAGCCCTGCCGCACACCCCTTAATGATCTGAAGAGAGCAGTACACCTGCCCTCGTTCGTCACACGTACACTCGAGAAGAGTTCTTGGTGCAGGGAGGCCATAAAGGTGACCAATGCCTCATCAATACCTATCTCCAACAGAATGGACCACAACTTAGTCCTATTGACCAAGTCAAATGCAGAGGAGAGGTCCATGAATGCAAGATACAAAGACCCCTCCTTAGCTATAGTGTATTTGGAGATGAGGAGATGTAAGTTAATGCACTGTTCGATAGTCCCCTTTTTTCCCTAAATCCATATTGGATTTCGGACAATCCGCCACAACCCTCAACATTCTCCCTCAACCTAGATAAAAGAACTCTCCCTAGTATTTTTACTGAGGAATCCAGAAGGGATATAGGCCTATAACTTCCTTAAATACTTCGGTGACACACAGACAGAGTGTACCCAGAGGTGACTGCATTTTGGAACATAATTAGTCAAAAAACAAGGTGAGACTCTGTGCCGTATACTAAACTTTTAACAAGTACCTTGACTTTTACTGTAACCGCGCTCGACAGCGCGTACTTAAGTAGATCCAGTTCGAACGTCATGATGACGATTCATTCCAATTCTTCTTTTCCAGAACGCCCTAATCAGTTTGGCTTTCTTTCTGGAATAAGGAGCACCCGACTTGCATGGTGCAACAAGGTCCTTTCAAAATATGATATGAAGTGACCCTGACTTCCCACGGGCAACAAGGTCTTTTAAATATATGACCATCAGTGAAGTTCTTTTCAATATCAGGGTGAGTTGTGATCTTGTATTGATGAATAGAGTTGTTTAGTAACTTAAACAACACCATAATTTAGTAGTTCATTTGAAACTCATATTCCCCTAATTTAAATTAACAGCTACGAATTTCAGAGAAGCCGGACGGCTCAGTTTGAAGGGTGAGTGATTCGAACACCCACCAGATTCGAACACCCACCAGGTTCTTATACAAGAAGGACCTCCAGGTGAGTGCAGTATTAACTAGGTGCTCCCTGGTCTTTAAATTAATGTAACTTTTTGTAAATTTCACGCAAATCCCGTCCTGATGGTTTATCCTTTTGACCAACAGGCGCAAACTCACTACCCCACCCTCCAATGTCCTGAAGAAGACCCGCCTCAGACCCATAATCAAGGCGTCCCAGGGTCGAAACGTCGACGATAACGTAACCATTGGATCAGTATAGAACATTCAGTTACTAAGGCCGAATGAAATGGCATACTGAGTGTATTACAACTACATTTTGATACTGTCCTATAAAGTGTTCACGACCAATACCTAAACCCTCCCCTTTCACTCACTTGTATATAATTCACTGTCTCACGATTGCACTATATGTCACAATGTATGCACTTTATTTATATGCGCCGCTTGTTATTGAGTAATTTGCAATGTATGATCAACTTACTTGCATTTAAAAGAATGTACTCTTGAATGAAATTAATTCATGGATTAAAAAGATATTGTTACTTTTTTCTCTCTGGTACGGGATTTGCTATTTTTATGTTCTCATTTGATGATCATTCAAAGCAATTGATGATTGATTAAGAAATAACTGTTTAAAATGAATATGTATTTGAAGTAATCAATCTATATACCCGACAGAACCATTGTATATACTAAACTGTTTTGCCCAGGTTCTGAGGGATACTGGGTTACCCCATAGTGACTTATGAAATGGGAGAACAGACCTGGGCTCTTTACTTGAGATGGGCCAGCTTGAAGACTGTGTTAGACCTTCAAGAAACCCCAACTGGGCTATTTTAAATGGGCCCCACACTTGGTTCCGATAATTCACAAAACAGTGGTGTATCTACATGTCTTTATTATATGATAACCATGTGCAAATAAATATGGCAGGTAAGTGACTTACAAGTCTAAAGAAGGTCTGATTAGGATCAACAATCAGTAAGGTATGTTATCGATAGTTAACACGTCCAAAAACATCACCACATCTTTTTAATCTTACCCATTTATACTCCACACACATTAAAGGCAAATCCTTGAATACAGGAGGAAATTTTAGACACCACCAGAAGGATCCCTCAAAAGGTGGCGGGACTCACCTAGGGAAGCAAGTACCTAAGTGGGAAACCCAATGATAACGCCCCCAACGACATACCACAGTGGTGATTACATACGCCACCCATGGCAGAGATTGGTTGAAGGTTTCCAGTAATGATTGAGCACACCCAGACCCTTATAGACTAGTAGTGCTCACTCCCCTTTGAATGTAGACGTTATATGATATGGAAGTAGAGTGAATCCTACACAAAAACTTCTACCTTTCTCTTTGATTTGTATGCCTTCATCTCCCCATAGCGAGTAAGAATAAAGTAGACAGAGAGAAAGAGAGAGAGACTGGATTTGGGTCCAGAATCACTGTGATAGCCATTGAGGTCCAGTACCGCATCTCTGGCCCCGACCGCTCCTCTCTGGATCTCCCTTACCCCACACCTCCCCCTTTACCTTCGTTCCTCTGACTGAACTACCAGAGTCCATTGCAGCTGTTATACCCTTGACCCACCCTAACCATCTACAGCCAAATGAACATCCTTAATTTCCTGCTTTGCTTTCAAACTACTTAACCCATCCTGTCAGACTGTCTAGGGTGGACACACAGAGGTGAAGGGTGTCTTCATAGGGCCTCTTCCCCCTTGGGGCTTGTTAGGGCCTGAACACCTTCCCATTTGCCACTCTAAACTTTCTTCCTACTCTTACCTTCCTGATTGGACCTGGCGCAGGTCATCCAAGCCCCTTTAGCAAGTGCACAATTCTGCCATCCCAGGGCATCCCATACCAGTAACCTTGGTGGCTGGTTACTACCTCCTTTTGAGGATGGGTGTAGTCCTTGATCTCACTAATCCCTAGGAAAGGTCCTAGGCTCTCCTCAAAAGAGAGGTGCAGGGGTCCCTGGTGTGAGCTTCTGACCCATGCTTACAAAGCCCTCCGTGACAAAGGACCTGCTTAC
The DNA here is from genome assembly GCF_964263255.1 of Lissotriton vulgaris. NCBI lineage: Eukaryota > Metazoa > Chordata > Amphibia > Caudata > Salamandridae > Lissotriton > Lissotriton vulgaris. The sequence continues at coordinate 130,668,518 of NC_141699.1, read as the reverse complement.
ATGAACCATCGCCTGAATTTTCACTGACCTTCCAGAAACCTCAAAACTGCTCACCTCGCCCTCGCCCAGATACCACGCATCTGCTGCTCCAGAGCATGCTCCTTCTCCCATCTCGCCGCCAAGCCCTGGAGTGCACTCCACCTCTGCACTTTGCCCTCGCTGGCCCACTTCAGGAAGGCATTCAAGACCTGGCTCTTTGACTGATACCCACAGCACAGCGCCTGGAAATCCTCTTGGGTGATAAGCTGCACTATATAAGTACCGCTTGATTGATTGATTGAAAAAGAAGTTGTACATGTCCCAATTAGAGATGGGGAACAACTGAAACCTCAAGCCAGGCTCGAGCCAGGAGCCTGGTTCCAGCTCAGCTCGAGGTTCTCTTGGAATCTTAAGCCCAAAATGAGCTGATTTTTATGGGGAGCAGATATAGCTTAGGGCTACAGCTGCCAACGATGTATCATGGAGAACTGATTTCAAATTTCAGCATCGGCTCAGCATCCTGTGAACCTGTGCAAATCTCTCTGTGCCGAAGGCAACATGTAATGAACTCTGTGTCTGTTGTGAACGGCTCTTATGTCTTGGGCAAAGTCTGCACTATATAAAAGTGTCCAAAATGAAATATGGATTCTGCCTTTCACCTACGTTCCAATCTCATTCTCTAAGAATTGAGGACAAAGCATTATAATGGATGATGTCAGAGAAACCCATATAATGGCTGAATTATTAGAGTGAAACTGGGAAAACTGTAATCGATCCCTGCATCTCTGCTTGACCAAATTGTGTGATTCTAGGCAAATACTTTATTTCACTGAGGCTCCTTTTTGTTCATTCTCACATATTGGAGTATCTTCAAATACATGAGTTCAGGATGTGCATTGCACACAAACCTCTTTTGTGTTTGATTTACTGGCCTATAATATTGCTCCTTCTATACAAAGAATCTAGACAACATTTAAGATATACTGACTTGCCTCTTAGTTTACTAATTACATTGTTGTTAGGTTGGGGGAAGAATTTATCTCTGATCATGTTTAAAAACTCACACTTTTAATAAATACATTTCAAATATTTTGATGTACTAAGGTAAATTGCTTCCATGTCTTAAAGAAAAAACACTTTGCTGATTTATGAAGACACCTTATTATATTCTAACGTGATGTTTGGTGCATGATTTACATACCAAATATGTTCAGAGCATGGGTCATGGACAGGCTCTTAGAGCCAGAGCTGATCCTTGGCTTTGTCTTTGGTTCGGATTTTCCTGTTAAGTTGTTGACTCACCCACCTCTAGTCTTGAGGCACTGACCAACATTTGCCAAGGAATGCTTGGTACAACTTTCATAGGTGGCTAAGGACTCTCCTGGTTGTAGGGTATTTGTAAATATATCTATGCTAAGTGGAGACCCCAAAAGTTCCTTGTTACCCTTTTTAATTCCTTCTAAAATGCCCTCATTTGGGTAGCAGTGAAAGAACTAGACTGTGGCTGGTGGCTTGACCTTGTGCATGCTAAACAAATGTTACATGTTATGAGTAAGAGTATACTGCTATTCCTAGTTTACAAATGACACACAACTAAAATGGGTGCCAAAAACAAACCCAAAGAAATGGTTCAAATCAGGGCATGCAGTGTTGAAGAAGGATCCACTGTTTTATCGCCAAAATTGTAGTGTTGAAGAAGACTCCACTCCAGCAGATAGATTGAGGATTTATTGGAAGGAAATAAGAGAGCAGCTTCCAAAATACATAACAGGCAGAAGATCCCTCCAGCTGACCACACATGTTAATCAAAGCATCTTAACATTCTAAAATGGAATAAGCCATTGACCAATGACAACAGCTTGAGTAAAATAAAGTATCTAATAATAGGAACAGAAGATAAGAAGTATAACGCAAAGTATATAACCAGACACCACAGGATATCTCTGGTTCGTGCAGCGGAGTGTCATGGAAAAGCCTGAGGGTTTGAAGTGGGATGCTCCCCACCAAACCCACATAGTCTCTTATTGGCTTGAAAAGGATGCTCCCTACAAAGAAACAGTGCACAGTACAGCACAATTTTACAAATATATTGGATAAGCACTTTCAAAGCTAGGTCACTACAGCCGATTCCGCCCTAAAAGTAGATCTTTAGCTTGCAGCCCACCATGGAAAAGTCATAATTTATAAAGCTTTTATAGCGCAAACTTGACCCAAGAGGGTATCAGAGCGCTTTACATTTAGGATCATTACGTTACAAGATACATCAGATACAAGAGCATAGAAAGGTACAGTACACATAAACAATGTTTCAATAATTCGTAGGAGGGAGGGGAGGAAGGAGTAAAAGCGGGGAGACGAGGAGAAACAATGCCTAATGCCCAATGTCCGGCTGGGTAGGTGACGGTCAAGGGGGAAAACCAGGGCCAGACTCCTCATTAGCTGTCAAGCAGCTTCACTGGTCATCAGCCATGTTGCTCAGGTCTCAGTGTTCAGAAAAAAACTGTTTTTAGTTTATTTGAATTTGCGAAGGTTATATAGCGCTTTGAATGTGTAACCTCTAAAAAAGAGGCATTGATTGTATCACAGACTTTTTAGCTTTTGAAGCAACAGGGAATGTGTCCTATGGTGACTATTTGCCCACCCTCACTTTGTGATTTGTTATTTATTAGGAAGTCAAAAAGTATTTTTGAAAGTCTGCAATGAGTGTTTTTAGTGCCTTATGTAGAAGGACGAAGTTTATCAATTCTACTTAGCGCTGCATAGTGCATAGAACCCTTAGGAAGGAGGTGTGGCCTTGTGGCTAAAGCTGGTGACCTCAGACCCCTGCATTCAAGGTTTGAATTCTCGGGACAGAGTTTGCCACCACATACTGTTATTCTGGGCAATTCACTTACTGTGCCTAAAACTGTGAAATGTATTTGTGTAATCCCCACTCGATGTACATGAGCTTGTAAATCCTCTCCCAGCAATACACAGCGCTCCATTGTTTCAGAGCTTGGTTTGGATTATATAGACTTGCATACATTTCTATTCAATCTCATAAGACTGTAGGCTGTAATAAATAAAGAAAATGTTTGCACAGGAGAGCATAGTGGTACCCACAAGTAACCAGATTAAGTACCTGATTCCAGTCCTTTTCTGGGCTAGAAACGTATTCGCCTATCTATGAACATTCCAAAATATTTCCACTCTCTGCCAAAATTCTTTTCCTCCAGACATGCCTGAAGTTATTTGAATGACAATATATTTCACAATAATGAAAGCCAAGCTCAGAGTAATAGGAAACATAATCTGTCAGTGTTCTGGAGTTTTGCTAAATAATTTTAACATGGTCTTTGTTTTAATGTGTACCCTGTGTTTAGAGTTCATTCAAAATGTGTGATCTTCTATAGAGAAAACCATAGGCCAACTTCAAAAATAACTATGCCTTATGTAGCTTGAAAGTCTAGTAAAATTTTTAACACTCAAAAAACTCAAATTGCCTTCCGCTGCAATGTATGAATTGTTTGTTGCCCTGAGCCTCAACAACTCCCCCACCATGGATACCTTCCCAGAAGCCTTGGTAGCACACCACCATTCTTCATCTTTTGAAGAAACACTCAGCAGGTCCAAAGATAATGTCAAAATACTGATCTATCTCTTTGCTTCCATTCCCAGTGAAAATCCTAGAAAATATCAACAACAGACAACTCCCTGACCACAACAACAACCTGCTCCTTGACCCCTTCCAATCAGGCTCAGTCCCAACACTGCATTGAAACTGTCCTCATTACCGCCAGCGATGACGTTTACATGATGATGGACAGAGGAGAGAGCAGCTCTCATCCTGCTTGACCTCTCTGCTGCCTTAGATACCGCCTCCCACCCCATCCTCATCCAGGCCACAACAACTCTGGCTAAGAGGATTTGGTTTTCAATGGATCCGCTCCTTCCTTATGAGCAACACCCAGTCATCAGCCTGGCACCATATACCTCTAGAACCACCAACGTGCCAAAGTGCTGTCTTAAGTTCAACCCCCACAAGATAGATGAGGTACTTTACATAAATGGAACCTTGCAGTGGTCTCTATACAGGTGGCCACCCAGATTCAGACAAGCACCCAAACCCGCTAGTCAAGTCTGGAATCTGCATAGTGGTGGACAAAAAACTCTCAATGAACAATCAATTCAACACAATGGCTTACTCCTGTTTCCACACCCTTAAAGTCTTAAAAAACATCTTCACGTGGCTCCTTCTCAACACCAGGTTAACAGGCGACCACTTTGAGCAGGACCCTATGCCCAATCATTTACAAAATCTTGAACCTTTCCTTCAAAGAAGGACAACTCCCCCAGCAATAGAAAGATGCAGTAGTGAATCCTATACGGAAAAACACAGCTTTGCCTTGGACGGAACTCTCTAACCTTCGTCCCATCTCTCTATTACCATTCCTGAGCAAACTGGCTGAGAAACATGTTAACACCCATGTCTCCAGTTTCATAGAGGCGACAGGGGGCCTGGACCACTCACAATCTGGGTTCAGGCCCAACTACAGCACCGAATCAGCACTCCTCTCCGTGACAGATAACATCAAGATGTCACAGGATAGAGGAGGCTCAATGATTCTGGTGCTGTTAGACCTGTCGGCCGCTTTTGATACTGTGTCTCATAAAATACTTCTGGACCGTTTGCAAGGAGTGGGTATTGGAGGACAGGCTCTGTCATGGCTGGAGAGTTTCCTTTCCGGACGATCACAATCTGTCAGCTTGGGCCCCTATCGTTCCACCTCAAGGGTGCTCACAAAGGGGGTGCCACAGGGCTCATGCCTAAGCCCCACATTGTTTAATGTGTACGTGGCCCCCCTTGCTGAGATTGTGAGGAAGTATGGATTCACACCGGTGTCTTATGCTGACGACACCCAACTCCTCTACCCCTTCCACTCTCTTAACACGAGTGTTAAGGAAAATTTTGCTGAGGGCATGAGGGCAGTGTCACATTGGATGGCCTCCAACTGCCTCCAATGCAATGTCGGGAAGACGGAGGTAATGCTTTTTGGGAAAGCTACCATACTCTGGTCTCCCGACTGGTGGCCTTTGGACTTGGGACCAGTGCCCTGCCCAAAGCTGACCGTAAAAAACCTGGGTGTGAAGCTAGATCAAAACTTAACCTTGAGGGAACATGCAAATGCCATCTCTGGAGCATGTTTCCGCACCATTGGCCTGTTAAGACAAGTCTTCCCTCTCTTTCCTGATATGTATAGAAAGACCCTTGTACAGGCCCTGGTGATAAGCCGGTTGGATTATTGCAATGGGCTCCTGATACAAGGTAATGAGGATGCTCTAAACCGACTACAGATGGTCCAGAATACGGCGGCAAGACTTATTCTCAACGCTCCCACAAGAACCCCCTCTAAGCCCCTATTGAGAGAACTCCACTGGCTACCGATACGGCAACGTATCAAGTTCAAAATCTGTTGCACTGTTCATAAATGCCTTTTTGGAAATGGCCCCAAATACCTGGCCCAAAAATTCCAGTTCTATAATCCTGATCGCCTTCTTCGATCAAGCAATCAATTGCTATTAAAATCCCAGTTCATCAAGAAGACCAGGCAAGGCGGCCGTGCCCTCTCCCTTGTGGGGCCGACCTTGTGGAATAATCTGCCCCTTAGTCTCAGGCAAAACACCAACCATATATCCTTCAGGAAAATGCTCAAGACAACCTTGTTCCTGGAAGAATAATGGCCCATAACTTATCTACAGAGATACATACTTTCCATCCTGGCATGCAAAGCGCGGAGATACCCCGTTGGGGTCGATTCTGGCGCGATATAAGAAACTAAATAAATAAACAGTCACCCAGGTGCAGATAACCAGCAGACTGGAATACAGCAATGCTCTCTAAATAGGCATCACTGCTCACCTCATCTCCATGTCCTCCAAAATGCAGCAGCCAGACTCGCACTCAAACTCACCCCTCACACAAACATCACCAACCACCTCAAAAGCCTACACTGGCTGCCCGTACACAACTGAGCTCTCTTCAAACTACTGACCCTTAAACGGCTCTACAGTATCTTGGCTCCACCTTTCTGAGCAGCAGCATCAGCTTCCACTCTCCAACCAGAAACCCCCATTTGGCCGCCCTCCTGCAGCTTGCTTCCCCTGCATCCGCAGAGCTAGAACAGGAGTTTGAGCTTTCCCGTACCTAGTTCCTAAAACCTATACCGATCTCTCCCTACATAACATAGTGTCTGTCCTAAAGTTTAGAAAATAACTCAAAATTGGAGTTATCCACTAGACTCCCAACCAGACTCCGGCATGTCAACTTATTCAGCGGCAGGATATCCTCTCAGATGTTATGCATGCCATATAAATACATGTACCCTGACATGGATTTTCCATTCAACCAGTCATAGCTGGTTTCTACGGGCAACAGCAGAGGTTTTAGATGTGAATGAACAGCAGAGGAACACTGGTGATTCTGTAAGCATGTTGCAGATACCTTGGGCCTGTTAAGCAGAATAGGCCTCATACATGCAAGAACAGAGATAGGGTGCGTCATAAACATGTTACTATTCATAGCGTGGAAATGTGTATTGTGTTTGGCAACTGTCAGTGTGAATCTCAATGTACACATTGGGGGCCTTTGTGATTTGCAAGAGGATTATCACAGTATAGAGGTATTCTTCCTGTCTTGCAAATTGTAACAGTGGGCACAAATGCTTTGCTACTGTTCCTGCAATAGCAAAGCACTAAGTGGTCATTGACTATGGAGTGCAGCTTGCAATCATTCTTAATGTCAGGCACGTCTATTTCAGACATCCACTATTAACATTGTGTATGCAAGATTGTGGCATTGGAGGAAGAATGGTCCAGGGGTTTATCCTCGGGGTGGGAGGGTTACAACCCCTAATAAATGTATTTTGTGATAAATAGTTGGGTACAGGTGCTTTCAGTTGGGTATGGTGAGGTGTCTGTCGGACTTCACCAGGAATTTTTACTCTCCCTCTTTCTGTTTGGAAAACTTAAAAAATGTTGGTTGTTTCACAAAATGTGTTTTCTCTCAGTTAGTACTGCTACCAATCTGCGTTCCTCTCCCTTTCCACTGTCCTTAAGCGCCCCTTGTGCACCTTGCTTGCAGTATAATGTGTTTTAATATTATGTGCCAGCGCAATTGTGGGGAAATCTGAAGCTATTCCGATGTGCCTATAACAATGAATTTGTGAGGGGTTGTGACCAGGGCTAACGGAATTATACGATTTTGCGCCTGCAAAGTTTTCCTCACAATTATGGATTTGCTGCATTTGACACATAATCATGTTTATGTTTATGTTTAAGGAATTTGTAAAGCGCTCGTATATTAACGGTCCCATGGCGCTAAGGGGAGACTAGAACTGTCCTTCAGGCTCTAACAATACACTTGAGTGAATAACCATGTTTTGAGTCTTTTCCTGAAGCTCAGGTAATCTGAGGTCAGTCTGATTTCAATTGGGAAGGAATTCCACAAAGTGGGACCTGATACCGAGAAACGCGAACCACACATTCGCTTACTTTTAAATCTTGGAACAGTCAACATATTCATTGTTGCTGATCTAAGAATCCGTGAGGGCATGAATCTTGCAATCTTGGAGGATATGAACTTGGGTCCTGAGTCGTGGAGTGCGTTAAAGAACATAGACCGCTGTGTCACAGGAAGCCAGTGAAGCTGCTTCATTAATGGATTAGTGTGACACTGTCTCGGTACCTGGAAAACCAGCCTAGGCGCTTGATTTTGAATGAGCTGTAACCTGTGAATTTGACCAACAGGGAGTCTTAAATATATGGAATTTTCATAATCCAACCGAGACATTATTAGAGCGAGCAAAATGGTTATGCTAGCCTCCTTAGAGAAGAATTTCCTAATTTTCTTTAATGTCCACAGTTGGTATATACAGGCAGATGATACAACGCTGATCTGGTCCTGCATGGAAAGATCAGCATTTTTCTTAATTCCCAAGCTTTTCACTGACTTTTTAGGTGTAGGGTGAGTGCCCAAAGCAACAGGCCTGTGTGCTGGTGTCCACTGTTCTATTCTGTTATTTGAGATAATTATCTCCGTCTTGTCGGAATTCAACTTGCGATAATTATGGGTCATCCATTCTTTAATAAAGAGCATAGTATGTTGAAATGCTTCTTTAGAGTCATTTGTACCGTCAAGCGGGAAGATCAGCTGCATATCATCTGCATAATTGTATATCTTCACTCCTCTCTCCTTAAGAGCATAAATCAGGGGACAAATGTATACATTAAACAGATGCGGTGAAAAAGAAGACCCTTGAGGAACCCCGCAATTAGTATTCACCCGGGAAGAGCTGAAAGGTGCCAGTATGACGGATTGAGAACGATCCTTTAGGAATGAGAAAATCCAAGCCAGAGCTGTGCCTCTCAGACCTGCCACTGCATAATTTGCAGATGTTAACAAAAAACATTGGGGCAAGTTTACAAGAA